>NW_026522047.1:26021923-26660192 GCF_021234435.1 Artibeus jamaicensis
TTTGATTGTTGTACTCTTTTTAATACAAAAGCAAAGTTTAATTTCCTAAAAAAATATCTTTTAATGCTTTCTCTTTTGATTCATGAGGGACCTCCATTTCTGCAGTGTTATTTGGTGAGTGAACCTTTAGCATAATCTACCACTGCTATCATACGTAGGACATTTTGGAGTAAGCATTTTCTATAATATAAAAACTATATGTACCTTAAATTTCTAATGAATGTGTGTCCTTAGGTGCCCATTTAAAATTAGATTGACATTAAATGAATTTTCTAACAAGAATGGGAATGAGGCATCCACACCAATTGTTTAGCTGCCTGAGTGAGGATCCGTGAGGCACAGAACAGTGTTCGTCATATGCAACCTACTCACTGTGAAATGTGTTTATTCTAATGGAACTTGTTCCTATAAAAAGGAAGAAAATTGTGGTAAATTGGTTACTGATCATTCAAGTAATGTAAATAGCCCTTATTGTTGGTGACCCAATAGGACTAAAAAGCATTTATGATATTGAAAGCATTGCAGGTGGTACAGATTACACATCATCTTGAGAGGTAAAGGCACATTTTTAGTGACCTCTTGGAGGACATGAAGTGATTACTTCTTTCTTTGTTGTTGCTATCACTAGTCATTACTGACAATAATACTGAACTAAATTAATAAATCAAGTAGACATCCTAGCATATGGTGTATAGTACTTGTCTATTCCAAAAGATACATTTTTCAACTAAAAACAAAGCCTAGAAAGACAGGTAGAATGAAAGAGGAGGAGACAGACAGAGAGAAGAGATAGTAGAAAGCATGGCAAATAAAGAGTGTGTAAGTTTTTTGCAGTTTAAAATTTATCAATGGTGCAGTGATCTAATTATATACTTTTACCTATCAAAATCAATATTTCAAGTCACAATGATGAGCCTGTATAAAACACCCAACATTTGTTATGTTCTTATGTTACATTATCAGGACTTGTCACTACAAAATTAAAGATAGATAAGAACAGCTTCTCTTCTCAACTCTAGGAAATTAAACAAAAAACAATTACTAAATAATATTGTGTGTAATAAAAGAACATATGCAATACCAAAGGGCAACAAAAAAGGGATCATTCTCAGAGCTGAGTCCTAGGCAGAAATCACTTCTGAATTAAGAACATAGAGCACAGGAGTTCTTAAGAAAATAGTCAAAGAGATCAAGCCTTTTCTGCTAAGGAGAACATATTAAAAATGCAGAGGTGTGGAAATTTGTAAGCAGTTAGGTAGTGAAGGAAGGTGGAAGTGCAAAGTAGAAATTAGTGGGGGTGAGAAAAGAAAGTTTAGGAGGTAGGTAGATCTTCAAATGCATACAAAATTTGGAGAAACTGAGTTAATCTGTGTAGTAATAGGAAAGATTTGGAACTGTCAGATCTAAATTTGGGAGATTATTTATGGAGCTGAGTACAAAATGCAGCTATGAAGCAAGATCAGAAGGAGGAACAACAGCAGATCACTGCAATCAGCGGAGCGTTGAGGTTGATGATTAAATTTTCAGGAATTTTGCTATCAACTTGATGTTACATTGGAAGCTGGAAATTGTCCCAAAATGGGAACTTTTGCAACATAGATACTGAAAAGTGTGTTTACGAGTTTCAGCCCTACCCCCAGTCTATCTCGTTCCAGCTAGAGGAGCTGTTTTTTAACATTTACTAGAACACTGCTGATTCTAGGCAGTGTCCTCTAGTGATCAATTTTGAAAGACTGAGGAAAGATAATAAGGTAATTAAGAGGGAGTGGATATAGGATATATTTTTAAAAATACCCAAAATGCCTGTTTAAAGAATAAGGCTGATCATTTCTAGAAAAAGATTCTTAGAATATATATATTAGAATCCAAAGTTAGTATTAGTAATAATCCTATACAAGTTTGTTGTGATTTACAAAGAATATATCTAAATAAGTCTACTGAACACAATTCTTGCTTTGTCAAACTCCAAATGAAAAAAATATTTGCATTGTCTCTAGGAATCTTAACATAACATGCTATCATAGTAGAAAAACTTACCTGTGTAATGCAATAGGCTTTTTTCGATGAAAAGAAATTTTGAGCAATTTGTTGCAAAATTTTTGAGTGGCTCAACTGAGAAAAAATTAACTTCTTTTCACCAATGAAAAATGGAAATTGAAATAATAAACTAAATGAGTTGAGCAAAGTAAGGATCCAGACCAGTAACTGTGTTTAATGACATAGGTACTGTTCATATTTCCAATGACCAAATTCATTTTACTAGAATCACCTTTTATAAAAATTATCTATATTAACATTCTGAAAAGTACTTAGATGACAACTGTACAGTTTTTTATCATTTTGCATTTTGCTAGATCATATGGAGAGGTAACATTTTCTTTTGACACCAGTTTATCTTACTGCAATATTGAGAGTGACTTTTTTATTTATAAGTTGACACATTTCTTATATAAAGAATGTTAATTTTGTGAAGTCTCATTAAAAGGTGTAGATTGTTATCCTGCCCCTTGCAGACATTTTGACATTCAACTAAAAATGTCTAATTAAATATCTTAGCACCTTTTAACTATGTTTAAGAAACAAACAACAGTGCTACATACACCATTGCCTATAAATATTCACATGTTGTTATCACCCCCTATTATAATTAAACAACTTTATTTTAGTATAATGTTTGTAAAAGGTTTTATATTAGCACTGCATTCCCAGTTTTGATAACTTAAAAAGTAGCACATTTTCAAATAGAGCTGTAGATATAGAAAATGAACAGCGCCAGTAAAAGATTTTTCATGTGAGACTACACTTCCCTTTAGTAAATATTTTTCAATCTTTGGGGATTTTGAACATTTCTCATTTTCTTATTTTTATTTCAAACTTGACTTATTATCACTTTCTAAAATATAAGGATTTTTGAGACATTATGATAGTGTATGGAGATAGTAGGATTTATCAACTCCTATTGAAAGTATTCCTCAAAATCTGGCAAACACAGTTACCTTTTTTTGCCTTTTTAGCAAGAGTTGCATGTTTTTATCCATAAATTACTTATTCTCATTATTGCTGACTGCAATAAAGCAAAATACATTATGCCTGATATTTCATGTCCCTAAAACTCATTTTATAATTTGTGTTACTTGGCCTTTTACCATTTTTTCATATATGAACAGCTATTCAAAAAACACTAATACCCAAAAGTATGAAAATTTGATTCAATACTGTATAACTGTGTCAACAGAAACCATATCAGTTAAGAGAGTATCCTTATTTTTAAAAGTCATGTAGCTTTAAAAGTCTTAATGAATTTGAACTGAAAGTATTTTATGAACAGTTTTATAATTTTTTTATTTTAGTTGAAACATAATTTCAGAATGTTAAGAACTGACCTGCTCTCCAGATCCTTCCATGCTGTACTGAGGGGTAGGAGCTCCTTCTTTCTTTCTGCTGCATAGTATTCTATTGTGTGAATGCATCATAGATTTTTGAATCACTCATTTAATGATGGACACTTAGGTTGCTTCCAGCAGTTGGCTACCATAAATTGTGCTGCTATGAACATTGGGGTGCATAGGTTTTTTTGAATTGATATTTTAGGATTATTAGAATATAATTCCAGCAGTGGAATTGCCAGGTATATAGGCAGTTCCATTTTTAGTCTTTTGAGGAAATTTCATACTGTTTTCCATAGTGGTTGCATTAGTCTGTGTTCTCACCAACTGTGTACTAGGGTTCCCTTTTCTCTACAACCTCTTCAGCACTTGTTGTTTGTTGATTGTGACTGGAGTGAAGTAGTATTTCATTGCAGTTTTAATTTGAATCTCTCTGATGGCTAGTTATTCTTTCATATGTCTCTGGTCCCTCTGTATTTCCTCCTTGAAGAATTGTCTGTTCAGGTCCTTTGCCCATTTTCAATTGGATTGTTTGTCTTTCTGGTGTGGAGTCATATGAGTTCTATATTTTTTATATCAAACCCTAGTCCAAGGTATCATTGGCAAATATATTTTCCCATACCATTGATTCCCTTTTCATTTTGCTGATGTTTTCTTTTGCTGTGCAGAAGCTTTTTATTTTGATGAAGTCCCATTTGTTTATTATTTCCATTATGTCCCTTGCTCTAGGGGACATATCACTGAAAATATTTCTGTGTGGAATATTTGAGATTTCCTGCTTGTGTTCTCCTCTAGGACTTTCATGGTGCCATGAGTTATGTTTAAGTCTTTTAGCCATCTTGAGATTATTTTTGCGTATTGTGTAATTTGGTGGTCAAGTTTCACTTTTTTTTACATGTAGCTTTCCAGATCTCCCAGCACCATTTGTTAAAGAGGCTCTTTTCCCCCCATTTTATGCTTTTGCGTCCTTTGTTGAATATTAATTGACCACAGAGACCTGGGTTTATTTCTGGCTCTGTATTCTGTTCCACATGCTAAGTGAGATAAGCCAAGAGGTGAAAGACAAATACCATATAATCTCACCTATAAGTGGAACCTAATCAGCAAAACAAACAAGTGAGCAAAACAGAACCAGAGACACTGAAATAAAGATCAAACTGACAGTAATCAGACGGGAGGATGGAAGAAGGTAACAGGAGAATGAAGGGGAACAGTCAACAAGGAACATGCATAAAGGACCCATGGACAAAACCAAAGGGCATTAGGATTGAGGGTAGGAGGTGGCAGTCGGTGGGTGGGAGATAGTGGTGGTGGAAAAATGGGGAGGCAACTGTACTTGAACAACAGTAAAAAATAAATAAAAGAACTGACCTATGCTAAATTGATCATTAAGAGCTACTAGGTTTCTTGTAGTGTCTACGAGAGATCTAGATAGTTGGAGAATCAATGCATTATGTCACCTCCCAAACAGAAAGGGCTTGCTTGGCTACAAGTGTGATATGAATATTTTTTATAATATGGAATTTGGTGTGAGACTTGCTTTCACCTTTCGTCACACTTTTATAAACAGAAAGATAGAATTAGAGGAGGAGTGATACTATTATTGTTGCTAATCCATGGTATCATATTATAGAAAACATAACCTGACGTTATAATAACTGAAGGAAGGTTCACATCATGTTCACTTTGCTTCTAGCAGTTCACTAGACCCTGAAATCTCACCATGGGAGTTGGATGTGTAATTATATCATAGTCAGGAATGTGTGGTGCAGATAGATTTCTTAAATTAGTTGGATAGGATTCTCAGAGAGTGTTAATGCTACCTAAAAAAGTCTACACAGGATGGGCTCATTCCTTATGCATCCCTGACCAGATGCTTTTACGACTCTTGTTTGTAATGTAAATGAATCATCTATTAGTGAAGGAACAGAATATTTAATAATAAAAAACAATCTGTGTTTCCCATGTTCTTGTAATAGTGGTAGAATTTGCACCTGGTTGAGCACGACAGATTTAATGGTTCTGAACTTGTCAGCAATCAAAGCAAGTTAAATTTACAAATTGGATCTTACTAGTGGGAGAAAAGAAGCGTGTTCTATTATAAAACTCTACCTCTTGGAAAAAAAATAGATCCTGCTAAAACAACATCCCAGATGCAACTGCATAATTCATTTTGAAAATCTTGCGAACTTTGTTAACTCATCTATCAGTGTAAGAAATGACCCGTAAAATTTACAATTTTAAAAGCAAAGTATATTTGTGTTAATTTTACTTGAAACCTTTCTGATAGTTTGAAGAAAGAAGTTACAAATGTTGTAGATTTAAAATATATCTGCAAGAAATCTCATGATGATCTCTGTATCCATTTTTAGCTGCATCCTCTAACACCTGAGCCTAAAAGTGATTTCTTCTTCACAGTAGTATCCCTTTGATCTCTTACATTATGATGGGTTCCTTGCATTAATAATTTTAAGGATGTCAAGTCTCTCCCCCCTTAAAGAACATTCTTCCAACTGCCATTCTATGTGTACTCTCTCCTCCATCAAACTTTTACAGTTTCTTATATTCCGTGGTTCTGTACTTACACCCTGATTCCCAGGCTGCCACTCCAGAGAGGCTGCTCTTGCCAGTGTCAACGTTAGCTCGCTTATAACGGGACCCAATGGGATGCGTTTAGTCCTCATTGCACTTGATGTCTCCTCAGTATGTGAAAGTGCTTACTATTTCCTTCAACTGAAATGCTTGTTTTCGTCAGGTTTTCAGTCACCATATTTCCTAGAAATTTGTCTATTTGGGGTCATTCCTCAGTTTGATGATGCATTCCCTTGTCCACACGAAGGCTGAAGTTCCTCATAGTGCTGCCCGATGGCTGTCTTCTCTTTTAAGCCACTCACTCTCCTTTGGCAATTATACTCTATCTGCTGCACTCCAGACTGGGCTTCTCACTAGGACTATAGCCCATCCTTGGCCTGCTGGACACTGTAAATTAGATTCTTTTCTGTCACATCACTACCATTTGTTCAAACTTAAATTTACTGCATATCTCATGTCAAAGTCTACTCTTATTTCTGTGTTTGTACCTCAGAGCATAACATCACCATACACCCAGTTACTAGAGTAATAAAAATATTTTTTCTTTCAACTTTATTCCTCAAGGAACCCAAAATCTATCTCCAATCTTCTGCCTAGAAAATCTAAATTACCTGATCCCTTTTCTATATTCTTTCTCGAGGTTTCCTAGTGCAGGTCACACACTATTTCTAAATGCAGCAGCCTTTTATGTGATTTTCCTGTCTCTACTGTTGCCCCCTCTTCATCTATTCTCTTCTACCAGAGTAGTTGTTCCAAAAATGCAAAGCTCAACTTGAAATCATTTTGAAGGCCTCAGTCACCTGAGGACATCAAATGCATCATCCTTACTGCATGTACCTGTCAAGTCCTTCCTCAGCCTATTGTATTTGGAGATTTTTTCTTTGTTGTTTTTGTTTTGTTTTATTTTGTTTATTCACAAGCTGTAAACTTGCCGTTTCAAATTATTATCCAAAAATGCCACAATTTATTCTTGCTTTGTAGTCTTTATACCCATTGTTCACTCATCTTAAGTTGTAAATTTTTCTTAATTACAACCCACTAATCCTTTGTGTCTCACTTCCTTCTTAGTGCCTACACCGTGTTTAGTGGACTTGCCTCAGTATTTCTGTGCTAATTTATTTTTTCTGACTATACCCTCACCATAGTCTGCTGTAATACCCTGTTTTTCAGAATTCTTTGGTTGTAGGATGCCTTAGATAAGAGATACAATCTATTTATTTTTTATTGTTGTCATTAAAAAGTTAGCAAAATGATTGATTTAAAACAACACAAATTTATTATTTTAGATTATCATGGATCAGAAATCTAACACAGGTATCCCTGAACTCAAATCAAGGTGTCAGTGCCAAGGCTGCTTCCCTCTGGAGATCCTTGAGAAGAATCTGTTTCCTTGCTTTTTTCAGCATCTGGAAGTCACTACATTAGTCATGAATTCATGATCCATGAAGAATCATGGAATTAATTCATGATTCATTTTCCAATCTTCAAAGCAAGCCTCATGGGACCCACCCTTTCTCCAGCTGCCATTCTTCTGGTTCTTTTTTCTGCTTCTCTCCTCCAACTCCAAAGGCCCTTATCATTACTTTGGACCCTCTTAATGTTCCAGATAATCTCCCCATGTCAAAAAACAATTTATCCATAGTTCACAGTTCTATCTGTAGCTTACATTTCCCTTTCCAATGTAACCTAATATGTTCACCTGTTCTAGGGATTATGATATGGATATCTTTTGCAAGAGGGTGTGAATAGTTACTACACTAAGTCAGTAATATGTTCTGAAGACATATTTTATTAATGAAATAATGTTGAAAAATATAAAATTCAATGTTTTAATTTTGGTATAAAAGTTATGTTTTATGATACCTTTGAAAAATCATTGCACGGACATAGCTCTATGTGTAAGTCAGTGAAATATGGCATAGTACAAATAACATGTAAATAAAAAGCTGGAATTTTGTCTCTGCTTTTTTTACAAGAAAAGTTCATTTATCTTTCAAAGAACCAAGCGTTTTTCTTTTCTTCTGTATCAAGACATGAAGTTTGAAATAGAGAATGACATGCTTGCCCCATAAAAATATAAAAATAAAGTTAGATCATAAACTTTTATTAAATCTTCATTCACAATTAAAATATTGTCAATCAAAGCCAAAAAGTAATGCAATACTACTTTTGATACTTGAATTGTTATCTGGGACTATTTGTCTTCGGTTCATCTTTTGAACTTAAATTTAAGAATGGCTTAGGTTTTAGTGTAGTCTGTGAGGGGCGCAGTACAAATTTTATTGCTTCTGTGGAAGAAAATTATACCCAGTATTATTATACCCACTATTACAAAAAAGTATTTTAGTCTGGCTATGTATGTTTTATGTATGTGTTTAAATTTTAAACAAAGGAAAGAGATTCTTTCACTTGTCTCAAACTACTTCCATTTCTGCCCTCCCTTCCCTTTATATTGAACACCTTGTTTTTGTAGAGATCTAGCCATCGGTCCCTGACTTTGGGCCCTTGTCTCAGAGTGTCTGCCCTGGGCAGACACCCTTAGTTGCACTGGGCACTGAAGAGAATCCTGTTCTTGCCTTTCTCTCTCTAGAAAATTTGGTACCTAAGAATGTAGTGAATATTTTAGGGATAAAGTCATATAAACGAGTTGCACTAGTTTGCCAGGGTTACTATATGACCAACTTGGTGGCTTAAAAGAACAGAATGCTACTGTCTCACAGTTCTGGAGTCACAGCCAGAAGTCCAAACTACAAGTTTCAGTAGGATTGGTTCCTTCTGAGGGTTGAACAAAGGATCTGTTTCAAGCCTCTCTCCTTGGCTTTTAAGAGACCGTCCTCATGTTCACATGACATTCTCCCTGTGTGCCTCTCTGTGTCCAGTGTTCTCCTTTTATAAGGACATAGGTCATAATGGATTAGGACACTTCCTAATGACCCAATCTTATTAACTAATTGCATTTTCCATAAACCTTTTTTTCAAGTAGATCACTTTCTCAGATACTGGGTGTTAGAATTTCAATGTGTGAATTTTGGGAAGACAGTTCAGTCCATAACACATATGGTCACATCGTACCCACTTTTAATAACTGAAGCATAAAAATAAATACATAATTGGAGCATTTCAATTGGAGTGCTATAAATACATAATTGGAGCATAAACATTGTTGACATTTTTCTATGCAAATACTGCTTTAAGTGAAATTTGGACATACGTGTTTTTCTATGTAAAGTTTAGAAATAATAGAGCACTTAAAAAGAGCTTGATTGCAACTTATTAAGGAAATTGTAATTCAAGCAAAATATGCAAATAAAGGAGAATAGTAAGAAAACACAAGTGTTCTAAGTATTATCAAAAATTATGCAATTAATCAAAGGTTTGTTGTGTAGTTTAATATTTTGTTAAACTAATAATTTTGATTTAGCATATGATTTTCTAAGTAGGTAAAGCATTATTAAAGTTTGATCAACACAAATTAATTTGGTTGCCTTTCAGATAGGTATTCTGATTATATTTTTATTCATTTTGATAAACTCTGGCATAATCCCAGCTACACTTTGATCACAGTTTATTGTATTAACTATCCTTGACTCTGGCTCAGTTCCAGTTCTAGATGTTCTGATTTTTACGTCATCCTTATTCATACCAGACATTTCTGTACTGGCTTCTTTTTATGTGGTAGCTGGAAGAGTGAATGTGCGTCCTGTCCCTGGGTTTTTTCTTAACTTTCTACTTTGTCACTGAAAAAACTCACTTCTAAATATATTCTCAACTATTATTTCATAATTATTGAGCCAAATTACATGCATTATAAAAGCTTTTTGGCTTCCAAAAGCCAGCAACATAAGTTCATGCATTATTAGGATTATTTATAGGTTAATGGCTACTTATGAATGAACTTGTTTAATAGGATATTTCCCTCTTATTTGCTCAAGTAAAACACACTCAGAAGAGAATAAAATGTTGTCCAGAAAGTATAGTTTGTAAATCATGAAAGAATAGACTTTCCTATATACCATAACAAGAGAAAATTTATAGCATAATTATTATCAGATAAATACTTGCTTTCCTCTTCAAAACATTATATCCATTATAATTTAGAAAACTAGTAAAAATAGTTTACTTACTTTTATTCACAGTCTTAATCTATATGATCATCTGTTCATCATATGCTGAAAAGAATACCACTGAAATTTAAAGTTTTGGTCTTAAAATTGATTCTTTAAAATAATCATAATGATTATATTTAAATGTGTCATATTTGGCCATTTTTATATGAAGTTATAAAGCATATTCCAAAGTAAATGATTCAGAGAAAGCTAAAATTTGCCTCCCCTTTTTATCATTTTTCTTAAAAACCAATCAATGAATAAAGGTGAGCAGTTGGTATTATCAAGCATAAAAAATTAAAAATTAGTGATGTTTCTCAGTTTGAAACTATATCTGCCTTTCTTAGTTGGAAGTCCTGCTCTCTATGATTCTTGATCTCCTTTTTATTTGTTTAATTTAACATAAAACATGGCAAAAATACTGTTTGAGAGCTACTTCAGTCTTGTACCCAACTGGTTATAAGAAGACTTTGAAATCTAGTGAGAATAATAACATTTTTTTCATATTGTTGTTGCCAAACAAATTTATAAGGTAGGACAGTTCTACAAAGACAGTTGCCTCACACTCTGTGATCCTTCTTGTGATTCCCACTCCACTGTAGGATCAAATTCTTTTTTTGATTCATCACGATGATTGTGTGTATCTCCCTTAGTAGGAAAGTACAAAGGTTGACTGAAGGTCATGCTTTATTTCTTTTTTTGATCTTTCTCTTTTCTTTATTTTCCACAGAACTAACACAGCATTCTACAGATAGGCCAAGTATTGATAAAGGATTAAATTTACTAAGGGGAATTACAAATTGAAATAGAAAAAGCAAAACCTGAATTGTATTCATTTTAAAGTGTAACACATTCATTTATTTTATTTATTTTTTTATCATTGCTCAATTACAGTTGTCCCAAATTTTCCCCCCTTGCTCTCTCTTGCTTCTTCCACCCCTGCCCTAGCAAAACCTGAACTTTAAATATGACATTGCCCACAATCCAAAACCAAAACACCTATAAAGTTAATAGTAATTCTTTGAGGGTCTCTGTGGTGACTAACCTGCTCTTCCTGGTCTCTGGTATTTCTCTGGGAAATTTCCTCCTTCTGAAGTCCATTTTGTAGATCTTTATTCAACTTTTGGCAATCTATATTTTGTAGTATTGCCCAGGGCAGATATTGGACACTGTAAGCCTTGAATCTTTAAATAACCTTGTGCAGAAATGACATTTTATTCTTTAGATTTCCCAGGACTCGAAATTTAATACAATACAAACATACAAAACGCTAGCAGACACTTATATCAACAGCCTGATTATAAATGTATATAGAAATAAAGAGTATCTAGAATAGCCGAAACAATTTTTCAAAAGTAAGAACAAACCTGCAGGATTTATATCTAATTTGAAAACATGTTATAAAGCTGTAGTGACAGTGTGATGTAAGTATAAAGATAGACATATAGAACAATGGAATAGAAAAAAAAAGATCAAGAAACAACACATGAGTGTTATCAATTTATTTTTACAGAAGTGTTAATGTCATACAATGAGGAAAAAACAATCTCTTCAACAAATGGTGTTAGAATGGATATAGGTATACATAGGCAAAATAAATAAACTTTGACCCTCACCACAAACCAGACTCAAAATTAACTTAAAGGAATCACAGGTCTCAATTTAAGAGCTAAAACTATCAATTTTTAAAAATATATAAAATGAAGCATTAACTCGCCTTGGGTGCACAAAAGTTGTTTAAATATACATTAAAAACATCAGCTACAAAATAAAAAAATCATTAAATTGCTCCCCATCAAATTAAAAGTTTTATTCATGAAAAAAACATCACTACAAAAATAAAAAAAGACAACCACAGAATGGGAAACCATTTTAAAATCCTATATCCAACAAAAAACATTATTTAGAAACTTAAAAAAAATTTCAACTTAGTAATAAGAAAGCAATGTCCTCAATTTTTAAAATGAGCAAAAATATTAACAGACATTTAACTAAGAAGATATACAAATGACAGACATCCATATGAAAAATGGTCAATGTTAATCAATAGGAAGATAGAAACATTAAATATTTATATGCCTTATAGAGTGATCATCACAATAAGTCTAATAACTATTTGTTGAATCAACTATTGATACACAGGACATAATGAATACATACAAACAATGATGCTGAGTAAAAGAGGCCAGAGAAAAAATAGCATGTACTACATTCCATTTATAATATTTTAGAAAATGCAAACCAATCTATAGTGACAGAAAGACAGTCCGTGTTTGCCGGGGGGAAGGTATGAGTGTGTGAATGGAGAATGTAAGGAAGAGATTACACAATGATTTGTAAAAACTTTGAGAATGACGGGTTCATCATCTAGGGTTTGGTAACATCTTCCTGGGTGTGCATATTAAAACTCATCAAATTATGTACATATTTCAATGTATGCAATTCAATCCACATCAATTTCATCTCAGAACAGAAATAAAATGTGACCTAGTGAATCAAAAATCATAAGCAAGAAACTTTGATAGTGATCAAAAACAATAGTTAATAAACAAGTATAATAGAAATAAATGATCTCAAACCCACAGGAAAAGTAAACCCTAATGTGAACTGTGGAATTTAGGTTTTTGTGATGTATCAGTGTAGACTCATGCATTGAAACCAGTGTGTCCCCGGCGGGGGGGGGGGGGGGGGGGCAGAAGGTGGATATGGGGGGGTGCATGTGCAGGACAGAGGTTTATGGGAAATCTCTGCACCTTCTGAATTTTTCAGAAAGCTAAAACTGTTTTAAAAAACAAAGTAAAAAATAATAGATGATCTTAAAAGTCAATATATATATATTATATATATATATTATATATATATATATAATATATATATATATATATATATACACACAAACATGTTTGTTTTCCTCCTTTGCATGGGCAGTGGTAGCAACATGATATTTTTTGTTAGTTTCTTTTGGGATAGACACTTATATCCTTCCAAATTCTCAGCTTCTTCTACTTTGAATATTAGTGTTTTCATTACAAACTTTTATTATCTACCACAAGATTCATAGCAATTCAAAATTTACCTGCAAATCTGAAATCCTTCCAAATCTCTGTGGTTTCTAACACTCAAGTGCAAGCAAGAAAATATAAATTAGTGGTGATTCAAAATTTATGGATACTTAAACTCAGTATTCTGGCTAATGAGGCAATGTGTCATTTGGGAAAATGGGTTAGATTTGTGAGAATGTGGCTGAAAGAGGATGTGAAAGGTCAACAACTGAAGACAGATTCTGACAGCAGCAAGTTTTCTGCACTTGCTTTTATATGAAGAGTAGAGGCCATTTATTAAGGATATGCATTGTAGGAAAATCCCAATTTGTTCAATACATTCTTTATGAAATGTTATTTTAAGTATGCCTAAATAAATAAAATTAAATTTGACTTAAAAGTAGTATTTTATGTTAAATATATAATTTAAACAAAATACAAAGAAAATGGAAAATATCTCCCTCTGTGAGAAATTGTTTTAAATTTAGATACTTCACATTTCCTATTTCAAATCTGTTGTAACTATGTTCAGAAAGTATTATATACTTGAAATAACTTATTTATAATTCCTTTGCCCCTGAAATCTACAACAAAAGTTTCCAGTATGATATGAATCTTTTATAATTTTCACAGAAATAGTAACTTCATAGAAAACTCTTTTGTCATATAATTCAATATGGGCAAATAGAGGAAGAGGCAGGCCACCAAAAAAAAATACAGAAATGGAGAAGATCGGTATAATCTTAAGATCAGTATAATATTATTCACAAATATGAATAAAAATAACAAAAAAATCACCATATAAAAGCAAAATAGAATACACAAACACACACAATGCCAACAATTGCCTAATTAAAACATTCAAGGCCAAAATTACTAATTTCTCACAAAAAGTAAACATTTACATAAAAAGCACTACCGCTTACATGTACATGTAGGTAAGGATCAGCATGGCCTGCATGTCACGCATTCTAGGCGTCCATCACCAGCTTATCTTTCTGAATCCACTGCACTGTGTACAAGACCTTATGAATCTCCTCCATCTTTGCCATCTTCATGTACCTGAAATGAACTGAAATTCATTTTTAATCACAGACCAACTGCGGCCTCCCAACTTCAACATAAATGCCTGTGGAAGTAAGTGAATAGTTGTACACAGAAGACTAAGACTGTGTTTGCTTTTATTTCAAGTGTAAAAGAAGTAGTTTCTTCCATATTTCAATAGATTTTCATAATTCAGAATTGCCTTTGCTTAAAATATTCATTTTTGCTCTTCCTTCCAAATCTTCAAATTGTTGAGAAGAAGAAAAAGGAGACAAGTCAGATATCACTGAACATGATGAAGTGGTAATTGCTATCTTTCATTAAGATTGCTAGGCTAGAAAGATGTGGCGCGAGGGCAGTTATTCAGCAGTGTGTGTTTAAAACCCATGAAGCTTAAAATGTGACAAGCTCAGCATCATAAAATATTCTCAACTGCCTCTACCACTGGGTCCCACGCACTTCTAGACCTTCACTTATAGGAAAGTGATGAGTAAAGGACAGTGAAACATTTGTTTTATGACAGTTATTTGGGGGTTATAAAAATGGAGAGGTAGACTAGAGAGTAGACACTAAAACTTTCTTAAACCTAAATTTATAAACCCATTTTGTTATTTGGTCCATGCTCCTGACAGAATATCAGGACTTGGAAGGACACAGCAGGGATTCAGTCTTATTTAAAGGAAGGGACAGAGAAGCACATGGGAAGGATACGTGCCGCTCTCTGAATGGAGAACTGGGAGGTAGAGGCAGGCTCTGCTCCTCTCCCAACATGCTGGCCTGCATGGTAATGTTTCCAACAAGGGATGATGGGTTCACCGTGCTTTGGGGAAGGTTTCTAGGATTTTTTAAGGCCATTCTCAGATCAGTGACTGGGCAGCTATGAATGAGCTGAAGCAGCTACAATATTGACAGAAGGTAGCAGCATATTTATTTCATAGTATCAGGGAAGACTTCTGAAATTATATCTATCAGTTTAAAATGTTACTAGGAAATGTGAAAAGATGTTATCTACAGTCATATACTTATCACATTCTACCACTTACAGAAAAGTTCAAGTCTGTCATAGTTCACATTTTATTTATACCTTATATTTTAATTTTATTATATAGTTGTCATGGGAAATAGCTTACCTGGTATATGTTGTGTGTAACAGGTGGTTCAAAGTTGGTGAACTTTGTCATCTGAAATCGTGTTCATCATTTTGTGCATTGCCTTCTGTTAAAGTGGAATACTCAGGATGAGATAATATACATCTGAAATTACTTGTTTCTTTGTGAGCACTTCACAGTTTTTTAATAAAGATTTTATTTATTTATCTTTAGAGGGGAAGGGAAGAAGAGAGGGAGAGAAATATCAATGTATGGTTGCCTCTTGTGTGTCCCCTGCCAGGAACTGGCCTGCAACCCAGGCATGTGCCCTGACTAGGAATCGAACTGTGGTTGCTTGATTCCCAGGTCTGCGCTCAATCCACTGAGCTACACCAGCCAGGGCCAGAACTTCACAGTTTTTATTGTGCTATGTCTATGTCATGTTGTTAATACCATCTAAAGTCTTAGCAGTATCACACCATCTACTTATATTTTCTCTTGCTGTCATAACAATTATTGTAAATTTAACAGCTTAAAAACACCCATGTATTACGTCACAGTTCTGTAGGTCACACGTCTCAGTTCCCTCAGTCCCATGATTCCTGTGCTTACAGTCTCACAAGGGCATATCCAAGGTGGAGTGGAAAGCTGTTGTTCCTGCTGGAGGCTCTGAGAATAAATCTGCCTCCAGGCTCATTCTGGTCATTGGCCAATTTTTTTTTTTTTGGCAGTTGTAGGACTAAGATTTCCATTCCCTTCAAGACTTTTGGCCAAGGGTCATTTTTTGGCCCTAGAGCTGGCCGTGTTCACTTTGATGTTTTCCATGTAGTACCAATTCCAGCAATGCTGGATGAGTCCCTCTCATACTGGATATTGCTTTGATTTCCCTTCTTGGTGCTTCTTTCTGACTCCATCTGAAGGCAGTTTGCTGTGTTTAAGAAATTGTGTGAATACATAGGGCCTGGATTACCCTGGATTCAGGATAATCTACTTATTTTAAGGATCAGAGTCACCTTTGCCACATGATATAATCACAGGTTCTGGGGAATAGGGCATGAGCATCCTTGAAGGGCCATTATTCTGCGTATTACAGTACAGGATAACCTTCAAACTAAAACCTGAAGTGTGTTTTGGGCATCTACTATGAAGTAGGTTCCACTTCACCAGCGTGGGCTATACATGCAAACAGGTATCATCTTTGCAGTTACTCGTTCATGTCCCACCTGCTGCAGTGGTTCTTTGTGTGTAAGGTTTCAGAGTCAGGGCTCGAAAAGGGTCATTAGTTCATCTGTCGTTTTCTTCCCCGTAGCGAGTGTATCTGTGTAAACCAGAGGAGCTTCCAGATTTAGACAATCATGGCCGAAGAAGATATTTGTCTAAACCCCAGGCTTTGCTGAAGGTGTGTCACCAGCACAGAAAACCCATTTCCTCATGGTAATTTCCCCTCTTGGACCCTTTGGTGATGGCATATCAGTTAGTGGCATTCAGATCTTTTAGTGATTGTAATAATCTTAACTTTCAAATACAAAGTGTCTAACACATTGATTGTTCTCAGTTCCCCTCTTATTCCCGGTACCAAGTTATTCATTCTCTTTAGCAACCAACTCTCTACGTGTTACTCTAGTCAGAACATTGGTAACTTTGCCTACTAGTCTACCAGTTTTTGTTGTTGTTTGTTTTTTATACCTCCCCAGCCATTGTTATAACTACATGCCCTTTCTCATTCCTGTGTGACACCATGAACATTAATGCAGGCTTGTAATGGTCAAAATCTAAGCAGTAATGCAGCTAAATCATAAAATGCCAGGAGAGGTATATGTATTTAGAGAGAAGGTGAAAAGCCTTATTTTCTAGTGGTAGAAAGTTTCAGTACCTGGAAGTTTGCTTCTGGCAAAACCTTCTCTCTCTACAATTAATTGGCAGGGTGGGGTGAGGTGGAGAAAGAGAGAGAGAGAGAAAGAAAAAGAGAGAGATTACCACATATGCTCCCTTAAATGAAGTCTTAAATTCAAGATAAACCAACATCATTGCCATCCTTTTTAAGCTATTATGCTCCCTTACTTCCTCTATGATGTAAGCACACATTTTCACACCCAACTCTTTGCACTGGCCTTGGAGTCTTTTTCCCTTACCCTAACAATCAGCAGTCAACAGTAAAATTCCCGTGAAGTAAATATCTCTCAACGATGCCTGTCTCCATCTACAATTTTACTATTTGGCTAGTGGCATCAACATTTGTTGCCTAGATTATTGGAATCTCTCCTAATTAATATTTGTTTCAAGAATTCTTAAGTTAATTTCTAATCTTTAAGCTGCTAACAGATGTTATTTCTGAATTCTGAAACTGTTACTGTGTTGCTATAAATCTCTATGACTTGGGGATTCAAGGTGAGCATCATATGGTCTGAATTCGGCTCAACTTCTGAGCATCATTTGGCTTGTCTCCCTCTCTCCCACTTAGCATTTTCTATCCCGATAGGTTTGGACTCAACGCATTTGTAACTTGCCATATTTTGTTTTTGTTTTTAAATTTTTTACAATTTATTTTATTATATTTTTGCATTACCATTTATTCCCCTTATTCTCCCCACCCCCCGCAATCACCCTGTGCTGTCCATGTCCGTGAGTCCTTTTTCCTTTTTGCTCTATCCTATTCCTTCCACCCCCAACTGCCACCTGCCCCCCGAACTGTCAGCCTGCTCTCCACCTATAAATCTGTCTCTGTTTTGCTTGTTAGCTCAGTTTGATCATTAGATTCCACATGAGAGATATCATATAAGCTAGCCAGAGAAAGCCTTGCTTTGCTTTAAAAAAGCTACTCTCCCTTGAACACCCTCTCCTCTCCTTTCCCTAGTTCAGATTTTGCAAAACTAAGTCACCTATTTCAGAAAGCCATCTCTCATATTTACAATTGTTATTTGGGGCCACTTCCCTGCTGCTAAATTCATGACAAGGAGAGGCTAATGCTGAGTTGGGCACTGAGGGGATAAAGGCATGCTTTCAACACACAATCAAGAACAGATTAGACCAGAAGAGAATATTCCACCCAATTGCATGTAAAGAAGCAGGGCTAGTGTCAGGGACAAAAGCAGTCAGGGAACAAGTAAAAACTCTGAGAAAATTCTTCAGCAATTTGGTAGGTTGGTCATTCAGTAAAAATGACTAAAGTGAATTGGTATTTGTAAATAGGTCAGCCTTGCATTATTCGATAATTTGCCTCCCTTATGACACTAGTGAATCAGAATGACATGTTTTTACCTGGGCTAGAACTTTATCTGATTCTGGTTGAATCTAAACTGGGAATAAATATGTTACTACATAATCTCTCTCTATACATACTTTTGGCTTCTTGTGAAGGACTCACAACAATTCAAATCATTTTCAAATGTATGGAGACAAAGAAAAACTAAAGACAACTATTATCTTAAAATAGAGGGTTTTTTATATATAAATAAAGAAGTCAGTCATCAAAACTCATTATAAGGTCAGATAAACAGCAAGGTCCCTCACCTGAGTAAACTCTCAACTACTGCAATTATCACACTTGTTTCAGTCCCAAGTATTCTATTTGCCACCAAGAACAGTCAAGCAGTTTGGTCTGACAACTAAAATATTTCCTTTAAATATATTTTTAAAAAATTTTAAAACTAAAAGTTATACATATAATGCTAAGAATATCATACTTTCATTTTACTTTAATGCTTTTCTTTATCTAGAAACAGACACAGTAAAAATTACAGAAAAAAAATTTTTCCCCCAGTCTGTTGATTTGTTGCCAGAGCAGTAATTGACTCTTGGTGGGCTGGAATTCCTTGGTTAAAAACAATTTCCATAATCTGTGGCATTTTGAGAATATCAACTTCCAGACAAACTCTTTAGCTGTATAATTACTTAGTAAATTAGTTAGCTACCTATGAGTGTTCAAATAATGTATTTTTAACATTAATAATAATGAAAAGAATGTACAATTTAGTCTTTATAAAATATGATGTCTTAAACTAAAGTGTGAGGAGGAGTGGGGGAGAAAGGCAGAAAACTGTACTGGAACAATAATTAAAAATGTTAAAAATAAATAAATAAAATTACAAAAAAATATGATGTTTTAAATAATAATCATAAGTGATACCCATAGAGGTAAAAGCTCTATTATATTTTCTTCCAGCTTTTATATGCATAACACATACAGAGTGGGGCAAAAGGAAGCTCACAGATGTGAGTACACAAAACACAGAGTGGATTCTCGTGTTATTATTTATTAATATTTTATTATTTTTCCTTTTGAACAACTGAAAACCTACCTTTGCCCCACTCTGTACATCTAGGGGTTTGTTTTTCCAGAATTAGATTCAGGTTATTTGTTAGAGTTACATTCCAAGTCTTTTCAATTATCATCTCATCAATATTTCCCACATCACTAAATAGTTTGGGGTTTGTTTTTTTTTTTTTTTTCATTTGAATGCACTGTAAAAGCAGTGCACTGTGAAGCCAGATAATCCGTGTTTACATCCTGACTCTTCTGCTCACTGGCTTTTGTATGTTGGGTAAATTAGTCACCCAGTGTGTGTTCCCTCCTCAGCTATTAAATGGGGAATATAATGCAACCTGCCTCATAAGGTTGTAATGGGAAATAAATAAGTATATATATATAACTTAGAACATTGGCCACTGTAGTTAGTAACTATTATCATTGCTCTTGTGACTGAAGTAATCTTTCACCATGATTATCCAGGTAACTCCAAGTATTGACTATTTTAAATTTTCTGTTCAAATAATAAAGGTTGTCTTCTCACAGATCCACTGAGTTACATTAACTATAATTCTTTCTGTATTTTTCACAAATATGTTTGTATATGATACATTAAATAACATTTTCATATATTTTCTATATTATATTTTCCCTGTCAATTAATTTTTATATGATAACCATTTTTAATTCTAGATATAGATTTAACTCTTTAACATGTTCAGAGCTCATAGACAATAAGCTTTTATGATTATATATTATGATCATGTTATATAAATATTCCTTCATAAATATAGTATATTCACACACATGCACACATTTTATACATATGAATTTTTTAAACTAACTTTTATAATAATTTTGTCTGTGGTCTGATGAATTTTTGTGGTCTATGCACATAGGTTTCTGTTAGTTCCAAAAAGAAAGATTTTTTCTGTTAAAAATTACATTTTTTAAAATTCTTATTTGATTGTTCCGGCATCTTCTGTAGAACATGACTATTTAAGTTTGGCCAGCTCTCTGTCCTCCTCACCTATCGCCTCTGTTCATTTGTATTTTATTTTATTTTTCCTAAATACTTGGGAAATTTTCTCAAGTTTTTTTCAATATCATTCACTTGATTTTTGCATGATCAAGCTTGCTCTCATTGCCTTGAATGTAGTTTTATAATCTGCTAATGTTATTTTGCTTTCTTTGTGATCTTCTTAAAGAGCTTATTCATTTGAATCTTATTAAGTTTTACTCTCATTTCACCTTTATATCCTTTCAAAAATATTATAGTCTTCTTTTTTATGTATTATTGGATCTTGTTGATTTCTTTTTTTAACTTTTTTTTATTGTTCAGTTATAGTTGTCTCCATTTCCCCCATCACGCCTCCTCACCCCAGCCATCCCCTCTCCCACCCTTGATCCTACTCCCCTTTGGGTTTGTCCATGAGTCCTTTACAGTTGTTCCTGAAAACCCTTCCCCTTTTTCTCCCCATCATCCCTTCCCATCATCCCTTCCCACCTCCCCTCTGGTTCTTCTTATAACCTTCAATTCTCCTTCATAACTTTTATATTATTTTGAATTTCACTCAACAACCAAACAATAACTTTTTTTTCCTGTAGAATTATTTTCAACAGTATGTTTTCCCTTCCTGGCTATCTCTCCCCTCTGATTATGAACTTCTCAAAATCTGGTGTTACTTTATTTTATTTCTTTCTTCAATATATTCTCCATTATGCAGACACTTGTGTAGATATTGGTCTTGTGAAGTGGGCTGTAGGTAATGATTAACTTCCTTTCAGAGAAATTTGTGTATGTACACAATGATGGTCATACTTCTCAGCCCAAACCTTAGTTTGCTTTTTGAAGCCATCTCTGAGGATTCAGGGCACATTTAATGTTGTTCTCCTCAAATTCCCAGTTGTTGTCTTTGAAATAGTCATTTCATAAATGGATATGGAAAGGTAAGCAGAGAGCAAAAGGAAGAAAAGTCCCAATATTTAGGATGCCCTGTAGACATTACACACTAATACTCTGGCGCAGGTCCTTGATCTCCTACTTAGAAGACAGAGAAAGAGAACCAATTACCTATTTTATAAAAAGCATAAACTTCCCGCTGATTTTTTTTTCTGTCAAGCACAGTCAGTGGATAATCCCTCTATATTCTGCTAAAATGTTCTTATCAGGCTAAGTTTTGGCGTGTGTTTATATTTGTATATAGAGGGAGCCGCTAATCAGATGTTTATAGATCTGACTTTTAACTAAAACTCTTTCTATGCATGCATTTTTCTCATTTCTTTACGGATAGAATTTCAGCAGGCAAAAACACGCTTTAAATATGCACATTAATGATAAAGATGCATTCCTTTTTCAGAAATGTACTTTCTGTCTGGCCTCTTAACTTGACCTAGCAAATATCTGTTCTTATAAAATTTTATATATTCTCTAGGAAGCAATGTAGCTGGTCTGGTCTTCTGACAATGTAAAGGTGACACTGAGCATTTTAAAAAAAGGCTTGTTTTAACAATAGCTATTCCAGGCCCAGAAGCCTCAGCAGGATTCTCAAGGGCTGACAGGATTAACACACCTCCATGATTTCCTTCTAGTGACAGTATATTTAGCTTTAGAAGTTAACCAATTATGCCTTATGAGATATGCCATTTAAAAAATTGACTGAGAATGCAATTCAACATATTTTAATGAATAAAAGCTGTGAGATTGATTACAATGAAAATTATCTAGGTGGAGGAAGAAGCTACTTAAGTTTCATGGGGTTAGTTCTGCATATAGATAGACAAGCAGTGCTATTATATGAAAATACATCATGGCAATTTACATACATCAGAATATTCAGGGAATTGGAAGCACTGGAAGGGAAAAATCACCTAAAATAAGTGTACTAAAACGAGATATATATATGAAATGTGAGCTGAACATCAAATGAGATTAATCTGTAGAGTAGGAGAGAAAAACATGTAAGGTCCAATAATTTTATAGCCAAGAAGAGCCAGGAAAGTAACATTTAAAAAGGACTTAGATGACCTGTGTATTGACTTTGAATCAAATCCAAGTTGGGAATTAATTAAAACTTAATGGCAAATATTGAATAGGATTCATCATTAAAACAAATATATACAAGTGGTTTTTGAAAGAATAGAAAGAATTTTGCTGAGGAAAGTGTTTTCATTTGCATTTAATTTCCCAGCTGTGTTTTCACATCAGTGAGGGGATGAAAATAATGTACTATTAACATATCTGGGAACTAATCCCAGACACCCACATAACCCTTCAAGCAAAGAAATAAAAGCTAGACATGTTATTTCAGAGGGAAAAGAAAAAAATCTTAAAAGCCTTTTTTTAAATTTATATTTGCATCCACATTATGTATAAGAAGATGTTATCACTCCCTAATTATAATTTAATTCACCAGATATCCTTTGCGCCTCTTTAAAATTCAATTACTTTGACCCCTGGCTCACCAGTATAATGATACCTGATTATGCGGCTTTAGACTATCCTTTCGCAAACTTTTAAAATTTGGTCATTATTTTTTCTTTAATCTTTACCAAAGAAAGAGTTAGATTTTCCCTATTATGTAGCTTTATAACAAAGAAAAACTTGTCTACATAGATGAGGCTTTTTAAATTTTTTCCGTCACTTTATTTTTCTGACACATTATATCTTCTGTCCTAGTCAGTGAGATCATGGTTTTCAAAGTGTGGCTCCTGGAGACTTTGCATTATAGAAAATTTCAGTTGTTTATAGGGGGTGAGGGATAACCTGGCATGTGGGACTTGGTTCCCCACTTCCTGACTCAACATAAGAAGCTCAGCTATTAATCATTGAACATTTAAATTTCTTTTTGATGCCATTCCAGAAAGGTTTTTGCATGGGTGGTTGGTATAAATATTTCCCAGATGCAACCAATGAATTTCAACTGTCTTCCAAAGGAATTTTAAAGAGTTTTTGGCTTAATCATTCCATTCTTTTGAAACAAAAATTTAGTACCTATTTTAAATCTCAAGTAAACATTTGTATTAGGAATAAAATAAGCATATGGTGATACAGATCTCCCTTATACTTTTCATTGGTAAAGTTGCTGTGTTTTAAAACTTTAGTATGTTTTTATTTGTGGATACATATTGTGTAATTTATACCTTACTACAAGTTAGAGATGGAAAATATAAAAAATACTCATTTTGAGATCAAATAGTTTAGTGAGGAACACATAAATGATAAAAATTCTGTCAAAGTACCCCAGGATGCTCCCTATAGATTAGCCAAAGACATTAGTCTGAATTCCTTACACAGTATATATAGATAACTCTAAGAATTCCAATATCATTGAAAATAAACTGAACACATGGTAAAGATCATTTTAATTTACCTATTTTAGTTATGGAATTTAGATAAGTCAAATCCAATATATTTAAAGAAATTTGTTTTAGAACAACAAATTTTCCAAACCTTATATTATTGTTTATAAATAAGGCATAACAATTATTTTAAACATATGCCATTTGATTTTGAAAGATATGAAAAGCAATTATTTTAAATATAAGGTAATAAACGTAGATTTTTTTCTGATGGGTGCCATAATATATAATAAAAGTCTATGACATTTTAGAATAAATATTTCCCAAATTGAATTGATATAGTACATGTTTTCTATTACATTAGTGAAATATGTTATTTCAAAAAGATTTAAGTAACTATGTAAACTATTCCATAAGAAACATAGATATATATGTTTTTACATATGTGAATATGTAGTTGGTAAATAAAAAACTTTTACCTACATAGAAAGGTAATATACTTATTTTTCTTATAATTATATCATTATCAAATATAAAATGAAATTAGCAAAATGATAAATGGAAAATATATATATTGGATTATAATGAAAACATTTTTTAAACTTCAGGTTACATTAAGATTTTAAAAAGACCAAAGGATTACAGTGTTATACCTAAAAATAATATTTAACAACTCACATAAAATTGATCACAAGAAATTCACATTTTCACATAAATGGACCACTTTGCATGATTATGAGATTCTAAATTCACAATTTTCTGAAAATTCAATGCTGTTTACTTGACCCTACTGGGGTTTTGAGGTGGAAATGATTGAAAATGTATTCATTCGACATTGACGTATGTGTGTGATGTTACATATTTCTATTTTGAATGAATGTGTGTGATGTTACATCTTTCTACTTTGAGGAGCTGTCTACTGGGGCATAGGCCAGAGTGGGTGAGGCCTGCTGTCACTGTGAGCTCCCCATTAACAGAGGCGTGCCACTGCCACTGAAGCCAGTGATCCTTTCTCTTACTGAAGAGGAAGGGGTCACCTTTCCTATCTAAGTACTCTGCGGTAGGAGCAGAGTCCTCAACACAGTTTAAATATTTGTTTAGGAAACAAAATATCTAAATGCAGTCTGCGTAAATGTAGATCTGCCAATTTCTGTGAATAAAAAAAAAAAACCCATTCAACTGCTCAGTTTGAATCATTGGCATTTATGTCATGTTACTACATCTATGTCTTAACCAAGAATGAAAAATGTCTAATAAAAGCAATTTTTCAAAACAAAAGGAAGGTCTGGTACAACAAAGTGAATTTCCACCTCAGATAAAAGGAAAAACAGTGTATGTAATGTTAACATAGTAGTTTTTCTCTATTCTAGCCATAAAATTTTTTAAATCAGTTTGCAGTCTATATTGAAACTACTACACAGATATTTTTATCTAACAGCTTTTCTCTGTGCTTGATTTCTGACCTGAATAAAATCAGAATAATCTCTTTTCTAGACATAAGCAATAATCTCATTCTTTTACTCATTCAGTTATTGTATTCTTGGTATCACATGACAATCACTTACTAGGTTTGTACTTGGCACCGAGAATTTGGTGTCATAGAGCTTTCATTCTATTGGATAGTTGATGGGGTGGAGGGAGTGAAAGAAAATGTACAGAACATCATGTCAAACTTATATAAAGAAAAGGTAAGAGATAAGAGAGAGATGGATGGAGCGAGAATGAAAGTGATATACTAAAAGTGATTATGACACTAGTCCTGGCTACAGGTTATTTAGATATCTATTTCAAAGTCAGAGAACATATCCTTTGATTGGATGTAGCACAGGTGAACAAAATATATATCCAGGATGACTGTTTGAACTTTGCTCTGAACACATGGACAAATGGACTTGTTGCTTCCCCAGATGGGGAAATTATGAAATCAGAAACAGACAAAACTAGTGTGTCATCTAGCAAACCGGAAGAAGAGAGTATTTCCTTAAGGAAAGAAAGGTGGACTATTATCAAATACTTGGGCATGAAACAAAACTGAGTTGGATTTCTAAATTACATGAAATCACCTTTTTAAAAAAATGAGCTATGATCATATGTCACTAGTTTGGTGTGTTTGTACACTCTTTTGCACTTCAGTATTCATTTTCAATGGAGAGGAAAACATATATATGAATGATGCATCACAAGTAGTAGGTTCTCAAGACATTATTTCCCCTTTCTCTCACCACCCTCCTCCTAAAGATGTTTGCTTTCTCATTTTAGCAATTTGATCTGTGTTCATAAGATAGCTATATTAATTTAAATAATCAAAAGTTATTAGTTGTTCAAACATTTTATCTAGTCTGTTTTACTACAAAGTAGCATTGCTTTAAAATTAGTAAAATTGATAAATTTACTCTGTATTAAATTGGCTTCAAATTTGTAACTAAAAAGTTATTTGAAGTTGATATTGAAATTACTAGTCATTTTTATGGTTATCATTTTTTATTTTATTTTAATTTTTTATTGTTGTTTGATTATAGTTGTCCCCATTTTTCCCCATTACTCTCCCCTGCCCTACCCCCGTTGTCTTTTTCCATGGGCCCTTATACATGTTCCTTGACTTGCCCCTTCCCCTTCTAGTCTTTAGCTTTGGTGCATATAGGACAGAGAAAAAACTTCAGGCTTTTTGTGAGAAAAAAGAAAGTCCCAGTTCATCTACACCTGGTTCAAAATCAAGCTGTACCTGTTTGCCTCTGTCGTCACCAGATCGTCACAAATAAAGCAAAGTTTATTTTTGCCTGAGCAGAAACCATCACTTGTCTATAAGACCAACATTCTAAAATAGAGCTGATATTTTTCTGATTCCCTGTTTCTGGGAGAAACTAGTCAGTATGTAAAGGTGATATTGGGATAATCTCCACGCTAAGCAGATTTAAGGCAGGAAGCAAGAACCCTGTGGCAGCACAGCCAATCCTGGTCACAGAGTGAGCATGCATTACAGGGGACAGGAGAGTGGATTAGAAGATTTGTTAAAGGATTAGGAGATTTGAATCTCATTTATTTTTTCCCTTTTTAATTCTTCACAATAGCTCTCATTGTGTATATTGTTTATGAGATGTTTTATGCCTGAACATTAAGTAGGAAATGAATGTAGAATGAACTAAGATGGAGTTTACTGTTAACAGAACAGGATAAAGAAGTGTTCCCCACAGGACTCAGAATATAATATTCTTATGTGGGTTCTGGTTCTGAGTAAACTGAGTAGGAATTTCAAGTTTTGATTTACATTCCCTCAGTGTGAGCCAGTGTGTCAGGGGTGACCTCAGACCATCTCACGCACTTCAGCAGGTTCTGCCTGCACTCTTCATTACCATCCCTTTGGAGGGGAGCTCCTGAGGCAGCTTTGCCCAAAGAACGTTTGGGGGAAAGTGGGCAACTTAAAAAGTGGGAATGCAAGTGACCAACAAACAGGAAAATCTCGATTGAGCTATCTCAGCTCAATAGTAAATAAGGAAAGAACATTTAAAATGGTGAGATTATTTCCAATATTTACAAATTTGAGAATTTTGAAAAGAGTGGCAACACAATTTCCAAAAGTTATGGATAAGTCATATTTCCTGGGAGAGTAAAATAATACATTTCTGGGATGCAATGTGGCATTAAAGGTCAAGAAGTTAAATTTCATATGTAGGCTTTTATAATCATTTCCAAGTTTAAGTAAAGAAAGTGTAAAATAATCCAAACCCCATCAGTAGTGGATTAGTTAAATAAAAAATATTATAGGAAAAAAAACAAAGGCTACCAAAAATGAAAAAATATATTTACATGAAAATATAGCTATTTTGTAATGTTCAACAAAAAAGTAAATTATGAAATACCATGTAAAGAATAATGTAATTAATGGGAAAACTTTAAATATTTGTGAAAATATTTGTAGAGAGGTGTGTATGTATGTGTGTTGTGATTTTAAATGGATAATCAATGTGTTTATCTCTGTTTTGTGCAAATTTAGGTTACGTTCACCTTTTCATTTTTTATAAGGCATGCATTATTTTTTACTCTGAAAATAACTAAGGTTTTTTGTGAAAAAAATTTTGAAACTTATGATGAATATTAGCTTTTCAAAGTAATGTCACATAGTGAAGTAATACCTTTGACCTTGTATTACCCAATTTTTCTTTAAATCACAAAACCAGAAAACCCTTTTTGTCGAAACTGCCTATCCTGAACACGGCCTAAAGAACACGGAAACTTCCACAGTCCAGCTTTCTGCACAGCACCGCCTCTCACATCACTGACGGAACCAATATTAACATGAGTTAAGATACGTTTTGGTATTTTGTATTTTCCCTCACATTATTAACTATTATGATGCAAAAGTTACTGTATAATCACTTCTATTTACAGCAAGTTAACTGGAAAAGAGGCATTCCTTTAAATCACAAAGCTGTTCAGGTGAAGTTCAGACTTCGGCTCTGGATTACTTGCCTGTACCCTGTGCCAGTGGACACTTTGGTTGGACATGTGTGAGCTTTGAAAACAACCACATTTTCTGAATGTTTTCAAGTCGGCCAACCACCAGCATTGATTCTCTGACGTTCACTTGCAAAGTCCCTTGTTCATTCTGTGACAAGGCCTTCATTGTCTTTGTGAAATCTGTAAGGATTCTTACACTGATGCTAGTAGAATGTTTAACCTAATGGTCAAATGTTTTAACCTAACTGAATTTAGGAGTTTTTCACCAGCATTATTTTTCCAGACAACAGCAGTCCTTGGCTCTACACATTATTTTTTTAATTCTTTTACTGAGATACAATCATACACTGTACAATTTACTTCATCTCTTTCAAGTGTACAATTCAGGGGCTTTTTTTTTTCTAGTATATTCACAGTGTTGTAAAATCAACACCACAATCAATTTTAGAACATGTCTACAATCCCCAAAAGAAATCCCTTTCCCATTGGTAGTCAGTCTACATCCACTTCAAACTTCTCTATACTGTTGAAAAGAACTTCTGAAAAGCATCCTTTCTTCTTCCTGATCTCAGGAGGAATGCATTAAGTCTTTCAAATTACTGGCGATGTTAGCTGTAGGATTTTCATAGGTATTCTTTACATGGTTTAGGAAGTTGCCCTGAACTTCTTTCTAGTTACTGAGTCCTTTTATGACAAAGGTTTTGGATTATGTCACGTATATTTTCTGCATCTGTTCAAATGATCGCATATTTTTGTTTTTCTATTCCATTGATACAGCGTACCACATTAATTGATTTAAACATGTTGAATAAATCTTAAATTTATGGAATAGATCCCACTTGATCAGAATGTATACTCTTTATATTGCTGGATTAGGTTTGCTGGTATTGTGTTGAAAATTTTTGCATTTATATTCATAAGATATATTGTTACATGGTTTTCTGTTCTTGCGTTGTCACTGTCCTGTTTTGGTATTAGGATAATATTGACTTTATAGAAAGCATTGAGAAGAAAGCTATTCATTTGGACAATATACTGGAGCAACTCTGTATATTGATTTCCCACTCTATAGTTTTTTGTTGCTTGCTTTTTTGCTTATGTTTTATTTAGAAATATAGCCATAATGTTTCAGTGAAGACTATTTTCCCTACAGAAAAATGTTCAGCCTCTGACTTGGTGGCTCTGAGAACATATTCTTCAGTATGCACACATCCACCCTGGACCCTAAGCACGTCAGTGCTTACAGCAGGGCTCTCTTTGACTGTCTTGGTCCGTGATCTTTTTGTTCCACTTCGAACTGCTCTGCATCTCTTCTACCGGAATAGATGCGTTACCATGTGCTGTCTGCCCTTAGAACAATGTACAGAATTTTTTTAAAACAGGAATTTTACCAGTTGTAGTTACTTTGTATTTTGCTAGACAGGAGTCCAGGGACCTTTCACACTGCCATTCCTGAAGTAGTTTTCTTGCAGCATTTAAAAAAATAACTAATTAGAAACACAGAAAGGAAGGGAGTGAATGTGTCTCATAATTATTATATATTTGCAGTATGTATGAATGTAATGTATCAATCAAAAATAAACTTATAGAGCCCTGGCTGGTGTAGCTCAGTGTATTGAGCATGGGCCTGAAAACCAGGCAATCGCGGTTCGATTCCCAGGCAGGGCACATGCCTGGGTTGCAGACTGGTTCCCTGCAGGCCAATTCCCAGCAGGGGATGCACGAAAGGCAACCATACGTTGATGTTTCTCTCCCTCTCTCTTTCCCTTCCCCTGTAAAGAGAAATAAATAAAATCTTAAAATAAAATAAACTTCTAATAATATAGAAATAAAGCTAAATAGTTCTATGCAGACTATTGTATGCATTGTGAGTCTCAATGTTACAGCAGGCAATTGCGAGATTAACTTCTATTTTCTGATGGTCTGTCCTGTGAATGCATTATGAAGTGTTAAAAAGTGGATATCACTTCTATTAGTTGTTCACCAACATTGGGTCTGAGATATTTGGAACTTATTTTATAAGTTCTATCAAATGGAAGTCAGTGTCCCACAGATAATCCATAGGCAATTATTAGACAAGTCTGTACATGTGGAGAGAAACAAAACTATGTCAATTGAAAGGGAAAGAGGTCATAGGCTTGTTGTTTCGAGGGGTGTTACCTGACCTCAGGATGCTTTTAAACCTCAGGAATTGGATGATAAGGCCCATCAGATAAAGACCACCAGGGACAAATCTGGAATCAAACAAATTTAAGTTCACTAACGTGCCGTTGTTACAAGGAAGATCATAGACAGCTAACCAACAGTGCAGTAGTAGAGTTCCCTTTTCTCTACAACCTCACCAGCACTTGTTGTTTGTTGATTTGGTTATGATGGTATTCTGACAAGTGTGAGGTGGTATCTCATTGTGATTTTAATTTGCATCTCCCTGATGGTTAGTGATGCTGAGCATCCTTTCATATGTCTCTGGGCCCTCAGTATGTCCTCCGTGGAGAAGTGTCCGTTCAAGTCCTTTGCCCATTTTTTAATTGGGTTGTTTGTCTTCCTGGAGTGGAGTTGTGTGAGTTCTTTATATATTTTTGAGATCAAACGCTTGTCCAAGGTATCACTGGCAAATATATTTTCCCATACCATTGGTTCTATTGTTATTTTGCTGATGTTTTCTTTAGCAGTGCAGAAATTTTTTATTTTGATGAGATCCCATTTGTTTATTCTTTCCTTTACACCCCTTGCTCTAGGGGGCAAAGCAGTGAAATATTCTTCCATGGAATATCAGAGACTTTCCTGCCTACGTTCTCCTCTAGGACTTATATGGTGCTGTGCCCTATATTGAAGTCTTTTATCCATCTTGAATTTATTTCTGTGTATGGTGTAAATTGGTGGTCGAGTTTCTTTTTTTTTTTTTTGCATGGAGCTGTTCCGATCTCCCAACACCATTTGTTGAAAAGTTTATTTTTACTCCATCTTATGCTTCTGTCCCCTTTGTCAAATATTAACTGACCATAGAGAATTGGATTTATTTCTGGGGTCTCTATTCTCTACCAATGATCTATGCATCTGATTTACTTAGAATAAATTATAATAGACATGGAAATGACCAAGATACCAATATTATTATAATATTTTATATCTATAGTATATAACAGTACAGTTATTTAAAAGAAGATAAAGAACTATGGGTGATGATATCAATTTATGCTTAACATACAGTTGAGGAGAAGGTTACAAACCTGCAAATACAACACTGTCCTTGTACGTTTTATGTGAGTTACTGTGTGTATACATATATTTAGATGTTTACATATAACCATATATACAAACATACTTAGCACAATTTATACTTCATTTCACAATTATTGGTCAGTGTATAAAATATCTCAGGGTAGGAGGATTCTGGGTGGCCTTTCTTATACGTAGTTTTTAAAATTTTTTTCTCCAAGTACTGAACATTTTTAAGATACAAAATTATTAAACTGTAGAAGCAGTAACAGATTTTACACATATAATTTTTTCATGATATTTGGTAAAGCAATTTGATGGTATGAACTAAGAATATATAAAAAATTCTTACTTTTGAACTTTAATTTTTCTTTTGCATATACAGTGAGGAAATACAAAAGAAAGGAAAATTTATAATTAAGAACTTGCACATATTATATTTATTATACTAAAAATAATAATCTAGTAATATGGATGGAAAATAACATATTTGAAACCCACAAACATTCATCTATTTGCTGAAAAATAACTCAAAGAAAATGTACCAAACTGCTTCTGATGTGTGCTAGTTTGTATCCTAATTAAATGTTATCATTCTCAAAATTTCTGTGATGTAGTTCCTATGGATATTTTTTATAAAACAGAAAAACAAAACAAACAAGAAAGTGATGGTGCCCTAAAGTGCCGCAATCCAAGTAGAATTATTTCTGTTTCATAAAGATCACTTCCAAATTAGAGAGAGAAGCGTGGAGGGGGCTATTTTTGCTTGATTCGCATGACCCAGGGCTAGATTTAGCTGCTTTATTAATTGATTTCCATAGTTACTCTCTCCTGGAATGAAACGTCTGCTTTGACTCTAATTCAGTTTGATTTCTGGATGCGTGGATGCATTATTCCTGTTTGCGGTGCTGCACTTCACTGAACTGAACAATTTAATGTGTTTTTCTTTAGTGCCAGAGAGGGACTTAAAAACAAAGAAAAGCAGAAAACGGAATTCCTTTCAATCTCGCTATTTTTCAGCCTTTCAGTTCCTCATAGTTTTCAGGCCTTCATAATACCACTGTTAGTGTGTTGCCTAGAAGGTCACTTAATTATGTGTAAGTTTCTTGACAGACAAAACACTTGTTTTTAGTGACATTGTCCCTTGGGGAAACCAAGATTTAAAAATATATATACATAAAAATATATACTTTACTAAGTCTTTCACTATTTTTTTATGTAACAGAAAGAAAAATAAAGCATTTAAAATAAAAAATAAAGTCTAATAGCTAAGAAGGTGGCATTATTCATATGACTTGGAAAATGAATGTCTGTACCACATCCTTGACATCCCAAATGAAGACATCAGAGAAAGGCAAGAACAAAACAAACAAAAGCAGAAAAATTAAAGCTGCTGCTCTTTCACTTCAGCTGAATTTAGGTAGCCCTTAATTAACCAGATTAAATAATGACATTTAGTGTGAACCTTAGTGGACCTAAAGCTTAATGAGGGATAGATGGATTGAAGAAAAAAATGCGTTGTGGAAGGAACAGAGAGTAACTTAGAGTTGGGATGAGGTTCCCACAGGATAGCTGGGTGGTCCAAACAGTGGTCTGTTTAAGTAGATTCAAAGTTCAGAATACGTGTGATGTGACAAACATAAGCTATGACTTTGCATCTAGCATCATGCTTTAGTTAAGATAATTTGAATCTTAAATCTCCAGATAACTAAACTGAACTCTAGGTTATATTCATTTTAACATATAATTTTCTTCCATAAACAAATACTTACATAAATAATTTTTTTATCGGATTTGATGCACTATCATGTACTGGAAAAATATAAATAGGAATAAAATTGTGAATATTTGAGCCTTGGTGTAATATTACTGTTTACTTCTGGAATATAAACTCTGTGAGGATAGGACTGGCTCTGTTCCCAAAATGTATTTCTCACACTACATGAGTATCCAGAACATAGTATGTGCTTAATGAATAGTGTCAGTTAAGAAAGTAAGAAGTCATTGGTTTATTTTATTTTCTCAGTAAGCTAACATTTATTCCATAATTTTTTCTAATTCACTTAGGTTATTTTCTATGCATTTAAAATATTTATTAATAATCTCACTATGACCAGGAAAATACTTTTTTCAGTAATCCTCATATTTTCACATTGAGTTGTTTCTTACTTGTATTGTACTGTGTCTTTACCCCTCTTTACAAATGGTACCCCCAGTGGGGCACAAGGCTAACACACTCCTGGAACTCGGGTGGGGAGCGCTGGATTCGTTCACCGCTTAGTATCTGAATGACCTTAGGCCAGTCACACAACATCCCTGCTGTGGTGTCCCTGACTTCAGAATGGAATAATAATTCTAACTCATAGGATTAGTAATGATTAGATAAATATAAACTAGTGAAGCATAGAAGACAGCGCGTGACACACAGTAAGGGTGCAATGTATGTTAGCAACTATCGTGTCCCGCTGAAAGTCACGTTTTACTAATACCCTCTATTCTTATATGTTAACATCCAGTGCTTTTACATGCTTTCTTTTATTTTTCTCTTCTGTACATTTTGTGCTGTAAATTTTCAAATTTTATAGCATCCCTGCTCAACGACTTGTAACTGCACAGCCTTAAAATATTACGTAATCTAAGATCTAAACCCCTGTCAGTACAGGGAGAATGACAGTACTCACTCCAGTATTTACTTGAGCGTTCAATGAGAAGATAAAAGTCCAGTATAGTGTGTAGCTTGTACTTAGTGTTTAATATGGTTTAGCTATTAAAATAATCGTTGTCGTTCTTAAAGTCATTGTTTGCTAAAAATGGATTCTGGGTATATGGATAAAAGTAATAATACTATTAACATACTACGACTAAAACTAAATATTTTACTTAGCTTTTATTTCACCGTCTTGTAGCAAACCTCTCTGATAATAATCCACAGTTAATCTCCAAACCGCGTTCTTAACCAATGCACTTCAATTTGTTCCTTTCTCTTGGCACTCCTGTGTATTACCTTACATTTATCTAAATTAAATCTTGTCCTGTATTGCTGTTTTCCCGTTTCTCACTTTTCATCACTCTGAAACTTTTCTACTCCTTCCACGGGGTCTAAAAATGTATCTGTAGTCCTGATAAATGCATACGCCGTTTTAAGTTGATCAAACACAGTGATACCACATGCTCTGAATTCAACTGGACTCTAATTAGAACGTTCTCTTTCTGTATTTTCAATGATTTATTTGTATAATTTGTATTATCAGTAGCAGTAATAATGATGATAAAAACAAAACTTGAATGAACATGCACCCTAGAAGCACCAAAGATTGGTTTGCTGTTCTTTTGTTGTATTTCTCAGAGCCCAAATATGTCAAAAATTGGCCCAGAAATTGTTGCCAATATTCTGTGATTATTATATTTTTCTTGATGAGGGAAGACTATGAGATCATATGTATCATAATTCCCTTTAATCCTCTCCAATATTCACACTTTTACTTCATTTAATGGGTTTCCATGAGGATAGTTGTGTAAATTGGTCACTGGGATTATATCCAAGTATGCGACTATACATATATGTGTACATATATATATGTAAATATAAAATATATTTCAACTTTGAGTTTTAAAAGTACATTTATGTAAGTATTTTAGCACTGTATTAAAATCTAGTTACATAAGATGCCTTTAGGAGAAATTATAACAATTTTTCTTGTCTCAGTAAAATTTTAATATTGTACTTTTGGGGAGATTACTACATCCAACTTGATGCTTTTATTATAATACTTTAAATTCATGCTTTTTAAAACTACCAAATTAAAATTTTGATAAAAATATGGATTATGTAAAATACTTTCTATTTAACTATGCTAAACAGAGAGCTTTGTCTTTATGAGCATAGAGACTAATTAGTTAAGGATCTCATTGTGTTTCTGGGATACCATGTTAACACAATGGTGAGTTATCTAACTATATAAAAATTGAATTTTCTAATTAAATTGATAATTAGCAGTACCAAAGAAATATTGTGCTGGGTGTGTTCATTTGTGTTACTGTTGCCAACATAAATGAAATACTAGTAAATATGCACTTAGAGAATATGATGTGACTTCAATTCAGAAACAAAATAAAACCTATGTTGGTTTAACAGGTTTTTATGGAGGAAATAATACTAATGAAATATTTTCACATATTTTAAATAAAGTATGCTATCACTTTATTGATAATGAACCATTATGTAATTGTTAATTGTTATATTTTTAACTTTTTATTCACATGCTTAATAGCACATTTATTTAGGGTTGTATCTATTTGGTGAATTAAAATATGTATGAAGTCTACTGCATTATGTATAGTCATGGCCCTTTCTTTTCCCCTTAAATCATTTCGTATGGTATTAATCTTGTAACAGCTCAGCTCAAACAGAGTTTAAAGAGGGGACTCACCACACTGAGGGCTGAGACCTTTGTGTGTTTGAGTCCAGAAGAGTTTTTGTGGGCACAAATTTTTTATGCATCCCTCTGTTAGAGTGGAACACGACCGAAATGTTCCTCTGGCGAAGTTAATAGCCTCCCTTTGTGCCTTCTCCATATGGAGTGCCATGATTACATTTTCCTGATAAAATGTTAAGTTGCAGACCTGAGCTCCTAACTTGGTCCCTAGCTGTCACTTTAATACGTGAGATACCAAAGAAGGCTTCTAGGCAGGATGACATGCTCCTATGACAGCAAAGCCTTCAGTGTAGCTTGACACAGTCCCACAAAATGTCACTGGCCCTTGTGACTCTGGCTGTTGAAGCTTGGAGTCATTTTAGTTTTTGTGTGTGGAAAAAATGCAAATATAAAAGCAATATGGGTTATTTCTTTTCCTGAGTATTATTTACATCAAAGGCTAGTGTAGCAACGGAGAAAAGAACCAGTGGGTGATACAATTCTCCACAAGATTATGTTTCCTGTTGCCTGTCTTTTATTCTGTACATTTCTTCTGTTAGATCAGCTGTACCAACTCTTTTCAGGTTTATTCTGTTCTCATTTTATTCTTTCCCACTTATGCTCTCTTCTCAAAGAAATTCCTTTTGTTACAATGTCAATGCGGTAAAACTGTAAAGTTTGGTTTCCTGCCAAATATATATGTATACGTTTTCTTAAAATTATATTAATAGGTAATATCTACCAAGAGTATACATTTGCACTCATCCTTCGATTTCCTTTTATTGAATACTAAATAGTACCCAGCCAAAACAAATTAACTTTTGCTAACAATTTTACACATAGCATAGTGTTTGTTCATATCTAAAATAGCCTTGATTCAAAATGAAACAGATTATAAAGTTTAAAATACTATGGCTTTTCCCTTTGATATTTTATAAATGTACATTGAAATATCCTGATAATTTTATATAATTTTTAAATCTAACTATAAATCATTTTCCTGAATTTAAAATAAAAATATATCATCAGAACAAACAAGCAAACAAAATATAACCAGAGACATTGAAATAAAGAACAAATTGACAGTAGTCGGAGGGAAGGAGGGAGAAGTGTAATGGGAGGGAAATAGGGGAAGGGCCTTCAAGGAACTTGTATAAAGGACACAGGGGCAAAGCCAAAGGGGGCGGATTCAAGGGTGAGAGGCAGACATGGGTGGGACAGGGGGACATGGTAGGGGAGAAATGGAGACAGCTGTACTTGAACAATAATAAAACTTAATTATAAAAATATGTATATCATTACAAATATTTAAAATATAGAGAAACGCCATGTCATGAATTATGTATGTTATATCATAATTTAATAATAGAAAACTGAGACATATGAACATAGTGACACTTGACAATTTAACTATACTCTGTTAGCAATTAATCATCATATGAGTTTGACCCAATCTTTTACCTACTTAACCAAAAATAACTATTTGACTTTTTTTATATGATGCGGAAAATAGTTTAAGCTGTTTCTTTTAAGGATTACTAAACTTCCTTTTGTATTTGCCTCAGCACTTTATTTTAAAAAGAAATACATTTAAGTTTTCTAGTTAGTGCTGTTCACAAAATTTCTTCAAGTGAGCAAGATAAAAAGAGTCTTAGTAAAATCTCCTCAAAATTGAGAAATTTACTGTAAATATTAAATTGACATAAAATACTGAAGTTTTTACTTGTAAAAAAAAACCCACACAAGGTAGATTCTGATATTTATTGTGCCAGACTCCTTTTATCAAATAATCAAACATGCTTTGGCAAATCGGAGATCTATGCATATAGAATTAAAAGTTATGCCAGTTGTAATTTTATAGATATATTTTCAACATATGTAATTTAAGTCTAGTACATTAGTTTTAGCAATTGATATCTAGATCATCTATTTATACTAACTGAGTTAGGTGTATAGTTGTTCACATCTTTTTTTGATGATAAATGACCCTAACTCTGAGTTTGTAAGCACTTAGATAGCATTTAATTTGCTAGAGCTTTCAAATCTACTGTATTTACATAAAATTTGTAAAGACCTGTTGTTTCAAGGTAGTGATATTATTTAAAGTTATGCCTAGAAGTCCTGAGAAAAGTACATTTTAAAGTAATTAAAACTTCATATAGCCATGGCTGCTATAGCTCAGTGGATTGAGTGTGGGCCTGTGAACCAAAGGGTTGCCAGTTTGATTCCCAGTCAGTGCACATGCCTGGGTTGTGGGCCAGGCCCCCAGTATGGGGTGCTCAAGAGGTAACCATACTTGAAATTGATGTTTCTCTCACTCTCTTTCTCCCCTTTCCCTACTCCCTAAAAGTAAATAAATAAAATATTAAAAATAAACAGACAAATAAATAAAACTACATATATATATATATGAAAAGAAATACATTCTTAACTTTATAAGTGATATAAACCCATCATTGTATGGAACAATCATTGGCTTGTAAAAAATTTAAATTTAGGCTTTTAAAAAATATTTTATTTTACTTTATATTTAGAGAGAGAGGAAGGGAAGGAGAGAAACATCACTGTGTGGATGCCTCTTGTGTGCCCCCAAGTGGGGACTTGGCCTGCAACCCAGGCGTATGCCCTGACTGGGAATTGAACCAGTGACACTTTGGTTTGCGGCCCGTGCTCAATCCACTGAGCTACGCCAGCCAGAGCTAAATTTAGGCTTTTTTAAATTTGCGGATAGGTGAGAATAAATCAGGGTTATCTTCTTTTTTCTTCAATTCTATATCTTCCCAGAATTACAGGCCATGTATAAATGTTACTCTTCCTCTCATTAATCCTTAGAAACTCCCTGTCTGTTAAGTATGAATGTAGAAATGAAGGTAAGCAATAATGATGATTTTTCAGAAAAGAAAACTTGATTTCCGATCAGTGACAAACCACACCAGACAGGTTGAAAAGGTAAGGAAGAGTTTATCCAAGGCTTTAAAAAATTGTTTATTGTTTTTCAGTTACAGTTGTCCCACCTTTGCCCCATTGCTCTCCACTCCCCTGCCTCCCTACTCTCACAGTCAATGTCGGCCTGTTGTCCCTGCCCAGGGGTCCTCTATTCATATTCCTTTGCCTGCCCTTTCCCATTCTTTCCCCCACTATTCTCCTCCTGACTCCCCTCTGGTCACTGTCAGTTTGTTCTTTATTTCCAAGTCTCTGGTTCTATTTTGCTCATTTGTTTGTTTTGTTGATTAGGTTCTACTTATAGGTGAGATCATATGGTATTTGTCTTTCATCACCTGGATTATTTCACTTAGCATAATGCTCTCCAGTTCCATCCGTGCTGTCTGGAAGGGTGGGAGTTCCTTCTTTCTGCTGTGTGATATTCTATTGTGTAAATGTAACACAGTTTTTTGATCCATTCATTTACTGATGGGCACTTAGGCTGTGCCCAGTGCTTGGCTATTATAAATAATGTCGCTGTGAACACTGAGGTGCATAGGTTCCTTCAATTGGTGATTCAAGATTTTTAAGGTATAATCTCAGCTGTGGGATCACTGGGTCAAAAGGCAGTTACATCTTAGGTCTTTGAGGAGATTCCATACTGTTTTCCACAGTGGCTGTACCAGTCTACATTCCCACCAACAGTGTTCTTAAGGGTACCTTTTCTCCACATCCTCTCCAACACTTGTTGTTGATTTGTTAATGGCCATTCTGACTGGAGTGAAGTGGTGTCTCATTGTGGTTCTAATTTGAATCTCTCTGATGGCTAGTGATGCTGAGCATTTTTTCATACCCTCTGTATGTCCTCCTTGGAGAAGTGTCTGTTCAGGTCCTTTACCCATTTTTTTAATTGGATTGCTTGTCTTCCTGGTGTGGAGTCTTGTGAGTTCTTTATATATTTTGGAGATCACACCCTTGTCTGAGGTATCCTTGGCAAATATGTTTTTCCCATATGGTTGGTTCCCTTTCCATTTTGTTGATACTTTCTCTAGCCGTGTAGAAGTTTTTTAGTTTGCTGTAGTCCCATTTGCTTATTATTTCTTTTATATCCCTTGAATTATAATACAGAAATAGGAAGGGAGATTGAACTCAACTCCATTGAAGCAAAGGGTAAAAGAGTTTTATTAAGACTGGAGTGAACAAGTACAAAATACTGAAAGACAATAGGATGGATATGGGGTTAGTCAACCCAACTAGGCCTGATGTGGACTTGTTTGATTTAGGCTCTCACCCTCTCATAGAAACTGGGGAAGGGGTGCTATCTTACTTAATGATCACATTTCAAAGGTATGGCTCCCCCATCCTTGAGAAAGACATTTCTGGTGTGTAAAACTAACAAGAGGCTGAGAAAAGATTTACATCTCAAAGGGGTAGAGAAAGTTTTTACAACTGTAACATTTCTAATATAAATGCTCTAAGACCAGGGCGGTCAGAGTTTTATAATATGGACAGGTTTTGTCTATAGTTTAGTCAAACAGGGAAACATTAAGCCTGTATTGGTTAGATCTAGGTACCTCTAATGTCTTAGAGAAAGTGGTTGCAGAGTGGACAAGGGTTCCTTGGAAGATTTCCCTTCTCCAAAGCATTTCTCCTAAGCATTTTGGTGGTTAAAGATGCATTTGAATCAAAATGTTCCCTATTAAAATGTAAATACTCTCTTGGAAATTAAGCTTGTTCACAGATTAGCACTGTGAGAGATTTACATGGGACAACCAGATAGCTTTCCTTCCCGCTCAGAAATGTACCCTGGGGATTAGGGTGTTTTTTTTAATTGGATGTTAAGAAGACAGAAGAAATGATCACTGTTATACATGAAAAACTTGGAGAACAAAAACCCAGTAGGATGCTACTTTCAGGAAGTAAGAAATTGCATTTGGACAGGAAAAACTCAACTCAATTTTACACTTCACACATAGGAGTAGCAACTGTCATAGTTATTATAGAAGCTTATCTGTATTTATTTACATGTCTCTCAAAGACGATAAAAATGCAGTGGTAGCTTACAAACTCATCCACATGTACATGGAAGCAGTTTACATGTATTCTGTATGCAATTATCTTAAGCTTAGTGTTCTGAGTCTAGACAATGAACAGAATGCAGTAGATCACTTTTAAATTACTAAAGCATGTGCAAGGAATATAATAACAAGCAAAATCGTGGGTCAAAGACTAGGCAAGTTTCTGCAAAGGGTCAGAGAGCAAATATTGGCTTTGCATACCATACATTTTCTGTATCAACTACTCAGCTCTGCCTATACAGTCTTGCATGACTTAACAATGGAGATAGTTCTGAGAAATGTGCCCTTAGGTGATTTCAGTGTTGTGCAAACTTCACAGAGTCTGCTTACACAAACCTAGATGGTATAACCTACTGCACACCTAGGTTATACAGTATGGCACAGCATCTATTTAGTCTGTCAACCCAAACATTTATATGTAGAGTATGTCTGTAGAGCTGAAAGCAGCCTTAGACAATAGCATAGACAGTACAGTAATGAATGGGTATAGTTGTGTTCAATATAATTTTATGTACAAAAACGGGTGGTAGTGGACCAAATTTGGTCCCTGGGTGTAGTTTGCCAAGCCCAGGACTATGGGAACTTTGCTGATGTGACTAAGGCTCTAATATGCTCATTCCTTTTATATCCTACCTAAGTTAATACTCCACTGGCAAACATATGGGTGATGTGCATGTTGTGTAGAGAAAAAAAGGCCAAGGACTAAGAATTTGTCAATATACTTGAAAGTGACAAGAAAAAGAAAGGCTCTCTAGACAGAAATGTCTTTAGAGTTGAAAAGGGCAATTCATTAGCTGATTAGAGCTTGACTGGATTAAGAATAGCAGACTCTTTTTTTTGTAATTTTCTGTTCATCAATCTTGAGAAACTTTTGACCTGTGCAATAGAAGGGAGATTCCCAGGCTCACAGCTGACTAAACCTGGTGCCTTCCCAAATGTAAATGAACACATTGGTATTCCAGGATAAACAAAGATATCCTGTGATTTTGATTAGTTCAGTAAATTCCCAGTAGCCTAATTAATTCTGGATGAATTGTTAAATTTGTTTCTGGATTTGCATAGCTGAGCCCCAGTCCTCAGACACTAAGAAGAGCTGCCTGCCAAAATGAAGTCAGTGCCCAATTCCCCAACTTTCACATCTATGTGTTGTAACATACTAGAGAAACAACCTATGAAACTTCATAGTGAAGGCAAATGCTCTGGACCCCAGTTCCAGTTTTATCAGTAAGAGCAGCATGTGATGGCAAGTAACAATCTCCTCTATGTGAATTGTTTTAATTAGGCAAACAAAGCTAAAGTCTTTTTCAGTCTGAAATGCTCAAATTCTATTACACTGAATTCAGGGAATAGTTCATTCATTGAGCTCTTTGTGACTGACAGTAATCTTTAAAAAAGTGAAAAAATTTCCACTTATTAAAGACAGAGAAAATAATGTGTCATTTGATTGACTCCGACATTAACATCCTGGGGTTTCCTGGAGATAAATTGAAGAAATAAGTTGAAGGCTAACATTCTTTCCTTTTTTCTCTAATAGCTTTTTAACACACCACTGAGCACACTGTTAACATACAGGAAATGGGTATTGATTAGCTGATTGCTTTACACTGACTGACAAATGAGGATACACAGGAAACTCTTCTGTTGAGATTCTCTCTTTCATAGGTCTATGCAATTTCTCTTCAGAGTTTACTATACTGAATTCCATTTATAAGTAATCATATTGAAAATTCTTAAAACTATTAAAGATAGTGAGTTAGTTCAGTATTTTATGTATTCAGTAATTCAACCATTTAGAGTACAATATCAAATTTTGTTGAGCCACATATGATATGTATACCAAGAAATCATGTAGGAAAAAACACTTGATTACTTCAACATTTTGTTGATTTTTTTCATGACTTTTTGTAAGTGGAAGGGTGATTATCACTATGTTCCATAATATTTTATTTTTTAAATATACATATGTTTAAGTATATCCCCAAGGACACTTAGTTTATGTGTAAAAGTAGAACCAAAGTTGAGCATAAACAGCCTTATGAGTCATGAGCCCAGGTGTTTTCTCTCATGCTTAAGTAACATCTATGAAACTGAAACCAATGCCATTATCCATAAACAGTGTCATTTTTCAAAATGATCATAATGTTACTTTCCTAAACATGTTGAAATTGTGCCTAACAACCTACAAATACCTCAATAGCTTTCCCCTGTTAATAACAGCTGCAGCATAGCCAGAATTTACTAAAGGCTAGACACTGTAACATTTTAAAACATAATCTGTTTATCTTCACAGTATTGTTATAAGGGACCATCTTTATTTTAAAGATGGAGACATGAGGAGTTGCAGAATTGCAATAACCTGTCAAAAGGCTTCTCGATAGTGTGCATTAGAAACCAAACTGAGACAGGCATCAAAGTCATGTCTTGAATCTGGGTTTTATTGATAATATAGTTCATGCTTTCATCCTTTATTGTCAGTAGCATATATCTTTTAAGATAATTGCTTTACAAAATGACCAAAGGTAAGATTTTCCCCCCTTCTGAGTACTTATGGTCAAGGACCTGAACTCCTTCTGTTTTTGCATTTGCCATCCTTAGTGTGTTGGGGAACATTTCTAACCAATCTTTAGATGGCTGCTGAAGCTGCAGTGTATGTTTGTTTAATTGAATCTATTGGGGTGGCATTGGTTCACAAAACCACACAGGTTTCAAGTGAACAACTCAACCAAACATCATCTGCATGTTATAGAACAGAGGTCCAAGGGAGGTCAATAATTGGCCCACCCAGGGATGCCAAAAACTGTTACAGAACAACAGCACCCCCAAGGATGGTATACTAATACCATCTGGACCACCTAGTGGGCTCCTCTGTCCACCACCATAGGAAAGACATCTCTCAATGCCAGAGATTTGTGAAAAGGAAAGGAAAGGTTTATTTAAAGCTATACAGACTTAAAGTAGTTACCCAATGTCCCCATTAATATATCAAAGTCCTTTTAGACACCCATAGATGCCCACAGTGCTTCCTTCTCCCCTTGCCCTAATTCGGGGTACTGAAACTCAGGAAAAGAAGCACACATCCGTGTTTCAGGCCGCTGGCACCATCAGCTATGTCACCATCCAGGCAGGATCTCTAATTACTCCAAGGTCATGTGGCACCTTCTCATGGTCTACTGGCAAAGAGCTCTTTCACCCTTATTCCAGGCAAAGTCTCTCCTGTCTCCCAGGCCACAAGGCCAAAGGGAGCATCCCAGGGTCCTCTTCTACCAGAGCTGCAGGGGTCTGCACTCTGGCCAAAACTGCATGGCTCTTCTCTCTACCAGAGCTGCAGAGAGGGTAGGGTTGCCACTCTGGCAAAGCCAAGTGGCGATTGTCTGCTAAAGCCACATGGTGATTGTCTCTACCCCCAGCTGTGGGGGTCCCCACTTTGTCCAAAAGCCACATGGTACTCCTCTTCACATGGCTGCATGGGTCACCACTCTGGCAAAACCTTGTGGTACTCCTCTAATGGCTGCTGTGTCTGGGTTTTAAATCTCCATGCCAGTCCGCCTTTGCAGCTCCATTTCCAACTCCTCCCACAATTAGTTACACCTGCCAGCATTCCTGTATTATTCCAAGTTTACTGGGCTGCCATAGTGAGTCTGGGCAGGTGTGGCCCCATGGCGAGGAGCCAATCGTCTCCAAGCTCTCATGCAAGCACTGTAATGGGGGGCTGGGAGTTGCCTCCCAGTTTCATCTTGGGTGGAAGTCACTCCCTTCTCCCTGGCTCAAAGCATGGCCACAGCTATTTAACATATCTATGAAACCAGTTAAAGGTTATAGATATGTTAAATGACCATTCTAGAGGTTATCTGAGAAACTGTTGCTATGCAAAACAACTCTCAATGTACCCTCTCCATTTGTCCCTTCCCCCAACTGACACCTGTGGGGGGGTAGGGGTGAGGACGCCTTATATGTCTTTCTAATATTCCCTGGACACCCTGAGTTCTGGACCCCATTCCAAATCCCTTTTTGGGACCCCCTCTTGGCTGCACCCTGTGTCATGCACACTGCACTGTGCACCCACTGCCTCAAGCAAAGTCTCTTTCTGTCCCCACTTTCTCCCCTTTGCCCGCCTCCACCTGCCTGCCACCCCCTTTTTTTCTGGCTGTCACCACACTGTTGTCTGCTCCCTCCCCCTGACACTGTCTGCTCCATGTATCTTTTTAACCCAATAACATCAGAAATAGAAAAATAAAATCAGGATCACAACAGCATTTACTGAATAGGGTAGTCTTGAAAATTTAATGAAGTCAATACTTAGAATAATGCCTAAAAAATAGTAAGTGCTTTGTAAATTTGACAATTTTTCTATTTTACTGTAGTCCTGAAATAAGCAACACACTTGTAAAGAAATGTTAAACTTGGTAGAGTATACCTTGAACTATTAATGCATTATTATTCTAGACTATATACCTCTAATGTTAAATTTACTCAGTTGTAGGTACCTTTGAAATTTTCCAAAACATAAATATAAAAGTAACTTGACTACTTTGAGGGAGTACCCAGTTGTCTCAGTTGGATATAAATTTTTTAGGTCAGGTGTCAAATGAAAACTATTCTTCATAAGAAAGAATTATTTTCCAGTTGCTAGTGTCATACATATCACTGAATGAATTGGCTTCTTCACAAACTTCAGTGTAAAATTCTAATGTATATAATTTATTTGAAAGAAGAAATTAAATAAAAGTGAGCCAAAAAAGTTGTATGGTAATTGTGCAATATTCATAAGACCACAGAAGGAATATCAAAGAGATGAAAAAAGAAAATGAGACTCCCTCTTGTTAACATGTAAAACTGCTCAAGTGTGATAAAAATGCAGGCATGTCTATAATGTTCTATTGTCCTTATTACAGCTATAAAGAGAATAAAAAATGAGACTCCAATTCTGTACAAAAGACTTCGTTTCATTGTTTTAAAGAAAATATTTTATTAAAGCCTTTTTATACATTTCCCCATAAGTTGTAAATCCCACCAATGACATAGGAAAAAATGACTTTTTGTTGTAATAGCTAAATACTTTTATGTATGCTTGTGATTCTCTGTCCTTCTCATGTCTTTCAGAATTTAGGGCAGGAATAATCGCATTATCATTCTTACTATTTGAATTTTCCTCTCTACCAGCTCCCTTTCTTCAGGATAAATTTAGGATTCCTTTGTCCCGTTCCTTAGCAGATTCTTCTCTCCCCATTTATATGGCTTCATTTTTTTTCTTTGCCCATATATGAAAGGTAGCTTGAAAATTTATATGTGGCTACCTACATTGTTCCTTTACACTCTGTTTTCTACCTTAACACTCTGTTTTATCTATATCATACTCTAGGCTTCTGCAAAGCTGATGGATAGCTTGGCTTTTGTAAACATGAACTAGCAGATCTAGTTTGTCTACAACAGATGTTACTTCCCAATGGAGAAAAGTTTGTATATGAATTTACACACTTGGTTAAGGTATATAAGAATTTATATTGCTTTAGCCCTGGCTGGTGTGGCTCAGTGGATTGAGTGCCAGCCTGTGAAGCAAAGGGTCACTGGTTTGATTCCCGGTCAGGGCACATGCCTTGGGTTGTAGGCCTCTCTCTCTAAAGAGAGGCAAGTACACGTTGACATTTCTTTCCTTTTTCTCCCTCCCCCATCTCTAAAAATAAATAAATAAAATCTTATTAAAAAGAATTTATATTGCTTTATATTCTTCCTGATTCTATCACCAGATTTGACAATTTATGCCAATCTGAAAGAGTCAACTTAAATTTGCATCTCCCTGATGACACTTATGGTTGAGCGCTTTTTCAGATTTTTCTTAGCTCTATAGGTCAACTAATCACGAGGCGTTTATTCAAGTCTTTTGTTGATGATTCTTTGGACTTCTTAGTATTTTTCTTATTGATTTTCAGGCGATCTTTATTAGTTCCTCATATGTAACTGTTACTGGACTAAAGGGGTCTGTCTGAATGCATCTAAGCCCAATTGAACAGGAACAAAAGCTTGCAGCAGATAAAGTAAGGGTTTGGTGAGCTACTGCTCCAAGACCTCACTCCTTGATGGCTTACAGGAGATGAGTTATAAAGAATTAGAAAAACTTTCATCACAATGACTACAGGAGTTAAGAGTCACGGTCAGGGTCCTTGTCTCTTTTGACTGGTCAACGCTAGGGTAGGGGTAGTCGATCAGTTTATCCGGTTGTGATATCAACCATAGTATCCTTGCCTCTGGTTTCACTGCTTTCTTGGATCTGGAGCTGAAAAGACAACTGAGGCTTAGATGTTACCTCTAGTTTGACTAAAATTATGTCTCTGTGATCAGTAGACCCCAAGACTTTGTTCCTAAAAGTAATTAATGCTGATGAGAACCTCATTGTCCTGAGGGCTTAATAATTAAGGTAGTGGATGTGCAGACAAGGAGACAGGAGAGGCCGGGGGCCAGGTAAGGCCAGTTTTAATCAAAAGAGCATGGAGAAAAAGTCCTATTAAAGAAATGAAGTTTCTGTGTGATTATACAGTCTTTGCTAGGTTTGTGAATGGCACAAAACTGTCTTATTTGGCAACTTGCATTTAGGTCTCAATAATGTCTTTTGAGGAATAGACAATCTAAATGATAATGTAGTCAAACTTGTAAATCACTTCCCTTATGGTGAATTTTTTGTGTCTTGCTTAAGAAATCTTCCTTTATCCCAAGATTATTAAGATATTCTCTTATATAGTCAGGTATTTTTGAAGTACAGAAGCTTCATGTTAAACTTGGCATCATATTTGAACATCTTTGCTCTCCTTTCCTTTCACATCTTTGAGCTTCATCCAGGGTCATTGTCTTCTGATCAAAGAACACTACTCTTCATAAATTACCTTAATGCAATTTGCTACAAACAAACTTTCAGTTCCTTTTTAATATTTTTACTTTGTTTTGATTTTTATCTGGGTATATAGAATTCCAAGGTTGATTTTATTTTTCCAATACTTTTCGTTTCCCTTTTTGCTGATGATATCAATTATCTAACTCTCCTTAATGTGAAGGCCATCTGTATTTTTTTATTTGCATAATTTTAAGACTTATTTTTGTCTTTATCTTCGGTTTTACACTTCAGTGTCTCGGTGTGAATAATTCTAGTTTATCTTTGTATGAACCTTGATGAAATTCTTAATCCATTGACTGGTGTCCCTCCACATTTATAGAAAATCCACAGCTACCATTTCTTCATATGTTGCCTCTGCCAGTTTTCTCTTTCTGAGATTTCAAATACATTTATTTTTGTTAACCTCACCTGTATTTCCAAATTTTTTTTATCTTTAAAGAATTTTCGTTTAGTAGATAATAATAGACTTAACAAAAATGATTTAAAGTTAATATATAATCATGGAGACAGTGTGAATTACCTAAAATATTGTGAAAATTTGGAAGAGGACCAAGGAAGGTCTTATGAGAAAATGGTCAGTTAGGTTGAATCTTGAAGAATAAATGGGCAAGAATGCAGAGCACTGGAATAAGTTTTTTTTCAGGTATTTTTCTGAAATAAAGTGCTCAAAGTAAAAATTCTGTTACAGCAGATTCATGTTAATTTTGATATATTCGGTGTTGATGAGTATAAATATTTTAAGTTAAATATCTAAGTGTGTTGGTACAGGCGCAACAAAATATTTTCAGTAGCCTTCATTTATATGATAATCCTTATCATCTACTAACTAAGATCCATCGTGTGTGTTTTCATATACTTTTATCTTTATTTTACTTTTCCCACTACCATTCAGTCCCCTTTTATCCCCTTCTCCCCAGCAATCACCACCTTGTGATGATTTTTGTCCTTTTTTTTTCATTCCATCAGTTTTTAAATCTCTTTTCCAGTTTACTAATTCCCTTTTCTTGCTGTGTCTAATCTGCTAGTAAGTATATCAGTTTAATTCTTAAACTATTACATATTTTATTTCTATAATTTCTACTTGGTTCTTTTATAAACTTATAATGTTTATAGATTATAGATTCAAGTTCTTTGTCAAAATTTCTAAACTGGATTTTATTTTCACAAAAATAAATCTGTTAATCCTGGAGGGAGCATTGCTATTATATGTTATTTCAATTCATTCTCATTTTCTTTCTTTGTGTGTCATGTTATCTCTGATTGTTTGCTTGATATTTTATTTTTAAAATTGTTTATAACAATGATTCCATGACTAGGATGATATTATTTTACCATAGAGTAGAGCTTTACCATAATGTAAAGCTTTATGTCTTATGAGACACCCAGGTAATGGTGAGTGGCAGCCCATACATTAATTTGCACAGTATAGCACCTCACACAGAGATGGAAGAAGCCATTACTGTACCTATCCCAGGTGCCTGGAGGAACAAGAAGAAGCAGAAGGGCACGTTGGCCTCTTAGTCACCTTGTCAAGATGGGAAAATTTCCCAAAGCAACGTGTGACTCCAGGTGCAATCCCATTGCTCTAAGTTATAGTTTCCTTTAGGGCATTGGCTACATAGTTCCTCTCTATACTATTATCTCTTTCAAGCTTTAAAAATATGTTATTTTTTTTTTGCTTACTTTGTCAGTACTTGTACTAGGATATATTAAAAGAGTTCAGTGTCATTTATTTGTTTGTTTGTTTAATGTCTTAGTTCTTCAGTGGAAGAGTTAGTCCAAATTATCTGCTCCATGGTTAAGAAAGGAAAAAAGTGTCTAGATCTCTTGATAAATAATTAAAGTTTTTGTTTTATTTTAATAATACAAATTATAATACAAGCATACAACTGTTTATAGATAAGCAATTAGTATCAAAAGCTCTAGTCATTTTATTATAATAAGTTAGTATGTATCTTGGCATACCTAAATTAGGTAAACATTAACATTTATTTTCAAATCAACTACTTCTTGAAAAAGATACCATCAAAATACCCCAATTAGTTAAGGAGTTCAGCCTTAAGTAATTGCCATTTTCTTATTATAAGAATAACATCTAGGATTCCTAAGTATCTATTTTGAGATGTGTTTCCGACTTAAGTATTTTATTATTTTCTGCTTTTAATTAGAAAGTTATTTTAGCGAAATAGAGAAGGGGAAATACATGTTATTTAAAAATATTTCTGCTAAAATTTCTTCTGGGTCTCATTCTTATAAGAGGATTCATAAGCATGATTAGAGCAATAAAATTATGAGACCAGTATTTAAGTAAATTAAATGAAATATTCAACATAATCTGAATTTAAGAACTTAAACAGGTATAGGTATTTAGAGGGACTGAATTCTGTGTATGATAAGTTATGTTCTTATGATTTTGAAATGATGAATTTTCAATGAAAATTACTAAAACTGTCTTCTTTCTAACTTATTTCACAAATATTCATAGTATTTTGTTCCCATTCTGTTCTATTTTAATGTCACATACTTTTTTTATTCTCACCCAAGTTCCTATTACTAGTTTTATCACCTAGTGGCTATTGGAACAGATGTTTTATGACTACTTACCTGCTGTGGTTGAAGTTGTACTCAGCTATACTTGTCTCTCGCTTCAGATTCTGCCAAAGACTTAATAATTTTTTATTCCTTTAAAATAAGCTCTTAATTTTCCTCTAAGCCAAGTTTTGAAAACAAGAAGAAGATCCACAGGGGGAAACTATTTTACTTGTTCTTAGCTTTCCTAATTAATCAGAAGAAAAACACTGGCCTGGAAATGGTATTCATAGTCTTCATTCATAATATGAGATCAGAGGAAATACCATAGCATTTGCTATTTCTTTGTGTACTTGCGAGGGCCATGATAGGAAGCAAAATGTATATATCAGTAGTACTGAGATATTTTTAACTCAGTATTATCTGTTATACCTACCCTATATGTTTTTGTCAGGGCATCAGATTACTTTTAATATTCTGTGATTATGCATGCATTATCATTGGAGCCAAAAGGATGGGGAGAGACACCAAAACTATTGATGTCATTGTTGCAAAGCAGCTGTCTGTACATTAACCAGCATAAGAAGTTTATCAGTGGATTGCTATAGAATATTATGTTCTCATTAATGTATATTTATAAAATACTGATTAAACATAATTGATTATGTTATTTTCAATATTTTTCTTTAAAACTCATGTTTCTAACTGTAATCTCCTAAATAGACACAAACACTCAGCAACAACCAATAGCTCTTAAAATAAGTTTTAAATCCATTTATAGATTGATTCATAGGTATTGTTTCAGATTATTAATGCATTCTAGACATAATCACCATTTATCTATAAAAGTTATAAATATAATGTTCTATAAGTATTTTATTCACCATTAAAACATTATTGATAAAACTTAGAAATTAAGAATAAAAATGCTGCCCTGGCTGGTGTAGCTCAGTGGATTGAGCACGGGCTTATGAAGCAAAGGGTCAATGGTTCAATTCCCAGTCAAGGCACATGCCTGGGTTGTAGGCCAGGTTCCCAGTAGGGGTCACATGAGAGGCAACCACACATTGATGTTTCTCTCCCACTCTTTCTCCTTCCCTTCCTCTCTCTCTAAAAAATAAATAAATAAAGTATTTTTTAAAAAAGAATAAAAATGCTTTTGTGATTTTGTGAGATGAAGTCATTGCTTGGTAATAACTGTCAGAAAAATGAGAAAGATGAGCATGACAGCAACATAGGTAAATGAGTCTTGCTACTAAATTATTTAAAGAAAAGACCACTTGATTTTAATAAGTAACAAGTGAACATAATTGAATTTGTATATGTAGTTCTAGATAATATATTAAGAAAGAAATGAAACATAGCATGAAATATGCAGAAAAGAAAATCTGAAGAGTTTCAAAAATGCATATCATTATTTAATAATACATATTACTGAGATAGTCTTGAAAATCATTTAAAAATGTAATCTCCAAATTAATGAAAAAGCATTTTTGTGCATGTTAATATTCCCTGGGTGGATAGTAATTCTTATTTCTAATTATACATCCTCTCAAAAAATTACACTTTAGAAAGATTTCCCATATAATGTTGTGCCAAATCTCAGCATTTATTCTAACATGTTCACATTATCCAATTAGCATTATAATGTGTAACTACCAAAAGCACAACCAGTTCGAATGGCCTGGGACCTCCACCAGATGCGGAAGGTTAGTGAAGAGATTCCAAGGTGAGGTAATAGCAGTTGTATTTCAAAATGTCGGGATAGTCAATGTGAACATGCCGTTTTTAGAACCAGATGTCCCATTATGTCTTACATGATTTTATGAGGAACCGGAAACTAAAGTTTAGGAGTGTTATTGGAAAATTATTAAGAATTATTACATGATACTTTATATCACATTCTTACCTTTATAATGCCCTTTCTTCGTATAGTTTATAATGTTAAAAAAATCACTGTGTCTGCAAATTTGAATTTTTTCTCTGCTTAATTGGTCAAATACTGTTTCTTTTTGTGATTTTATATAAATATAAATATAACAGAATCAGTAGTGAAGAAAAGCAGATTGAAAATATCTCTTATGTTCTTATCATTCAGGATACACTGAAATATAATGTGAATGTGGATAAATGTCATTACGGAACATTAAAATGGCTATACAAGTGTCTGAGTAAGATGCTTGTTATCAATATGATATTTTTTTCAGTGATTCAATGACCCAAAAAATGAACTAGGGTTGAGTGTCTCTCATAGAGATTTATCATTTCAAAACCATGCCTACCTGCTCCTCCGACAAAACAAAACAATGATAACTCAATAACCTTGTCTTTTAGACTTAGAGACTAGAAATTATGTAGCAAAATATAAGGGTCAGTTAACTTCTATTTATTTTCATCAGATAATGGGGTGGCAGCCAGTGACCCGTGGCATCATAGATCACAACTTTAAATTAGCTCGTGCGTTTGGGAGGGTTTTCCTGACCTTCTGATACAAAGATGTGTGCTGTTGTTAACAGTACTATTTGTAATAATACCAAAACGGTTAAAGAATTATTTATTGACTCTTTTTTAATACGTTTTATTGATTATGCGATTACAGTTGTTCTATTTCTCCTCTTCATTTCCCTCCACCCTGCATACCCCTCCCCCACCATTCCCCCCTTTAGTTTATGACCATGTGTCTCAAGTTCTTTAGATTCTATATTTCCCCTACTATTCTTGCCCCCCTTCTATTTTCTACCTACCATCTATGCTACTTATTTTCTGTACCTTCTCCCCCCTTCTTCTTCTCTCACTCCCCTGTTGCTAACCCTCCATGTGATCTTCATTTCTATGGTTCCACTCCTGATCTAGCTTTCCTCTTAGTTTGCTTTTGTTTTAGGTGTGGTTCTTAGTAACTGTGAGTTTGCTGTCCTTTCACTGTTCATCTTTCTTATCTTCTTTTTCTTATATAAATATTTAACAAAATTCATTTGGTTACCGTTTCTCTTCCTCCTCGAGAAGACGACAAGATTCAGACAGAACACGGTATAATGGTGAAAAGGAATGGGTAGGAGGAGGTTGTAAAGCAGGCAGCAATGATTGTACCTGATGGTAATAGTATAGATTTTAAGCCACCACTTTCTCCACTCAACCCCTCCCCCTCGTGAAAATGCCATCAGCCACAGCAAAGGAACAGAGGACAGTTATTGTGCCCCCAACCACCATGGAAATTTCAGATAGAATAGTGATTTGTAATATTTCTGACCTGGCTAAGATTGAGCAAACTCTAAATGCATGACTCAGTCATGGCACTGGAAGTTACAGTGTCTGTGAATGTCAACTAAGAACTGAAAGGCTGGTTTCACCTGGGTGAAAATTAATAGGATTACACAAGTCATTGTTCAGGTCCAGGACAGAGTTGTTAATTCCCATAGGTGGTGAGGGTTGTCAGAAAATAGGGGGGGGGGAGCCAGATCCAGGTTACTAATTATATTTTTGGTTCAGAATAATTATTAGAAGAAATATAACTAATGTTTAGTTAAAATATGATACTTAACTTGAAAATTTAGGAATCATGAAGCACTTGTGTGTACCAACACTGTCTTGATAAAGGCAGCTGACAGAATTTTACTTAATTGCTATTTGGTTGGCAAAGTTCAGTTTTTCCTCCTTCAACTTTGCAAATAAAATCTCATTCTTTTAGAGTCAATTTATGTTTCCCAGCATAATGATGCATTTTATCTATTCAGCTATGCTAGTGTTCTCTGAAGCCAGCCAGCAATGATCTCACGTCACCTACAATATAAATCTATCAGTGAATAAACAACTTCATTTTTATTTCAATGCCAATGATACAGCACATGTTGATTTGGCAGTTAAATAATTTATCTCTCTTTTGGGTGCGACTTCCAGACTTATTATAACTCTACTTCTGATATTCACTTCGTGTTTCATAGTACTTAGCCTCATGAGGATGCTTGTCAATCAAGTTGAAATGTCATTCTGACCTATTATTGGAAACAATTTACTCTGTTTTTAGTTCATCACAGGTTCCTTCATGTTTATCTAAATTAAAGCCATCACTACTAGCATTTAAACACTTTATACAAAACTGTGTGCTCATCAACATTACTGACCCTTTATCTCCACAGAGGTGATCCAGCTGAGTCTTCCTGAAGACCAGAAGCTGAGCATCACAGCGGCAACCGTGGGACAAAGTGCTGTTCTGAGCTGTGCCATTCAGGGAGCACTGCGGCCGCCCATCATCTGGAAAAGGAACAATATTATTCTGAACAATTTAGATTTGGAAGACATCAACGTAAGCACATAAATAGATGTCTCTTGGTAATTTGTATATTCCACATGAAATACTCTAGACTTTGTGAAGTCTAAGGAGCTTAATGAATATTGCATGTAGAGTAGAAGAGAATTGTTGGAACATTGTCACATTTATTCTGCTGACCAGGAGGTGCACTGTGGATCATCTGAAAGTATCTAAATTATCCAGATCACTTGTTCAGGTGTGGTAAGCAGGTTATGGGGCACGGTGAGGGTATGAAATCACATAAACTTAAACCACAAAGGCCCAACTTTCAGAATTGCTCTAATTACCAATAATTAATCTTCTATTTGCTATTTTGGTTGAGCCACACCCTATAGCTTGTGAGGTGTTATAGTGGGAAGAGGCAGTTTTGGCCTAAAAATCTTCATAATGTGTCAGAAACAATAAATATTAATCAAACAAATAAAAGCATTACTGTCCTAGAATGAAGAAATGTTTCTCCACTTTGGCTCACTCCTAGAGATTCAGAATCTAAACTCAGTCCAATAGGGTGCAGCTCAAAAGATGAAGCAAAAACAGAACAGACTTCAGGTGTTCACCTCTTTCTTCCATGCTTCCTGCTAAAAGTGAGCATCCAATAGTGAACATCATCCTAGACCTTTAAAGAAGGGAAAAAATTATGTCATGAGTTGTCTATGAAAATAAGGTGGGGCAATCTTTTAACTCAGTGATTTGGGGGTTTTATGATCCCTTTGCATATACATTTTAGTTACTTTTTATTATCATTCAAGAAAGCCATCTTTTATCATACCCTTATTCTTTATTGCTTTATAAAGAACTGCTAATGAAAGAGTCACTCCTATTTGTTACATTTGTTACATTGTTACTAATTAATATATTTGTTTAATGTCCTTGAATTATTCAAAAACAGGAAACTTCTGCAATTTTAGTAGTTTTTATTTTAATGAAAATTTTCTAAATCTGCTTACACCTGGAAACTTCCCTCAGAGTGTACATGGAGAGTAGTGTTTAATTTCCTAAGCTTTAAAGGACATTGTGGTGTAGAATGTGCTGTAATCTCAGGGGCATTCAAGATTCTTTGGGACAAAATCTACTTGGGTTTGCTTTATGCCTCGTATCTATATTTTATCTTTCATTTTATATCTCACTGTTTATTATCAGCCTTTCCACTATTATTTTCAAGAAGCTCATGTATTCTAGATGCTATGATTTGAGAAATCTCAAAATTAGCTCATTTGAATTATTTCAAAAGTAAGGAAGAGTATGGTGTGTGTGATATTCTATAGACAACTTGCAAAAGTGGACCTATTCTCATGCATGGATCTTGTAAATTAAGTTGCTTACTTCTTAATTTTTGATTCTGTTCTAAAAACTTCAGATTTCTAGAAAAATGATTATAGGCAAGTTAGGTCTTTAAAATGTATGTAAACATTAGCTTTGCACAGTGGCAGTATCATAGTCAATGAGGTTTATCCAAGGCATGATTATTACTAATTAAAATAGATATAAATATCAGATAAATTCTAGAATCAATAACATGAAAGTTACTGGATATAGTTATTTTGGATACATTTCATGGAGTTGATACATTTTGAGAATTTTAAAAGCACTTCTAATATTTTAAAAGTTTTGATTTTACTTCAAATTATATTTAATTAAGTTGATAAGCATTCAACTAAAACTGCAGAGAATAGCCAAAGATATCTCTGAAAGAAGAAATATTCATTCCATTTCCCAAAATATGTCCCTGGTGTTGCCACTTAGAGTACTGTGACATCAACTGTCAGGTTATCTAAATACATTTAATACACTTAAATACATTTACAATGTAGATAAAATGGGAACTAAGACAGTTATAAATATTACTTATTATGTTTTGTTTCATATTTTCTCCTGCTTAAATACTGCCTTCAGCACATATATGACATCAGTTATATAAACCCTGGAGTGGCCAGTGTCCAGTTTCAACAGGTGTTTAGTCACCCAGCTGCAACTGCTGCTCGTCCGCCTTTCTTGACTCCTCCTTGCCTAAGACTAGTGCTCTTGCTCTTCTGGGTATTCTGTGAGCTTCCTAATATCTTTATTAAGTTCCTTTTCTGCTTAAAATTAGCTGGAATGAGCTCTATTGTCTGCCACTAAGAATGTGTCTAATTAATTTTTTTGATCTAATATGTTCAGAAGCATCTTCTTGAAATGTAGGTTTTTGCTGTTAGATATGGATTTCTGATGTGTTGCAAAATCATGATGATTTTGCCATAGTAAATTGCTTTCTGACTTTTTTCATAAGCAAAGAATTTCAAATTTCAGAAGTGAATTTGTTTTAGACCCTTTTATTAGTTCATTTATTTTCATAAGTATGTTTAATTCCCATTAGATTATGTAAAGTTAAATTTATAAATGTCATTCATGTCAAAAGGAATCAGTGACAATATACAATAGTCTTTGTGATTCTTTAACTAACATACATAAGATTTAGTATATAATACCTAGTCAATATATAATACCTTCTGATTATAAAAGATTTAAATAATATATATTTATTGTTGTTCAAGTACAGTTGTTTCCATTTTCCTCCCACCACCTCCCACCACAGCCATCCCCATGAAAAAATAACAGCTCAAAAGACATAAATACATAAATAAACAAACAAATATATAAATATAGATTTAGCCCTGACTGATGTGGCTCAGTGGATTGAGCACTGGACTGCAAAGCAAAATGTCACCAGTTCAATTCCCAGTCAGGGCACATGCCTGACTTGCAGGCCAGGTCTCCAGTAGGGGGCACAGGAGAGGCAATCACACTTTGATGATTCTCTCCCTCTCTTTCTCTCTCTCTTCCCCTCTCTCTAAAAATAAATAAATAAAATCTTTAAAAAAGAAATAAAAATAATATAGATATTTCAAAAGTAACATAACTATTCTCTTCTATATTCACTTATTCCCATTCTTATGTGTGGAAGACAGCCCTTTCATTAATTGCAAACCTAATTTTATTTATTTAATAGAATGAATTCATATTACTACTCATTATTTCACTACTTCATTATCTCATTAGCCCTAAAAACAATTCCCTCCATGAAGCAGGGATACTTATCCTTCTTTTATACTGGAGGGAGTTATGCTAAAAGCATTGAGCCCAAGGCTGAGCTAATAAGTAGTACAGCTGGGTTGTTTACAGAACCTGACTGATTCTAGATAAGCTTAAACACTGTGTACAAGTGAGATTTTGGTAGTTTTTTTGTTGCCCTTTGGAAAGTATATTTCAAATAATTTTGGTTCCTATATATTATAAATATATTTAATATTCTCTGCTATTATGTGTGGGCCTGATTGATATTTAATTGATGATTGAAGCCTTTCATTCGGCCTGTTTCCTCTTTTGTATCAAATGAATAAAAAGACATCACTGGACTGCCAGAGACAATATGGCAGAGTAGTTTGCAGCAAGTGCTGGGGTTACAGACTGTCTACGTTTCAATTAATATTCAGCCTCTTGGGAGTGATGTGCCCTCAAGCAAGTTATTTAAATTCCCTATGCCCCAACTTCCTAATCATAAATTAAAAATAATAGAATAAACTCATTTTTGTTGTGTGTGTGTATGTGTGAGAGAGAGAGAACTACTAAGATACGCCTTTTAAAGCTGGTTACACTCTTTGAGGCTCGTTGCAAATATTCAGTTAAACCAGGTTCTTTGTTTCCTCTCCTCCTTCTCTTTTTCCTCCTCCCTTTCTCTTCCACTTTGCTCTCTTTCTCCTAACACACATTTCAAGGAGCAAAGATACACTCGATCTGCCTAAAATAATAGATATTCAACATTAGAATACATGTATTAATAAGATAACTCACAAGAAGCACCAGAAACAACTTTTATCCAATTATAGCAACTAAAATTGGAAGACTTTTTTTCTATTTAATCCAGCTTCAGGAATTATGCTAATGTATCTCCCTATCAGCAATCTGGTATTAATCCCTGTTCTAGAGATATACCATTAAATTCACTCATCTACAGTATATTTCCTATTTTCCTCTGTTTTGTGTCCTTAATCCTCTTTCTGCCCAAATTCCTGGAAAAGATAATTGGCTCATTTTATAATGCTGTTTTAGTTGGAAGTTGGCACACAAATTTCAATACTGGTGTTATTGTGACTGAGTCCTAATCCTAGTCTGATCAGCTACAACCAGGGTATGCAGATGAGAACTATGGAACATGACTCTCCTATTGACCTTAGTTTTTATCAGCTGGTAGAAAAACTGGATTAAGAAAGACAAGGCAAGTATAGAGACAAAGATATAAATTTGAGAGAAGCATCATAAGAAAATAGAATTGGCTAAAAGAATTGGCAGTTCGAAAGTAAAGGAATGGGAGAAATGAAAACACAGCTCTATTTTTAGATACTCTCACTTTACCAGGAAAATTTTCAGTAAGGCTTCCAGTAGCAGAGATTTTTTTAAATTGTTATTATTCTTATTTTAGGGAGAGAGAGAGAAATATCCACGTATTGTTCCAGTTATTTATGCATTCATTGGTTGATTTTTCTGTGTGCCCCGACCGCAGACCAAACCTGTAACTTTGATGTATTAGGATGATGCTCTAACCAACTGAACTAACTAGTCAGGGCCAGATAGAAGAGATTTTTATTTCCTTTGTTTCTGAGAAAAATTAGGTCTAAAAATGCTAGCCATTATTGAATGCATATTATTTATAATATTGGTACTTTTCCACCATTAATTAAGTTTTACTATAATCTGGTCCTTATTCAATATTGAAATCAAGTGATTATCATACCAATCTCAATTTCAATTCTAGTTGTATAACTTATCAGTTATGTAACACAATAAATTGATTAAAGCAATTTAATCTTCAGTCTCTTCATCTATAAAAGGAAGGGTTATGGTAAAATCCAATGATACACACCAAGTGTTGAATAAAATATGTTATTTTTATAACCATTAGTATCTCGATTCAGTCATGTTTAATAACAAGTGTAAACCCCTATGGAAATATTATTTCTTTGAAAATAGCCTGATATATAGTCTTAGCACTTTCATCAACTTTACAGATAAACTTGCTAGATAAAATATAGAACCCTCAGGTAATTTTGAAATTCAGATATACAATAAATATTTTTTCTTATAGGTATGTGCCAAATGTTACATGGGACATACTTATACAAAAATTATATTTGTCTATCTGAATTTCAACTTTAATTAGGTATCATATTTTATTTGCTAAGTCTAGCACTCTATTTACATGAAACACAAATTGGCTTGAATGTTGTATTAAGCCATTTTTCTACAACTGATACTATGGCTTATATTACTAAGATTAAAAGTTTGACCTGTTCATGGAAATTTAATCCATTCTTTTTCAGATTTTTATTAGTTTCTCATGCTTAGTATTTGTTCTGTGATTTGATTTCTACATCTGTCTGATCTATGTTAACAGTTGTGTTTAGCACTAAGTAGAAGAGACCAAAAAATAGTGGTCTAAATCCACAAGAATTTATTTTTCACTAGAATATACTGTCCATAGCTGGCATGGTTGCTCCACAAAACAGCTAGAACTCAAACTCTTTTCTTCTTCTGCCATTTCAAGAGCATGGCTTTCCTTCTCAAGGTCATCTCAGGGTTCAAGAGGACTTTTGGAGCTCCATTCACCAATCTACATTCCATCAATCTATAATCCAGGTTCATGGCAGCACAAAGCATGTGAAAGATAAATGGTACTTCTTCCTGGAAGTCTCACAACAGTTTATGGGTCAGTGATGAGCAGTAAATGCAATAACTGTACTAGAGAGGTTAGTAAATACAATAGTTTAGGTAGACACTCTGTTCAGCCTTCTATTGCAAAGGAGGAACAGGAGAACAATCTCTATTTCTCTATTAAAAGCTGTCCAAGAGGATATAATATGTTCCATACTTGCTTTTTAAATTTGTTTTTCTGCATTGATTAAACACGATTATCCATCTAAACTCAAATCTAAGCAACTCCAGCCCTGACTCCTGCATCTCTTAAGCGAGTTGAACATCATCACGAAAACGAAAAGTTGCCAGTTTGATTCCCTGTCAAGGGCCCAGGCCTGGGTTTCAGGCCAGGCCCTCGACGGAGGGCATTCGACAGACAAGTAATTAATGATCCTTTTACGCATGCATGTTGGTGCTTCTCTCCCTCTCTTTCCCCTTCTCTTCCCCTCTCTCTAAACATAAATAAATAAAATCTTAAAAAAAATTTAAGGACCTCTGCCTCCCATTATTGTTTCTTCAGTAATTATGTCAGCCTTCAATTTATTTCTTTGAATGTTTTGCTTTGCTTTTATAGGCCAGCCCAAGTGCCCCTCAGTAGATGAGTAGATAACAATGCTATGGAACATTTACACAATGGAATAGTACTCCATTGGGAAAAAAAGAAGAAAATATTGCATTTATAATAGCATGGATGGACCTAGAGAACATTATGCTAAGAGAAATACATCAGCCAGAGAAAGAAAATACTATATGATTTCACTTATTTGTGAAATTGAATAGACAAAATGAACAAAATAAAAATAAAAACACTCATAGTTAGAGCAGACTGACAGCTTTGGGCAGAGAGGGGCTGGCTGAAATGGCTAATGGTATTAAATCATAAAAAAAAACTTACAGTCGCAGATACCAGTATAGTGATCACCAGAGGGAAGGGGGTGGGGGGCAGTAGAAGGAGGCAAACAGGGAATAAATGGTGATTGAAGGAGACAAGGCCATGGGTGGTGAACACACAATATGTTATGCAGATGATGCACCATAAAAGTGTGCACTTCAAAGTCTATTTAGTTAACCAATGTAACTCAAGAAATTCAGGAAAATCGATATATGTAAATAAATCTACACTTATTAAAGCCAGGCAAATCTTCACAAATTTACATACAGCTCTTTCCTTTCCTCTTTAAAACTCTTTTAATGGGTTCTTGTAGTTTTCAAAAAAAATTTTGGCTTGGTTTATAAAGCCGGTTTCTCTATTAAATCTTCTTTTCACACATACTCACTCTTCACTACAGCCTCTTTAAAACACTTGCTAAACTCTGTGTTAGGTTGTATTATTGCTACCATCTCTGAACACAATTCTTGTCTCTATAGGAAGTCCTTCCCTTGCCCCCTTCATCTCCCTAAACCCTTTACATCCTTTAAGAATAGACAGGTTCTTCTTATGCCTAATTTCGACATTTTTAAGATTTTTGTTGAGTAACTATAGTACCTGTTACGTCATAATAAAACTGAGTATTTTTATTTTTATTGTATTAATTTTTCTCTGAACTAATGGAGGTAACATTAGTTAACAAAATTATATAGGTTTCTGGTATACAATTCTACAATAATACATATCTGTTTATTGTATTGTGTGTTCACCATCCCAAATCAATGGACTAGAAACTTTTAGCACTAGGGCCCTCACCTGTTCAACTTTTTGTTACTCAATGCACAAAAAACAAATGACAAAGTGAGTTTCTTACATTTGAATTATGCATTACAGTAGCCTCCCCCCACCTGCTTCATTCCATGGCCCCCCAGTGGATGGATGGCTGAAAACATCGGTAGTACCAAACTCTGTATATACTATGTGTTTTCCTAGACGTTCATACTTGTGAGAAAGTTTCATCTACAAATTAGGAATAATAAGAGATTAACAATACTAACTAATAATGAAATAGAATAATAACAATATGCTAATAAAAGTTATATAAATGTGGTCTCTCTTCTAAAATATCTATTATTGTAGTCACCCTTTCACTTAAGGGAAGCACTTTACAGCTTCTCTCTGCCTATCTAAATTGCTAAATCAGTGCTCTTGTGTTTTGGGGCTATTATGAAATAAAATACATGTTACTTGAATAGCAGCTCTGCTATTTCATGACAGTCAATCTGATAACTCAGACAGCTACTAAATGGTTAGAGGGTGAGTAGCCTACACAGCATGGATTCACTGGACAGAGGGGGGATTCACATCCCAGGCAGGACAATGTGGGAAGGTGTGAGATTTCATCACCCTACTCAGAGGGCATGCAATTTAAACCTTGTGAATTGTTTATTTCTTGAATTTTTAACTTAATACTTTTGGATAGCTGTTAATCATGAGTAACTGAAACTGCAGAAACTGTAACCACAGGTAAGGGGGGACTACAATATCAGGTCAATTTGAAGATTTTTTTTATAGTTAAAACCTTACCAGGGATTTCATTTACTTACTGTAGCCACGTGCATACTTATAAATCAACTGATGCTTATTGGCAATCAATCACTTAAGCCTAAAACAGCTCAACAATTTCCAGATTCCATTTCTTTAATAACATTTCTCATTAAGCATATTGATTTTTTACGACAGCTTCAATTTAATCTCCTATTATATGCAATGAGAGGGGCGAGCAAAACATGAGGGGAAACACAATGTTGGTCATTGTTTAATCTTCATGCATTCGACAAATATTGATTTAACTGCTCCACTTTTTCAGTCACTCAACTAAGTGCTGAGGATATACTTAAAAGAGACATTATGTCAGTCTTCAAAATCTCACAGATTGAAGGAATCAAAAAGAAAGCAATTGCATTACAATTAGTAATACAATGTTAAACTGTATCAGAAATGTGTATATTTGTATGTTTTGTATACAGATATGTAAAGAATAAAAAAGGGAAGCCTATTTTAAGTGTCTGGAGTTATAGAAGACATTTAGGAATACACTAGTGTTGGAGTATAGATGGCGGCTACGTGAAGGAGTGGTACATGTGGATGCTTGGGAAACAGCGTATAGATAGCATAGTACATTCAGTGAAGTGAAAGCCCCCTGGTCTGTCTAAGAATAAGCAAAGACAGTAACTTAATAAAGGGCTGGAATATACTGGGTGGGGCAAAAGTTGGTTTATCTTTGTGAGTATGTGAAACACAGAGTTTATTCTTGTATTATTTACTAATTATTACATTGTTTTCCATGCCAACAACTGGAACCTATTTTTGCCCTCCCCTTTAGTATGTAAAAGTAGTTTTTTGCATTTGATTACAGAGCTATATATTTACACTGATAGCATAGTATATAACACAGTGATAACAGATGAACATTTAGTAGTTATCAATCATTATAATATGTCATTTAAAATTATATTAACTCATTTACTTCTCAACACAAGACCTGTGTGAACCAACACATCTATACCCATAGAGAAGATGATACTGAAGTTGATTTTTTAAAAAGATTTTATTTATTTATTTTTTAGAAAGAGAGGAAGGGAGGGAGAAATCAAGGGAGAATAACATCAATATGTGCTTGCCTCTCCTGTGCCCCCTGCTAGGGGACGTGACCTGCAGCCCAGGCACGTACCTTACACTGGGAATCAAACTGGCAACCCTTTGGTTCACAGGCCGACACTCAGTCTACTGAGCCACACCAGCCAGGGATGAGGTTGATTTTTTAAAAATTTATTTAATTATTGTTCAAGTGCAGTTTCCTGTTTTTTACTCCCATCCCAGCCCACCCCCTGTGCCTCCCACCTTCCTTCCATTTCCACCCCCCCTTAGTTGTTGTCCATGTGTCCCTTATACTAGTTCCTGTAAATTCTTCCCCTTTTTCCCCTGAAATTCCCTCCCCTCTCCCCTCTGGTCCCTGTCCCCCTGTTCTCTATTTCAGTGTCTTTGTTTTTATTTTGCTTGCTTGTTTGTTTTGTGGTCTAGCTTCCTGTTAAAAGTGAGATCATATGGTATTTGTCTTTCAACACCTGGCTTATTTCACTCAGCATAATACTTTCCAGTTCCATCTATGCTGTTGCAGAGGGTAGGAGCTCCTTCTTTCTTTCTGCTGCATAGAATTTCATTGTTATATGTACCATAATTTTTTTATCTATTCATTTACTGGCACCTAGGTTGCTTCTAGCTCTTGACTATTGTAAATTGTGCTGCTATGAACATTGGGGTGCATAGGTTCTTTTGGATTGGTGTTTTAGGGTTCTTAGGATATAATCCTGACATTGGAACTGCTGGATCAAAAGGCAGGTCTATTTTTAGTTTTTTTGGAAAATTCCATACTGTTTTCCACAGTGGTTGTACCAGTCTGCAATCCCACCAACAATGGATTAGGGTCCCCTCTTCTCCACAACCTCTCCAACACTTGTTGTTTGTTGCTTTGTTTATGATGGCCATTCTGACCAGTGTAAAGTGGTATCTCATTGTGGTTTTAATTTGCCTCTCTCTGATAGCTAGTGATATTGAGCATCTTTTCATGTGTCCCTGGATCTTCTGTATGTCCTCCTTGGAGAAATGTCTGTTCAAGTCCTTTGCCCACTTTTTAATTGGGTTGCTTATCTTCTTAGAGTGGAGTCGTGTAAGTTCTTTGTGTATTTTGGAGATTAAACCTTTATCTGAGGTATCATTGGCAAATATGTTTTCTCATACAGTTGGATCTCATTTTATTTTAATACTGTTTTCTTTAGCCACGCAAAAGCTTTTTGATGAGATCTCATTTGTTTATTCTTTCCTTTATGTCCTTTGCTCTGGGGGATATCAGTAAAAAAGCTGCTGCGTGAAATATCTGAGATTTTCTTGCCAATGTTCTCCTCTAGGACTTTAATGGTGTCATGGCTTATATTTAAGTCTTTTATCCACCTTGAATTTATTTTGGTGTATGGTGTAAGTTGGTGCTCAAGTTTCATTTTTTTGCACATAGCTGTCCAGTTCTCCCAACATGAAGTTGATTTTTAACTGCATGATTTCAATAATAATTTGGGGTCTCTCTGTAGTTAATTTTTGTCTAGTCATGTTGTTCCACACATGCGGGTAAAACTATAACTTAAACAAATAATGCATCTATAAAATTTTAAGCAACTTTTAAGTTCCATAGCAAAGGAGAATAGCAAGCATCATTTTAAAGGTATAAAGCTTCAGTCAATTGGTCTTACAAATCCCCCAAGGTACACACAATTCCTTTCATAGTAAACTTCCCATTGCCTTCTAATTACAGTTAACTTTCTTCCTAACCTTTTAAATAATGCCCAGCTTGTGAGAGATATAACTACACAATTTATTTTTAAAATACCAAGGGAAAAAATTCCATTATTACAGTAGAATAATGACTTCAAAATACCAACAATCACAGGGTACAAAATCAAAATTTCCTCACATAAGGAAAAGCATAACTGATGGAAAAATTTTTACATAGAAATACAACTAATCACTCCCACAATAATTGTTAACTCATATTTTTCTTATCTTCCCTTTTTTGTTCAATGGACAAAAGTTACACTTTGACTTCTAATAAAGAAAGAGTATCATAGATTGTTTTGACCTGTAACAATATCTACATAGGCTATGAACATTATATTTCTGAATACTTCTAATTTGGGGATGAGACATTTAAGAAGGCTCTTAGAGTTGATTAATCAAAGAGAAAAGAAGTTGTAAAACATCCAATTTTGTTGTTCTGTCAAGGATTTGTTATATTATTTCTGTTCAATTAGCAAGGTTTTGGCAGAGGTAGGAGTCTTATATTTTCTTCTAAGAGAGAAGGAAATAAAAATGCTATTAATAAACAACACTTTGTTTTTTGCTCACTCAGGGAACTTGATGCAGGGGTATATGAAATCAAAGTTATATAAGTGAAGCATGGTAATTGGCAATTGCTTATAAACTATGGTTTTTCCTCTTGAAAATTAGTTGTATTTATGATATTGTATATGACTCTAGTAAAACACTCTCAAATTTATCTAACCAATGTTCAAGCAGATTCATACTGACATTATTATGATTCATAAAACATTTTTCAATGAGAAAAATTCATTGTGATTTTATGATATTTGCCTAAAAAGTATAAACCAGCAATTGTCCAGAAGGAGGATACTAATCCTTCTCTTATTTTATTTGTTTCTATTTCACAATGGCATATTTACATTTAATAATTTAACTTGAACGTGCTTCCTTAACAACTTATCAATGAATTTTAACAGAGTCAACAAGCATGTGTGAGTTTACCGTGGGGGTGGGGTAAATCATAGATTATTTTATAATCTACAGTTCTAAAGTTTATAGTTGTAAGATTAATTTTAATTATGGAAAGAAAAATTGTGGCATGGGAATAAGACAGTCATCCCTGGGTTACCACTATTGTGTACAAGACAAACGAGCACAACTTTTCTCTTAGGGAGAAACTAACTGAGGTGCACATGCTTGCAATGATGCACAGGCTCATCACCCAGGTTAGGCGATGACAGGGCTGTTTTCTCCCTGCTGCTTCGGAATCAGTTGCTTGACACAACGTATCAATACCTTGCAAATATATGTGACAATGACGTATCTTTTAAGATCATATTGGACTGTGGTCTAACATTTCACTCATTAAGTCACAGATTCTGTGGTCATGCATGGTTTTGTGTATATGTTGTCCAAATAAGGTGCAAGTGGTTTATGTTTTATAAAAAAGATAGCACCAAAATTATTATTTGATTGTCTAGGATATCAACCACTTTTATGTTTAACTTAACAAGGTTATTTCAGCATGCCTTCCCTAAATTATATAAATCCTTGCTCCTCAAATAGACTTTGAAGTAGTCTTATCATCTTTTTGGTTTCTTTATTAAGAAGTTAAATAAATCTTTGTCTTATGTTCATTTTATATTTGTATGAGAATTGTTAACTCTTTTAAAATTACAATTCAACAATTTTTAAAAATATATACATCTATGGTTCCTATACACTCTAGCATGATATTTCAGTAAGATGTACTTTTTAACTCCCGGCAATTTAACTGAATAAAAGAGGCAGCTATTATTTACACAATTTGGTGATAAAATTTGACATTAGGAACAGTTTGTGTGTGTGTTCATGTGTGTTGAGTAGAGATGGAAGGACCTTAAATGTTCCTACTGTTTAAAGACATTTAGAGACCTTAACATAATGTCTGGCCTGACAAAGGTATGCACCAATGAAAGGTATGTACTCTGCCATTGCGCCATCATTTCCTACGGAAGTGAATGCTGGGAAGACATGAAATCTCTCTAACTCATGGCCTTCTTATTCGTAAGGAAAAGAAAAGACATCCCAGCAACTGCCATAGAGATCTGTGGAAAAATTATGTTAAACGAAGCATACATCCTTAGACTAACACCCCATGAATACTAAAAATTTCATGAGATTTCATTTTCCTTTCCTCACAAGAATATTTTGTCTTCATTTAAATTCTCTTGTTCATTTGCTCATAAGACTTTATCTTATTACATCTAAATATAAGACTGAAAAATCAACTTTAAATACTATCTTAAACTATATAGAGTTTAATAGATATTTTATAAAATATTTAATATTTACCTTCTCACTGAAAAATGTAAAAATAATTGATATGTTCTTTATCTCTCAGACTCTTAATATTACATAAAACATGTTTCTCTAATACAAATTTATAGAGTAGAATATACAAGCTACATTCTGTAGAGTAGTCAAAAGAACTCAATTATTGTAACAGAAAGGTATATGTGATTATGCAATTTGCTTAGGAAAAATGGCATTAGCCTTTAAGGGACTTTTCAAGGACTTTTCAGGGCTTTAAAAAAGTACACACTGATGTTGAAATATATCATTGCCACCATGTTTACTAGAATCTGTTCCCTCTAAGGAAAAAGATACCCTTGTGCAGTGCAGTGCTAATCAGTTAGAAAGTGTTATTTTTGTTAAAGTTGGAGTTAACCTCACCACACATTAAAATACAGTAAATCTTATATGTACCAACTAAAATCTCAGTGTAGCCCTAAATTGGAGGTAACTTGAGAGAGAATCAGAACAGAAGAAATCAAGAATACATCAAGACTTAAAGAAAATGCTTTACCTGGGATCTTACTTAAGTAATATGCTGACATTTCTTATGCAGTTTGCCTTAATTACCAAACTTATTTGGGTACAAATTTGAAATTATATTTGTTAGATGAGTAATTAAAATATACCTTAAAATTATGAAGGCCAAAATAGATAAATAATATTCAGGAGGCATAAAATCAACCAACCCATTGCTATGGTGGCTCTTAGGATAAGATTAATGGGAATGAAATTTTCTTAAGTCTGAATCAATACTGAAAAATTACTGAGTGCCTCTGATCACTTATTAACTTGGCCTGTAAGAAGTCCATTTGTTTAAGTTTTGCTCATTTGTTTATCATTGAACAAAAATGTGGTACGTAAAGGTGGGGACTCACAGGGTGATATTTTGTGTGGGATTCCTAGTAGGATGACAGGTAGATAGCAGGTGAGGGTCTGCTTCTTTCACAAGTGAATGTACAGCAATGTTTTGTGTTTAGCAGCTGATCATGGGGAAAAGCAGGCACAAAATAAGACTCAAAAATTTGGGTCCTAGTAACTCAAAGAATAATAGTACTATTGGTAAAAATAGGAGAATCAGGTGATTATTGCTGGAATTAGAACATGGTTTATGCAAAAATATGTTGACTCTGAAGTTTCTGAATGATATCCTATAGAAAATATGTGTTGTTTGAAAACACAAGATTTATCATTCATATTTATAAAAATTTCTATACCAGGGCATACAATGATTCATATGTTAAATCACTGTTATTTATTGTTGTTGGAGATCCTTCAAGTTTCCAATTATGATTATGGTCTCGAAATTGCTGTTATCGAATGTCAGTTTTATGCTAGGAAATCCAACTATATTATCTCTCATACTTACAATGAGAAAGGTATTTCTATCCCAGTTTTGTGCCCCCAAAAGGCTCAAAGAAGGTAGATAACTTTAAGGGCTAATCTAGCTAGAGATAGCTGAGCTGACAGGTGTCATTGTACATTATTGGCACCACAAGCCAAAATGAAAGTAACATGCAAGCCTTTAGTTACTTAGTGCAAAAATATAAGCAAGGAGCTAAATTCGAGAAAGTACTGACTCGCCCATTGTTGCATTCACCCCCATGAAATGGCTCCAGTCAGGGTCAAGTGAATCAACACAGACGTGGTCAATTGGTGAATTGCAAGCCATCTCACTGCCAAGGGGGACTGAACAAAAGGATTCTGTAATTTTATGGATGTGGGGGTAGAGAGGGTGGAAAGCTTAAGGGGGGGGCAGAGTACTAAAAATACTGAGTCAGAATGGAAAAGGTGTCTTCACATTCCCCTCCCCACAAAAGAGGTCTCAGGAGACTCTGCCATAGGTATCTGGAGACACCTAATGGAAGTGCTTAGACTGATCACACAGACAGCATAAGAACACAGCTGTCCAAGGAGTCCTGAGTCCTCATCTGCTGCTCCCTTCAGAGACGGCAATGCATTGGCTATGCACCACGTCTGGTGTGGGACAGGCGGCTCGCCCTGTGAGGCCGGCCAGGTTAAACCTGTGTAGCTGCCTGTGGGCAGGCCTGAGACATCACACACACGTTTCTGACTTGGGGCCAGGCGCCTTAATCATCTGGGCACAAAGTGATTCAAACCAAAACTTGTACTTGTCTGGCTTGAAAAATTTATGTATATTTTTAAAGCAAGATACTGCTGTCATTAAAATCATTTTTAGTAAGTTACCTATAACTTTGTTTATTTTCCTATAATCACTTATCACTTTACTATTCCTTCCTAGTAAAATATATGTTTGGAAATGTTGTCGCTTGGGATAGACCACAGAGATGAAGATAAAGATGTAGTCCCATAGGACAAAAGGCCACTTAAAAAATAACGGGGAGAAATTATCAGTGCTGGGACTTCTGTTAGACCCCTGTAGGGTTTCATAAAAATTACTGATATCCAGAAATACTTAGATTTAACTAACGTTTTATTGAGAGCATTTCTTTCCACTTTGCCTAACACATATCTATACACATATCTACATACATACAATTTAGTTCACTAAATTCCAAACTCTGCTCACTAGCAGTATTTCTTAACTCATATCTGATGACCATCTAATAAGTAACAAAATTATATCTGCATAGGAAGTTCCCAATTAATATTTTTAGTTGAGTATGCTAAGCAATCGATAAAATAAAGACGTTCATTTTTTCCTGGAGATTAGTGACTTTTTAAAAAAAGATTTTATTTATTTATTTTTAGAGAAACAGGGAGGAGGAGAAAGATCAATGTGTGCTTGCCTCTCATGTGCCCCCTACTGAGGTCCTGGCCTGCAACCCAGGCCTGTGCCCTGACTGGGAATCAAACCGGCAACCCTTTGTTTCGCAGGCTGACATGCAATCCACTGAGCCACGCCAGCCAGGGCGATCAGTGACTTTTTGGTACATCCAGGCAGCAGAATAGTGTGGCTGCCCATCAGTCTGTATCTGAGCACTAGAAACTAGTCAGTGCCGGATTGTGATTGAGGGTTTAGTGTTGGCAGGGCAACCTTCTAGGAAGTCAAAAGGAATAAATTACTAATTAGAAATGGAGGCATCAGGTTAAGATACATTATAAAATTCAAACTTAAATTTCATTGGGATTTAATGTTACACTTAATGGACTAAAGTGATTTCAAATGCCTTTTTTGGCAACTCTCTGCACATTATAAGTAACATGGCTGTCATTCATCTTTGGTTAATCTGGGGAAGTAAAATAATTCACTCTGATGTTATGTTTTATATATTAATTTTTCTTTAGGCATAATTTTAAACACAGCGCTTCCATTTGTATGTTTCCTTAAAGCAGCTCTTATTATTGTGGTCGTATTTCTGCTGTTACACTCTAAGACCTGTAGACTTATCAGGACCCATTGGTATTTTAAGGTCAGCTTTTCTGTTGTTGTTTTGTTACAATTTTTCTCTACCACAATGTTCTCCATAACCTAGAACTTAGAAATTATTGATTTTTAAATAAATTATCTTTAAAAAAGGAATTAACATTTCTTGAGCACCTATCATGTGACAGATGCAGTGCTAATGAATTATATTAAATTGATTCGTTCAATTGTGCTAGAAATGTTATAACAAAAGGTGCTTTCCTCTTATTTATGTATGAGAAATTAAGGCTGAGATTGATTTAACCAAAATCATACAAAGGGAGCTAGAAGTACAACAAGAATTAAAATTTGTTGACTCCAAAATCACACCATTTTGTCTGTGCAGGAATTTTTCTATTCAGAGCAAAGAGGGCATAAATGGTGAAGGAAAGAAACTTGACTTGGGGTGGCAAACACACAGTACACTATACAGATGATGTACTGTAGAACTGTACACCTTAAACCTCTATAATTACATTAACTAGTCACCCCAATATATTCAATAAATAAATATTTTTTCTTGTGTGTTAGATTTGAATTAAAAATGAGTGACCTTGGTATAAGTTGCCATCATAAAACTATTTCCAAGTCTATAGTGTATGAAAGTATTAGTGTAAATTCAAACTTTTCTTAATAATCATTTGTATTTCAGATATGAAATTATATGCTTTTATATACAAAATATAAATGCTGTGATTTTAGTTAATTCCATTTTTAAATTTCAAAAATATTTTACAATATCCACATGAGAAAACATCTGGTTATACACTACAATGCCTTAAGCAGTATAATAATAGATATAAAAATATAGTGAATTAGCAAAATGGATTCCATATAATTAGCCATTAAGGCTTTTTTTAGCTTTTGTTTTTGCTGCACAAAAAATAACTGATGAAAATACATTTCCTAAAATTATTGGAAATACTGGTATTAAAAACTGGTAAATATAGAAAACTGGTATTTATTAAGACTTTAAATTTGCATGTGACTTAAAAGGACTTTCTGAAAGCTATTATCTTCATGTGATTAATTATTTTACACATTTATTCCATTAAATTTATTCCATAAATTCCATGAAAAATGCTACACGTACTAACAGTCACGAAAGAGCTGGAAAGGACAGTAGGTGTTTTCTAACGCAGTTCAACTGCAGCTTCTGTGATGCTGACCAAAGAGGCCCCGCCCACTCTGCATGGGATTTTCTACAACTGCTCCTCTGCATTTTCCAACCTAAACTGCATTGGATTTCTGCAGAGATTTGAAATTAAAGTTGTGTAGACAGTGAATATGTCCAAAGTCAACAATATCTACACTAAAGAAACCAATAAAAATAAAATATATATATAGGCAAGGATGAAAAAAGCAGATTAGAAGAGAGAATACTCATTTTAATCTTGCAATAACATCAGTCTTTCTTCTTCTAGATACTTATTGCTGAGTAGTAGATGATATTTTGTTTTCTCAAGTAGTAATGGAGGTCTAGAAGTACTTTAACATAAACAGCATACAAAAAATTAACTTACATTGAAAGTTTCTACTGTGTTATGGTCAAAAAACAATTGACACCTATGGCTGAAAATCTGTAGCTCTATTCATAAAATACAACAACTTTGAGTAAATAAATATATATGAGAATGGGGTGAACACAGTATACCAGTATAATCATCAAATTTCAAGTTAACATAATTTTATGTGTTCTCTAATTATTCTCCAAATTATTGTATGGGAAGATATCCTGAGTTTCAATCTTTAAAACAAATTTATTGGTCTATCATTGGACACATATCTAACAGAGAAAAATTTAAATATCAAAATAAAGGTAATTGTCTCTGGACTCAGAATTAAAAGACATTTAGGCTTTCAAAAATTGGCATACATATTGTCCTATTCCTATAAGAAAAAGAAAAAAATTAAGCAAATTTAGTGCAGTAAATTTAGAGTACAGGTTCATACTTCAATCTGCCAGGCAAGGGTAATTCAAAATATGAGATTGGTGATTACTATTATTCTTTAGTAATTGCTTCAAATGTATTTTCTTAATTGGTAATAGTTATCTTATCTCTTATGAGGAAGCATTTATTTCCCTATTGTCTTTGTTGGATATAAAATAACACATAACCAGTGTTAAAAAGTTTTACTTTTGGACATCCAGCCCTATAATCTTTCTCATCACTTACAAATTTCTCTTACAAACTTAATTGCCTAAGAGCTTATGTGAATTTAATTAAAGAGAAATAATAAGTTTGAAATGTATGAAAAAGTCTTTGGGAGTTTTATCATGCGAAATATCTCAAATACATTAAATTAAAACTTTCTGAGGAGAAGGTGCCAAATAATCTGCATTACTCTGCTCTTAATTAGAAGTTCTAGTTAATGAACAAAAGTGGAAGCCTTCTTTAATAGAAATAGACAGATATCTGTCACTGAATTGAAATATCATATCATGCCAAAAATCAATCATTCTGAGTAAGAAATAAAATACCATGATTTTATTACTTTCTTTTATTAAAAGATATATATATATATATGTCACAAAAAAAGGAACAGACTGGTAAAAGCTGAACCTGAAACTAACTTATGGTAAAATAGTATCAAAAATTACATACAGCCCTGGCTGGTGTAGCTCAGTGGATTGAGCGCAGGCCTGCGAACCAGAGGATCGCAGTTCGATTCCCAGTCAGGGCACATGCCTGGGTTGCAGGCCAGTTCCCAGCAGGGGACACATGATACATTTAATACATTGATGTTTCTCTCCCTCTCTCCTTCCCTTCCCCTCTAAAGATAAATAAATAAAATCTTTTAAAAAAATTACATACAAAATAGTTTTGTTGATAAAATAACCCTTCACTGTAAAATTCTGACAGACTTATTTAACCAATATAAAAAGTGTAGATAATCTTGGCCAACAATAATAATTTTATTTTATAAAGAATCCAATAAATATTAAGAATTTAAAATACATAATCATCCACTGGTCATTAATTTAATCTGTTACTATATAAATGTTAAAATAAAAGTTGAAATTATCAAATAATTAGAATTTATACGTTTAAAATAATAACAACTAAAAACTAATAAAAAACAAAGCCAAAATTTACCTATAGTCAAATTTTTGTCATTTTTATTACTACACTTGAGATTAAGATGACAAATGGCATTCACTGATATCAATCTGTAGTCAGATCCACTACACATAAAATTAAAAGCGGGACAAAAGTTTAGAAAAATCTTACAGTCAAAAATTAGTGCCACATATAACCCAAGTCTAACTGGGTATGTGCGTGTGTTTAAGTATAATTTTAGCTCTCCCTCCCTGGGGAGGACATCAGAAAACTCTAGAAAGAAAACTAGGAACAGAACTAAGAATATCTGTCTCAAAAGTTTATTTATAAATTTAAAAATGTTTGTGTAGATCTAAATAATATGTCCCATGTTAGAGAATTACATTTGTTATTTAGATGTATTTATACTTGACACTATGTTGAAACTTTATTAGTTTGTCCTAATATCTGTGAATATTGACATAGTTTTTTCTTTTCTGTTTCTGTGTTTTTATTTATGCTTCTTGGCTTATTGCACCTTCTCAAAACTCCTGTACAATGTTGAATGAAAGTAATGGTAATAGAAATTTGCCTCCTCTTACAGATTTCAAAAGGAAGCTCTCAGGGTTTGATTCTTAAGTATGATGTTTATAGAGTTTGCACTATTTTATATAAAATGTGTTTTTCCCCAAAAAAGTTATTGAAATGATCTTATAAATTTTTCCTTCTAATCTTTCACTGCAGTTAGTTGATTTTTATACTATACACCAACCCTGGTTTCCTGGATAAAGCAAATTCAGTCATATTTATTGTCATGGCCAAGGTACAATTTATCAGATTAAGGTAGTAATCATCTATTCCTAGTATACAGAGAAATTTGTTTCATGAAAGTTGAAAATGTTCAAATGCTCTTCATTGATTAAGTCAATTGTAATATTCCATAAACACAGTAAATTATATCATTTAGTTTTAATTCATTAAATAATCTTTTATTTTTGAAACAATCCTACTTGGTCATATCTTATCATTTATGTATTATCATTTATAGCTATTGTTTCTTTTAGTTGCTGATACAGTCCAACCTTGGCTCTCAACCATCCTGGTTCCTGAGCAGTTTGGTTCTCAACCAAGTTGGTTGTAAAAAAAATATCTTGGTTGTCTAACAAAACTTTGGGTCTTGATCTTTAGAGAGCCCTTTCATGCTGATACCTGGGTAATCAATTGTGTGTCTCTCAGGAGACCAAAAGAAATTCAGTTTTTGAACAAGTCACTTCTTGAACAATTTTCTGGAACAAATTAAGTTCATGAACCAAGGTTCCACTGTATTTTGTTAATGACATTTATGACTATGATTATGAGAGGCTGTAATTTGTTTTTTATTTAATTATTTTTCAATTACAGTATTCTGGTTTTTACTCCCATCCCAACCCACCCCCCATGCCCCCCACCTCCCTCCCATTTCCACCCCCCTTAGTTGTTGTCCATGTGTCCTTTATACTAGTTCCTGTAAATTCTTCCCCTTTTTCCCCTGACATTCCCTTCCCTCTCCCCTCTGGTCCCTGTCAGCCTATTCTCTATTTCAGTGTCTTTGTTTTTATTTTGCTTGCTTTGTTTTGTTGTTTAGCTTCCTGTTAAAAGTGAGATCATATGGTATTTGTCTTTCACCACCTGGCTTATTTCACTCAGCATGATGCTTTCTGAAGGTTGTGGGTTATTGTTAAGCTGATATAATTTGTATTCTAGTAAAGTTTTTAAATTAAATTTATTGGGGTGACATTGGCTAATAAGATTATATAGGATTCAAGTATACATTTTTATGATACATCATATATATAATGCATTGTATGCCCACCACACAACTCAAACCTTCTTCTATCACTGTATATTTGGCCCCTTTTCACCCTCCTTCCCTTTGTAATGGCAGTATCATTTTCTGTGACTTGAGTTTTACTTTTATATCTCACATATGAATGAAATCATGGGGGCTTAGCTTTTGCTGATTGACTTATTTTGTGTAGCATTCTACTGGCAAGGAGAGACCTTTGTCATGTTTTGATAATCAGGTTTTCCCAGTCTAACAAACTATGTTGAGATGTGGCTCTCCTCCTCTACTTTAGGGAAGAATTTGTGTAAGATTGGAATTCATTCATTTTTTAATGTGCCTAAGAATTACTAGTGAGAGCATCCAAACTCTTATTTAATTTAGGGGGAGGCAAGATTTTCATAATAAATACAATTTAGTTGAGAAATATAAGGCTAATCAATTTTTCTACTTCATCTTATGTTGATTAGGTTAATTTGAGTGTTTTAAGACATTTGTCTGTTATTTTTAATTGCTATGTTGAAATTTATTGGGATGGTGCTTTGTTGCTGACAGTGGAGCTTTGGACCACCCACCCGGCACACCAACCAGACTCTGCTTGTGTCCCCAGCAGTGACCTTGTGGGCTGACCACCTGCTCCTCCTTCTCACTGGCGGAGTGTCCAGTGTGCTGGGCAGCTTTTTCACAGATTTTTTCCTTAGGGATTGCCTTTTTAAATTTTTTACATTGTGATTTTTATTATTTTTAATTTAAACCTGATAACCTGCATAAGCTGTCTTCTCCCACTTGGAGGAACAAGACCCCGGTACTGCATTCCTTCTCGGGGGATGTAGGTTAGTGAGATGGGAGCGGTAGCTGACGACATCTCTACAGCCACCAGGACTCAAGAGTTCAGCCTGGCCTGGGCCTAGTTCCTGGGAATTGGCCTCCCCCAGCTCACCTGGACCCTTCAGCCTCCAGCAACTGACCGAGCCACTTCCCCAGGCCCCAGGGCCTGGCCCTCCAGATGTCCCCAGGGCCCTGGCATCTGGACATTTCCCACTGGAGACTAGCCCTCACCTGGGAGCTATCTGTCATAGCCCATAGCCCTCTTCCAAGCCCAAACTCCCTCTCCCCAAACCCTCAGGCAGGGAGAGAATGTTTGTATGGATTTTTTAAAAGAGAGAGCTCAAAAGGAACCAGGGACATATGGGGAGGAACTGAATTTCCTGGCATCAGGATGAGAGCTAGAGGGACAGCCTTCTCCCAGACAGAAGTGACAACAGAAGCCATTGTTTTGGGGTTTTTTTTGATGAGCCCTCCCTCCACAGAGCTGGCATTCTGGCACCTTACCTGAGTCTTCATAGACCTGGCTATCACTGTTTGCCCTGTCCTGGCATTCCTGGAGATCCCACCCCACCCAACTTCGGGGCTCACTCAAGCTGTTTTTCTATAGGTATGGCCTATCTTAGCTCATACTTCAGACTTTCCTAATTTCTCAAACAAACAGCCTCTGGACTCAAGGTGCCCCATTCCTCTTTCTAACTGGCCCCAGGCCTGACACTAGCAGCAGCCAGCCTTGGGTCACAACTTGACCTTGCTGGGGCACCTCTAAGCCCAGCACAATTAGCAGCCATCTACATATGACTTTGTAGCTCATGCCAGCTGGCTTTGGACAGAACATTGGCAGCAGTTGACATTGTCCTGAACCTCCTGGGAGACCCCAGAGCCAACACACCCTGTAGACACCCTCAGACTACATTGAAACACCACCCCACCACTTCCACAAGAAATCCATTAAAAGGACAAACTGATCAGGGACCTGAAACCCTCTGAAGTAAGTCCTGCTCTGAGGGGTGGACCGGGCAAAGCTGATACTCTACATTAGTCAATGGTAGCAGCCAGTCAGCTTGGGAATAAATCACTCCCAATGATGTGAAAATAGCAATCAAGGCTCAACTACAACAGAATGGGATACACAGCCCACACGGGGAAGGGGGTGCACCTAGAGTATCGGATTGGGTCAATAGGAAGAGTGTGCCACTGGACCCTACAGAATGCCTGCTACATAGGGCCACTCTGCCAAGCCCAGGAGGCGTAGCAGTTCCATGTAATACATAGAAACAAACACCGGTAGGCAGCCAAAACAAGGCAACAAACAAACAAAGAACATTTCTCAAAGGGAAGAATGGAAGAAAACTCCAGAAAAGGAGCTAGACAAAATGGAGACGAGCAATCTACTAGATGCAGAGTTTATAACACTGATTATAAGGATGGTCAGTGAACTTGGTAAAAACTCCAGCAAAGAGAAAGGGAACAAAAACAAAGATAGAAGGCATAAAAAAGTACCAGTCAGAAAAGAGGAATATGGCCCTTTTGCCATGTAAGGACATGAGAGAAGACAGCCATCTGTGAACCAGGAAGCAGGTTCTCACCAGATGCCGAGTCTACTGGTGCCTTGGTCTCGATCTTGTCAGACTCCAGAACTAGGTGAAATAGTTGTATGAGTTACATTATGTGAGTTATACAATAGTTATATAAGGTCTAATGATTCATGTGGGATGTACACATGAAACATAATATTGTGTGTCTACTGTAATTGAAAATAGAAAATGGTTAAAAATTTAAAGTTTTAAATAATATTATAGATAACATGACTCTACTATTACTTTAATTGTTTTAGAATCTGTCATAATACTATCTATTTCAATCCTGGCATAATATGGTTTATCAATTTTATTATTTTTCAAATAACCAAATTTCATTTTGTTATTTTTCTGTTTTTATTTTATTTTATTGGTTCCTGCTCTTGTTTTTATTATCTTCCCTTCATTCTAACATAGATTTAATTTCTTTATTTATTCTACCTTATCTTACCTATAAAGCTAATTTTGAAATCTTATATTTTAATTACCATTTGGTTTGAAATATTTTCTAACTTGTGACTTGTTTTTGGCCCTATAGGTTAATTTAGAAATAGATTTTATGAGTATATATAAATGTATAATATTAATATAATGTAATATATCCATTTATACACAAAGCAAGAATTTCCATCTGCTAAATTTGACATTTACAGAATGTCTGAGAAAATAAAGCAAGATAGTACAACAAAATACCTGATCAATGCTGGAAATATCAAAATACTTAAAATGAAGCAGTCCTTATTTAAATCAACACATTGTTTTAACTAGGGATTGAATATGGCTACAAGCAGCAGAAAAGGGAAAACAACAATAATAACAAAAAAGCAGTGTCTCAAAAAAGAATATGTCTGCCTCTCATAATACAAATAGGAGCGGGCTTCACGAACCAGGCTCCGTCAGCCTCATCCTGTGCCTTGCTTTGTTTTGTATACAATCAGCAACTTTCATTTTCCACCATCAAGGATTGCTCACAAAGTCAAAGGAGTGATATTCCTATGGCCCAAGTATCTGTGTGGAATACGTTTCATAATAGTTATTACAACATGCACATATACCCTACAGAATCCTGGATTCCCAGATTTATTCTTATAACAGCTCTTCTATCATTAAATTCCATTTAAAAATATATTATTGTATCAATATGAACTATATTGATATAAAAGTTTTTAGCTGCATTTAATAGAATACAGTGAGTATAGATATATAATTTTATTTCTAAAAGGTTGTTCATGAATGAAAGTTATACATATGTGTGTGTATGCGTGTGCATACACACTGAAATGTGGGCAGTGTAGGCAGTGTAGCTGGAAATGGTGGTTGGGCCAAGTTAGTTTTTGTTCAGGAAAATCAAAATCTATTTTTAGACAAAGAAGTTGTTGTAGCTTTTCAGGGTCTAGAGATAAAGGGGGACATTTTAGAAAGAATGGCAAATGAAAAAATATGAGGTAATATAGTTTAAAAAACTAAACCTTTTACCCTTTGAAATGAGGGAGAGTTTTTGTTGTTTTACTGAGAAAGGCAGAAAGTCAGGTATGAGTAGGACTCAAATGTTAATTTTTGTCAAAGATCATTTGGGGAAGAATTGAGTTGTAAGGTACTTTGTCGCCTCCCGAGATTGTGCTAACCTGCTGAGCCGGAGGAAGGAACCTGTATTTTTAAACAAGTACTTACTGGGATTCTGATGCAAGTGAAGTGCAGGTTACATTTTTTAGAACCAGGAGTATATTTTAAATAAGAAGGAGAGAAACTGTAAGAGCTTGTACGTTTTCTCTGTAGAGTAGATAAAAAAGTAATGTGCCTATCATGATAGTGTCTCGAGTGATACTTAAGACTTTGGAAAATTAGAAAAACTTTTGTGTTTCATATTTTCTTTTCTTGTGGGATGAAATATTGCCATTTGCAACAACATGGATGGATATCAAAAATGTCATCCTAAAAGAAATGTCAGACAGAAAAATGTCAAGGACCATATGATTTCATTCACATGTGGGATACAAAACTGAAAGCGACAAATGAACAAACAGGAAAAACAAACAAAACTTATACACACAGACAACAGTTCAGAAGGGATCAAATACATGGTGACAGAAGATGAGAATTTGGGTGGCCGGCTCGCACCACAATGCACAGGTGGTATGTCATAGAATTGTACGCTTGAAACCTATATAATTTTATTAGCCAGTGTCACCCCAATGAGTTTAATGAAAAAGAATGAATAGAGAGATGAAAAAAAGTTGCCTGACCACTGTGTCAGGAAATTCATAGGATGGATATAAGCTTGGGTCGAATTTGTGGCAGCAGGAGACAGGGCTGGTCCCATTTCTCCAGCAGAAGGCTGCCATGTAAAGTCAGCCACAGCAGCAGAAAACAACATAGTTTAGCCTAAGGGTGTTTTCAGTCCCCCGTCATGAACAAGTGACTTTTAAATATCAGATGGCCTATCTTAAAGACATATAAGACAAAGTAAGATGATTTATATCTTTTTAACTTAAACTTGTTTATATAAGCCCTCCATGTATACTTTGACCTACGAACTATGTAAGTTGTAAATAGTAACGAATATGTAGAGGTCTCAACATGGACTTCACAAATTCAACCTTGGGGTTTATCCCCTAAGGATTAGGAGAAAAAATTGAAAGGAGTACTTAAAGGAAATAGTAAGAACACAAAGTCATATTTACAGTATTTATAAAATAAATATAAAAGGCAAAACAAAACTTTGGTAATGTAGCCTTTCATTCTTAATCATGATTTAAGGATTGAACTAAGCACCATGAGACTATAGGGAACTGGATGATGCCGTTTGCAGACCATGGCTTTCCCTTTGGGAAGCTCTTCTCTGTGCTTAACTAGATATGAGATTTTGACCGAGTCTTGGAGCCTCTTCTTCACTGTAAAATGAAGATGATAAACTTTTACACGTGTGATTAGGTTAGTAAAGTCTCTAGTATTGTTCTTTCCACACTTTCTAATACTAGAGTAATAAAGTCTGAGGATGCACTTAGGGAAAAAAGAGAAATAGTTGCTCTTTTGAAAATAAGATTACCAGGAGAAATAAGAAAATTTAATTGCTGAGTAGCAGCTAGAATCCAAACAATTTTAAAAGGCGTGGCATAATAAAATAATGTTGACAGAAGAAAAGCTTATCACATTACATTTTTAATTATATTGCCATGATAGCCTACTAAAAAGTTTGTATACATGCAATTATGGAAAATGTTGGTGGTACCAGAAATATAGTGACAGTGTAAATATAGAACCACTGGAAGAAATGGGGAATATGCATACCATTTGGTTATAATGTTTATTTGATCTAATGTGGATAATTTCATTCCATTGTCACTTAGTTGAACATTTCTCACTGAACTACAGGGAGTGATATGCTTACAATGAAACAATTAATAATTTTTATGTGATAATAAAGGGATTTTATAACTCTTGAAATATTTTTAAAGTGGCAAAATATCAGAATCTTTTTATTCTATAGTTACAACATTTATTAAGTGCATCATTTTTGTTGCTGTTATGTAGTCTTCGTATATAAGTATGGAGGAAGGGAATACATAAATTCCTGATTATTCGAGAGGCTTTTATTTTTTGTTTATTTTACTTTATAACTTCATCTTTGTTGATTGATAGTTTCTGTCATCTGAATGACTTACTATCTTTAATTGAGGTCCCCAAAATAATAGTAATGGAAACCTGATTGTAGTCCTACATTTAAATTAAGAGTCTCCTTTTCTTTAATATGTTTGAGATTGTCAGCCATCAAATGATGAACAGGTATTGATAAATTTTTAATGATTGTGAATACTTAGTCCCTGAGAACAAAATTGATTTAAATATAGCACATTGCATAATGGATGGAATCTAGGACTGATTTGCTATCAGAGCACAGGTAGAAGATTTATTAATGAGAATAGATAGTCGGAACATAATTATAAATGACAACGATAGTGATTACTTGCAATTTACCAAGGACTTCATGCACATGTACCATGCAACATAAGCATTTTTATTCTTAGGAATCAATGAAGCCAGTTAACTTGTTAAACATATACAGCAAATGCAGAATGGAATTCCAATTCTCTCCAAGACTCCGATTTCAAAGTTCTTGCTTTTGCCACTGTGCTTACACCTTATACTTGGGATTTAATGAATGCGTATCTAGTGATGGGCAGTGTACTGGGAGATGCTGACCTAAACCTATTTTCTGTAATGAAGTTAAGTTTTATTAAACTCATTTTAAAGAAGGGGAAACTGAGATTCAGGAAGCTCAGTCCACTTTCTCAAACTCACATAACTGTTAAACATGAGATAATTTAGTTTATAGTGGACCAAGACTGAGACATATACTTTATTAGAATTCACTCAGAATAATTAAGCTTTCATAGTCTCGCTTATTTTATTAATCTGATTTTTTAAAATTCTGAGATCAACTAATTACTAAACAAGTGTGTCAATATATGTGAAAAAAGATTTAGCCTCTCTAATACTAAAACCACACTGTGACTCCAGTGTTAGAATGTTCAAATAAATTGCAAAAAAAATTACTTTAAGAAACAATAATCCATTATAAGACCATATAATTTTTAATGTAAACCCTCAGATATTTTCTTTTTTAAAAACATAAAGAGAATTTAGGAATGTTATATGTGTTATATTTATTGCTGTAAAAATTAAGAAGTACAGTAAACATAAAATGATTACTCAATGAAACAGTATTGAGCTGAATCAGAAGTTTCTGTTTTGCATGCTTTATTATGTTTCAATCAAAGTCTTTGCAGAAAATAAATACTTTAAACACGACCTTCAGACTTAATAGTATTTTCTACACTTCATACAATTCTACTCTTAGTTTATACAACAAGTATGTTCCCAAAAAGTCACATGTGAAACAAAACTTATAATTTATAATTTAAAAGATGCCGAAGAAATATGCTAGTTTAAGGAAAGCTCAGATGAATACTTTTGAAGTATAAATAAAACTGTTGGTATATGGATTTACGTATATGTTTTCTTCAAGCGGCTAACATGTGAAGAAGTTACCAGGGGTCTTGTCTCCTTGGCCCCTGCTTTCTTACTCCCTGTTCTCTCCCGTCCCCTCCTCCTGCCACTTCTGTTCACACCGTCAGCATCACTGTCTGCTGAGCGACTGTGTGATTAGGTCTTCGTGTTAGACACTGCATTAATAAATTAGAGCATATTAGTCCTAGTTTCCAAAAAATTCTGTGATTATATTTTGGGTCAAAAAGATATAGTTCCTCCTGGGTTGGTTAAAATATTTATTACTACCTTATTTAGCTCCAAGCTTGTTTGAATTTTAGTAGTTAAGGTATAATTATTAGAGTATTTAAAACTGTGATAAGAAAACAATGACAGTCAATCTTCATGTTACAACTGTAGTGTTGCACACATACTTGTAAGTATGTTTTACAGATTAAATTGTTCCACCTGTAGCATGGTTGTTACCACTAACATTCCCATTTTATAGATGAGACTTCTGAGATGGGAAGAGTTATATGACTTGCCTTCATCACATAATTCTTGTTTTTATTATAGGTCCTACTTCAGTACCTTGCCCTACATCTCCCAATCCCTAACCACTGTACTAACTGGGTTCTCAGTTCACAAGCAGGAATTCCCTCTGATGTGCTATCGACTTTGTATGCCCTCATTGAAGCAAAGCTCTAAAAAGGTACTGTGTCTTCTAGACGTCTAATCCCTAAGTGAACTACACTCTTCCCCCATCTCATCTGCTGGTGCTTCACTGGTGCTAAGAAATGGAAGATCACTTTCATTTCCACTTCCTCCAGGACCAAGAAATCCAGCCATCCACATGCCAAGCCAAGAATTCCCAAGGGATCTCCTTTCTCACCCATTGTCCCACCCACAGCTGGGTAGCTGGAGCTCCTCATTACCACAATTTTCATTTGTGCCCACTTTTTCAGCTGCATCCCCAAACCACCCCCACATTGTCTATCAAACCAGGCCTATGGCAAGTTCACTCACAATGTCACTTCTGTTCTTGCTCCTTTTACTGTATCTGTTGAGCTTCCAACATCAGGCACCTGGCTGTGGCTGAGAACCTTCTAAAAACAGCCTGAGTCAATCAATCAAGGATGGCTCAGGTTCTGGACTCTGCCACTTACCAGCAGGTTCAGCTCTCTGAGCCTGTTTTCTCATCTGTAAATTGGAGATCATTTGTTCCCCACCAGCGTACATGAGGACGTGGGCAGGTGATACGTACCAGTACCCAGAATTGCCGGCCATACAGTGCCTTCCACTTCTGTTCAAACCTGTCTTTCCTGTAGCAGGTTTGAATGCCTGCATCTCACCCCATCAGTCATCCCACCTCATTCACCCTGGGGACATCTAGGAGAACATATGTACCTCCTAGTGTTTAAGTGCCATATCTACTACTCTGGCTACTCACAACTTACTCTGGGCACAGAACCCCCATGAGTCCTGGACACGCCCCCTCTATTCCCTCAGAGTCCTCTACAGGCTCTGGTCTCCCAATTCGGTCTGCGATATTTCTCCTGCTGCTTCACCACTGGCTAGAATCCCACCACCCTGGCATCACACCTTCTCCAGTCCAGAGCATTGGTCTTAGTCCGCAGCTTGAACACCACCCATCACCTACTCCGAGTCCTCACCTGGGGCACCATTATCTCCTTTGATGCCCCAGTTGAGGGGATTTATCTACATTTTCCTTGTAGGACAAACACATGGTCCTTAGCTAGAAGATTAGTCTTAACAGCTATTGTATATTCCATGCCTGGCAGAGAGTTAAGAAAGCACACATATCTGAATTTTCTTGATAGAGTATTAACATTTAAATTACAAACAAAATAAGACATTAACACAATGAATGAGATAATGGACTGATATGGGAAGTTACAGTTGCATCTTGTCATCTCTTGATTTCCCATGCCCTGGTCGTGGGCGTGTTAGTCAGATCTGTGTCAGTTTACACCTTCATGGAGTAAGTATGCTGCTGCATTACCTGACAAGTAATTCTGTATCTTTTTTTATAACCTTCCATTTTAATTATGCTGCCTAGTTTGTCTTCTGAAGAAGAGGGGCTACAAAAAATACAATGTGGATATTGTCTGGTTTTCATTACATTGGCATCCGAAATGACCAGACAGAAATTATGGCACATAACTATTTCACAGAAAACTTCACCCACAACCCAATATAATTGAAATAAATGGCAAAGGAGATTATTTAATATTTCCTAATTCCATATGCATGTGTGAACAAGCTGCTTCATTATTTCAAGAAAGAAATTTGTGACAGAACTTTCCATTCCAACTCCTTGTTATTTGATTTCTAATTTAGGTTTCCACAGGAGACGCAAAGTGTTGTCCCTACTGAAAAGGTCCTCCTCACTCCCTTGTTTAAAACAGTCTTGCACTAGATTTTGGGAACCTGAATTGTATTTATTGACCCCAGTCATGTCTCAAATTTAAAGCAAAATTGGGCTATCACAGGAACAGAATCAGTTTTCTTCTGAGGCTAGCGTTGCATGTGGAGAAAGAAAAAGAGTTATGACTGATTTCCGATGTTATACATGATGTACACCTCTAAGTCATCTTTATCACTGCTGCAAGATCAGAGCACTTTCAAGTGCTAGAAATACAGTCTAAAATCGGGGAAGCCCACATTCAATATTTTTAAAACCTCATGTTGCTATCCACGTTTTATTAGCAAGAAAAGTATTGATAAACCAGAACACTTTTTAATTGGTTCACTATTTAGTGGGCTCAAACTTATCTATTGAAATTTAAAAAGTCTGACACCCACACACCCACACACACATATATCACCTTGAACACCACCCATACAGATACAGGTGCTCTGGAAAATGATTAAAATGACTATTTCAAAATATAAAATGCAAGGTTTGAGTTAATGTGAAAGAGAGCACCAGGAAACAATTTTCCATCAGTCTCTTATACTTTTGCATAGTTTGTGAGCAGAGGCAGCTTTTGTTCTGGATTATATTTGTGAGAAAATTTGTGGATACAACGGCTGAAAATAGAAAGAGTGTCTCCCAGTAAAATCGAGTTCAGGTGTGTTTGCTATCTGCAGCTTTCACCCGGGCTCCCCTGCATGACTCCCATGAGGCTTAGGGGACACGGGGAACTGACAAAGGAGCTCGTGCTGCCTCCTGTACCGTGAGTCATAAAGACTTTGTCTCTCATCCAGGAATCTCATGTCTTCTGACAGCCTCTGCAAAACTTACTTACTAGCTAGCCTGCAAGTACCAAGATATATCAAGTAATCCACAGTTCTTGATAGAGGCACTGAATTTAATTCAGCAAATTAACCACTTGATATATGAAGGTTGAATTTAATTTTGATAACTATGTTTAAAATTTTTTTTCTGTCTAATCAATGAAATAAATAATTTAAGTGTGTAAGTGGATTTGTAGGTTTTAAAACGAGAGTGCTGCAGTATAACATTATATGTCAAATAAAAACTTCCAGAGAATATTTTTTCATATTTCAACAAATGCCTGTACTGTTTTCAATCCACAGTTGTGAGTCATTGTACCACATGTTTTTTCACCTATAAATGTTAACCTAAGGTGTGAAGTATATTTAAAGAGTCTGTACTACTACTGCTTATCAAGGCATTATAATGCATCCACTCCAGAGACCTATTATATTATGATTTCGAAATCATAGTCGTGACTCTTTATCACTTTATATGAATTTAGAAATGAGTAGAAATTTTCCAAAGTATAAAATACAACCTATTTCCAGTTACTCTTTTCTTTCCTATTTATCTCTGAATAGGAAGCTATTATCTGAATAATAAAGGTATCTGAGCCTGGGTAGCCCAAAGAAAAAAAATCCTTGGCAAGACAATCCTTCCAGGGAGAAGCAAGAATATCCAGTTTCACTTAAAAAAGAACTTCAAAACATCTCAAGTTTACCAACTACATGAAAAGTATGTGGTTGTTGATGTTGAGATGACTATTAGAAGTAATTATAAAAGTTTGGTCTTTATGACTTCAACAAATTTACTCCCATTTGGAAATCTGCAGTGCATGCACAATTAGATGTTCCAACATACAAAATATTAAGTTTTTATCATTAAGGAAATTACATCTCACATTCTATTGTAATTCACAAAGTGCTCTCCAAAACATCACTTTATTTTCTCCTTATATCTAATTGTGAGGTAAAGCAAATGTTTTTATTCCCATCTTGTACATATTTGGAAACTGCAGCTTAAAAAGAAGATACAACTTTCTCAAGTGTTTTGAAACCTATTGTTGCCAAAGTGGGGTTTCAGATGCAAGTCTCTTTTTAAAAACTTGATGACCTAAATAAATAGTTGGATATGCAGTGTTGTAAATTTAACAAAAGCAACAACAAGGCTTCTCTAAGAAGCACAGGTGTGATAGGGAAAGTAATATGCAATGTAGATATATAATATCATCCAACATAGCTGAAGGAAATAAAAAGAATAAATAGAAAGAAAAATAAACATTTAAAGATAATAAATAATAAGCATCTTATGAATACTGGAAATATTTATTATTCTACATATGCATGTGTTGAATTTGCTAGTTGAAAATTATTTAGGATTAGTAGCAGAATAAAAATAACCTGGCTTTACTCAATGCCAACGGTATATTTTCCTTTGTAATTAGTTAAGAGGAAATCATCTCTTCCCATAGGGCGTCTGAAAAGACACCTATGCACCCATTGTCTGGGATTCCCAGTGGCTGGCAAAAAAGGAGTACCTTCTTTTTTCATCATCTTCTGAAAAATAAATTACACTAGAGAAGGTTTTTAACGATCTTCATTTTTACAATTCTTACTTGCTTTATCTCAGAATCAGCATAGATGTAAAATAGAGTCATTGTTTTGGGACATAATACATATTTTAGCTATGATGCATGCAATTAGTAGAACGATACTCCCAATTCTCTTCTGACATAAACGACGGCTGAGCCAATGAAGGTGCATCATCTAGTTGTGTACAGAAGGCAAATTTGTAAAATTTTTCATATGAACTAACTCTCTTGGCTAATCATCAAGTTACAGAGTCTTTCCCCAAGTTTTCAGAATGGTTCAGCACAGAGGGCTTTTGAGTGTTGTGCATCTGTTCATCTTTTTATTGCCTAATTGACAGAACCATCAGACATATTATATAGCCTTATAGCAACCTGTGGGTCAGTATACACTGAGTGAGGCAGTCAGCATGTCTACATTCATCAAACCATTATCTTTTTGTTGAGAAAAATCTTTCACATGATTTTAAAACAGTTTATTTAACCCTTGCAACATCTCCTTAATAAGGAAATCAAATCACTGACTGAATAACCATACATTGAACTCTTATTTTTCAATCAAGTATATGATTTGGTGGACTCAACATTCACAGATTTTATATTTAAACATTTGACTCTTCCAAGTCACCCTAAACATTTACAGTATACAATATTCTGTATTAGGGTTGTAGTGCAATTCAGATTTACAATCTTGAGTTGCTGGCAGGAGGAAAATTGTTCTCTAGCTATTGAGAAAACCATGTGACCAGCTTATATAAGAATCTCAGTGTGGTTTCTTTAGTTCTCAATTCAGTTTGCCTATGCAGTAACTTCAGTGAAGTATTATGAACATTATTTCTTAAGAAAACAAAACAAAGCAAAATAATTGTTTTATCCACTCATCTACTGATGGACACTTGGGCTGCTTCCATATCTTGGCGATTGTAAGTAATGCTACAATGAACATAGGGGTGCTTACGTTCTTTCAAATTAGTGGGCTCGGTTACTTTAGAAATATTCTCAGAAATGTGATTGCTGTGTCAAAAGGCAGATCCATTTCTAATTTTTGAGATATCTCTGTACTGCTTCCCACAGTGGCTGCGCCAGTCTGCATTCCCACCAACAGTGCACTAGTGTTCTACCGTTCTCCTTTCTCCATATCCTCACCAGCGTTTGTTGTTTGTTGATTCATTGATGATGGCCATTCTAACAGGTGTGAGATGATATCTCATTGTGGTTTTAATTTGCATCACTCTGATGGCTAGTGACATTGAGCATCTTTTCATATGTCTATTGACCATCTGTATGTCCTCTTTGGAGGAGTGTCTCTTCAGGTCTTTTGCCCATTTTTTTCCGTGGGGTTGTTTGCTTTTTGGTGTTGAGTTTTGTAAGTTCTTTATTAATTTTGGATATTGGCTCCTGAGTGATGTACTTGCCTTCCTCAGGGTCCCAGAGCTCTTCTAACTCCAGACTGATCATTCCTGGAAGTAACAAGGGGCAGATTTTTGCACAATAATATTTGCTGAATTAATCCATACATTTAAAAATATCTATCAATGGATATTAAACTCAACTAAACATTAAATTCAACCCCAAAAGATAATGAAAAGATAACTGTCAAAATTACACTGAAAGTAAGAAACAAATGTTATTGGAAAAAATGATCAGAAATGAGTATTATTTAAATTCAAATGCCAAGGGATTATTAGTTTTAGCATCTCATTATATCATAGCATCAGAATGATTATTTTCTTTTAAACTTATATTTGTTATATATACATGCTCATGCAATTAATTGATCGATTGATTGACAGATTGATTTTTGCAAAAATGATTGAGTGATTCAGATTCTCTTAGTCAGGCAAAGTGTACTTTATGCTGGAGAATCGACATTGAAACTTTACTTCTCTGACTTTTATTAACCTCTGTGATAGAACATTCACTCCTCTAAATTACACACAATTTTTTCAGGTGTTTGATATCTCTACTCTGATTATTCCTGTTGTCAAAAATCAGGGAAACTTCCTGTTTTTTAAAAGATGATGATGTATTTTTTTCTCTGACAACCTGACATTTCTCCTTATCTTTTGTCTTCAGCAGTGTGAATACATTTCTAGAATGATTTTTAATTTGTTACTTTGGAAAAGTCTTCACTATACATTTGCAAATATTTTTCTCTCCATTCTTTCATTTTTGTTCCTTCTAGGGTTCTAACTGCATTAAAATGTTTTAAATGACTGATTTGGGCCTACATATCTTGGATTCTGCTTTTTCCCCCACTAATTTCAACTTTGTATTTCCATTTAAGTAATATCTATTGGCCTATATTCTAGGCCACTGAGTCCATCCTTGCATGTACCAAGCCTACTGATGCTAAAGGCTTTCCTCCTCTCTGTTGCTATGGATGTGTTTAAATTTATTTCTAGCATGTCCTTTGACACTTTCTTATTGTTTCTGTCTCTTTGCTGAAATTACCCATCTACTCATGAATGTCTTCAAGTTTTTTCACTGGAGCCTGGGACATATTAATTATAGTTATTTTAAATCTCCTGTATGCCTTTCCTACCAACAGATTTATATTCAGGATTAGTTCTATTGATTGTTTTGTCTCTCAACAGCAGATTGTTATCCCTTTCTATTTTGTATGTCACGTAATTTTTAGTTGAAGTCTACACTTTCTATGTAGGATAGTAGAGCATGCGGTAAACAGTGTTTAAGCCTGAAAAGAGGCACGCCTCTTTTTCTGCTAAGCCTTTATTGAGGGCTTGGGCTGTTTCAATTTTGTTAGTTGATTACCTTCAATGTACCATCAACTTCAAATTCCTCTAGCGACACCTTGTGGTTAGAGTTGCAGGTAGATTCTTGTATGTGCTCGGTGCACCCTCAACTGTAGGCTTTCCCTATGAGTCTGTTCCTCAGAGTGTCTGTCTCCCCGCTCTCTTGTCTTCCACTACTGGCAGTGGGCTGTGCTGGTTTCCTGGTGCTTGTTAGCCAGGATGATGAGGAGCAAGGGAGCACCCCACCTTTTCCTCATTCGGCCTCGGCCTCAGGCAATTCATGTATCTCAGTTTTTAGAGCGGAGCTTTCTCAGTGATCCTGCCTTCCCCCAGTGGTAAAGGACCTGTGATTTTGTGGAACTGGGAGGGTTTCTTGCCTTCTTTTCCCAAACCGCATGAGTTTTCATCCACACAGAGTAACAGAATTGGCTGCCTTTCGTAAGCTGTGTAAGAGGTTATTTCACCGGGGAGAAGGGTCCAGGTAAGAATTGGTTTTTGTTTTGACTTCAGCAGCAGCTGTGACACAACAAGGGAACTGCATTGTGGGGGAAGCTTCCTCTGATCTCTCCTCTCCCAGGCTTTCTCATGAGCAAACGTTGAAATGAGGTCCCTGGAGAAGAGGCTCCCGCGACTCCATATGCTCACACCTGTACACGTTCAGCTTTTACCAATTTGCTATAAAGTTCATTGATTTCACTTTATATGTGTTTGTATGGCAGCCTAGTTTGTTTACAGTGCACCAATATTATTGAGTGCTTGTCTGTGCTACTGGCCTGTGTCTTTTGGAGGCCTCTCCACCTGTCCTCGGATTTTACATCATTCAGTTGCCCTTTGAAGCCAGCATTCTGATGGGTTCAAGCTCAGTGTGATTTTGCAGGTTGCCCACCTGTTGTTTAGGTAACTGTGACACTCTTTTCTATCAATCTATCCTAAAATAGGGACAGAATTCTGTAATACACATTAATTCACTGCTTATATAAGTTATCAGGTTTTGAGGTAACTTTGGGTATTATGTAATTAATACTTTTGATGAAACCATGCCCTGGATGGTGTGGCTCAGTGGATTGAGTGCTGGCCTGTGAACCCAAGTTTCGCTGTTTTGATTTCTGGTGAGGGCACATTCCTGGGTTGCAGGCTGGGTCCCCAGTGAGGAGTGTGTGAAAGGTAATCACACATTGATGTTTCTCTCCTTCTCTTTCTCCCTCCCTTCCTCTCTCTCTGAAAATAAATCTTAAAAAATTTTTTTTGGTGAAACCAAAATAAGGATTCTCTTTTTAAAATGCTAAAATATAATTCAAAATCTAAATGGTATTTTTTTCATTAAATTTTTTAAAAGTGGAATTCTAGTATTTAGAGAAATAACAAAGTGACTTGGGACTTTCTACATGTACTCAAAAGCTATGTACTTTGACAAACATGATTTAAAGGCTAGTATGATTTTAATTAGTTTTTATATTTTGGTATTATAAACCCCAAGGGTGTATGTAAGTACAATTTAGAGTAAGTGAATGCACTAATAACTGTAGACTCAGTAACTTTTAACACCATAGCATTGACCAAAATAAACTGAAGCTTCTTGTAGGCTCCTCTTTATTATACCTTCCTTCTTCTTTAGACATAATCCTACCATGCTTTATATATTTACTAATTTTTGTTGTTTTTTGTTTTTATCATAAATTTATGTAATGTACATATACCTAAAACCTATAGCTTATTTTTCCTGTTTTTTAAACTTTATATAAATTGAGTCATATGATATATATATACACACACACATATACACATGTATGTATAAATAAGTATACTTGGCATTGTGTTTGCGGATTCATTCTTGCTGATGTCAGTATACAAAGGATGGGCTTTCAGAAGGTGGACTCTAGAGCCAGATGGCCCAGTTTGGAGTGTTGGATCATTAACTAAATAACCTTTATACATAAGTTAATCAACCTCTCTCATTTCTGCTTCTTTGTTTGTAAAACATGGTATTTTCAAAATACAAAGAATTAATGTAGTCAGGGGTGATTCAAGGTGATATGGATCTTAAAATTTTTAAAGCACCTATATTTTGAAGGTGCTTTATTTAAGAAATAGTCACGCATTATAAATAACGATTAGATTAAAAATTGGATATTTGTTACAATAAGAAATCACAGAAAGTTGTAAATATATTTGTAAATATTACACAGATATAAGACCATGTGTGTGTGTGTGTGTGTGTGTGTGTACACAGATACACATTGCAAGGCTGCTTTCAGATGTTAAGGAGCTTTGCAATTGTATCCGCTTCCTGGCAAATCTAGTTCTGTGCATGTGTAAAATACTTTGAATACCAGTCTGTTATTTTAATGATTGATTAGATATCAAGTAAATAGGCTAGTGAGAAACTTCCACAGGTTTTGGAAAATCACATAAACATGAGAAAATAGTACTTATGTCAATTTCAACACACAGATGTTTGCTTAAATTACTTTTATTGCTATTTTATGAAAATATGTTTTTACACATAAAAAAACTAAGAAAAAAGCTTCACAGTGATATTACAAATGAAGAGCGTAGTAGCATGTTTAAAATTAGAAAGGAAATTAATGTCAGTGAATAACGAAACAATGTACACCACATGGAAAACCTCATTTAAAGTATAGTAATAAGGGTACCATAGAACTTAGAACTACAAGGAAGACCATAGTGCAAAATAGAAAAGAAAACATAAATTTAAAATTTACATTTCTACGGGATAGGACTTATCTTTCAAATTGGCACAAATGCTTGTGGTTAAACAGAGGCCTGAACTGGGCTGTGGTTTAGTATAATCATAGTTGAAGTTCACTGCCTTGTATGGGCTGATTGATCAGTGCTCATCGTGTATAGGTCATTAAATGTTTTCATTACTACTCTTATATAATTCATTACAATCAATAATAGCTATAACATTTTCAAAACTTTAGAAATGTGCTACAGATTTTTTCCTCACAGTTCCTCCTTGAACTGCCTTGAAAATAATATAAACAATCAACTCAACTAAATAAATGGTTTTAAGTTTTTCTATTGACTTCCCAGACATCAGTGCCTTGAGGCAATTTTTAATGGTGTAGGAGCTCATAAACATTTAATTGGGGAAAAAATATTTATGGAGTGTCTATTGGCGGCGAGATTATAAAGGTGTAATGGGAGTTCAGTATAAGTGTAAAGTTTTGTCCTGAATTCAAGAGGGTCTGCTGTAATGTAGCATAAACAACACAAATCTATCCTTATAGTTTTAAGGCTAAGAATTCCAAGATCAAGATGCCAGCACAGTAATGTTCAGGTGAGAGTCCTCTTCCTGGTATATAGTCCATGCCTTCTCCCTGTGTCTTCAGATAGTGAAAGGGAAAGGGATCTCTGTGGGGTCTCAATTTAACAAGCACTAATCTCATTTAGGAAGGCTCCATCCTCACGACCTAATCACCTTCCATAAGCTCCATTTCCTAATAGCATCAAATTGGGCATTAGGATTTCAACTAATGATTTGGGGGAGGAGACACAATCAATCAGCTCATAACAGGTGGTGACTTCAAGTTTAATATAAGCATACTTCGATTTTCTTATATATAAAATGGGATTAATAGTAGTGCATTTTGAAAAGGTTGTTTAAAAGGATAAGCTCTGATAATTTATTTAGATTATTTACCATAGTGCTTGGCATATTTAAATGCTCAATAAATATTTATTGGGTTTTATTTTAAGTAGTGAAAAGATCTTTGCTTTATTCAAAGTGCTGAGGGAATATTAGTCTTACTTATTCAGAAAAGCTGTCTGAAAAGGTGATTATAAAGTTGTATATTGAGAGAAATTGAGCTGGAAGATATTGCTTTCATTTAGAATAAAGAGAAAAACATTAATAAAGATACACAGATTAGACGAGGTCATGCACATGTGGGAATTTAGAGAATATTCTAAATAAAAAGGATTTCTTGTTGCAGAATAACACAGATAGCAGTGAAATACTTTAAATAAATAGTCCCAAGGTTATGTTCTAGGAGGATTTTCACATCGTTGGACGAAGAAATCTATATCATAATAAATAAGGAAAAACTGTGTTTCTAGGTAGCTATATAAAGGAACACATATTTATTTCAGATTTTATGAAGATTTAAAAAGGATTTCCTGAAAATCTACTTTAAAAGACCTCCTTCCAGTTTGGCATATGTGAATATGAACATAACTGCAATTATCAGATATACTTTGGGTTTGTACAATTATTTCCAACTATACTCATCCAGTGAAGGAATTCATCTCTGTTCTGACCATGGTTTGTTCTGCCTGTGAGGAGTCTTCCTTGTATGAACATGCCCTGTGTGCTTGTCTTCCTTATGCACATTGGATGTCTTGCTTTATATTTTAAGTAATCAGTAATTATTTAGGGCTCATAATGTGTCTTAAAATATTTTTAACTCTAATCTTTTGGAATTGATTTGTACAGGAGTTTCACTTTCCAACATTATACCCTAACACCTGTCCACTCTTTGCCTTAGTGTTAACCTGAGATGGCTCAGGCCTTTCTGTTTGGTTATTTCCATTCTCTAACCTAAGTGGGTGGCCCTATAAGCAGTTTTCATAACGGCAGCCTGTGGTAATGCGGGCAGTTTTGTCTCATATTTATACTACACAACTTCTTTGCTGGGAGTCAAGCTCCAAATCCTCTCCTATTGTGCAGGCCCTGAAGTTCTCCCTGTAACTCCAGGAAGGTTTCTGCCTGTTGATGTAGAAATGAGGTAGGATTAATCTTACATAAAATGATGTTGAGGAATTTTATTTTATTTGATAGTTATTAAGTAAATATTTATCTTCACTAAATAATAGGATGGTCACAGTGTATTTCTCCTTCCCTGTGGTGCCCTCTCTCCTCTTTCCTCTAACCCTTGGGCTCCCTTTTGTCCTGTCCACCTTCACTTTCCCTCCTTCCCTCTCCTCCTCTTCCTCTCCTTTTCCTTCTTGTGTTTTGTTCTCCTTCTGTTTCTCTTCCTCCTCTAATTCCATATTGTGTTCTTATTCTTCTTTCCTCCTCTCTCTCTCCTTTCTTTCTCTCCTCTGTCTCTCTCAACCAAGAGTACATTTTTGTTATTTTCATGCTCAGATTTAAAAGCCCCATAGTAATTTTCTTGATTGCAATCAATCTGTAGTGAAAATCAGTTAGAGGAAAGCTATTTTTAACAGAAATGTACTTGATATGAATATGTTTAAATTTGAAACACATAAGGTATACTTACATGAATATTGGTAAGTCACTGGGCACTATCATATTTTGAATATACAAACATAAAAAAATCACAAGTGGAGAGAACAAGTCTTCATGACCAAATGATAATGAAATAATTATAGTTTAAAAGGAAATGAATGCTCACTTCATAAACATATATATACTTATATATATAACATATATATATATATAAAATATATAAATATATATATTTAAAGGAAGTTTTAAATGATTAGATATAACTTTTACAAACATGAGAAAATGAGAAGGCAATGCTGTGGAATATTTATATTAAATCAATGAAAAGGGGCTTTCTAATTATAAAGTTGGTATAAGAATAAAAAAGATATTTCCAAAACAAAAATATCCCACACAAAGTTAAAAGAGAAGTACACTTAAAAATTTAGGAATCTACATGAAAAATAGTAAACTCAAAATTTAAAAGTTGGAAAGGGAAATAAACAGAGTTCTTAGAGGGTAAATATTAGTAGTTACCAAAATATATAAAAAATGCTTTCAATAATACTAATAAAAGATATTGAAAATTTTCTAATAACATCTTAAGAAGAGTGTTTGCAACAGCAGCCTCATAGTCATCTTTATTCTCTCTGCTACTGAGAAGAGGAAGAGATATAGTCAATAAATTAATATTTTAAAATTCTTTGTTATTAGATCCTAGGAGATTGATCCAGCTTTCTTCCTTTTCCACATGTACTTTCACTGCATTTCTAGCCTATTTGCTTCAGACCTTCTGGTGTGTTTGACCTATTTTGTCTTGGGCATTTTGTCTTGACTTTATTCCATGTTCCCTTTTTCGGTTTTTACTTCTAGTCCAGTTTCTGATTGAGAAGGAAGGCAGCATGGTATAGGAGGTTAGAGCGCAGGCTCTGGGGTAAGCGTATCTGCTACCTCATAGTGGTTTTTATTTGCATTTTCCTAATGGCTCATGACGCTGAACACCTTTTTATGTGCTTATATTGCCCATTGCAGATCTTTTTTGGAGAGACATCTATTCAAATCCTTTAGCCATTGTTTGAAGTGGATTATTCGTGGTTTTATTGTTCAATTGCATGGTTCATTATATATTCTGGATACAAGACAAATGATTTGCAGATATTTTTCCCATTCTGTATGGTGATTTTTTTTCATTTTCTTGATTGTGTTCTTTGTAGAACAAAGGTTTCTAATTTTGATGAAGTATAATTTATCTATTTTTCTTTAGTTTGCTATACATGGTCACTGAAATCTTTGCTTAATTGTCATAATGGTGAGTGAGAGGTTGGATAGAAATGTAATAAAATACGTTGAATCAGTGAGTCTTCCAGACTTTGCTGGGGTTCCCTGTTTCTGTTTATTGTCATGCACTGGATGCTCCTACAAGCACTGACAAGCCTGCCTTAGTCTTCACCAAGGGCACTCAGTGATGCGGGATTGGGGATTCTCTCTCTAATCTGAAAATATAAAGAAAATACATCTTTCCTAGTCATGCATACAGCGCTGCACATTTGTATGGTCCTCTAGACTCCCAGGAAAATATGCGTCTTTTCAAATCTCCCAATGGACATCTCATTCCTGTTTTTTCTTTTAATTTTGTTGTTGTTGTGCATCCTGTTATTCACGACTAGTAAGCACCTCCATGGCAAGAAGCTGTTATGTCAAACTGTTTTTTCCCCAATAAAGTCCTTGTGGGTAGATCTGTTTACAAAGATGAGACCTTGCAGGAGTTCCAAACTTCTTACCTGAGGTGTCTGCTAGAGTATTGAGTTGCAACGCTGGTGGGTTAAGGCTTCCAAGGCAGCTGTGGAGAAGTAATTGGCATACAGACATGAGGCTTTGCATGTATTGTGAAGTGATTGCTACAATGGATAGTATGTGGATTGGTGTGAGTTTTTGCCTATTTCTAGAGTTCTGAAAAAGTTGATTTTGACAATTTTGCCTATATATTCCTTGCCTTTATGGAAGAATTTCTTTTCTTTACTGGTCTTAGGGTGCTTCTTAGATTTGATTTTGACAAATAAGTGTGAGATTTTTTTCTTTCTCTTTTTCAAAGGTGTTATGCAATCGTCCCCATAGCTTTGAATTGTTATGGTAATATTTTCCTAATGTACTGATTATTTCTGGGTTAAAGAAATAATCCTGCTCTAGCAATATGGCTATAAATTTAATGAGACCACACTGCTTTAATACATTTTTCTGGGTAAATATGTAATTAAGGGTCATAAAACTTGAACAATTACAAGTGTAAAAATGTAATGAAGTTTTAGCTACAAATAAGAAAAAGTCATGGTATAGTTTTATTTAATTGAATATGTAAACCAAATCAGAAAAAAAAGTAGAAATTGAGCTAGTTTATATATCAACTCATATATTTCAAATAAATACTAAAAAGCTATGTTGTGGGTGAGGTTACACTTTTTAAACAAAACACATCTTATAAAAATGATAATTACCAGCCTTGTAACTTTATAGGACTAACAATTATTATTTTGATAATTCAGAATGATATTTTACTGTATTCACTTTGCTCCTGAGTATACTCTTTTAGAAAGTAAATTGTTAAAAAATAGATTAAAATTCAAACAGCTCACTTTTTTAATTTTCCTTCTTTCCTATAGGATTTTGGAGATGATGGCTCATTATACATTACTAAGGTTACCACAACTCATATGGGCAATTACACATGCTACGCAGACGGCTATGAACACATCTGTCAGACTCACATCTTTCAAGTGAACGGTAAGAATTTTGCTGTTGGTATCATTACTTTTTGCTTCACTCGATATTCAAAAAATATTATTGTTGACTGGAGAGACAAAGCTTTATTTTATTTTATTTATTTTATTTTTTAGTCTTGGGACTTACTGTTAGCACAAAACATTTTTCAATTAAAAAATTGAAATTGAGTTGAATAAATACTCTAAAGTTGCACCACTTTTCTCATCATGGATCATTGTCAAGTAACTCATTCAAATTAAAAAATTAAAGCACAGGAAATTGAAATTACTCTTAAGAATACCAACAAGTAGATAATCATATCAACTTTAGAAACTTAAAAAAATAAACATTTAAACATTTTAATCAGATCTATTTAGTTACTCTTATTAACAATATAGAAAACTGTTATCTTTTTTTCTTACAGCAAATTTCATACTAATTTAATGGCTGTGAACATTGGCAAAGTATAAGAATGGCTGATACCATTCTTATAATCAGAGCTTTGATTTACCTCTTATTGAATTTGAATTTTTGTTATTTAGTTGAATTGACAATATACAGTTGCATGTTTGATTAATATACACTGATTCATTTTTGTACTGATATATATGTTAATTTACTTTGTGATTTACAAAGAGTAGGCGGAAACTTTGTTAATGTTCTAAAGGAACAGCCAGATGGCTAGCGTGGTTGGTTTGGATTAAGAGGAGGGCAGCCGGCATGAGTTTGGAAAGGTGGCCTGGGGTCAGATCTCACCGAGCCCTATGGACCTAACTATTTTGATTCCCATTCTAAGTGTAATGGGAAGAGATCAAAGTGTTTAGTGTATGAAGCGGTACATTAAAATGACTGAAAAACTTAGGTCTGTTAAAAAATAACTATTTTAATAGTCCAAGGAAGCAATAATGGGGGCTTGAGATATAGTTTAATGGTGAAGATATAAAGAAGTGATCAGATTTGGAATGTATTTTGAAAGTAGACCTGATGATATCACTGAAGAAGGGCATGTGAGTATGAGAAAAAGGGGGTTAAAAAAATAAACTCACGGAATTTGAAGGATGCATGGGGATGAAACAAACGTTCCTCTTTCCTATACCCTCAAGGTTTTCCTGCCTGGTCTAATAATCCAATAGACATGAGTCAGAGTAGCAAGAAAAAACATAAATGTGTATGGGGATCTCACATATATGAGAAAGCCAGAGACTAGGTAAACACTGAAGAGAGGTTCAGAGCTAGAAAGGAACATGTGTGTATAAGACATCCTGAGCTAAGGCTAATAATGTAGGGTGCCTTGAGGCTTCAAAGTCATTCAAGGATATGAAAGAGACCTAATCTTTAGTAAACAGAAGTTTGCCTTGCCCTGTAGATAGGTCAAAAGAAGTTACCTTGGATAATCTCTTAAGGGCAAGGCCTCTGATTTAATTTCCTTCTTTTTTTTTAAAGATTTTATTTATTTATCTTTAGAGAGGAGGGGAAGGAGAGAAGGAGAGAAACATCAATGTGTGGTTGCCTCTCATGAGTCCCCTGGTGGGAACTGGCCTGCAACCCAGGCATGTGCCATGACTGGGAATCGAACCGCGATCGTGTGGTTCGAAGGCCCGTGCTCAATCCACTGAGCTATGCCAGCCAGGGCTCTAATTTAATTTCTTTTAGGTAGTTAAGAGAGGGGTGCAGAATTTCTCTTAGACATGTGGCTAAAGTTGCCTTCAGCACAAAACAACCTGCATACTGCAGAAACACATCTTGGAGTGACTTATTCTGGACCATACAAAAGCATTTATCTGTGATCATAATATTAACTGCAATAGAGAGGGAGCACCTTTGTAAATTGAGTGAGATTGATATGTTTTGTTTCATTTTGTATGGTTTGTTAAAACCATACAAAGTATTGAAGTTTAACTTCAATACTGTTATTCAGATGGAAGTCAACTATGTGAGTTAATACATAAGTCTGGAGATCGGAAGAGAGTGACAGGCCAAAGCTGTATATTTAGATAATATCAAAGTGCATAGACTTTATTTAAAGCCACAAATCTGAGCTTGAAGAGGCCACCTTAGAAATGGATATGAAGTTTGAACCTTGGAGCCGAAGGTTCAAAGAATGAGCACCCTGTGATGGGAAATAGGTGTCCTGGAAATCAATTAAGGACATGTTGGGGAAAAGGTTGAGAGTTGAGAGTTCATGGTTTGATTATGGTTGGCATTCAACTGAAGCCAATCTATGCTGAGTTTGGGTGCAAACCCAGTTTGCAAACAGACACAGCTGGAGGCTTAGTGATAAACCTTCAGCTTATCACTAAACTGATAAGGAGGATGTCCCCCTACACTTCAACAAACAGCTCTTGGACACCTGCAGGATGTTCAAGAACTCCACTCAATTAGGATGCTATCTACCCAGAAATAGAATCAGATTCCACAGGTAAAGGGTTTAGTCCCCCATGACTACCAAACCTGTCACACACACACTCTTAAGTCAGATGCCAGCTGCAAGCCCAGACTGTTTTCTGTGCTTTTGACCAACTCAGTGTAGATTCCAATATCCCCCTCCAATGCAGAATGCCTTTTGCAAGTCCAGGTTGTCATCTGACAAACTGAGAGGTTTCCACAAACCTCTCATTCAGATCAATTAATTCACTAGAATGGCTCACAAGACTCAGGGAAATATGTTAGTAGATTATCAATTTATTACAAAGGATATTAGAGGATACTAGAGGATATGGGTCAATAGCCAGGTGAAGAGACAAAGGTTGGAGTCCCAAGCAACAGAGCTTCTGCTCTCTAAGAGCATGGTACTTAGCATGGTGGTACTTGGAAGCATTCTGGGTCCTTAATGGAGAAGCTCTCCAAAAGCAGACCATGGAGCTGTTCTCCTGGATTTTTATGGAGGTTTCTTTACTTAGTCATTGGCCATAGAAAATTAAACTCCTTCTCCAATTCCTCTTCCTTCCCGTAAGGTAGGAGGATAGGAAGTTTCAAACCTCTGGTCCCATCGTTGGTTTTCCTGGCAACTAGCCACCACCCAATGGTGGGGTCTAAAAGTTGACTCATTAACATAAAAAAGGCATGTTTATTAGTTTTAACGCTTAGGAAATTCCCAGGTTCTGGTGGCCCCCTGTGCCAGAAATGGGTTAGAAGAGAAAATATTTCTTACTATAAATCACAATACCATAGCTTGGAAATCAGCTTTCAAGAAAACCAGTGAAGGAAGCAGGCAAGATGGGAAGGAGTTGATGCTTGTTGTTCCCACTGGTCTCAGATGTTTGGAGCTGGACTTTTAGATACAGCATCTGTACCTACCCGAGGACACAAAATCTTGGTGTTACAGAAGGTGGTTGGTTAGTTAGTAACAAAGGAAGGCAGCAAATGGAATCAGACATTAAGCCTGATCAAGTGGGAAGGGCAGCTTTACAGACAACTCAGGGGATTGCCACACCCTACATCCTCTGCCAAAGGGATGTTAATCCTCAATCAAGCAGGAAAGACCAATTTTCTAATCTCCCCGAGGAACAACTGGTTCATTCACCCTGGTTGGGGCCTGGGGGTGAATAGTGAAAGGAAAATTCCTTTGCTGAGTACATGCTCAGTAGAAGCCAGACAATGAAGCACAACTTTGAGGCACGTGCAGTGAGAGTCAAAATGGAGATCACAAATGGGAGGAGACGGAGAAAATCTGGGGAAAGTATTGGAAAGCCCAGCGCAGACCCAGGAAAACCCAGGGAATAGATTGGATAGTTTGAAAGACAGCCTGCTTGTTTCTGAGACCAGGAATATATATGGAGGATTAGCAAAGAACAGCTGCTACTAGAGTCTGCCCACTCTCTACATCCCTGAGAATATTATTTCTTTTCACCCCAATAAACCTTGGCACTGTGCTTAAACTTCTCCCTCACATGTACCCCAGTGTAAGGCCCACACCCTGTGAGAGTTCTCCCCAGGTCGCAGAGCAATGCATGGTTCCTATGCTACCTGCATCAGAATCACATGACAAAAACGATCAGAAATGTAGAAGTCTGGCTTCACGGCGCTTTCATGAAATTTCATTTGAAATCTGCATTTTGATGAGTTTCCAGGTAATGATGCTGTCTAATGAAACATGAGAGCCATTGTAAATGGCCGTTCTTTAGGAGTCCCTTCTCCTCATTCATGTGCAGGCTTCTTACACACCTCACTCATTAGCCATGCTTCATTGGGAAGCCCAGGAAAAGAGGTTGAGCCAAACTCCAGGCTCTCCTGTTGCAAAGTGTGCCCTGAACTGCGTTGGGAAAAGGCAGTTTCCCTACTTCATTCTCTCCTGTGTGAACTGTGTACCTTCTGATCTCAGGTTTTTTTTCTCTCTCTCTCTCTCTCTCTTTTTTTTAAAGACTATGCTTATTTTTTTAAAAAAAGGTTCTAGGAGGAGGGAAGGGAGGGAAAGAGAGAGAAAGAGAGAAACATCAGTGTGAGGGAGAAGCATTGATTATTGCCGTCTGCATATGTCCTGACTGGGGACCAAACCCACAACCCATGCATATGATCTGACTGGCAACTGAACGTACTACCTTGTGGTTTGTGGGGTGATGCCCTTATAACTGAGCTATACCAGCAAGGGCTTTTCTTAAGTAGAATATGGGAGTAAGGAAATATTGAGGTTTCAGAGCTCCATTTCTCCCACTATCAGTCTTAACATTATGAATTAATTAAGAGGGGTTCAATGCAGCAATACCCCCTTTTCTGCAGAGAATAGGCACCCTGTGTATGCCTGAAAGTGCATACGTACCGAGCCCTATATTTACTATGTGTTTTTCTGTATGTACATACCTATGATATATTTTAATTCATAAATTAGGTACAGTAAGAGATTAACAATAACTAATAATAAAATACTGTATTTTTTGGACTATGAGGCACACTTTTTTCTCCCCAAATTTGGCAGGGATAATGGTTGTTAATGCTGCTGTTGAGTTCTGTTTACATTTACATTGGTGAAATATTATGTTATTTATGCTATTAAGTATTTTACTACATTTTCTGCTTCCAAATTTTTCCTGTTTTCCTCCTCTAAAACCTGGGTGCATCTTATGGTCTGAAAAATATGATATAACACATAACAATATGCTGTAATAAAAATTATGTGTATATGGTCACTCCTTTCAGGGTATCCCTTGCTGAAGTCTTTGTATAGGCTCAGTGTCCCCATTAATTGGAACACACTTTCTGTTCATGTTTTCCACCCACAAATTTAATGTCTCAACTAAACACTGATCGTGTACTGTGGCTATAATTTTTGCAATTTTAGGCTGACAGCAAAACTACCAGGATTTTTTTTTGTCTTCTTCACAGTTTCACAGACAGTAGATATACTCTTACTGTAGATTTTAGCAACCTCAGCATATAATTCTTTTCTTTCCTTTTTAAATTGAGAACTTCCACCTTTTAACTTCATGGAAGCACTTTCTGACTTCTCTTTAACCTATCTGAATTTTCAACATCACTACTCTTGAGCTTCAAAGCCATTATTAATTAATATAAAGATTATTCAAACACAGGCACTCTGATACCATTGCCAGTGATCTGATAACAGAGTTGGCTACTCAGTGGCGGATGGCCTTGGAGCACACACAGTGTGGAGACAATGGACAAAAGGATGATTTGTGTTCTGAGCAGGTGCAGTGGGACTGCTAGACATTTCATTATGCTACTCAGAGCTATGAGTAATTTAAAATGTATGGGTTGTTTATTTCTAAAATTTTTCTTTTAGTATTTTTAGACCACAGCTGACCTCAGGTAACTGACACTGCAGGAACCAAACAAAACAAGACAAAGACCGGCCTTGGGAGTGATTGCCCAGGCTGGGCACTAATGCTTTCCTTTTCCTAGGAACACAGACCCCTAATCCCAGGAGGGAAGCCAGACTCTTCTGTTACCTCCTACTATGTGTAATCTTCTTCGAAATCCTTGATAGAAGTGTCTTCATGGGGGATGGGGTTTGGAAAGAGGAACGATTACCTTATCTTTGCTGAACCTTAGTTGAAAGTGAGAGAGAGAAAACTCTGTGGAAGCTAGAGAGATGCAGGGTCAAGGGAGGGAGTTTCATAAATTGCAGATGTGATCACCTTTTACACTGAGATAAATAATCTAGTAAATGTTCCCAGACCTGAGGGGTCCATTTGCATGTATTCACCAAAGTCCATTAAGACAAAAACAGGAGCTTGCAGCAATTAAGGGTTTATTTTTAAGAAGTGACCCATGGCCAGGGATACAGATCAGCTACTGCTCAAAGACAGGGCTTGGGATGGCTTTCAAGAAGATGGGTTACATAGGTGAAAAATCAGCGATCATGGTGACTAAGGAAGTTAGAGTCATGGGCAGGGTCATGGTCTCTGTTGATTGGTTGATGGTAAAATAGGGGGTCCTTGGTCAGAGCATCTGGTCCTGACTGAAGTCAGCCATGGTATCACTTTGTCAGGTTTCCCTGCTTTCTGGTTTCTGGGCCCAGAAATTGATTAGGAGCCCAGAAAACTGTTACCTCAGTTTGACCTAAACTTTCTCTGGAGTAAACACTCTCAGGACTTTGTTCCTAAAATTATTTGATGCTGATCAGAATCTCATTTCCATGAGAGTTTAAAGATTAAGGGAGTGGACATGCAAGGAACAAGGAGGGAGGTGAGTCACGACCAGATGAGGCAAGTTTGCATCAGAAAGAAAGAAAATAGAGAAGGTCCTATTAAAGAAACTGAGTTTCCAGGTTGATATATAAAGATACAATGCTGATCATTTAAGAGAAAAGGGGATAATTTATTTCGGTAGTCAAGTCCTTAAATAGTTGATATAATGGTTATTCCCATGAAGGAGTTGGTGTTTGACAAATGAAATTAATCTGTTGGAACAAAGACAGACTGAACAAGACAGACTGGGAATAGGTACTCAGGGTGGAAGCATGCAGAAATCCTCTTTACATCCCTGTGATTTTTTTCAGTGTAGTGAGGACTACTAACTATGGAAAATGAGGAATATTAAGAACATCTGTAGTTTGAGGAAGGGAAGAGATGTAAAAGTAATTATTCTGCAGGACAGGAGGGTGGGGAAGATAGCAGTGTGTAGTTGTTATGCTGGGTAGATCTCTGGTAGTCCTGCAGAAGATTTATGTTCATAGGTTTTTATTCAGTTGTGGTTGGCTGTGAATTTGCAGTCATAGAAAGAAGTGATTTGGACTTAACCAGCATTTTATTTTGTCAGGTAAGTAAGTGGAAGAGAGATACATGCAAAAGAAAGTTAAGCGAGTTATAAAAAAATAATCATAATGAGGGGCCACAGAATAAGTGGTAGGGTGAGGAAAGAAGCAAGACCATGAGAAATGTAAAATGAAGTAAAAAATTGACTGTAGTTTCCAGATAAAATTGGTCAGATAATAATAAAATGGCATACAAGAGAGAAAGAATTCAATACCTTCACTCACAACATTTTCTTACGGCATCTGACAATTTCTGTTTATAAGAAATACTTTTAATTAGATTAAAAATAGGTGCACCATAAAGTTTTGATAAATGTTTAGGCAGCCCAGAGGTTCTAAATCTAACTTGCCAGTTACAGCTTTAGCGGAAATGGAGAAATGAAGTATAAAATAACACTAATTCATCAAATTCAAATATTGTTCTGATGCTTTTTTATCAATGAGAGGAGACAATAAGTCCATCTCAAGAATCATCATTAATATTTAAAGCTAATTGAAGAGGCTAAAAATCTGTTGAAAATATATTATGTGTGTATCAGTGAGAGATTGCCTTTAGCTGCCATAACAGTGACCCAAAATAACAGGGCCTTAAAGAAGATAACTGTTTTTCTGTTTCCTTGTGACTGGAAGAAGACCCAGTGAGGTGATTCAGGATGGCCAGTCAATAAGGACATCATTACCCTATGCTTCCTTTAGTGTGGTTAGGACATGATTTCCATTCTTAGTGTCATCCCTGGTTTTCCAAATGGTGGTGAGGATTTCAATCGTGTTCATATTTTCACAAGGAAAAGAGAAGAGAGAGGAAGGGAAAAATAGTGCAGGATGCCTGACAGAGCGTTTTTTAAATAACTTTAGTGGAAGCACCAACAATAATTTCTGTCACTCCTTTCAAAATACAGAGATTATCAAACTACATTTCTTTAACAATTAAGCGTTTAATTAACTATGTAGACAGGAGGTAGGGGGAATATATTTTGTAGGTAACTAGCTATCTTTGCCACAAAACTATCTGGTATGTCAAACTATTTTGCAAAATAGTAACAGAACAAAATTCAACTGAATATTCAGTTGCTAGATGAGATACTGAATTTAACTGAATTTGGAGATCTAATTGGCTTTATTAAGTGGCTCATAAATAAAGCAGTATCTCATCTAGCCACTAGAGGGAGCTCTAAGGATTTGTGCAAAAGGGTAGATTTTTATAGAAAGAAGGATAGGGTAAGGGAGGTATTGAGAAAAAAAAAGGATTATTTTACGGTCAGAACATGTTTTCTTGGGGGAAAAGAACAGGAAGGATTTTTATTATACAAATTGCCTCTTCTTTCTGGGGGTCATGGTGACAGCCCACCTGACAAATTACTGGTGCTCGACCAAAAAATTTGACTGATTGATTAGGATTACATTTCTGGGAGAGGTTGAAACTGCAAGGAAATCAGGTATTAAATTCAGGTCTGGGATCATGGGCTTTTAGCATGTGTGATACTATTTGGGGCCTATGGTTTTCTCCTTGACATGACACTTTCTAATACAATATTTTGAAATGGTAGGATTAGCTATAAAATAGCAGCCCTGTGTAAGATTTGCTAAAAAAAAAACCCTGTTTTTCCCCATTTGATCTTTCCCTTTCCTTTGCTGTCAAGGTGTTTTGTATTTGGCAAAACTTTAAATATATGTTTTTGTGTATAAGTAAGTATAGGAAACTTGAGATTACCCGGACTATTGTTATAGTTCAATCACAAAAGAATAGTTAGGAATGAGTGTTGACGGTGCAAAAATGCAATGAAAATGCAAGAAAATGCAAATTACCTAGACATATAGCACATTTATAGACCTAATAAATCTCTAAAACTAGTTTAACTCATTTTCCACTCTCTATCCACTTTTCAGAAAAGGTTAAAAAAACCTTCAGAAAATTAGATTTTCATAGGGAATTGGACATATTTATCTTAACAATTTGTCAATTAGTAATAAAATAAAATATATCATTGATTAGCATAAAAAGCTCTGAAAACACCACAAGTTAATGGAATTTGTGAAAGAGTGTTTTTGAAGTGCAAAGTCTATTTAAATATCTCATTGTGCAATTCAAATAAAAGTCTATCAATAGCCCTGCTTTTTTTTCAAACAATGCAAAATTAGGTTATTGAAATAAGAGAGTGCTCCGGTGTCCTTGTCAGAAGGAACATTATGTATAAATCAAAGGAGCTCGACTGTACCAGTGGAATTCATTTCATGCTTTTCTTTTTCTTTTCACAGAAAGTAAATTGTCTTCAGATCTTCTGCTTATGATACAGAATGTTTGAAAGTTTAAGTTATTCGGTGTTTACACTACCCTCTGGGCAGAAAGCTTGTCCATATTCACAATGGACCCATACCATGCTGCTAGTTCCCGTTCATCTTGTTTAAGACCTCACACATCATATCAAGTGTATTTTTCTTCCTACTCATGTCGGAAATTTCTACACAAAATTGCTGGTTTTATAGGATGTCTCTATAGAACACTCTTATTTTTCTCCTTTAAAGTTAGAAAGTGGCTTAAGTCTAAAGTAACAATGGGAGACTTTGTCTGCATCATGGAATTGAACTTTCTTGTCTGTTCGCAAGCAGCCTTCCCCTGCTTGCCCTGTTGTGCTTTCTGCATGGCAAAAGTAGAGATGGGAATAAAACCATCCTCCAAACAGTAAGGTCCAGAAAGCAGGAAGTGGGAGGTCCTCGTTCTCCTTCTCTCTATTCCTCCCACTGAATTATTAAGAGATGAGAAAGATGAGAGAGAGAGAAAGAGAGAGAGAGAGAAGCCTTGAGAGAGAGAGAGAAGCTTTGAGGGTTACTCAGGCTCAGTGATCCTCTAACTGTGGCTCTTGAGCAAGCAGAATCAGCACTTGTTTTAAGTGCGAATCATCAGGGCAAGATGTACCACCCCTGCTGAACCAGGGCCTCTGGGCATGAGGTGGAACAACCGTGGTTTAACAAACCCTCCTGATGATCTTCACGGTGAAGTTTGAGAACTACTGCTCTAAAAATTGCATCGGCTAGAAGCGTGAGGAGTGGAAATACATGTTCCTTCCTCATATTTTCCAGCTTTATCCTCTTAATTTTGACTTGAAACTAAGTTTAGGGTAGTCTCAGGGAGTGAGACCAGACATATATTAAATCAGTCTTCCCCCTCACGAGGTCCTGCAGACAGGATCTGGATGTCTTGCTACAAACTCCTCATGGACCACCCCATCTGTAGTGGAGGTCCTTTGACAGCTTGTTAGTGTAGAAACCAGTCTTTCTGCCACTCTTTGTTAGAACTTTATTTGACATAGCAAACTTTATCAGATGCACTTAAGGTAGCTCAGATGTGCTAGAAAGTCAGTGTTTCCAGGGACAGTCTTTGACCAATAAGGGACAGAGGTCACTGGGAAAGAAGCACAGCTTCCCATTCATCCTGTGGGATGAGCTGCCTTGTATATAATTCTTTAAGGGGTCCACGCTGGAATTGAGGTTTTTGCTCATAGTCATAACATGCTCATGAATCTCATAAATACACCCCACCTTTTTACTTGTTTTTCTTTCCCTCTTTTCTTCTTTCTTCCTTTCTTTTCTTCTTCCTTCCTTCCTTCCTTCCTTCCTTCCTTCCTTCCTTCCTTCCTTCCTTCCTTCCTTCCTTCCTTCCTTCCTTTCTTTCTTTCTTTCTTTCTTTCTTTCTTTCTTTCTTTCTTTTTTCTTTCTCTTTTTCTTTCTACCCTCTTTCTCTCCATCCCTTCCTCTCTTCCTTTCTTTGTTTTTTTAATCTCTATTTTTTTCTACTCTCTAACTTGTACTTCCTGGGATCACTTCCCACATCAACTATCTGAACCTAAATTATTTCTCAGAGGTGCTTTTCAGGACATTCTTACTTAGAAAAGCCCTTACCTTAGTTACTATTGCTGTCCTTATGTATTTCCCTCTGAGAACTAATGGTGGGCACTGTGTTTGCTTCCAGAAGCCTTTGAAATATGATAGAACAGTACATTAATTCATTAACTCCAAGGCCTAAAAATTCCTTCTCTCTATTATTTCCCATGCCAAATTATGTCCAGTTAACACTGTTCAATAGTGCATTTCAGATCTTTTGCAATTAGATTAAATTATGATATTAAGATACTTCAATTATGCAATAGCAAGAGTATAGAAATGCTCAAAATTTAATATGTAATTTATTTCCCAGAGAGAAATAAAACTTCTAAGATTAAAGTTCCAAATAAATTAGTCTAAAGTAATTAATATCCAAAATTAATTATTCTGCTCTCGCAATGTTTTATAGAAAGTCCAGAAGTTTTAAATATGAGTAAGTTCTAAAGAATCAAATTCTTCTCTAATTTCCTTTTCAGTGAGAGGAATCCTTGAAAAGGATTTTGGGGTAAAATCATTTTACTTGTCCCAAAGTTCGTGGCTTTGGGATAACTTCAACATGTATTATATATGATAGGCTAATTCTCACTAGACATACATGTATCATATTATTTGTTTTCAAACAGTCACATTAGTTCTGTAATCATAATCTCCTCATATTCTGTCTTCTTTTGGGTTGCATAACTTTCAAAATTCTCTTTTGTCTTTACTATTGATTTATTAACTATACCTCTTTTTATTTCATTTTTAAAGTATAGCTGTAAGGTATATTTACAATATACAACTTACACATACTACCATGTATCTTCAAATAGTTCACCACTTTATAAATAAAGTAAAAACCTTAAAATAACATATTTTGACTTCTCCTTTCCATCTCTTCTGATAATATTGGCAAACATTTTACTTCTACATATATTACAAACTCCACATCTAATTTTTATTTAAATAGTTAAATATCTCTCACAGAATTAAAAAAATAAATATACAAGACTCTAACATTCATCCTTTCATGTAAATCCAAATTTCTGAATTTTTCTTTAGATTAATAAATATCCTTTTAGTGACACTCAGGTCTGCTCCATGTCTTTGCTCCAATCCGTGAACTATTTGTTACCTGTTCATGAGGTAAAACATAGAATTTATGAGTAGGCTTTAAATTTTTCTTTACAGTAATTTCTTATTGCTATATCATCTATGTAGTTGTTCTTATTTTCTGATACTATAAAGTTATAGGAAAAAAAGATCCCCACCACGAAGATTCTAAAATCACTTCCCTAAGACCTTGGAGTCCCCCACTGGATCCTCTGTGTTTGTTTTACTGACAAAAGAAGACTCCACGTGTGAAACATTGAATGTTTAGAACAGGCCTTATAGTAGCAGATAGAATTTTTGCCTGGGAACCTGGACTCACAAGTTGTGTATTGTATTGTAAGGAAGTCTCAGAAAAAATAAGCTACTTCTGGGCTCAGAAAGAAGAGGAAATCCATTTAGTGTACGTCCAGCCAGACTTTGCCACAAGAGCACAGTGCTCATAAGTTTTCTGGGAGAAAAATCAAACCATGCAGAGTGCCACCTCTTTCAGAAAATATTTAAGACTATCATGTTACCCTTGGAAATAGGCACTTTGTACATAATGCCTCAATGGAATTCTTTGCATTTGTACTTTTACTGAGTCAGAAACTAAAATTGAGATGAATGTTTCTGAATATTGTGCCTCCAGGGGGGTGGCAGAGATCCCCACCTCACTGCGAGTTCCACGATGACATTTTCTCAGCTTAGAATGTTTCTAGACCTTGTGCTATATATTTATTTCTACTATATCCCCTACCCTCACTTCTAAAGTACCCTTTCTCCTAGTTGTTCCATTATTTCTTTCAGGAGGGATTGGCCACTTTCATAATCTTCTTGATTTGGACTCTTTAGTTTTGATGGGGCAGTATGCTGAAATAAGTGTTTTCCTACTTGTTATTGCTGTCTCCTTTCTGACCCATACATTCTTCTTTTCATGTATTTCCTATATGTTGTCCTGTGGGATCTGGCACAGTGAGAGCTTTGAAAACATTGCATTTGGTTTGCCAAAAACATTACAGCTCAAACCAATATTTTATACCTTGTCCTTACTGATTTGAGTAATCCCACTCAGGGGCTCTCCTTACCTTACAACAATATCTAACTTAGGCCCGTGCGTGATCCATCATTATTTTGCCTAGATTCCTTTCAGCGTGTTTCATCTTGGCTGTGATTTCCCTCAAAATCTCCATTCCATAGGTCTTTTGGCCATGGGCCTTTAGGTACTTAGATTAGCTCCATGACCACCTGTAATTACTGTCACTTTGAAATACACCCAGGAATGCCATGAGAACTCTAGATCGCTCTTCTGTCTTCCTAACACATTTGTTTCCCATGATTTATGTACACACTTGATAGACATTTAGGAAATATTAGTCCTATTGGTGTGTATCCCAGCCTCATATTTATGAGGTCACATCATGTCTGTCCTCTGCTTAAAATCCTACAGTGGCTCCCAGCATCACTCAGATTAAAAGCCAGTGTTTTGGGTGCCCCTCAAAACCATAAATGTCCTGATTTTGCGGTGACTTCTTATCCTACAATATTATCATCCCCTTTGCAAACTCTACTCTGTCTCTACTTTGTGGTCACCACCATTTGTCCTTAAATATAACAATCATTTGCAATTGATTATTCCCCCTGCTGAGAAAAACTTTCTAGACTTCCAGAAGGCTCAAGTTCATCCTCTTTTAATTCTGTGGTTAAGTGTCCCTTTCTCAATGAGGCCCATTCAGACCATACAACATAAAATTACCACTAGTTCCCACCTTCCCACACTTCAGGTCTCTCTCAATGTTTCCCGCAGCACTACTATCTTCTATCAAGTTGCACATACTATTTACACTGTTTTTTTCCTCATATTGTAGCATCTTTGATAAGAGATACATTCTATGATATGTGGCCATAGAAAACAATTGTGGCAGCATTTGTTTTCTTTGTTAGTGGTATATAAATAATAGCGTCTTAGATTTAATTAGCTAAGGTCAATTACCTATTTAATATGTTTACAGTTTATTTCTGGTCTCTCTCACTAGAGGGGATCCTTTGTCTTGTTGTCTCTCTCCTTTCCTCTTTCAAATCTCTCTCTCTCTCTCTCTTTCTCTGCTTTTAGGTGCCTATTACAGTACTTTGTGCATAGTTATGACTCAGTAGGTATTTACTGGATCAGACTCATGAATAGATGAATAAGTGCTTATTATTAGTTCCTGGTTCAGGATTCCACTGCAGAATTACTTTAGTCTGCTATCTGAGATTTTTTCCACTCTCCTCTGCTATCAGATTGCTGGGATTTTCTATGGTTTTATTAAATAGGCAACTAAAATGTTTCCTCATTGTTTAAAAGTGCTTTTTTTAAGAGCCGCTGTTTCTTGGTGTGTGTGTGTGTGTGTGTGTGTGTATCCATGTGTGAATTGTACTTCAAGATCTAATTTTATTTTATTTTTTCATATCTGGCTGCTCTGTCCTCTAAGTGTCCCGCTAAGTAATTTCTATCTAGTTTAATCAGTCTTCCTTTCTTTATTTTATTCTCATGTTCTACTGCTCATATCCTTATGAAACTTCAGTTTCTCCTTGACATTCTCAGCAAATCTGATTCTTAGAAGCAGTGGAGGTGTGCAGGTCCAATTGCTATTTTAGGCTTTATGTTTTATCTCCATCCGGCTTTCCAGAGTTTTTTCTCTAAATTAAGAGACTTCTGTGTGTGTTTATTTATTGATAAAATATGTAGCTTTTAGGGGGGTAAAGACATAATGTAAATCTTTGCAGTCTAAAGCCATGCTAAAGTGTATATAAATGAGGAAACTGGAGGCCAGATTTCCCCCGCTATCTGAAAGTAGAATGTTCCTGTGAAACTTTCTATAAACTGAAATGGTGAAAAATGTACAAGCAATTGCCTTAGGACAAATCCTTCTAATGGACGCACAAAATGCATGAAGATGAAGCACAGATGCTCACAGACACAGTCCAAAGCTCTGGTGCTTGATGGTGTGATGTTGACCTTCATGGAACCACTCTGGCTGTTCCGGGTGTGAGCTGCCTCTGTGACAGTGAGGAAGAACAGGTGCTGATGTAGGTCTTGTGTAAAAGCAAAGCTGTGTAATGTGAACTTCTGAAAATTAGAAGGTACTTGTACTTGTTACCATATAACCATGGGCTGGTACCTGAGAGCCTTTGAACAAGCCCCACTTTATAAAAATTTATCTTTGTTAGATCCCTGCTTTGTAACTAATGGTAGTTAATAGTATTTGGGCAGTCAGGTCAGATGTACGTACCTAGGGCTGCTACTAATAACTTAAAGCCATAACCTATACTTAGTGTTTTGAAACATTAATGGAAAAGAGCTGCCTGTGCATTAGGGAAAAAAAGTACCTGGTGGAGAAACACAGTAAAAGCCACTGACTGATACCAAACGGAGAACCCATCCCTGTTTTAGTCTTGGTTGAAATACCAGGCCCAAGTGTACCTGGGTAATTCAAAGCTGAACTATGGCAGTGCACGCAGTATGATCTGCTTCCTAAGGTCTGTACTTTTTAGACACAGTTCTGCTTGCATTAACAGGACTATTCATTTGTGGAAAAACATGTCACTCAATGAGATCAAATCTAACCGGCTTATATTCATTAAAGCTTAAGCCTTGAAACCATGAGCTTTGGCTGCAGCATATAGAAGCCAACCTTGTTACTATTTTAAAAAAATCAGCTCCAAGACACATACCACCAGGGCTAAGTTACCCACTGGAGCCACATCAAATGCTGTGATTTTCCCTAGTTGTAGCGTGTCAACCACAATTTTTGTAAATTTCACAAGGTAGCCTAAACCATCAGATACTGGCGTTTAGGAGATCAGTAGTATCAACACTCTCTTGTGATCTCGTCTTCAGAACAAGCTAAAAGAAAGATGCAGTAGAGAGTCATAAAAGAACAAAACATCTGCATGACAAAAAAGCTGTTAAAGAATGTGGTTGAAATATAAAGAAATTATTTAATTCCTATGATTTAATTTGTCCACCAAGTCATGAACATCACTATTGACCTCAGCATATGGAATCGGAGCCAGTACCACTGATTTTGCCAAGAGAGCTGAAAAAAAATGCATCGTACTTGCAGTCAGACCTAAAATGTAAGAGGGGATGAGGGGAATACACTGTCTTTCTTAAAACACACAAAATGAATGCTTCATCCTTTCTCTCACTTTTGGACTTAGTAAGGCTGGGGAGAGATAAAATCCTTTACATGAATCCAAGGGGTGTGTTGAGTCTTTTCTCGGTAGGAAAATATCTCTCAGGTAGATGACTCATTTGCAGATACTACTGTTCTGTATTCACCTCCAATTGACTCATTCAGCCAGAATTTTTTATAGTATAAGTGAATAGACTTTGTGCTTGTATGGGTAAGTGAATGAACTGAATCTTGTTTTTTATTATTACAAAGCCATTTTCCTTCATAAAATTGTGATTATTAGATCTATAGTCATATTTAAAATAGCATGAGTTAGTTTAGTTTGCTGGACTGGTTTACACAGGTGGAGAGGAATGGAATTTCACAGATTACTTCTGTGTATACAAACTTAGGAAATGTTACAAAACACTCACGAGGTGGTCAGCACTTAAAGAACAGCATAATGGCTAATTAATGTAATGACACTTGTATAACAAGAGAGTCGAAAGAAGGTTAATGTGATAATGAGGCTTATTTGATCTTAAAGATTTTGCGTGAGGGCACTCTCAAGATAGCTTAATTAGATTTTAAGCACCTTCTGCAATTTGCATGTGTACTTGTTAATCCATATGTTCTAAAAATAAATTTTACTTCATGTAAATTAATGAATTTGCCTAATCTTTTTCCCTGTGCTGTTTTACTGTTACAGGTGATGGTGTTTTCATGAATTTTTCATTTTTTGTATATTATTTATAACTACTTCTTTCATATTATGCTTAAGTTGTGGTTCAATTCAAAAGAGTAAAAAACTTTAAAATTACCAAACAATAGCATAGTATAATGCAGGCATTTATGAAAAGTCAAGACTGGGCATATTAACTAATCTTTATGTCATTTAGTATACTTTAGTACCATACAATATATTAGTAAATTTGATTTCATTTCTTCGATAGCTGTGTCATTTTTAAACTTGACCAAATGGAAAGAAAGTTTTAGAAATTAACAATGAAACAAAACATCATTTGCAGCACTTAGCACTTAATTAGGTCAGTAGCACACTGTTCGCTGGAGCCCTAGGAAAACACAGGGTTACCTTTACGCATTCTGTATTTGGACTTACGTGATTTCTCCAAATTAATACTTTTTATACTTTCCTTATACCTATGACTATTAGAATTGATTTGTATGGGTTTTACTCCTCTTTTCTTACTTCTTTTTCAATGCAGTTTATCTTACAACACACGTGTATTCCCGAAGTTCTCAAGGCATAGTAATGGCCTGGGTGGGCCTCCTTCTCTCTGGGCTGAGGCTCAGTTCATTTTTCATTCTGTGCGTGAAGATGTCAAGGAACACTACCACTCACAGCAGTCTCCTCTGTATGAGACATCCTACATTGCTAGATGTTTTCTTTTTAAATTAAATTAAATTTATTTATTTATTGTTGTTCAGCTACAATTGTCCCCCCCTTTCTCCCTGTTGCTCACCCCTACCTCATCTCCCCCACCCCTACCTCATTCCCCCCACCTCATTATCTGTGTTCATGAGTCTTCTATCCGTGTTCCTTTGCTTGTCGTTTCCCCATCTTTTTTTCATTAAAAGTAATTAATTTGATCTTTCTGCCACTTTCTTTTAGGTTTTTAATGTATATAGAGATTTGTAACTAGATATCCAAAGGACAAGGTCATATTTTATAATTTCTTTGCATTCAGTATAGGCTTAGTTTCATATTTTGCAAATGGGGGTAGTAAATAAATTTTTATTAACCTATTTTGCTTATTTAACTGAAAAGTTTTTAACATACTAAAATAAATAATTAACTACATGGTGTGCGTACTGGTGAAAGCTGGTTACTCTACACATATTCATGGTATTTGTATCTCAAGATACACTGCCTCACGATGATGGAATCAGCACTTGGACTAATCTCACAGCAGGGTAGATCATGAATTAAATGTTCTGGTGGCATAAGCAAAGACATTGTTCCAACCCACAGAGCCTTTTTGAAATTTTAGGCATCAGACAATCCCCAAAATTTGTGTGTGAAATGCCAAAGAAAAACTGTTTTGAAATGGACCAAGGAGGTTAGTGGGTAGAGGTATTGAGCAAAAGGGAGAAAGGACTCAGGGACATTAACACCAGTGTAGGGACTGCGGGGGGACAGAGGTGTAAGGGGACTAAATAGTAATGGGAAAATACAATCAATTTTTTTTAATGGACCAAGGAAACATCCCTGGCTTACTTCAACTTTCTCGGAATAGCAAGATTGCCACTCATATATAGATAAGTAATTATACACGGGAGTCTGGGAGAAATGACAGGCAAATGATGTTTTCCCCTCAAAAACCTACATATTATTTTACTTCAGTATGCTTACTGAGAATGAATTAAGTACAAAAGTGTTTTAATTTAGTCGAGATTTTTAGGCAAGCATATTTCTAAGTTTAGCGCTCATAGGTACTCCATGTTTTTCAGATACTAAAAAATGTTGAGTATTGCTAATTATGATGTGATTATGATGACAGACAGCATATACCCCCGAAATGAAAAACCAGTATGGATTGGAAGACTCTGATTATTTCATCGTTACTAAAATGGCCGGAGAATCTCCTTCTTGCTTTTGGCTCCACATTTCCTGATAATACAAATTAGTTTAAATAACCTTTTCAGAGGGTGTGAATAGATTTGCTACACACTGGCATTTGTAATAGTTACTGGGATGTATGCTTCATGAAAAAACATGGATAATTTTGTCTGTCATGTTGCATAAGGAATTGACAATAGAAACACATCATTTGTGACAATTAGTGGTACTCTATCGCCATTATTAGATAATTTATGCTACTAAATATTGAGTTTCCACCAACTCATTTTTGATTTGAGACCATTTATTTTAAAAAATAAGTATTATGCAGTAACTATCATATATTTAAAATTTTAGTATTACTTTTGAAAGTGAACCTTTTAAAGTAATATCACTATAACAAGGAAATAATAAATTGTTTACAGAAAGTAAGTGTTTAGAAGGAAGAAAATACATTATTTAATCAACTTACATATTTCAGCAAATATTTTAAGTTATAGTGTAGCAAAAAAAATGGTAAATAGTAGTGCCATCTATTGATAAAACTGAAAACTACAGTTTTTATTAAACAGGAAAGCTAAAACTTTCACATTTACAGGAATATATTTCCAAAATACTAATGATGCACTAGCCTGCAATTACTTTAAATTATTAAAATATTAAATTATTATTAAGTCACATTAAGTAGTAGAACCGAATTAAAATATGCATGTGTGTATATGTATCTGTATATATGATGAATAACTTGATATTTCTGATAATAAATATCAGTTATTGTTTTAAGTTTAGTCAGGTTTTTACCTCTTTGAATAATAATAAAATTAATCACTGAAGAAATTAAATGTAATATTAATACTTTCTGCTAAAAAATACACAATAAATACCTATATGGTAGAAAATGGATCATTGTCTCTTTTCAGTTGATTCTATTTTAATGCAGAGAATAATTTAAGATGTAAAATTCTACACAGTTACCTTTCAGCACTTACTAGGACAATTCTAATATTTCTTATTTTATTTTTAATTTTGGTTCAATTGTATGTAATAATCAACTACTCTTGAAAACTCTTACATTGCTCATTTCAATAATTTTACATTATACCTGTGTTCATTAGATTCTACATAAAATTGAAATCATACCTGAAATGTATATAATTTTATTAACCAAAATTCAATAAAATTTAAAAAATACGCCTGTAATTTTTCCAAATTTGCTTAAACTACACCTGACTAGAACCATCTTTGTGCTGTCTAATCAAGTTGTCAGAGTGATACAGAATAGTTTATGACAGTTAAGGTATTAAAGACATACACTAGGGTAAGGACAGGAGCAGAAAGCAGCAGAAAGCAGTAGTGGTATCCATTGATCTCCAGGGTATGATCAAATTGTATGTTGCAGGTTTCACATACCAGAGCATTAACAGGTGCAGCAGAGAAAGCAATGTGACTGACAAGAGAAAAACTGTGAAAACAAGCACAGCCTTAATGGGAAGAAACTAAACAGAGGCTGAGGTGAAATCAGGGCCAACTTTGGCATGTTATGATGGTCACTGTGGAAACACAAAGCTGATATTAAGCTCTCATTCATTCATTTACTCATACACATGTAATTTGTCTGTTTTATAACTATAGATTGAGATCTATTATATACTCTGCTGGATCCAAACCTTCAGGCTCCAAAACTAAAGGGTCCAAAACTAAAAACCTCATAGTTATATTCTTTGAAGAGCATACTGTCGTTCTTGATGGTAGCCCAACCTCCCATATATTGAAAGCAAGCTGCCATTTTCTCCCAAAGCTTTGCTGCCATAGGTCTGATTATAATTACTAGATAAATATATGTTGGGCAAACTATGAGTGGGACAATGAGGCTACAAAAATTAAGAGGGCAGGGTACTGGCATAGGACAGGCATAAGGATCAGTGGAACAGAACTGAGAAATTGGAGAAGGGAAAATGAGCATTAGGTGGGGAATGGCACCGAAAAATCCAAACTTGTGGGCATGAAATGGAATCCATGAGATTGGCCTAGGACCCATGCCAGTTCTCACTGCATCCAAACCTGATGAGGTCAGTGTCCTAAACTCCCAGCTGCCTTTTGTGCAGAACCGCATGCATAGTGACAAAGTTGAAAGAAGTCGGAACAGTTGCAGGCCCATTGGCCACCCGCACAGACCACATGAGCCCCAGGTAACGAACCATATGTGTGAGCTACAAGATCACATGGTGACCTGGCGCCAACACTCAGAAATGGCTTTACTTCTGTGTGTGGCTCAGTCCATTGGACACTGACCTGCGAAATGAAAGGTCAGAGGTTCGTTTCCTGGGCAAGGCACACAGTTCAGTCCCAGTCAGGAAGTGTACAAGAGGAAACTGATTGGTGTTCCTCTCTGACTTTGATGTTTTTCAACTTTTCTCCCTCCCCTCCCCGCTTTCTAAAAATTAAAGTAAATAAAATCTTTTAAAAAATGGCTTTACTTCTTCCATGAAACCTTTGACAAAATTTAAATTAAAGTAACTCATTGCCCATCCAAACTGGAAACATACAAGAAAGGAAATTCTTGGAAATGCAGTTTAGCCAAGCCAATCTGAAACATTATAAACTATTTATTATTATTATTTTATCATTAATATTATTTGCTTTGTCTTCACACAAATGATAACATACTAAACTCATTATTCTCTTTCTTTCCTTTTTGCTTGTAACTTTGAACTATAATTCACCATTTTTCAGATGTGCAATTCAGTGGTCTTTCGGTGTACTCCCAGAATTATACAACCAACACCATTAATTCCACAGCATTTTCACCCTCTCAGATAGTACACTTGTAGCACTTAGCAGTCACTCAGCATTCACCCTCAACCCTCCAGCCCCTGGCAACCACTAATCTACTTTCTGTTTCTATGGCTTTGCCTATTCTCACACTTTACATCAATCTTCTCTTTTTTGACTGTCTTCCCTGTGGACTTCAAGGTCCCGAATCAGACAGAAAGACATCAAACAGCCTCAAAGAGGCTGTTCATCCAGCTTATACAATAGAATAGTGTAAGGTCAAATTTCTGTAACAAATCTAAAAAAGTAGATAGGTAGGTAGGTAGGTATAGATAGATCAGTAGATAGATATATACAATCTGCATATAATATATGTAGTTATAATTATACATGTAAATAGCTTAGATATATATATATGATCTACATATAATATATATAATTATAATTATATATATAATAGTTTAAATAGGTAAAGATAAGTGATAGATAGATACCGTATTTCTCAGACTGAGATGCACTTTTTTTTTTACCACATTTTTACTTCAAAATATTTTTCCTATTTTCTCCTCTAAAACGCCAAAAAATAGATGCACCTAGGTTTTAGAGGAAGAAAACAGGAAAAAAATTTTTTGAAAAAAACGTGATAAAAAAGGAGTCTTATAGTCAAAAAAACATGGTAGAGACACTGAGTAAAAAATTTGCAACTAAAACATGAATAGAAGAAAATGGGAGATGAAAAAAATAGAAAAAGGTTAATAAGAAAAAGGTCTAAGAAAATAAAAGGGAAGAGAAAAAGAAGGAGGGATCAGAGTTGGCAGTGAAGGAGAAAGCAGAAGGAAAGGAAGAGGAGAAAGAGGAGGAGGAAGGATAAAATAGTTGAAGTAGGAGGAGAAAGAAAAGAGCACATGGTACTTTGGAAACATTTATACAGACATTTAAGAAAAGATTGGCAAGATAGAAATTTTGAGAGGCAACTGCACACCAGATAAAGATGGGCATTTTATGTTAAGTAATTTGGATCTTATGCTGAAAAAAAAGGTGATGTATAAAATAATGGACCTTGAGAAGATGAGATGAAACATCACACATTCAATTAAAAGATATTTTTTTTAGTGATGTGGACAATAGATTTGTGTAAGGCTGGTGGGCAGAAGGCCAGTTAAGCTTTGAATTATCAAAAGCTAGAAATAGTGAACTTTTTAAATTTAGAATATTTTTAATGTTACTAAAAATCTAAACCTAAGGTAGAAAAAAAAGATGTATAATTGAGGAAAAATTAAAAATAAATGTGTTATGGTAAATGGTTATATAGATTGTTTAGAAAGTTTTATAATAAATTGGAGGGATAAGACACAGATGAATTCTAGCCTTTTAATTGGCTACAGATTATGATTGATGTGGGTGGCAACCTTATTTGCAGATAAACTTCAGAAAGCATGTTGTTTTGAGTAGAACATGGCATGAGCTTCAAAGGTAACCTATGTTAGTTGCTGATAGCAACTACCACGAGGGTAAGAAACACAAACCAACACACACACACACAGAGTCCTGTCCAGTGAGGACACATGTTAGCAGTGAGAGATCTGAAGGGAGATCATGGGAACCAGAGCTGGGAGGATGCAGGGAGTGGTCCAGGAGCAAGGAGTTACCTGAGAACACTAGGGAGGCATTTGGATGGTTCTAATCAGATGACTGACTGCCTTTGAACTGCTTAGGGTGGACTTTTCTCCACTACTGCAATATATGTTTTTGAATTAATACTCTCATTAAACTTTTTATTTTGAGATAACTGTAGATTCTTATGCAGTTTCAAGAAACTATGGAAAGAAATCCTTTTAACCTTTTCCCCATGTCCCGTCACTGGTAACATCTTGGAAAACCATAGTACAAATGAAGAGCCAGGATACTGAAGTGCACAGTCAAAATACAGAACAGGTCCATCACAAGGATCCCTAACATTTTAAACTCACTTTTCTCCTTTTTGTAACCCCTAGCAACCACTAATATGCTCTCTATTTTTATAATTTTTTTCAAGACTTAATATAAATGCAATAATACATTGTATCCTTTGGGAATTGGCTTTTGTTTTTTTCACTCAGCACATCTACTTAACTACTTATCTGCTAACACAACTACTTAACATCTATGTTGTGTGAATCAATGGTTTGTTCCTTTTTATTGCTAAATAGTAGTTCATGGTGTAGTTACACCAGGGTTTGCTTAACCATTTACCTGTTGAAGGACATCTTGGCTGATTCCAGTTGCTGTCTATTGCAAATAAAGCTGTAAAAATATTCATGTAGAGGTGTGAACTTAAATTTTCATTTCTCTGGGATATGCTTGGGAATTTAATTGCTAAGTCATACTTAGCAATTGGTTGCTAAGTTTGGTAGTTGGTTGCTGGTTTTCTTAAACCAACTGTAGTTGGTTGTTTAGTTCTCTTAAAAAACTGGCAGAGTGCCTGTACTATTATACATTATCACTAGTAATAAATGAGTGACTTAATTTCTTTTCATCCTTGCCAGCATTTGGCATTATCACTATTTTCATTTTAGCTATTCTGATAGTTGTATAGTGATGTCTTATCATATTAATTTGCATTTATTTAATGGTTGATGATACCAAAGATATTTTCAGGTGAATATTTGCCATCTGTATATCATCTTTAGTAAAATACCTACTCATATCTTTTGTCAATTTTCTAATTATATTAACTTGATCTTATTGCTGAGTTTAGATATTTCTTTAGATATCCTAGTTACTATTTTTTGTGGCATATATGGTTTATAAATACTTTTTCCACTCTGTAGCTTATCTTTTAATCTTTTTTGCAGGGTCTTTTCCAGAGCAGAAGTTTTTACTTTTGGTGCAATACACTTAATCATTTTTTCCTTTTATGGATAGTGCTTTTGGGGTCAAGTCTAATAATTCTTCGCTGAGCCTTAAATAATGAAAAACATTTCTTGTGTGTTTTCCCAAAAGTTTTACAGTCTTACATTCTGTATTTAAGTTTACATCTCTTTTGAGTTAAGTTTTGTGTAAGGGTGTGAGATGCAAATCAAAAATGGTTTTATGACAGAGGGTGATACAGTAACACTGACAGAGGAGCAGGTGGCGGGCGGGCGACACAGGTCTGTGTGCATCCAGACCAGACCACCCGTCCTCACAGTCACATGTTTGCTTCTTTGGAAAATGTAAGGATTTCTGGGTTTTAATGCCAAGGCTGGCCAGGAAAATAGGGGGACTCCCAACTTCCCCATGTGACTGAGTCAGATTTTTGCTCATTCTATTTTACTTTTCTTCAGGTTCAGGATTGAATGTGTGAAGCAAAAAGCAGTGAGTAAGCAAAGAAATTGTAAATCTCTATATTGGATGGAGATGGTATCTTGAGTTGGGAGTAGCTGTTTTTCAGTTCTTGGATATAATATGGAAACAAAGTTTCCCTGTAACAATTAAAGTAAGAATTTCACAACAGCAGAATAGAAGGGGAAGGAATATATGGTGTAAAGCAAGTAAAGGTAGAAAAGAAGAAACAGCAACAATGTACAATACATTAAAAGTATAAAATAATATGGAAATATTAAAACAAATATATTTATCACAATCAATATGGGTTTAATTTCTGTGTTAAATTGAAAAGTTGGGTAAAAAAATTAGCTGTGTGAAATTTGTCAGAAATGCCTGAAGCGAAATGATGAAAATATGTTGGTTATAAAGTTGTTAGTCAACAATTATACGGAAAATAAATTAAATAATTAATAGTGTACTGCAATTTGCTAAAATTTTGTTTCTTTAAAATGCAGGGGCTTTTTAATATACTGATTCATTTCATTAATTCTTATTTTCTCCCCAGAGATTTAGAGAAACATCCTTTGTATCATTGCCTTGAATGCCTTTTGTTATATTGTCTTTTTTGATTCAGAGAGCATTTTTGAAAATGATGGCTTTTGAGACTTCATAATTGAGGATTAAAAGAGCCAGAACCAAGAATCTGCAGAACAGACCTAGCCAGGTTAATTAAACTAGGATGAACTGCTGTCCCTTTCAAAAGAGCTTAAAAAGTTGTCAGTTTTTACAGTGCCATGAGCCAAACAGGAAGGCCAAATAAAACCATCACAAAAGTTTAGGACCATAAGGATGTTGGTGTTAATTTATATTTTGCCTCCAACATTTGTTGCACCCTCTCCATTTTTATGAAGGCTGCATAATGTGATCAGAGAGTTCTGTAATATTGACAAGAGGCAGTGTGAAAGTCATGAATATAAAAAAGACTGCTTTGGGACAAAGTTAAGGAGAAATTGATGGCTTTAATAATGTCAGAGACAAAAGGCATTGGACAATCTCAGTAACATTTAAAATATTTATTAAACCCAGTCTGTAATTTTTCATAGGAAAGTTGTTTAAGTGACAAAGGAATCATAATACAAACAGAACAGCCCAGATGCTGCTGTGAGTCAGTACTACTTCAGACACATTTATATTCTTACCCTAAAGCTTTCTCAGAACCTTTTCTCACAGTTGCAGCTGTGCGGATAATTTGTGGAAGAACAGTGACAGAATCCTTCAAAAGAATACAAGACAATGGCATCAGGAAAAGGAAAAAAAAGCCCTCAGTGTCTGGTTGTTTACATACACCTGTGACCTGATGACTGACCTTAAATTCATTTTTGTTTTCAGTTAGAGTGAAGTCATTGTGTTGGGTCAGGGATCGCCACCTCCTGACTCTCAAATACCATATGATCTCACCTTTAACAGGAACCTAATCAATAAAGCAAACAAACAAGCAAAATATAACCAAAGACACTGAAATAGAGAACAGGCTGACAAGGACCAGAGGGGAGAGAGGAGGGAATTTCAGGGGAAAAAGAGAAGGTTTTACAGGAACAAATATAAAGGACACATGGACAAAAAGAAGGTGGGGGAGTGAAAATGGGAGGGAGGTGGGGAGGGCTGGGGGGTGGGCTGGGGGGATGGGAGTAAAAGGCATAAACCTGTACTTGAACAATAATTAAAACTTTAAAAAAATCAAATCTGGCTTTTAAAGCATACCAGATTATGCTCTTTCCATACCTTCTGGTAATAGTGCAGGAATTCCTAAAGGAAGATCACAGGGTGAAAGTTGAAGGATGGAAAAAAACAAAACAAAACAGGTTTTGGTGTTGTAGAGACCTTTTTTTCACCTTTAGGTTCTTTTCTAATATTTGATTAGAGGAGTTATTATATTAAAAGCCTTACACTAGATCCCTCCCAATACTGAGAAAAAGCACTGATTTATTAGAGTACAATAAAATTATTATGGACCTTCAAGAAATATATGTACTACCTTCACCCAGTTCCATAGCTGTTGTTGGTATTATTATTATTATTAAATACTTCCTGGGTTTTGAACTGAGAAATATTTACAACTGATTCTATACAAAACCCTAAGTTTGGAGAAAGAAAGATCTAGGAAAGTATAACTATGCTAATTATATTTTATTTTCTTTAGCTTATCTACTTTTTTGGTTTCGCAACTTAATATTATTAGTATCAGATCAGAACCCCATGTTCATTTCAAATTTCTGTAACTAGTTAAAGAGCATGAGCCTTATGTGTGTATTCTGAGATCAACTAGTTCTCCATGTACTGTATCTAATTATTTAGAGTTTATGATCTACAAACTATTAAATACATTAAATGTGATCCTGTTAGTTTATTTTGTCACATGGTTATATTGTTTACTTTAACCAGGTGATAGAAAACAAGTAGTTCAGCTTCCTTGAGAAGCAACATCTATTTGAAGTGAATTATTAATGCCCTCCAAAATACTATAAATGCACCAATGACATTTTAGTCTTTATATTTTAATTATAACTTTTCAAATATATCAAATATACCTTGTACATTACTGCTAAAAGCCTAATTCAGAAATTATATTAGATTCTAAGTATATATTTCTATGAGGTCATTTATTTTATAATCAATACCATATAAGACAATTTAGGCCAAGAATACATTTTTTGCAATTGTTCATTTGGCTCATTTCAAAACCTGAACTGAGCAGTCACACAACAGTTTAATACATAAAAGGGAGCAACTGAGAGAGAGAGAGTCACCGAGTGCTATGGACTACATGCAGAAGTCACTCAGTAAATATTTGTAAATTGTTATCTTAAAACTCAAATAAGTCAGATTTTATACTTTTCTTAAATTTTATTCATGAATAAAATGTATGTATTTACATCTTGTATTTCCTTTATCTTAACTGACAGCAACTTACTTGGTTATATTTCATAGAATAAAATGGAATAATATGTAATATCAACCAACTATTTAAATGTTTTTACATAAACACACATGATATATTATTTAATATTAATATCACTTGACCTTACTTGATAATATTTCATCAACTAGCCAACTAGTTTTAAAGCCAACTAGTTTTAAAATGCTTCCTGAGTTAGTTTAGTGACACTAGACGTCATTAGGAAATTTTCAGAGTACAGTGCCACTTATTTTTAAATATCACCTTTTGCTTACGATAAATAGTAGGAGCCTTGTTTAAGGATTTTCATGATACTGCACACAAATTGGATTCTAAATCCAATATGAAAACCCTTAGGTGTCCTTCACGAGGTTCTCTTTCTATGCACTGCCAATAGGAAGGAAAGACAAGTTCATAGCGTGCACTTCCTAACTAAAAATGACTTAACAAATGTCTTGAAGTGTTCTCTGGGGGATTATTGACTTTTTAATTCAGCCCGCCATCAATCCTCATTTATATTTCATAATATGTATCCTGGGAAAAAGAACCTACTTTTAAATGTGTAGCTTGTCACTGAAATTAAATAGTTATTATGCCAATCACTTATTCTTCAATTCTATGTGTTTGAGAGATTTTTCAGGTAACCATTTGATACCAATATACTAAGTAAGATGCATATTATATGGCATTATTTTTGTTTTTAAAAACATATATTTTCTATTTGGGTATAAAAATTAAATATATTAAAAATTATTGATTGACCACTGTTTTTAGTTTATGTGCAAGTACCTCAATAATATAGAAACAGCTAAGAATGCTGGAAGAAACTGAACTTTTATTTAAAAAGTTTGCCTTTGGGGAGTATCAATGATAATATGTGTGACTAATAAAATATTTATGTTTTCTAATATGAATGATGTCAAATCCATTATTATCATTAAATTGATTAATGTGCTTCCTTCAAACTAATTTTCAAATATATTTAAGTTGTCTCAATTTTTTGCTATTCTACAGAATTTTACAAGAAGCATTGATCCTTCAGCTATATGTTTTATGGCAAGACATACTCTCTTTTATTAAATATCTCTTTTTAAAAAGCTCATCTCCTAACTCCCAGGTTGTTAAGAAATTAGAAATTAAGTCTGAGTATTTGAAAGAGTCTCTTCTCCCAATCTTATAATAAATGTGGGTTTGCTGGAAATACATTAAAAAATCTCTTTTAAAAGTTATTTATTTGTACTTTCTATATAGTAAATTGTTATAAAAACTGTTCTGTGCTGGATCTCTCAGATGAGCCTAAACATATGCTCTATATTACCAGGAAGACAGCTACAAAAATATTAAGAACTATTTTTGAAAATGCCTTTGACATTTCAAAATAAACTATTAGAGTAGTCATCAAGGGGGGAAGAAATATTAGTTTCACCCTGATCATTGTTGTGGATGTTTGTTAGTGTGTTTGTGTTTAGGAGAAGGGGAAGGGGAAGCTTTGACACTCAAAGCTTTGGAAGTTTACTATTTTTATGCCCCAGAACTATTAAAGGCAATATACAAGGAAAAGTCTCAGCTGCAGACTCAAAAGATTATTGGACCCTTCTGAGGATCTCCTTCTTCCCCCCTTGTCTGTGTTCTAGTTGACAATCATGTAGTTTAAGATCTCTATCTAGAATATAGCCAACGGAGAGAATTAAGAAGCCAGTGGGGTGGTAGACACACTGTCCTCCTCACCTGATGACTTTAACTAGGATCTTGGTTTGCATTGCTTTTATTTCAGTAACTCTGGAAAACCAACACTTATTCATTAATCAATCGAATTTGTGTACAGAATGTCTCTGATAGTCACTCAAAAGAAAAGTGGTCAATTAACTATTGGCTGGATATGTGACCCTAAAGAGAGTCTCACATTGGTTCCCTTCCTTGCATTTTTCACTGGGGTTCTAATGAGCAAAAATAAAAGACATAAGGTAGTTCAAACTATATACCTTAAGAAAAGTGCATAATGGCCCAGGCAAATAAGACTTCTTTCCATTGTCTTTTGCGAAGATAGCTCCTGCAGAATATTCTTCAACTGAATCTAGAGTTTTTACTTGTTTACTAAGTCATAGTCTTATTCAAGCAAATGTCAGGCACATAGGCTTTCATGGTTATTCTAAAGAGCAAATACTGAAATGTGAGTGTGAATAAGAGCTAGGTGTGATACTCCTGTAACACACATCCTATGGACTTCTCTCCTTGCTCTAAGGTTCTTTAGTCACTCAGCTAGGTATGGGGATATAATAACTATCTTATGAGATAGCCAAACATTTACTATCTTATGAGATAACAACAAAATAGAGATTTGAGATAATAGAGAACTAAGATAAAAAATTTGAGAACAGCTTAGCTATGTGGTTCTGGTATGAGTTCCTCCCCGAGGTTGAATTTCACATATTGGCTAGGGCTGCCATCATCTGAAAGCTTAATTGGGGCTGGAGGACTTCCAAGATGGCTCACTCACTTGGCCATTTGTTGCTTTCTGGCTGCTGGCGTGGGGCTTTTCTCTCTCGCTTGATACATGAGTATCTCGATATGACTGGTTGCATATCTTTATGACATGGCAGCTGACTTTTCCAAGAGCAAGTGATCCAACACAGAGCTAGGAGGATGCTGCAGTACCTTTTATGGACGAATGTTGTATGTCACAAACCATCACATTGCCCATGTGTCATTAAATCAACCCACATGTAAAATGAGGAGAATTTCTCATCTTATCCATCTTACATCCAACAATTTGTTCTGTCTTAAAGATCAAAAGATTTGTAAAGATTTGCACAGAAACGCAACCCCTCCCCTTTCAATTTTCTAGAAAAGGTTATATAAGATTGATGCTATTTTTTCTTTAGTTTGGGGAAAATTCTAGTTTTTTTTAATAAAGTTTTTTATATATTAAATTTCTTTAAATGTTATAAGATTACTCAAGCCTTGTAGTATGTTTGAAAGTTGAGAGGTAGGAGGTCTCCTGTTTTGTTCTTTTTTCACCATTGTTTTGGCTTTTCAAGGCCCCTTGTAACTCTATACATATGAATCTGAGGAGTGGCTCTTCCAGTTCTGCAAAAATGCAGTTGGATTTTGATAGGCATTAAATTGTATCTAGATACCAGTTTTGGAGTATTGTCATCTTATCAATAATAGTTTTCACCAATTCTTACTATCTTACAAGTTAATTCTTTCAACCTATGTACACATGATGTCTTTTTGAAATATACATTTTATCACTTTTGAAGACTTTTTAAATTATTGAAGCAAGATATCCTTGGCTCAGCTTACATTTTACCCTACGATAGTCTCAGAATAGTCTCTTCAGCCAAAGATCTCTGGTATGTTTTAGTAGATAATAAAATTTGGAAACTAAGATCTATAAAAATATGCTCCATCATTAAAATATATCACTTCTATTTTATCATATTGCAATTTTTTGTTTTAGAGAATCAAATATTGATTTTAATTCACTTCTTCTTCCATTTCTTCATTCAGTTCCTCCAGTGATCCGGGTGCACCCGGAGAGTCAGGCTCGTGAGCCTGGGGTCACAGCGAGTCTGAGGTGCCATGCGGAGGGCATACCGGACCCGCAGCTGGGCTGGCTGAAGAATGGGGTGGACCTCACACCAAAGCTGTCCAAACAACTCACTCTTCAAGGTGCTTTCTGCTTGATAGTGTAAAATCTTATACTCAAAATTTGTCTTTACATTATTTGATTAAAATAAAAGGAAATGAATCTTAAGGTCAACAAAATGGCAGGACTATGAAAAAAATGTGGTTGTACTTGACATTATATTTGTAATGAAGTATTTAAATATTTTTAATGTTTTAAATAATAGTCTTATCGTAATGATTAATCATTATTTGGGTGAGAAGTAAAATATTAAATTATGTATTTTTTAAAATATGTATCCTCTGAATTGCAGCAGATATGCTGAACAGAATAATTGGATCTTCTCATAGAATCCAGTTCTGATGTAACTATTTAAATGTTTAAATTGTAGATTAAAATATATGTTATACAGGGTGTCAATAATATAGAAATTCTTTAGGGAATGCTTTGAGTATATTTTGTAAATGAAGGGAGAAAAAATTAAAATGTTACTAAATGTTTTACATTTACATTGCTTTAGATCATTAAATTATTGTATTCTAATATATGAAATATTTACATGTTCTAATATTTTAGTGTGTATACATAATTAATTATTAATATTATACCAATTATAGTCATAAATACACATTAAGTGAAAACAGAAACAGACAATCTTTGCAATGTCAAATAGTCTAAATAATGAAAAAACATTTGCATACAGGTTGACTATACTAGTAAGAAAACATACAAATTTTATTTCTATTATCAAGAGTAGCACTTTCCTTGATCATAATGGTGTGGCCTTCTATTCTTTCGTCCATACCTTTAAATTCCTTCAATTCATATTTTCCAAAATAAGTATATTTTCATTTAAAAAATTTTTTATAAGCATACACTTTTATTCTATTTTAACAGTAAATATGTTTTATCAGTACTTTAAAATAAGTCTTGAAACATTTGCTTATTAATTTTTTGTACGTCAAAAATGATGCATATAAAAGCATTTTTGACCTTTAAAACCTGAATCCTAGAAATCTCTCCATTGATATAAGTAGCCCCAACAAGTTTACAAGTTTACATCTACTGATTTTATCTTGCTTTTTATAATCTGAGGAGATTGATCTGATTAACAGGAATTAAAGTGGAGGAAGTTTATTAGTTTTTGTGTCATTTCATGCTAATTTAATAGTAGTAAACCATAAGAATATATCTTTATTTCCAGGAATATATAGGAAGCAAATTTAGGGAAATGGTTACCCTCCAGACTCAACACTGAAAGAGTGGGAACCCTTATAAAATAGTTATTGTCATTTTAAAAGCAAGGTTAAAAAAGGTAAAATTTTGAGAATATATGGCAAATAATAAAAAGTGAATAAGGAGAACAACCTAAGAGAAAAAGCTGGGTGTATAGGAGTATGAAACTCCATGTGGCTTTATATGCAATGACATGTTACTAAACACCATAGTTATTAATTATTCATTTATTCATTAGATGCTTATTTAGCATTTTTATTTGAAGTCCAGGTCTGGGCACTAACTGAATAACTGGCAGCAGATGGAATAATATGTTAAAGACAGGAAGTACAATCCTGGGAAAGCAGAAATATTTTATTGACAAGCAGATCAATATAAATAACACAAGAGACTAAAAATGAGCAACGATGCAGGAGAACAAGGTGATACTACGTAAAAAAAAACTAGAAATGGAAAAATAGTTTAATAATGTTCAATGAATGCAAAGGTCAAGGAAGGTCTTTAAAATATGTTATGGGTTAGGTTATTTATTGTCCTTGTGACAATTAGGGAAAAAAACAGTATTAGTAGCAATCAGTCTTCAATGAGTTTAGAAATGAAAAGGAGGTAAAAAACATGAAAATCTCTTTACATGTTTTGAAAGGAGGAAAGATAGAGGAGATAGTATTGCTGTTGGAAAGGTTAGGACTGATGGAGATACTTGTTTCTCTTTGGACAATTTATCAGTTTGAGGTACTATTGGTAAAGATAAAGATTTGTAGGGAATGGAAGAGGGGGAGATGAACAAAGAGTTATAGAAACCAACAGAAAAAGAGGGGAGATTTGCCTTGGAAAGAAACAGAAAATTTATTTTGAGAAGTAAATAAAGATGAAGATGTAGATGGAAACAGGATGCTTTGGGTTTATGTTCCTTTTTTCAGGTTTTTATTGAAACATAATCAGTGTATAACATTGTGTAAGTTTAAGGTATAATATGATTATTTGATACAAGTTGATATTGTGAAATGCTTTGGATTTCCTAATTACTTCTATGCACTTTATGATTTAAAGGTCAAGGTCACTTACTTGGAGTTGTGAGAAGTTAGTTTCATAAAGTGAAACAACAAAGAGTAAAGATTTGAAATAAAAGTGGAGCAGGGACATGAAAGCCATCTAACTGTAAAGGTCAAGTGAAATGAATACAGAAGGCATTGAACAGTCTGCAAATTGAAAGCTGTGAAGATGCAAATTTGTGAATTTGCTAATGCCGCGGTCTCATTATTTACTCACAAACCTAGGTGCAGCGACACCAGGTGCAGCGGCTTGTCAGCTCGTCCCAGTTCTGGAGATTAGTAAGGTATATGGGTCAGGATGATAAATGGATGAGGGATTTGGTAGTTCTGGCAATAAAGTAGGAAACATCTAAAAATGCTAGATTTTGTAGGGAAGGAGGGAAGGAGAATGGAACATATAGGTTAGGAGAACATATAAGAATATTGAGAAAAGAGAATTTAAAGATGGAATACATTGACTTGATGTTCCAAAAACTCTAGGGAATTTAGGTTAAGCATGGGACTTGAAAGAAAATCTTGTTCTTTGGAGACATAAAGCAGGAAGCTGATACAGGCTTAAATGCATCACTCACTTCCTATCTTTTAGAGCAGGGAGCTGCAAAGTAAGACCCACTGGCCAAATCTGGAAAGCTGCCTATTTTTGTACATAAAGCAATTTTTTTTGCTTTTTCTTTCGTTTTTAGAGCAAGCCATGCTTACTTTTAAAAATATTATCTATGGTTTCTTTAGCAGGGGTGAATAGTTGCCACGGAGACTGTACCACCCACAAAGCCTAAAATATTTACTATCTGGCCTTTCACAGAAAAAACAAGAGCAATAGAAAAGGGAAATATTGCCAACCTATGTTTTGGACAAGTGGTTCCCAACCAAGAATGGGGGAATGGAGGTGTGCAGTAATGTTTATGAACTGAGAAAGGGGTTCAGCTGTCCATAACAATGGTGTCTCCTCAGATACTCACCACCTCTCTCTACCCCATTCAGATCCCTAGGAATGGCATTCAGGATCTTTTCCCAATGATGTTCCACCTTATTTCCCCAAGAAGCCAAATGATTATTTTGTCCCTTGTCATAAATAGCCATGTTCCCTTCTACTGCACGTGTTGTTCTTGTGACTGGGTAACATGGAACATCCACATGCAAACACACGCACGGAGACACATTACAAAAAAAGAAAAGAGAAAGGAAAAGAAAGGAAAGAAAAGAAAAAAGGAGAAGAGAAGAGGGAAAAGAGCATAAACAAATCAGCAGAACAAAAACTGAACTTTAGAGTCTGATAGCGCAGGAGTCTAGCCTTTACCTTTGAGTTGGGTGCCTTGCATAAAATCATCCTGAGTCTCAGATCCTTCATCTAAAAATTAAATATGTATTTGAGATAAATTAAGAAATAGTATATGTGAAAGCATCTTATATATTGCCAATATGTTAAATGGTTAATTATATCTTGGTTTCCACACTGGGGAATGCAGCTCATTATGCAGGGGTTAGCTTAAAATATGATTTTACAAGATCTAAAAATGGGCTATCATTACTTTAATTCTTTGTTTACATATTAACTACACCAATTTCCATATTGCAATATTTTTTACTTTAGGTGTATTTATGGAAGACAAAAATCTTACAGACAAATTATGTGTTATCACCTTCTTGTCCTTCTTACCTAATAATACCAGATATTAGTATGGACTTAATAACAAATTTGATAAGTGACAATCATATTATCATATTATGCTTGCATAGTATAGTTCAGTTAATTTCTTTATGAAAACTTTTATATGTATGCTTCTGTAAATTAACCATATTGGTATTATATAAAACTTTTGTGAAAGCTTAAGGCAAAGTAGATTCCAAACATTAAAAATAAATATATAGTAGCTCAGTGGATTGATCGCAGGCCTGTGAACCAGAGTATTGCGGTTCCATTCCCAGTCAGGGCACATGCCTGGGTTGCAGGCCAGTTCCCAGCAGGGGTCACATGAGAGGCAACCTTACATTGATACTTCTCTCCTTCCCTTCCCCTCTAAAGATGAATAAATAAAATCTTTTAAAAAATAAAATAAAAGGAATCCATAGAACATAAAAAATGTCTTGGCAGAAAAAGCACTCAAAGAAACACATAATTATTTTTTAAAATTTAATTAATTAATTTCAAAAATAAATAAATATATATATTACAGTTATAGTTTCCAATGTGAAATACTTCTTATGTAATGTAGGTGATAGAAAATGAATGTAAAATATAAAGTGTGTGCTTTGATATTGGGTATTAGACTCTCTAATAAAGTGACAGCACAGTTTATGAAACACTGGGATGCTTTTGGAATATGTTGGCATGCCTCCAAAACGTGGAGGTCAGAAGGAAATAGTTTAATTAGGACACGCTAAGAGAACTGTTTGACTGTGTAATCGTAAAGCACTGTACCAAAACGGAAGTGGTAGTTTACAAGTTGCACCTGCTTTCTGTTTGCAGCAAATGGCAGTGAGGTCCATATAAGCAACGTGCGCTATGAAGACACAGGAGCATACACTTGTATCGCAAAGAATGAAGCAGGAGTGGATGAAGACATCTCTTCTCTTTTTGTGGAAGATTCTGCTAGAAAGACTCGTATGTACCCCCCCACACACACACACGATACTTAACTTTACAATCAAGCTTCTTTCAAAAAGCCAGAGAACCAGAAAACTCTGTGAAATGAATAATCCATTAAAAATGTCCTATGTAGAAAAGATATGAACCTTGAAATATTAAAAGTATATTTAAATTTTAAAAGCAAGCTTGGAAAAATTTTAAAATAACACTACAATTATTCTCTTTCTTTTGCAAGTGTACATGTTTCAAGTACTGTCTTTTCATTTGCTCATAAGGGAATTTAAATGCCTTGCCAAATATCTCACCCAAAGACTTGGGGAATTTAAGGTCTTGAAATATAGCTAAGGCACATCCTATTGATTTATCAAATTCACATCTTTTTTTTTCTGTTAGTTGCATGACAGTTAGTGGTCCACTGGCTGTAGAGCAAGGTGACCCTACAGCAGACACGGTGGTTACTGCCACAGTGAGATACTCACTGTCCTGGCACCAGCTCAGCCATTTCTCATTTAGTGCTAAGCATCCTTTGTCATCACTCTACATGTCTTCTGGCTGGATCATGAAGTAATAAAAAAAATAACTTTTTTAAGTTAAAATATGACTTGGTGAGAGGGATACGGATTGTTGAGATGCTGAAGATGAATTTTTGGTTGCAACTGAATTGCTCAGAACTCCTAGTACTATAATAGCATTAATCAAGTGAGCTCTCCATAGGCAAGCCCACAGACACTTCTCCTGGTTCACACATATCACAGAATGGCCGTTTGGAAACTAAGTTTTGATGGGCAGTGGACCCTTGAGCAAGATGGGGTTTAAGGACTCTGACCCTAGGCATATTTGAAAACTTGCATATAACTTTTGAATCCTCTAAAATTTAACCACTAAGGTAAACAATTTACATACTTCGTATATGTGTTATATTCTGTGTTCTTACAATAAAGAAAGCTACAGAAAAGAAAATGTTATAAAGAAAGTCATAAGGAAGCAAAAATACATTTACAGTATTTGTTGAAAAAAATCCACCTATAAGTTGACCCTGCAGTCAAACCTGTGTTGTTTAAGGGTCAGCTGTACTTGGAATGACCTCTCCTTGCTCTGCTAATTTGTTATATCTGTTGACACCCAATCTAAATTTCTACTGGGTTTGGATGTTTTGAAATCCCACCAGATTGTCCTGCCCAGTTCTCCAAACCCAGTTTTTGAACAAGGCTAATGCATTGACCCAGGAAGCTTCTTATTTGTTTTAAAGTCATTGACTGCACTTAGGTATAAGTAGATCCAATGAGGAAGAAGGATCTTATCTTTTTGACTATCAAGTTATCTTTTTCTATATTTGGTCTTGTTAGGGCATCGTCATTACAAGCAAATATTTAGAAAGAAAATACTTAGTGTAGAAAAAAGAGGAAAGAAAGCTGGATTTAATGACCTGTATAAATTCTACCGTATTTTTTTACTATACTCTAGATATTTCTGTAATATACTAATTTGATATTCAGTTCCTGTTAAAAACTAATTTTAGGGTAACAAGTAATTGAAGGTTTTAGTTTTCTTTGTTCTTTATGATATTGTTTGTGAGACATTTAGTTTCAACTCTGCATTCTGATTTTCTTTTAATAGCAGTCATGTATTTTTCAATGTATTCCCTATTTACAACATTAAAAAACCTTGTCATAACTCCTTGAATTAATCAATCATTCCAAACTAACATGGAAACTTGAGAAAAACTATAAAAGAATGTTTAATATAATTTAGTGATATATTTAATCATATGAACATGTTAGTTTAATTATAAACAGTTTCTGAAATTATGTTTTCAATTTATTTTACTATCACTTTAAACTTTTAGAGGTCAACATAACACTTTAAATTAGCTTTGAGATTATATGTTAGTAGTATGCTTTAAAAATCAGAATTAATATTTTTCTTAGATATAGTGGTACAGGAATTACTACAGTTATACAAAATTTGCAGTTACCTTTTAAGAAACAATACGAGTAAAATATTTATAGATATTTTTCCTAAGTCTAGACATAAAATATTTATGGGCATTACTTCTGTATTTAAATTATGTGACATTTTCTAGCATAAGAGTGAAAACTAATGAATTAAATTTTATTAAATTTATTTATTTAGGTAAGACTACAACATGTGCTCTACTCTCTTAATAACCTTTAAGTGCACAAAGCTGTACTGTTGTTACCTGTAGGCACTGAGTTACACAGCGGATCTCCTGAGCTTCTGCGTCTTGTTTAACTGTAACTCTACACTCCTGGAGCAGCTCTCCATTTCTCCCTTCCCCCATCTCCTGACAACCACCACCCTAGTTTTTGTTTCTATGAAGTTGACTCTTTGGGATACCTCATGTAGGTGCAATTACACAGTATCTGACCTGTGCCTGGGTTGTTTCAGTTAGCATGATGTCTGCCAGGTCCATTCTGTTGTCACAAATATGATTTGCTTCTTTCTAAGGCTGAATAACATTCTGTTATATACGTAGACAACATTTTCGTGTTCATTTGTTTTTTGATAGATATCTGCATTGTTTCTATATTTTGGCTATTATAAATGTTGTTTCAAGGAACATGTGAATGCAAGTATCTCTTTGATCCTTAACTCAATATTTTTGGATATGTACCTAGAAGTGGGATTGCTGGAACATGCAGCAGTTTTATTTTTTTTTAAATTTTTTGAGGAACTTTCATAAAGTTGTCCATAGTGGCTCCACCATTGTATATGCCCACCAACACAGTGCAAAGGTTCCAATTTCTATGCAACCAAGCCATGACTCTTATCTTTTGTTATTTTGGTAATAACCATCCTAACATGTATGAGATGATATCTTATTGTGGTTTTGATTTCCATCCATAATAATTAGTGATGTGGAATGCCTTTTCATATATTGTTGACCATTCGTATGTCTTCTTTGGAGAAATGTCTATTCAATTTTTGTCTAAGAGGCACTTAAAAAAGCAATCCCATTTACAATAGCATCAAACAAATAAAATATTTGGAAATAACCTTAACCAAGGAGGTAAAAGTCTTGTACACTGAAAAAATATATAATACATTCATGAAATAAATTGAAGACATCAAAAAGTAGAAAGACATTCTTTGTTTAGGGGTTAGAAGAATTAATATTGTTAAAATGCCCATAATACCAAAGCAATCTATGGTTCAATGCTCTTTCCATAAAAATCCCAGTGGCATCTTTTTAGAGAAATAGAAATATAGTCATAAAATTCATATGGAACAACAAATATCCAAAGTGACCATGAGAAAAATGAACAAACCTAGAGGCAACACACTTCCTTATTTCAAAATAAGTTACAACTCTCTAGCAATTAAAACAGAATGATACTGACATAAAGACAGACATATGGACCAATGGGACAGAATAGAGAGCCCACAAATACACCCCAAATACATAGGCAACTGATCTTTGACAAGGGTGCCAGAATACACATTGGAGAAAAGAGAATCTTTTTGAGAAATGGTGCCAGCAAACTGAGTATCCACCTGTAAAAGCAAGCAATTAGATCCCTGTCTTACAAACACACACACAAAAATAACATAATACATGAATCTGTAAAACTTTTTTAAGAAAACATGGGAAAAGCTTCATGGAATTAGTCTTGACAATGAAATTAATAAATTTTATTTGTAACCCAGAACTCTCAAGCATTACAAATTTTTGTTTATATTCTACCTTTTTATAGACATGCAGACACTGTGTCTTTTAAATAACAAATTCACCTGTCATTTAAATAAAAGCCTTTAATTTTTAAGTTTCCCCATACAATTTGCCACACTGGCTATTAAGAGCATGTCGCATATATGATTGTTGATCTGAAAGTGCCCATTTTTAGAAATTTATGCACACAACTAAAATGAGAGTAATACTAAAAATAATCCAACTGAGTAGAATACTAATAGCTACATGAGAAAATAAACTGAAAATGTAAGCTTATCTATGTAATAGAAGACAGTTTCCGAGGTGTTTCCAAGAACTCAGTAAGCTGTCAGAGTTCTATGTAGCAAAACCAAAGCCAAAGTCGGGTGGAGATCACATTAGGGAAAACTGTGGCCTTGGTCCTTCAAGTCTTAAGGATTGCTCTGGGTTCTCCTCGAGAAATTCTGCAGGCAAAGACCAATATTAATTACACAAGGCACATATTTATTTTGATAGATATTTTTTAAAAGCCAAGAAAACAGTCATGGACCCATCAATGATGACTTCACTTTTATTTGTACATATTAAAAAATGTATTGACTTGTCCATATACACCAAAAAATTATCTCAGAGGTCTTTGTTCATTGTAATTGCAATGGGATGCAATGCACATCTATAAATGCAGGGTTGTATCATAGAAGAGCATGAACTTTGGGGCAAAACCTGAGTTAGAATTATTTTTTTCCACCACAAAATAGTCCTGTGGTTGGAGGCTATTATAAAACCTTTCTGAGCCTTGCTTTTCTTATCTGCAATATGGAATAAATTTTAATTCACTAATGGATTTCTGTACAGATATTATAAAGCATTCTCCACAGTGTGAAACATAAAGAAGCTCTTCTTCTATTCATGTTTATTTTATGAAAAGAATTACTTATTTACTACTAGAAACATTGACGAACAATATTTTTAAAAGCCTGGAAAATCAGGTCATTGTTAGAAATCAAAGAGTTTTGAACATGAATGATACATATAGATAGAAACAGAGATTGGTATATAGAGATAAATGAAAAGACAGATGATAGAGAGAGATATTAGACGGATGTGAGGATATGAACTTCTGTTATTATATATCCAAATATAAAACATCATTATTTCTCTTCACATTTAAAAAATTGACTCAGCTGATTAGAATATATATATATGTATATATACATATATATACACACATATATTTATTTATTTAAATATAGCTATTAAGATATTTTTAATAAAGGATGAACTTTTTGTCAGGGCCAATGTTTGTTATAGTCAAAACAAAACTATCTTGGTGAATTTATATTCTTACTTTATTGATTTTTAATTTTTTTTGGAGAAAGAAGAAAGAGGGAAGAGATTGAGAGAGAGAGAGAATCTACTTGTTGTTCCACTTATTCTTGCCTTCACTGGTTGCTTCTTGTATGTGTTGTGATGAGAGATTGAACTGGCAACCTTGGCATATTGGGGCAACACTCTAATTGAACTACCCAGCCAGGATTATATCCCTATTATATTTTTAAATTTTCTATGTACTGTGCTTTTCTTCTGTTTTATCTTCAAAAAATGAAGAGAAAGAGGTATTGAATTCCATGTAGATAGCAATAAAAATGGGGAAAGATTTACAAATTTCGGGCTAAATGACACAACACAGACTTATTTTGTTTAACTACAGCTTGGGAGTAATCATCCAGCTATTTTCTACCTAACAGAGCAATCACGATAATATCAACTGCATTTTTTTCTTACACTACATTTCCCAGCAATAAGATGCTGTCGAATGAATGATTCATGCAAAGCATCATATGACTAAGGAGTTTACATTTTGCTTGTATTCTAATCTTTGAATTGGAAAACCTTGAGTTATGGTGCCCAGCTTTGTCAACAGACCTCACTGGATGTTTTCTCATGTGACAAATTGAAGCACAGAAAAGTGCTTCAAAATAATATATTCCTGCAGTTACATTGGAGATAGGGTTTAATAACTAAGATTTAATGGGGTGATATACAGGGAGGATTGAAATGTAAGGAAGAGTAGAGATGGGCCATAGGGGATTGTTGTGGGGCTTGTAACAGGGAGTAGGAGAAGATGATGTGAGAGATGTAAGGTGTTTCAGATAGAGTAAATGTTATGTATTTGAAAACATCTTGCACACAGCATAAGCCCTTGATACATTTCCATTCCCAAGGGAAGTCAATTCCCAGGTGATAATAGTTCATCTTCAAGATTAAGGTAAATGAAAAGTGGTGTGTATACAGGCTACTATCGAAAGCTTTTAAGCCACTGGCTGCATTAAGCACAGGGCATGGATTATATCACACTTGCTAAGATTTCAGTAAGGAATACGATTAAACTAGTTTCTTGCTCATATGGAATATAATGTCAAAATATATTATAATGGCATATACGACATTTTTTAAAGCATTGTCACAGGCTGTATTACATTTGGAAATACTGGGCTTTGCAACAATCCTTACTCAAAGGATTAACTTCAATGAATTAATATTGTTTGTAATGAAATAAAGGTAATTGTAAGATTCTTTTAAAAAGTATTTAAATTACTAGGTGAACAGTTTATTTTGCTCATATATATTAATAATTATTATAAAATGCAATATGTATAATTCATAATACACAATTTAGAAGTATGCTAAAATGTAGCCATTTGTACCTTAATATTTCAAAAGATATATAAATGCTAAAAAGAGTATTTGCCTATTTTAGAAGTAGAGGAAAGGGTCTTAAAATAGGTACAACCTGACCTTTCCATGTGTAAAGGCAGTTTGAATATGTTGGCACCAACTTTGGAGATAGAATATATTTTGGTAATGTAGACAAAGTAATTAACCTCTGCAGTCTTCATTCACTTCTTATTTTTCAAAATGGAGAAAATGCCTATTTTAAAAGAGCAATTATGTAGACGTAATGCTATTATTTAAGTATGATGTTAACGTTTACTGAGGCTAAAAAGACAGTAGAAATCAACTAGTAGCACCGTCTGCAAAAAGCTGTAGGTAAAGAGAAGCACAGCAGTCCATTTATCAGAATTTTTTACACTCGGCCAGCGTGAGATGCAAAAATTCTTAATTTTTCTAATTAGAAATTAGAAAAATCCGTGGTTAAAGATAAGGTGTGGACATGATAGGTGGAGTGAGATTTTCATCTGATAGTTATAAGCTAAGTGCCGGAATAAAAAAGAACCAAATAAAAGTAAACACTTGAGGAAAAAAATGAAATAAATTAAATTAAAAATATGGTTAATCTTTACCTCACATTCACTGAATATTATTTGATAGTGGAGTTATATTAAAAAACATTTTAGATTAAAGACTTTCAGTTTTTTTGAAAAGCAAAAAATATATATTTAATGTTTATCACATTTACACATTTATGAGCTTATTATGAAATAAAATAAACTTAGGATATTCAAATTCATGTCAAGGTTCACAATACAAGATAAGCATTTATTATTTTATAAGCTTTCATTATTTATGATAAATTCTAATACCCATGCTCTCAGTTTGGCCAATGGTATTTTCACATGCTGTGAAGTAACTTATTCCATAAATCTTTTCATCTCTTGACCCAGAAAACACTGAAATTATCTGCCTCGTGATTTCCATATCTGAAGGCTATATACTAAATAACACCCTTTTCAAAGCCATTAAATAGATCTGTTTTTAAGACATTGACATTTTTGCACAATAGTAAAACTTGCTCTGTAATCTGAATGCCATGGAATTTACTGGTTAATAATAATCATAAGCAATCAGGCATTTCTATTGCATACAAAATGGAATAAGACTCAAAGCTTTTTTTTTTAACTTTTGATTTATTGCCTACATTTTGTCTGCAAGACATTATTTACCTTCAGGGGAATATTACTATCTCATCTCATAGTATACAATGCTAATATTTCTGATTTATTTTAAAATAAATTTAGGCAAGTTATGATGACATTTTATTTATGTTACTTCTGACATGCAAACTAAATAAGCTTATAGACTGACAGTGTTAAGTATAATACTTTTATGAAACTTTTTAGAAAATCTGAATATGAACATCTTGTTGGTGGTTACAGGAGAAAGTGTTAGAAATCGATTTAAGATTCCATGATTCCAGAGGTCTTAAACTTGATGAATATTTTGTAAAATAACTGTGTACTTAGATTTAAATAATTTAGAATTTCTACCACTCCATGATTTTCTTACATAGGAATGGAGTCAGAAAATAATGTAAGTGTAAGAAGAGATGATAAAACTAACCTGTCTTTCAAATGCCTGCTCTGGAGGGAAGGGCTGAAGTGAGGTGCCTTCTTAGAATGTTGTGGTCTAACTTATGCCACACATTGCTATCAGCTCTGTGCAAAGAGCACAGATGATACATCTGTGTGTCCTACCGTGCTTTGTTCACCCAGATTTCTGATTTCTAATGTAGCCGATAGTGAAATAAATATACCAGAGAGTGAGTCGGACACTTTATTTCTCTGCCTCTTTGTTTGCTTTCATTTCCAACTTTATGCACATTCCATATTTGTGTTACATATAAAATGTAACATTGCATATGAAATATTGTTAAACATGGAATCTATTAAAACTTTTCTATTTTATACAGTAAAATTGTGTGCTGATTTTAATATATTTCCCCTATTTTAATGCATAGCTTTATATTAAACTCTGGTGTATATAATATTAAAAGTTTTAGAAATAATTTGGCAATAGGGAGACTTTAGTAATAAATAAACTATAACCGAATAAAATATTTCTCTTTTATCTCAAACATGTCCTAGTAGAAAGTCAGAATGTGTTTTTTAATGCAGTTTAGATTCAAAAGACTGAGATTATACTATAGACTAAAGGAAAAACATGTTACTTTCTAACTTAATTATTATAATATTTAAGTGAAGACTATATGTATGTAAGAATTAAATACTTATCAGTCATGATTAATCACGACATGAGTCTCACTATTCCAAGTATATTTTATAATAAGCTTACTAATCTTGAGATGTCTGAGAGAAATATTATATAATTTGGGGGCTTTCTAAAGAAATAGGAATTGTTCACTGTTATTTAAAATGTTTTTAGGCCCTGGCTCATGTAGCTCAGTGGATTGAGCACAGGCCTTCCAACCAGAAGATCGCGGTTCAATTCCCAGTCAGGGCACATGTCTGGATTGCAGGCCAGTTCCCAGCAGGGGAAGCATGAGAGGCAATCATACATTGATGTTTCTCTCCCTCTCTCCTTCCCCTCTAAAGATAGATAAATAAATAAATAATTAAAAAATGTTTTAGTATAATCTCTCTATTGAATAATATTCAGTGAATGAAAAATAAATATTAACATTATTTTTATTGATTGATTTATTTTTTTCTCAAGTAATTATACTAATGTTAATATTAGAATATAATTTTAAGGGTATGTTCAAAGGCAGAATAAACATAAAATAAAACAGTATGATAACATTAAAATTAAGTTTTAGTCATACATATTTACCCTCAAGATATTTTCAGTGCAAAAAAACTGACAAGAACTCAGTATCATGGCTAGATGAATAGATACATGATAGACAGATAGATGTAAGGGAAACAATAATAATAATAATTTTTAAAACTAGCTCGTAGATTCATTGAGACTTTTCAGTAATTAGGAACAATGAAGTGCCAATATATATTGTGAAATGATGCTAACCTTCATTAGCATTCAGTGTGAGGTCGTCATCAGTTATCACTGGAGTGCACCTTTAACCACAGAGAAATGCCATTTCATATTCAACAGAACGCTAACAGTTAAAAAGCTGCATGATACTAAGACTTAATGATCTTTGGAAAAACGGGAAATCATACATTGCTAGTAGAAAAGTCAGTTCTCCACCCTTTGGAAAACACTTGCTGTCGTCCATAAGAGTTGATTTTGCATGTGCTATAGAAGCCAGCAATCACCAGTAGTAGAGAAACTGACTTACCATACAATCAGAAATGATTTAGGAAGAATTTGCCATGTACCTGATACTTTGCCATAATTTATCATTACTTTTTAATTTGACTTTTAATTACTTCTATTTTTTCATGGCAACCTAATTTAATTTAAATACTTTTTTACTACAGCTGTAATTTGATTTATGGAATTTAAATGTGTGTGACATTAGCTAACCCCTTACCCGCCAAGTGCCTAGATACCATTTTCCTGTAATTCTAAATTTCAAGCCAAGTGTGATAAGATTGCAGACACGGATCAAATTCCAACTGAGTTGCGCAGTCTGTACTGAGGTGATGACATTTGAGATGTTATATTGTGTATCCATACTTCCACAGCTAGAGACCTGAAGGTATTTTAACCCTGGGTAAGACTCATGAAGTCCATGTGGATGTCATTAACTTTGTATAATATGTAATCATCAAAATTATTGGCTGGGAATTTGTCACACATTGGTAAGAATGAACTGTTAAATAGATCCAGATTAAGGGAGGCCTTGAACTGCATAAATAGAAAAAGTCAAATTAGGAGTAATTTACATGCTGTGTTCCTGCAAAGGTAAAATTTCTACATATTCATTATTTAGTGTTTATTCATATTATTATATGACAATAAGCATTTTTGGCTAAAATTTATTGTTAACATATAGAAGACATTTGCATTTTGATTCTTTTTTCATTGCCTGGGTAGGATTTTTTTCATTACCAGCTTGAACGCCCAACACTTAATCTCAAAATGGACCACAGATTGTGGAAAATCATGACAGAAGGCTGCCCTAATGCAATTAGTGTGAGCATTCGATGTGACATTTTACCATCTTCCTTTACCCAGCTTTCGAAGAGTTACTTGGCATACTGGCATTTCCCAAAAGATATCATTACTTGGTTCATCAGATTATTGGAACTTCTGTGAAGCAAACTGTCTTTTGTCTGCAGCAACCAATATAATGATAGATACAAAACAGTCTACTGGCATCTCCATGCTTTTGCGGCCTCCTGAGCAACCTTCACCCCATGCAGCATTTCCCAGTTGGGGCAGTGCTGGCCCGAGAGAGAATTCGGACCCCACAGCCTGGTCTGAACACATTCTGTGTTACACTTACACAAGCGCGTGCACTGCTCATCGGTTTGTTTTTAGAACATTATTTTACTCCAGGTTATTTGCCTAACCACTTATATTTTTAACACATGCTTGTTTTATTTTGCTTTTTTAGATTAAGTGAAAATAGAAGTGAACTCAATTAGAGACATTTGTAGAAATGCAATTTTAGTGGATCTAATGCTCTAAAACACTTGGCACAGTGTCTAGCACATAATGAGGGCTAACTGACTGTTTCTTCTGATTACCATGATTATTATTCAGGGTCAATAATTATTAGCTTTAATGTTTTAAAAATATGTTGAACAATGGATAAAATCATGTAAACAGGTAAAAATGAGTAGTGGTAGTATCATATGCTAACTATGGGACGAGTCAAGAGTTACGAACTGGGTGTTTTATATTCATATTTAACAGCAAGCTATTTTCAGGTTCAGAGAGTTTATTTTTCAAGCGTGAGCAACAATTAAGGGTTACACGTGTATGGAGTCTCGGTGATATCCGAGAAGTGCAGCTGGAAATGCCCCCACCGTTCAGTTCCCCGGGTGCATCTCACCACGATGGTTGGCTGTACTGCTGCTACTTGGCCGGGTTTCTCTGCTCTCCCCGTCACTTCTCTGCTGAGCATCTCTGACCCTATTCACTTTTTCTCTGTGCCAGTAATTACAGCTGCTAGAGTATCACTGATGTCTGCTTTTCGTTCTGCTCTTTATTCAGTGTTGACAACCGGGGGACTAAAGAGCAGCTGGCAAGTTCTCTCTTATTAATACAGAATCTGAATTGTGTGCGGATTGGGACAGGGAAGGAGAGAGAGGACAGATAAGACTGGAGGAAACCAGGGCAGTGCATTCCTTTTTGATGCACCAGCATTTGTTTCTCCATTGTAGTAATCTGAAGTAGTGATTCACCTCCCAGTTGTAGTAATACTGTTTCAAATAAAGAAGACAATCTGTTAAAATAGTACCTCCAGCCCTGACTGGTGTAGCTCAGTGGATTGAATGCAGGCCTGTGAACCAGACAATCGAGGTTTGATTCCCAGTCAGGGCACATGCCTGGGTTGCAGGCCAGTTCCCAGCAGGGGACTCATGAGAGGCAACCATACATTGATATTTCTCTCCCTCTCTCCTTCCCCTCTAAAGATAGATAAATAAAATGTTTATTAAAAAACACTATTAAATAATAATAATAATAAGTCCAGTAACTCCAGATTCTTAATTTTAATTGGTGGGGGGGGCACCTTTTTGCTTTCCTTACCCAGTCTTAGATATTGATGCCCCCTCTTCCTGCCTTAACTTTCCTTTTTTAACATGATGACAAAGAATGTGGTTCCCAAACTGACAGGCATTTAAAAGCAGGACTGGCACTGTCTCAACAGAGGCAGCTTTAGTCTCCTGGGAGGTGAGAGATTTAAAAACAGGTAGTATTGTGAGCAGGAGTTTTAAAAGAGCTAGGTAAGAAGCATATCAGTTACTATAGGAAAAAAAGGCCTGTGGATAACTTGAGACATTTTTCTGATTTCATTATATTTTCCTCCCTTTAAATATAACATTGAACTGATTCTTAATGTATAATATTCAGAATACCATGACTTTCCTTAGTTTATCTGAAAAATATTTTGGAAACAGGCAGGTAAATTCTAATAACTAGAAACATATGGATCAAGATTTTCAGAAAACGTAGACTAGTAAGTGAGTATCATGGAGAGTTGACAACAAAACATCTACATTTATGATGTCATTTTAAGCAGAACCTGCCATTCCCTTTCTTCCAATGCAAGGGAAACAAAGAGACTAATGTGTGTTTTTTTTATAAAATAAGTACTACTTTCATAATTAAGACAGAAGGAAAAATATTTCAGGAAAAATACAGTAAAAGATACTTTAGGCTAACTTTGAGTTGGTCAGTGCAAAATAATCCTATTCCATAGGATGACTCACAACAAATCAGACATACAGCATTCACTTAATCCATCTTCTTGGGACTATCAGAACACTTTTTAATTTAAGATAGCCAGTTCTTTTGTGCATAAACTGAAATTCTTTCATGAAAATTGTTTTTAATTTGACATCAAAACTGTTACTGCGTGCGTAATAGAGAAATCTGGTCTCTCTATCATGACACTGTACTGGAGCTAAAATACAAAGGACTTTAGGGAAGAAAATCTCAGTCATCTTTTTTAACCCAGTTACAGGTGACCCTACTGATAATAGCATGAGAATTTGGCAGACTGAGAATCTGTTTTCACAGTTTTGCCACCGAGAGCCCAGGACAGTGCTTGCTGTTTCTAAAAGCAAATCAAAAGCAACGTGGGATTCATTTTAATCAATGTATTATGAGCACGTGAAGCAGTATAAGAGACATATTAGAATTCACTGTAGAACTTGTCATTGGCCTGCTGAGGATTCCAATATTTGATGAAGAATGTCTGAAGGGACATATTAAGTGTTTGTTCTTCAACACTGTAGGCACAAACATATTGTTTTTCTTCATTAAAAAGAGTAAATAGACCATATGGCTGCTGCATGCTGCTTCAATCTGAGTCAAATATAAAGTTCTTAACTTTGAAGATGCATCTCTCTGTTTAGCAAAAAACGCTTTAAAAATGTGTGTACATATGTGTATATATACACGTGTGTATGTGTGTATATTTCTACCATTCCCTGTTTTAAGCAATTTTAAAAAATGTAACTCATCGAATGCTTATAAAATGCTCATACAACCTAATTTGTCTGCTGAGTTCATGCAGTTTCTTTAGAAATATGTTCTAAGAAGTTAACCTCTATTAACTTGGAGTCAAATTGTTTTAAAGACATTATATTATTTTCTGCATGAATATTTCTTCAGACAGTGTACACTAGTGACTGCTAGAAATTCCAGACACTAAGTTTACGACCCACTGCAGTGATTGTCCTGTTAAGGTGTCTCCTGCCTTTCTTTGTCCTATTATTCTGCTTTGTAATTTATTTGAAGATAAGCAAACTTAACTAAATTATAAACTATGTATTTACCCAGAATTCCATAAATGTCACATATTTAATATATTTAAGGTCTGTAATTATAATTTTAATTTACCCCACAAGATATTTATCTAATCATCTTTGTTTATTTCAATGATATTGTTGTAATCAATTTTCTTCAAAGATTACATAAGTTTTATACAATATTTAAGTATAATATTTATGTTATATGTAATATAAATATATTAAATGCATTTTAAAATATATTAAATATATTTAAATATATATTAAATACTGAGAAGTTCAGAATATGAGAGGAGTAATAAAAATTGTTAAGAGTGATAGCCTTTCATAAAAATTACATAGCCAAATCTACTGAGAAATTCATTATGTGCCAGGTGCTACTTAAACTATGCTATAATCATTTTATTTTTTTAATTTTTAATTTTACCCTGTGGTATATTTTCTAGATAAGGAGATTAAAACAAAATAAGAAGTAACTTTGCTTGTCATCTACATTCAATAGTAAGATTTATGAACAAATTAGAAGGCTATGTTTTCCCTACATAGCCAATTAACAACAATTGTTTAATAATGCCCTATTTATTGTTTATCACATAAAAACTAAAATCAATCATTCATGTGCAGCATTAACAAAATAAAATTACTTCATGACAGTGGTGGGTTTAGGATTTTTATATTAGAACAAACCAAAGTGTTGGCAGTCTGGCTAGGAGTATGTCCAATAGAAAATTGTTCTTAAAGCTGTGTTTGCTTAGCAGTCTGTTTACACGAACATGTTGTGGTGTCCAAGATGGTCTCAATGATTGGCTCTTCTGTTTTCTAAACCCCTGAAGTATCTTCCCATACTGAACTAGATCAGGTATCTATCACACAGAAAGGGCGAAAGTGGAAGTAGGTGAGTTCTGAAGCCAGATCATAAGGGGCGTTGTGGCTTCTGCCTTGCTCTCTTGGATCCCTTCTTGTGAGGGAAGCCAACTGCCAGTTACGTGAGACATTTAAACAGGTTGGGGAGAGTCCGGTGAGTAAGAACGGAGGCTTCCTGCCAAGCACCCACACTGAATTGCCAGCATACCAGTGAGCCACCTTGGACGTGGACCTGGCAGTCCACATCAAGCCTCTAGATGACGAGAGGCTCATGCAATATCCCAACTCAGAACCTTCCTAGCCTCACCACCCCACAAAGACCACAGATGTTTTCTGTTGTTTTAAACCACTAAGTCTGAGTTAATTTTCTACACATCATGTAATAACAACTGCTGATAATATGCTCCCTTGGGTTGGCATTGGAGCAAACCAGGCATATAAATTTTGTTTCGTGTGGTGGCTTTAATCTTTTGACATGGCAACAGTTCTTGTAATGTGTTGATTTCAATCAGACTTTCCTGGTTACTGAGAGTACACTCTGTGTGGTTAAGTACAGGTCATTTTAAAATTGATGTGAACGTTAAAACCGGCAACAGGGAGCAGCCGGTGATATACCCACATTCAGAACCCAGAGCCCGAGAGTACAGAGTCGGACAACTGCTGACGCTCGCCTCTCCTGTGGGTTGCATAGTGCCTTCCTGCCCTGCCGCCCATCTCTTTTAGTCCTTCTGTGCAGTATTACAAGTTACCAGAGTCCTGGCTCCAGGTTGTGGTGCCTTTACTCTGCATTCTTCAATTCTGGTTCCCTGTGCTTTTTTGTTTTTTAACATGATTTCTTTATTCAAGTTACCCCCCCAAAGTATCTGATTATCCTATCTTATCATGTTATAGAAATTAAACAACAGATTCCTGGCCAGCGTCTAGGCTGTATGTTCTAGTGCAAGCTAGGAACTATGTTAGATGCTAGGTTGGAAATCTGCGTGGTCACAGGGAATAATTGCCTTCAATTAATGCCAAAAGAATGAGTTTCACTTAAAGTGTTTTTAAATTTGGCATATGGCAGGCAATGTATTTGACATATATAGTTTTCAATCTTAAAAGCAGTGTGTTTTAAATGTCTAACTTTATTCACCATATGTACATTCAAAGAAATTTCAACTACCATAACACTAATCATACATGGTGTTTTTTCAAATACGTTAAATTGTACCAACATTTTAAAATGTTATATTTTTCATTTACTTCTTAAGTTGTTAATTTCTCAAATCTAAAAGAAGAGCCATCAACAGGCCATATAGCAGAAATGTTATCTTTAGATAAATATAGTATATTAAAAATGTTATATGCTGCTGAAAACCTTACACTTTCAGAAAAAGACAAGGAGAAGCAAAACTATTTAGCTGACAAGCACTTTACACATAAGCAGCAAGGAAAAGAGCTGTTCAGTACTCTAGCAGGCTGCTGTGCAGTTAACTTCCTTACGGCTGTTGCTTGTATAACATTCAACTCTCCGCATGTATTTCCACATAGAGATAGCATATCTAACATTTAATGAGACCCATCACCTTGAATGTAATCACAAGTTCATACTGTATAAAATAAAACAGTTTATAAAAAAGACTTTAATTAAGATTCTGTTACTAGTTTCCATGCACCTGTGTCCATTGAACCACCTTTTCATTACAAGGTGTATGTTATCTTCAGAAAGAACTTTATGTTTCATTTATCAAGGGTACATGCTGCATTATTGGGAGTTGGTAACTCACAGGTCTTTATCGTATAATTATAAATAAAGCATTTCAGAACAGAAGAAGAGAAAGTTTATTTATGGTAGATTAAGGAATGCAAAGGATGTTTAAAAGGATTCTATATGTAGAAAACAACAACGACAAAAAAAAATAGTTAGCTCAAATTCTATACCAGCTATCTATAGACAAAAAAAAAAAAAACCCTAAGCTCGTTTAAAGAAAAACTAGGGAGAGATTAGTTAAGGAATTCTGCTAAGATTATCCCTGTCTGATTTAACGTATGAATAAAGATTAAGAGATTAAAAATGATGTTTGAAACATGAATTTGATATGGCACAAGCATATCATGGAAGACCTAAGTGCTATGCTAAAGACTTTGAGTTAATACACAGTCATACATGCATTCATACATGCATTATGCACTTTTCAACATATGAATGTCATTATAAAGCCTTCATTTAGTATAAGTAGCTGTTTATGTTGTATGAAGGATAAGTTGATATAACAAAGTTGTTTCCATATATAATAGCTGTTAAAATGTTCAAAGACATTTCTTTGAGAATATTTCTATTAGTATTATCTTTATTTCAATTTTACTATTTTAATCTCTACTAATTTAGTCTCTGTACAATATTTAATAAAAGTTTTCTAGAAACAAGCCAATATCAACTATTATTTTGCATTGAAATAAGCAAAATATATCTATGTATTGAAGTCCGCCTTGTTGGAAAGTTGAAAACATGTACTACTTAACAATTTCCTATTTTTACAGGAAACCTTGCTCAAGAATACTGCATATTATGCATGAATATTATATATTGTGATATTGAGAACTTAAAAAATATAGCCTTTTCAATTAGTGACTTTTAACTATGTCATCAAATAAATAGTTTAACTACCAGTGCTTGTTTTTAATCTATATTTCAATAATCTATATTTCTCTATATTCAACTTAAAATCTTACTCTTTTCAATGATGCATGAAACATTCTTGGTTTATTAACAAAACCTTTATGCCAAAGAAGAATAGCCTATTTAAAGAAATAGATAGAACATTATTAACTAGTCCCGACATTTTATTGTTTTGTTAAACTACTTGTTAAATTCACTTCAGTACTTTTATGTACATGTTCTACCTCAGAGACTGTGACCTCTTTAATAGTTATTTATATCACTGTGCAACTGAAAATCTCTTTACTCATTTTTCCTTCTTTTCTTTTTCTTTTTAACATGCCGCAGTAGCTAACATATTATGGAGAGAAGAAGGTACTAAATTCTATTATCTTTTATATTGTTGTGAATATTTTGCTTAAATTTTAGTGGATTTTTTCACTATCATTTTTTTATTTTAATTTTTTTATGTTTATGCTGTTACAGTTGTTCCCACTTTTTGTCCCTTTCCTCACCTCTCCCCAACCCACCCTTTCCCTTCCCCAAGTCAGTTCCACCCTGTTGCCCTATCCATGGGTTGTATGCAAATGTTTTTTGGTTAATCTCTTTACTATCTTTCATCCCAGCCACCCCCTGCCATTTTTATTTTGATTCAATAATTTTACTTGAGTATATTTTAACATTATTGTATAAACCTGTACCATTAAAATATTAATATTGCTCATCAGCTTGAACATAATTGATGATTGACATATAGTCAGGAATTAAATTACACTATATGAAATGTTTTCAAGAGTATAAAATTGAGTCAAAAAATGAAACCAACCTTAGTTAAGCATAATTTACGTGATAAGCCCTCATTACATTAAGAAAAGAAAAATTATAATATCTATTGTCTTATCTAGGGAATATAATAAATTATTTAAGAAAATGAGTTATATGCTTGAAGGATCTGGATTCAAATCCAGTCTCTACCACTAGGGCCTTTTTATGTCATTATTGTCTTATCTCAGAAATAGGGACATTTGTTAATACTCATAGGGCTGTTATCAGTTCCTTAAATATAGTCCACATTCAATAAATGGTATCTACTGTCATTTATAATTGTTCTATTATTATTAATTTTTATTTAGTCACAAAAGCTTGAAAAAAGCATTTGACCAGCTACTCAAATAGCCTATCAATTGTGTTTTAATTACATTCTTAGGGGAAAAAATGTATATCCTCATATACTCCAAGTGTACAGTAATTCAAATTATTGTTTCACAATCCATCCTAGGCAAACTTTCTCTTCCTCAGTGATAGCTTCCTATAGGAACTGGAATCACTGTTACCTGCGAGGGCCATGTCTCATAAGTTTCAAGTAATGTTGGAATTTTGGCATTTAATTTTTGTCACCACTCCCCACTCTGCCTTTTTTCCCTTAGGATTTCTTTCTCTTAAATCATTTGCATAAGCTCCTTTAAAAGCTGATTTTTTAAGGAGGTTCTGGTGTAACTATACCTTCTCAATTTATTCCACTTGGAGATTTCACATTTGAGTGTGCAAATTCTGTCATTATTGACACTATCATGGACATATCTGTCAGACAGTATTTCTTTATACTATCTTCACTATTGAGATGACACATATTTCTGTGAGCATTTAAAATTTTATTTTATTTTATCATTATAATGGAAGAAATATAACTGAAGGAATCAGAAATCAGGTATCACAGATCTGGTTTTTCTGGTTAATTGGATGAGTTATTTTACCTCACTGAGCCTGATTCATCTAACATGATACTTGAAATAGATTTGGGATTCTCCTAGTGAATCTGTGATCTATAAATTCTAAAGTGTGTGAATCATTTGTTCCTTATAAATTGATTTTGTTTTAAAGCAACATTATTCATTTATAGTATTTATTAATATGATTATTATATTATTAAATAATATAATATTATTCAGGCTACACTCAAGTATTAGAACTTTTCATATTATTTAAGATTATATTAAGATTTATTGTTTGAATACACTTATATCTATTAAAAATTTATTTTTTTAGTTTTGGGACAAGAAATATCTACTTGAAAATATGTGTACACACATACATTGATGTATAAATATATATATACATGGATTACATATGGGCATATATGTAATTATATATATGATTCCAAATAATAGTAATTATTTAGCTAACAAATGCTACATTATTTCTTTTGTTACATTAATGAAGAAATGTGAACTAAATTGTTCAGATTTGCAAATGCAAATCTGAAAACTTTTGGAAGTTCAGGGAATTGTATGCTGACTCAAAGGACTGATTTGAAATGATATCATGTATATATAATATAGATAGATAGATAGATAGATAGATAGATAGATAGATAGATGTCAAATAGCATCCAATTCCTGGATTAACACTACCTAATAAAGAATTTGACCCAATCTCTCTAAAATCTTTCTGGTATAAATAAAAGAATAAGTCTTATTGTAGATTACTGTAATATGAAGATCATATTGAGGTGCAGTGGTATGATGTTACTCTGTGTGTGGAAAGTTTTTAGCTCCAAAGGCATACATACAAAAACATGAGATCATTCATGAACCAAAAATCTACCCCTGCTGAGTTATTCAAGATGAGAAATGCAATGTGTACAATCTATTCTTACCTACATTTTTCTTTAGCTAAGAAAATATTTCTTCTAGATTTTTTTAAAAAGGTAAAGTTTAGTATTATTTGAAAATAAAAAGAATAATATAAACTAGTAACTAACTTTATTTAACACTAAAACTTATTGATTTATTTTTGGTTACTAAATCACTGCACTGTAGAATTATAATTTGCTGTTGACTGTACCTTAAATGCTACAGTAATATAAAATTAAGTCAGAGGAAGACAATTATCACCACAATCTCTCCTTTGTTATTGACTGAATTATTCATCAAATAACTAGAAATTAACCAAATTTTATTGTAGATGTAAATACATAAAATATATAATGTTCTTCTATATATAATAAATAGCATAATTGTACTATGATACACTATCATTATTGAGCAGCTCTCCTAAAAGTATTTAGACAATAATGTAAATTGCAACTATTTTTTTTCAGTCTGTTTCATGTACTTAAAGGCACATTATTGATTAGAAAATCCTCTGGAAAATAATTCTTTCTTATGAGACTGCAGGTGATTCTTGCTTATGTCTTCTTTCTGTATAGAAAAAAAATATCAAAGCAAAGAGAAAGCTCACAAGGAACAAACAAATCATGGATCGCATTCTAGAACCACTATACTCTATTAGATTAACAATCGACCTAGAAAAGATAAAGTATGTGTGTCTGACTTCACCAGGGGATAAGATAAAGAAAAAAGCCAGCCAGCACATATCCTCAATCTCTACTGCGACTAGAGCAGTGAAGGTTTCATCGATTTCAAGAAATTTTCCAATACATTACAATACAGAGTATTAATGAGGAGAAAATTATAATTGATACCTACATTGTTGTCAAGCTCTTTGGGTCTCAGGATCCCATTACATTTTCCAATATTATTGAGAACACAAAGGCTTTTGTTTATTTGGGTTATTTAAATTTACTTATACTTACCATATTACAAATTACAACAGAAACATTTAAATGGGTATTTATTAATTTATGAAAAGTAAACAAAATGAACCCAATTACATGTAGCCATACATAACACCTTATTCTGAAGCTATATTTCCAGAATACAATGAGGAGACTCGTTTTGTTATTACGTTTTTCAAATTTTCTAAATGTCTGACTGAGTAAGAAATGCTGGCTCTGCACATCTGCTTCTGCATTGAATTGTTGTGACTTCACCGATGTCATGTGTCATGTAACCTGTCGGAACAGCATTCTCCTTCTGCGAGAATCTAATTTGTGAGACAGAGAGAAAAAACCCACAAATGATATCTTAGCATTATTATAAAAACAGCTTTCGCTTTGTACATCTACTGAAAGGATCAACTTTAAGAACTGCTCTACTAGAAAATCAAGTTGAACTTTTAGCCATTCTTGGACTCATAGAATTTGGTATCATAAAAAACTGAAACTTAAAAAGCATTGTATCTCACAGTATGGATTTAGAAAGACATGAGACAGAAATCATGTTCTGTTTTCTTATATACATTTTACCAATTGTTTTCCCCCCTACGAATGTTTCAGAGAAGAGATAATGTCAGTTATAAAAATAGTGACAGTTATTCATTCTGATAAATGTTTTAATTTCTCCCTCTCATTGAATTCTTACAACAGCTGTATAATATAGGCATAGTGGTTATCTCCAAATTTAAGATGGGAAAAATCTTTGACACACACAGAATAACCTTACCCCAGTGTACCAGTAAGTTCTATAGCCATGATGCGCCCCAGAGCTGTCTGAGGCCAGGGGATGGAGTTGATCTCTCTTGGTTACATTCCTCCATCCACTTTCAAAAAAAAAGGTTAGGAGATAGAAACTTAATAGTTTCAATGAATATATATGCAAATATATTATTGTTTCTTTACAAATAAAGCTAATGAATGCACTCTATTATCAACATCTTTATCATCAGGTAATTTATATTGTTTTGTGCCTACTATATTCATAATAAATGTATATATGTACAATATTAGAGCAGAAAATTTTAAAAGAAACACATCTGCACCATATATTCATATCATAAATTCTTCTAAAACTTAAATAAAATATTTAATTAAAAATATGGCAGAAAAATAATAGCAAAATACTCATATATGTCTTGTGGGTAGGGAGGGAGGAATTCAAGGTTGACTCTAAAAGGCGTAAGTTACTTTTTATTTCACAGTGATGAGATTGAGGCATTGCTGTTCACTTTATAATTATTATTTTAAGGAAGATATTAATGTAAGGCATTACTATTTCATAAACACTAAGAAGTTACATTCCTGCTGAAAACAATAAAATGCAAAAACAAACTAAACCTTACATAATGATGCTGGTATTTCTTTAATAACTTTTTACCTAAAATGTAGTTGATGCTTTGTAAAAATGCTGATGTGTAATTCATATTTTAAAAAGCAAGGGAATGGTCTCTCAGATAGAAAAAGGGTGATCTGAATGGATTAAGTGGTTTATAGAGGAAAATGCATCTCTGAAATGTTATTGGTGCTCAATTCAGTGGAGGCCCATGACCATACCATGCATGGAATATGGAGAAGTAACATAATAAGAAAAGGCAGGAAATTTTGCGAGAAAGTTTACAAACAGTCTGGATTTAGAATTGTGTCAGTCTCAAACATTTCTCATTCTGTTGGTGGAGGATAATTTTGTAGCAGCTGAAGGACAGCAGACTCGCATTCATTAAAAAATGGTACAGGCTTCGTAATAACCATCAAACATAGTATGTAACTGACAACTGACAATCAGACACTACATTACCGCTTGGTTATGGCCATAAGTTTTGACAATTAATGTTAAATTGATAGTCATTGATGTACAGCACACATCAATCTTAGGGTAATGTTTCCTGGAAACTTACTAATATAAATCTCTTTTTTTGCATTAAAAATAAATATATATTTTTAAAGATTTTATTTATTTATTTTTAGAGATGGGAAGAGAAAGAGAGAAACTTCACCTCAATTTGTGTTTGCCTCTCAAATGCCCCCTACTGGGGACCTGGCCTGCAACCCAGGCAAGTGCCCTGACTAGGAAATGAACCAGCGACCCCTTTGTTTCACAGGCCGGCACTCAATCTGAGTGCACACCATCCAGGGCTGATTTTTTTAAAAAATGTATTCATTGAGCATGGAATTTATAGTCTCTATGCACAACCATAATTAAAAAGAATAGCTGAAAACTACTGAATTTTAGTTTTTTAAATGTGACTTGACTTTAGTTTTTGCCACTTCTGCTACTATTCAGAACGATCCCATTTTAATGTAGAACTCCCTTTGGACTTAAGATGTGTAATTAACTGATAAAGATTACATGTATTAAAATATAAGTACCATAAATTATTTATAAAACAAAAAAGATGTTTTGAAATAATCTGGAGTCATTTAAAATGTATACGGTAATTAGGTAGGGATAATTTAATGAGCTAAAGGATAGTTGTAAACACCATGACAAAGTCATAATTATGTTTGAATAGATTTTCATCTAAATCAAGAATAAATGGACATATGACTAAATAAACAGAATTGGTGACTTTTGAAACTAAGATCATATTTAACAAATTAAATATGTCTACCTCTGACTAGTGTGGCTCAGTGGATTGGATATTGTCTTGCAAAACAAAATGTCACAGGTTCAATTCCCAGTCAGGGCACATTCCTGGGTTGTGGAACAGGTACGTGGTTGGCGCTGTGTGAGAGGCAACCAGTTGATGTTTCCCTCTCTTCCTGCTTCCCTCTCTCTCTTTTTAATAATAAATAAATAAAAATCTTTAAAAATATATGCCTAAAGTTGAACAAGCAATCTTACAAATAAATACACTTTTATCGTGATCCTCAGGCTTGACTTAACGGACCTTGCAGATATCCTCAATTAAAACAAAAATAATGCTGAGTGATTTTTTCCAATTTAAATAATCTTTCTCTTTATAAGTGTTTGTAGAATTTCAAATTTTCAGCAGCAATGGTTTGATTTTCCAAACTACCTAGATTTCTGTGTCATTGTTCATGTTTTAAAGAACACCTGCCATCACTGAATGATGTAAGGGATAATTAGACTGAATAAACAAGATTGTGGGACCCAACACAACTGGGGAAGGGAACTACTCAGGCGAGGATCTAAAAGGGAAAGACTGCACGCGGTTAGGGCTGGACACGTTGGAACAAGGCAGAAGCAGAAGAAACAAAGAGGGTACGTTTGCGAGAAGATGCAGACGCTCCCCAGGCTCAGGCTTCAGTGAACCCCAACTTCATTCCAGGTACCTGTTTTTAGGGTCCTACGCTGGTTAGGTTTGGGTTTATAAAGTAAAACAAAATTCTGAGATGTCACACGGTTAGGTTGCTAGTGTGGAAAAGTATGATTTAAATTAGTGCTCCCAGATTTTTATAAAACCTTAAATTAATTAAAGTCTCAGAAATAGGCCCCAAATACTGCCGGTTTAAAAAAAATTATATATAAGACATCTCTGTAAGATTATATTTATAAACATTAGTATAGGAAAATATATATTCTTCAAAATGTGGAGGACTTAGTCTTTTGTTTCTAAAAAATGTTATATAAACTAAATTCATACAAAGAATGAAATTTTATTTTCTCCAGGAATCTCTAATAAATGTAATAGAATGAATACAATTCTTCAAAAAAGTGCTTTTATTCCTTAACACCTAAATTAATTGGAGAAAGTATCAGACATAATCTGTGCCTCAAAAAGTATATTATTTCAGTTTATAACTATTATAAATATTTCAAAAACATATTGCGTCATATTAAAGAAATCACTGAATTGGAAATTGGGAGGATACATATAATGTCTGCATAGTATCACGGAGTTGCTAGGGCATCAATGAAGGTCACATATGTTTTTCTTTACCAACATCACAGGACTACACAAATCATCTGTGAGCAAAATGAGGAGCCCTGAGTATTGGTTGTAAAGTATTCTGATAATTTCATTTTGAACTTTTGAATGTGTTTTTTATTTTTAAGGTCTGGGAATTGGAAACATGTTCTATGTTTTTTATGAAGATGGAATCAAAGTGATACAACCTATAGAGTGTGAATTTCAGAGGCACATTAAGCCCAGTGAAAAGCTCCTTGGATTTCAGGTATTTTAATAATATATTTGTATTTTTACGCAGCAGCTTTGTTAACTAGAATTATATTTTAGAAATACAATGAAATATATACATATACAAGATGTACTGCGAGGGAAATATTAAAACTATGATATTGCCTGTTATTCATGCAAGTTTTATATTTGAGACAAAATAATATATTATGTATTCATAATTATTTGTTTGTAATTAAAGGCAATAGAAGCAAAATACCAAAATTGAATCGATGTCATAACTTCACCTGCTCCTTAATTTCAAATGCCTTCTGTTTTCGTAGACAACGTTCAGTTTAACAAAATGAAAGAAAACAGTGTATGTATAATCTAGTAGAAAATTGGGGTATATAACAGTACTTTATAAATGTAGGTTGTTCCTTTTTCTTCCTCATCTCATTTTTTCACAAGGTCTCAGTGAAAAGAATGATTTAGATTTGCATGGAAAATATCAACTTATTTATTTATGTGTACCTTATATGATTTATATATACATATTAGGGATGATTTTTGTAAGAAATTATCATTTTGTGCTGCCATATATATATCCTTATAAATATATATATACCAAAATATGTAACACTATAAATACCTATGTTACTGTGTGTTCCCGTATAAGTTCACACATATGTCAAACACCCAAAATAAGTCAGAGAAAGGCCTCATCTTGTAACACATTTTCAAGTTAGGCAAGGCCATGACATAGGAGTGAAATAGATATTAGTGCAGTACTTTGGACCCTTCATTTTCAGGTCTCATTTCTAACATCCCAATGGCCATTGTTGTTGTTGAATATGGGTATATAGGGGTAGGCAAAAGTAGGTTTACATTTATAACACAAATAAATAATATAATAATGAATAATACAAGAATAAACTGTGTTTCACATATTTGCAACTGTAAACCTACTTTTGCCACCCGCTGTTTGGAGAGAACAGTTTACATCTGGAAGCTATGCCCCAGAATGAGAAGAAAAACATCAGGAGAGTGAGATGAGATAGGCGAGCTTCCTCCCAGATACCCCATAGCACAAAGTAGTCTGATGACATCTTAATGTAAATAAAGCAAACATTTGACTCAGTATGTTGTGGTTGTTTAAAATAAATGGAACCATGTTTAATTTTAAAATATTTTAAGTACAGGGTAAATTCTAAATGGTATTGTGACCACTTTTAAGCTATGATTTACAAGTAAAACACTTTTTAAACTATACATGCAATTTTATTTTGTTTTATGATCATATAATATCAACACTAAATCCATTTTGAATAAGGCATGTGCATGTATATGTGTGCAAATAAATATTTACATAAAATGTAAATATTTACTTCTGATAATGCAAACCATTCCATTTTATGCCACATTCGTGTTTTTTATAAAAGCATTATGGATTAGAAATCTGGGCTAGCACACAGGCATTCAAATGTGACATCAAATTATTCTTTAAGCAAACAGAAAATAATTTGGTGGGAGAGTTTCTCTTTGATTTCTACAGGACTAGCGGTTTTGTAGCTAAATGACACAGACATTGCAACTTTGCTTACTAAATCTAGTAAAATAACCTGTGAGACCCATATTTCCATTATAAAACGATATACTTCATGAATTTTAATTTACAAATTTAGAGACAAAGAATTTTCTTCCTGTGTTACATGGGTGAAGTTTCAGAGTACTAGCAAATGGTTCAACACAATTTGACTCAAGTCTTAAAAGAATGTGCTTTTCCAGAACATTTTTCAATGGCTATAGATTAGGTAATTTTACAATTTGGAGTCAAAAGCTAAAAGAGCTAACAGACACTTAATGTGACAGTTTGATGTGTCTGGACAAGAGGAATGTGAGGTTTACTTACCTGAATGTCTTTCTTTTTAGAGCCTTTGGCTACTCATACTTCCTTTTAAATCATCTAGAGTAGAAACTGCATAGAATTCTGTTTATTTATCTCCCCTATATATCTGAGTACAGATAGAGAAAAATCACATACATATACATAAATATAACCTGCATATAAGTTTCTGTAAAAACATGAATAGAAGGTAGAAACCAAATACCAATGATTACAGCCTTAACTCATACCTTTTAATCTAAGAACTCTTATCCACATCAGCAGTGACCAAGCAGGGATGATTTATTATTAAGACCTAATTTCCTGCATTATATTGTACAAGTCATTGCCTGTGGAAATTTTGTAGTCATCCTACATATGGGATTATGCAGGAATGCATATTGTAAAATAAAAAGATATAGGAATGAAAGAGCAGCAATCTACATTACATAAAACAAAAAAATTACTAAACTATTTATACTCTTATGGAAGAGTAAGAAAAAAGATTATGAAAAATCAGATTTGTATTATTAAGAAAAGAGCAACTGTTTAATAGTGTGTATGTCTTTAAATTTATGACTTTTTTTTAAAGCAAACAATCCTATTTTTATTTTTTTTAAATTTTATTTATTTATCTTTAGAAAGGAAGAGAAGGCGAGAGGGAGAGAAATATCAATGTATGGTTGCTTCTTGTGTGTCCCCTGCTGGGAACTGGCCCCTGCTAGGAACTGGCTTGCAATCCAAGCATGTGCCCTGACTGGAAATCGATCCTTTGGTTCGCAGGCTGGTGCTCAATCCACTGAGCTATACCAGCCAGGGCTAAATTTATGACATTTCTAATGCTTTCAATGTTGAAATTAAAATATAAGAATATTTCAGCTAGCCAAAATATTTTTAAAGCACTAAGAATAATACAGAGAATGGCAAACTGATTAAAGCCATGCCCCATTTATAATTGATCAATGTAGAATATAGAGGTTTTTGTTTATCCCCCCAAAAGAAAAATATATCTTATGTTATTACTGTAGTCCACTTACTTGAAATAATAGCTAAGGTAAAGGAAATTTACTTGATTGTTTTTATATTCTTTAATGGGAGGTTAGCTTAGATAATTAGACTCTGTATAAAGAGACACTTTCATGATACCTGAGTATACAGTGATAGAAATAGGAAAAATTTGGTCATGTTATGCTTTGAGAAAAAAGGTTGAACTAGATAATTATTTCTCACTTGAACTTATTTTGTTTTCTATGTTTAAACACAAGAGATTTTAGTTTCAGAGTGTGTAAGCTATTTGCTACAATATTCCACTAGATTTAAGTATTTAATTATAAACAATTTCATGAGAAAATTGTTGAGTATTATGTGAGGAGAAAATTTTTCTCCAGAGAAATAGAACCAATAGGATTATCTATACCCATATGGCATATCTATGTTTGTCACTCTATGCTGATGTCCTTATTTTCCGAAATTGGCTCAGGCTGTGGTGGCTGGGGTAGCAAGTTTAAAACTGGTTGGACAAGCCAGCTAGGAAGAAAATCAGATAAGAGCTGATGTGGCAGTCTTGAGTCTCAGATCCACAGCTAAGATCAGCAGACCGGAAACTCAGACACAAATTGTATTAGTCTTGAATCTGAAATCTGTAGGCAGACTATGAACTCCAGCAGTATTTCTGTGTTGAAGTCTGAGAAACCTCATTCTTCAGTCTTAAGACCTTCAACTGATTGAATCAGGCCCCCTCGCTGGAGGATGGGTGACGTGTTTTATTTAAAGTCATGTAACTGTAAATGTTCATCACTTCCACAAACACTTGCACAATATCTAGAATAGGAGCTTGACCAGATAACTGTGTGCCATAGCCTAGTTGACATCTGAAATTAACCATCACATCTTACTATTTCTTTTAGTTAAGGACCTTGTTTAATTGGTGTCTGCATCCCCAACATGCTTGGTACAGTGCCTCACACAGAGCAGGTGGTCAAATAACACTTGTTAAGTGAATTTCCTGAAAACGCCTTTGCTTAGAGGCTGATGTTCTTCATTCTACACATTCTCTAAGTTTAAAAACATATGTACCTAATTTTCTTGTCACCAGAATACTTCTTATTTTACAGTCACCACAAAACACTGCTCTTCTTTTAATGTGTTTGTGAAAATGTTTCATAGAATAATTTATCATTAAGTTGTTTCAAGGTAAATATAATTTCATAGTTCTAATTACTCAGAGTCCCATAGTCAAAATGCACTGTGCAGATGTGCTGTGTAAGAGAGTTTGGGGTTCCATTATGGAAAAAAAAGGTACTTCGTCTGGATTTTGCAAAATAAATCTCTTGAGTGCAAGTAGTGGAAATGAGTCTTTTGCAATCATTTTTTCCTACTACTGTCAATATTAAGAGAGTAGAAGTGCAATTCCCAAAGTAACTCCCTGGCCAGTAAAGTTTAGGTAAAAACTGATATGTTTAAAATATAGAATCTTCCATCAAACCCCTCTGAAGATGCTGTTTGCTTGCTCTAAATAAAAATTCAATTTTGGTGCAATGTCAGATTGCATCAGGCTTCACCTTCTGATACTGAGTTAGTAAAAATTCATACATGTTTTCAGTTATGCTTTCATCTTTTTATTTTCTTTTTTGTTAGGCAGCCCTACTAGAGAGGATTCTTGCTATATTTATACCAGTTGTACACATGATTCCACCTTGTCGTCAACAGTATGAACTTCGAGCAAATAGAATCTTCCCATAGACTTATGAAATCAGGACTAACACTGAAATAGGTTTAGCAAAATGTTTAAATTACGGGCTCCAGGATGAAAGGTTTTTCCAAGGTTACCTACTTTTTCACTCCCCTAGTTTCCCACTGTTGTGTCATCCTTCCCTACCCTCTTTCAATCTTTACTACATTTTAACTTAACCACTTCTGTGTTTGCTTATTATAATCTAGCTCTTGTTCTTCACATATGACATGCTGTTACCTATTTTTTCATGGTTACTGGAAGAGTTCAAGAGACACACAAGGTGTTCTGTCCCCAGTATTAATGCTAAATAACACTGAAATGCAGAGCAACACAGTTTCTACAGGACATCAGATGTAAATCACCTCTAAAATGTCTATTTTTCTAGATTTTGGACTTCCACATCTGAAAAGTACTCTACCTTTATAGATAAATGCTATTAGCACTCTACTAGAATGACATTTGTACATAAGAACAGGTTCTTTATAATGTCCAGAATACTTAGGCATGAAGACATTAAACTGAGACTAAAAATGGGGAACACAGAAGTCCCCATTTCTTTCTCTGCTAATGTCCCCCATCACCTCAAGCAGTGTGGCCTTCAGGGCATTCCTCAGTTCCCTTAGTCAAACCTCCAAATTTCCCTTTTCAGCATTTCATTCTGTTTCTAATGAAATCACTACCTCTCCAAACTGTCTGCAAAACTACTTGCTAAGAAATCACCCTCTTTAGGTGATGCAGACAATTTGTTTCCCCATGAAGCCATTGAGCAACCTTTAGAATTCAATACCACTGTATATTTTAGAAAGGTAATCAAAATATTCCCCCACTTATTCTTTTCTCAGTGGGTCTCTGTTAGAAGAATGGCTTAACTTACAAAGAGATACAGAATGATAAAAATTTAAGCTATTGTCCCTTTGTGGTTACAATGATAGTCTGCAAAGAGCTTCCTAAGGAGAGCGATGTAAGCTACCTCTAGTCCTCAGAAGATTACTCTGTAGATTTTTAAAGTAATAAATTCATGAAATTGGTCTTTGAAGCCCTGGACTTAAAGAAAACTTCTAATCTTTTATTAAAATCACACTATTTTAAAATTCTTATTATGTGTTTCTATTAGACTTTAAGAATGTAAAAGCCTAACGTTGGGGGAAAACAGTGGGAAATATGTAAATTGCGCAACAACATTTTAACAGAGTTGTGTAGCATGTTAATTGGGTGAGGTAATTTTATCTAAGATAGCATATTAAATCTTCTTTAAGAGATTAGTAAAAAGTACCAGCCAAGTTATTTTGAATAAATGTGACCAGAATGATGTGTCAAACAATTTATTTCTATAATTTTAAAGCATTTTATATGAGTAATAAGTGCTCACTATACACACGTAAGAATTCATTCTGTTCTCTTTAGAAAGAAATGTATGTACATTAATTTAATGTAATTTGGGCCTTTCAATAGCAACTTTTTAAGGGTAAAATTGAAGAGTTTGACAAAGAATTGTTCATACAAATGTCTTTAAGGATGGAAGTTTTTTACTTGAGATTTACAAAATCAAATAAAGCTATTTTACATGGATCTTATACTGGTTAACACTTAGTTTTATTCACAAAAAGTAGTATTTTAAAAAAGTACCAGATTTGCTGTTAGAACAAATTGAGAAAGGCTGAGATAAAAAGTAGAATCAACACTAAGTTAAAGAAGCAGTGCATCATGATCAAGTGAGGTCCATTCCAGGGGCACAAGCATGGTTCGACATCTGCAAATCCTGCAAGAGATACAGAAAAAGCACTTGATAAGGTACAACATCCATTTATGATTAAACTGTTCAATGAAAATACAAAATAAAGGCCATATATGACAGACGCTCAGCAAATATCATACTCAATGTTGAAAACTGAAAGCGTTTCCTCTAAGATGAGGAATAAGACAGGGATGTTCACTTTTACCACTCTTATTCAACATAGTACTAAAAGTCCTGGGCAAAGCAATCAGGCAAAAGAAAGAAATAAAAGCCAGCCAAATTGGGAATGAGGAAATAAAAGTGTCACTTTTTATGACATGTTCTTTACATGCAAAAACCCTGAAGATTCTACCAAAAAAAATTTTAGAAACAATAAACAAATACGGTGAAGTTACAGGATATAAAAGTGATGCCATGATTAAATGAGCTTTTCCTCATATTAAAGAAGGTTTATACACTACAGCCAGCTTCTTTTGGGGGAGCAGTGGTCAGTTAACACTTCATGTGTTACAAGGTAAGAAAAAATTTTAATCTTATTTTTTCATCCAGCTAGCTAACTCACTAATTGTTTTTGTTAAACAGAGTTAGGAAAGAATGTCATTGCTTCTATATAAATCAAGTCTTCATTATGTTGGGGGAAAAGTAAACACAGCTAATTCTTTAATTCCAACTATGCACACTACCTTTTAATTAAATCGAGCCTCCGTAAACTGTGGGTCCATCCAATTTATATTTCCTGATATGCTCCACAATTGTCTGATTTCTTCAGTGCTTAATGTTAGCTTTCAACTCAAACAAGTTTTGGCAATTTTTACTTACTTGCTCTTCAATCAAACTTCAAATATTTGGCCTTGATATTTAATTTTATCTCCCCATTATTCCAATTGGTTTTTCAAAACAGACGTTAAGCCCCTGTACCTGGAATCTTCCATGCCCACTGGCAGCTGGACCAACCCTAGCCAGGATGGCAGCTCATTTACAAGGAGCAGGGGACCCAAGACACAAACCATCCAGTCCTGTATTTAAAACATGTCTAGAGTTATTTTCTCTTGTGTTCTGTAGGCATTTGAAATTTAACAATCTACAAATTTATTTTTTAAATCAACTATTTTAACCTAATGCATTATTTTTATGACTGATAAAACATCTTTCATTTCAGCAGAGAAGTAATTCAGATAGCTTTGAACATTGTTCTTTTATTAAAACAATTGACAGTATCTTTATTTAATCCTCTTAATTTTCAGATGGAAAAATGAGAAAAGTCAAGTGATTTGCTCATTGTCACAGAACTGCCAAATAATGAAGGCAGAAAAAAATTCTCTTGACCACATATTCAATAATGATTTTATACTTAAAAAAACCCTTGAAATTTTAAATAACTACAGTAAACTTCTTGTCTAAAAAACTGTGGAAAAATTTAAATTGTATAAAAATGTGCTGATTATTATCGTTTTCATGAAATGTAGCCCATAGAGAATTTCTATATGAAAATAATAGGTAACATTTATTGATCACTTTCAAACATGATTCATTTAACCTGCATCATAATCCTATGTGATGGATAATATTGTTATGCCAGTGAGGTAAACAAGGCTTCAAAGGAGTATTAACACAGTTAATGAGTGTAAAGCTGAACATTACATCTAGATCTGGTTGACCTCAAAGCCTGTTTTCTTAACATCTTTAATATACTATCTCTAGAGAGAAACCAGCCCTCAGTTTATGACAGTGTAATGTTATCAGCTCTATTTTTATTGTAACACTGAAAGGCACAAATACATTCTTCCTATGTCAAAAGAAAAGATAAAAATATCTGTCACTTGGTCCTTGTACCTTGATGTACTAGAATCAAAATTCTCCTATGACAGTTTTCTAAGATAGGCTAGATTAATGCAAATCAACTCCTAAATTGCTGTAACTACTTATGCTTTGATTAATATGAGCTAGACTGTTTATGACAGTTTAATAAATGAAAAGCAAATAGAATGAGATAAATGTAATATATCTAATTAAAGAAAAGAGTGGTTGTTTTGTTTGGGTTATAAGCAGTGAGCTCAATTAAAAATTGATAAAAGTAGTTTAACCTTATTGTCTTTATTTTTAATGGTCCAATTAAAGAGATAGTCACTGATATTAAATGGTTTAACCCATTGTTTTAAGATTTAGTTTTTTAGTCTTGCAAAGGAACATTTAAAACTATAGCATGGCTAGTATATTCACAAGTAGCTCTACCTTGATTATATATATTTTCATATGGCTATAAAAATATTCTGGGAATCCCAACATAAATATTCTAATCCAGTGCAAAAGAACCCTTGTTTCATTTGCCTTGATTCATGATAAACTGAACAAACCTCAATGTGAACAATTATTGACATTCTATTGCATTTGATAAATGCAATTTTTTCCTGTGTTCTATTATTCACATTACTATTTATCTTAATAGACTCATATTGTGACTTTGGGTTTTTTTAAAAAGCTTCTTAAAAGAGAGAGAGCTAGAAAACTCAGATCGGTGCTTTTTAAACTATTTGTGGGAAAGAATCATTTTGGGTTTTGCTCAATCTATTTCTTTAACCAGTAGTTTCCATCTTGTGATCCCCCCCCAGGCAGGCTCGACAAGACCCAAGCTGGTCTAAATCACGTTCAAGGGTGTAGGTCTACTGAGCGTGCCTGTGGGTCTTATGGTAATGCCAAATTGCTCTAAAATATTCTAAATGGTTATTTTTAATTTCTGTACTATTACCACATTGGTAATAAATGATGTGCCAACTGGTACCTTTCCACAGGCCACAGACCAAATATTGAATTATGCTGCTCTAAAATTCAGTTGCTCAATAATTCTGGATGAAAAATGTAAACAAGTATTTCCTAAGGAAACCATTTCAAACTTAAATGCTTCTGTTTATGTATTTATCAAAACATGAAACCCTCTCCCTCCCCTTTGACTCAATATTCATTTCCAGTGGTTCAGCACCTATCTAGGAGTATCCATATACCACCCTTGGGTGGATCAACAATGCTGCTTAGTTCATGCCTGAACTGGGTGTACAAGGCTGGACCCCCCAAAACTGGAATTTATTTGTAAAAAAAATGTGTATTTTTCTTATATATTTAAACTTCAGTCACCTTCAAAGTATTCTTCATTTGATGCAATATACCTATTAAGACCTTTTTTCCACTGCTCAAAACAGTATTTCCACTGCTTACAACAGTAAGTTGTTGATGTTGATGCTGTTCAGTGCTTCTGCCATTTTTTGTTTCACCTCTTCCACATCAGCAAAACATTTCCCATTTAGGACTTATTTCATCTAGGGAAACAAACAAACAAGCCAAAACTTTGCCCAAGGAGAGATCAGGTGAATAGAAAGGGTAAGGCATGGGGGCCCTGCTGGTTTTGGTCCAAAACTGCTGAACACTCAGTGCAGTGTGGACAGGTGCACTTGTAAACTACCCATCATGAAATGGGCAAAGGCGTTCAAGGAATCTACAAAACAAACCTCACTGAAACCAAATGAATGCTGTCTCTCACAACACCAGCTTGTACGCTTATTCCCATAGGTTCCTGGAACAGACGCCTAGTGCGGGAAGCCTGCACTACAAGGGCCCACCCTCCAGAGGATAATTCAGTTTATCTGGGGGTCCTGCCTCATACACATCTTAGGTCACCTTATTTGTTACATACTTATTGTATCTTCATTATGATACCAATGCCAGTGTTTTTTCATGCACAACTATTATATCACCTAATGCATTTGTATTCCAAGCTATGCAGAAGATCAGACATTTTACTTTTCTTTATGTCTTAGAGAACCCTAACTTAATAATGTTTGATTATCTTGATTTTTTGGTGTTTTTGTTACCCATCCAACTAAGCCCAGTACTTTAGATTATGAAATCTACTTTTAAACTTTGTTTATAGAAAAGATGTCTAATGTATCAACTATAATTATGTTCTATCATAGGTTTACTGCCTGATAGTCCTGTTATTTTATAGAACTGCTTAGGTTTTTAAACTCCCCTAATATAAATCAAGCTTTATTATCTACCTCTAGATAGATACCATCTATTATCTCAATCACCTATTTATCTATCCCTTACCTATTTATTATATCTATTATCTATTTGTCAATGTGTGGTAATGTGTGTGCATCCATATTTTATCTTGTATTGATTTATTTTTTATTTAATTTTGAATCACCATTACTACTTTTATTAATATAGTATACTTTTTCCTCTATTATGACTTTTTTTTTCAAATTGCCCATTCAACATTTTGTTGTTGTTTGTTTTTTGGTGGATAGAGACCAAATGAGGAAGGCCTGGGTGTCATCTGTCCATGATAATAATATTAAGTTATAAGAATGAACAACCTTTCAGAGAAACTTAAAGTAAAGGAAATAGTGCAGAAAACCAAAGTCCAGGGTTTAGCTTTCTTGAAGTCACAATTAGAGAACAAAAGATAAAGAAGCCATTACTGATGGAATTTTAACCAATAGGATTGAAATAACTACAGTAAGAACTCCTGTTCAGTGACATTTTATTCTGCCAAAGTCCAGTTAGTATATAAGTTCTGCAGTGCCCATGGTCTTAGTCTGCCATTATAGCATGAAAGCAGTCATAGTATTTAAATAAATGGTTGTAGCTGTGTTCCAATAAAACTTTATTTATGTAAATTTGAATTCCATATAATATTTATATGTCATGAAATAATATTCTCTTGTTAATTTTCAACGATGCCAAAAAAACATTCTGATTCCCTGGGCCACATATCAAAATGGGTAATGAGTTGACTTTGGCCTGGGGCTATTGTTTGCTGCCCCTTGCCTTCCAAGAATAAACATTTAAGGAAGAATCAATTATCTGAAACAGCCAAATACAGTAGAAATTACAAGCAACTAGCAGGCATTCTCTCATATTCATGTTTTTACTTATATACATAACTTTGCACATTATCTTTCACTAGGAAGTGCTCAATAAATGCTTCCACAAGAACTGACAACTAATGATGAGATATTCTGAGGCCACTGGTGTCTTTACAAGACATCTCTTCTGGAAAAGACAGGATCATGAAAACCAGTTCGTTCAGCAGTATGAACAATTTAAAGTGAAAGACTGGGAAATGGAAGTGAAGTTGTAGGCAGCTTGAGTAAAGTCTGAAGAGAATGAGATGCATGATTGAAAGTGAAAGCAGATGAAGCCAATTCATGTTGTTTTATTGTTTGTTTCTTAAGTAAAGCAGAATATGCATGGTTGAGTGCTTTGAGACATAATTAAAGTTACAAATGAAATGTAGGGCAGATCTTTCCAAAGGCAAAGGCCAGTGGACAAATCTATGATTAGAGAAGGATAAGAGGTAGGAATGATGATGGAAACTTGGGTTGCATACCAAGAAAATGGACCTACTTAGGACAAATAACATTTGTCCCTTCTGAGATGATGCAAGATGTGGTAAAGGGGGACCCTGAGGAAGAAGGAGAAGGAGGAGGAGAAACAAGAAGATGAGAAGGGAGAGGGAGAGATGGGAATTTGGAGATTTAAGGGCAAAATATTTTCAGTGGGTAGTCAATACAATAAATAAAAATGACAAATTAATATAGAAGATGAGGGTATATATTCATCTCTTGACCTAGTTATGTTTAGCAAATCAAGTATCATCGATACTGTTTTAATTACTGAATCATACTTCCATCATCACTAGTAATGTATGAGTATCTTGTACTTTAACATTTTTTGAAGAGGTTAATACATACACAGGAAATATGTAATTAAGTGTGGAAATAACCCAAAGGGATATAGATAAGTTCTAATTATGAACTAGAATTGTATTTTCCTTATTGACTCTCATCCTCATTACTTCTAATATCTTATTAATTCCTTTCACTCTAAATGGTAGTATACATTTCTATCAAAAGTAATTGAATGATACTATCTGATATAATCCTGACAATTTTCCTCATCAGTATGTATTATCTTAATCTTATTTTGCTTCCCTGGTATTTTCTAGCTTCTCTTTTATCCCATTAAATGCCTAATGCATGTGAAAACATTCCTCTACAATTTTTATCCACAGAGATAAATATTAATCTATGTACGCTAGAAAAATAAGAGTGCTATGGTAAAATGGGACCTAATAGACTATAATCAGAAATAATGGCATAAAGTGAAGCAAAGAAAATTCAGGATGACAGTTCGGGAAACTTTTAATGGCTTTGTAAAAATGATTGTGAGTCCGGTCAGGGACATTTTATGGGAACAGCATACAAATAGGAAATAATTCCCAGCAGAGCTATTTATTTCACTGTTGAATAGTTTTGTAGCAAACAAAGGAGTGCAAATTGCTCCTGGTTCAGCAGTCGTGGGGCTGACAGTTACGTGTCAGGTCACTCACACTTTCTGGTATTTTGGCAGATTTCATCGGTAGCTTTTACACAACAGCAAAGAACTTGTAAACAATTTCTCTGTATTCTGGGCCTTTCATCAGCCTTAGGTCCCACTTTTTTCTCACCTCTTCGTGCCTCTCAGTTACATATTTTCTATTGTGTTTAATTTTCACAAAATAAATTCTCGTCAAAGTATTAGCCAGAGAAGAGAATGTTTCAGTGAACTGATGAATGAAAGTACAGTTCTGTCCTCTATTTTGGGCATGTGCTCAGGACAGATTTCCACCCTCAGTTTTGTCCTGCCTGCTTCAGGTGCCATGGACATTTGTTGGCATGACCCTACCAGTGGTCATCTTACAATGATTGTGGAACCTTCTGTGAAATGGGGGTAATTTCATACCTCCAACACCACCAGGAGCACACATTAGGTGTTTAGTTTTCAGGGTTTTTTTCAGTTAAATTTGTTTAGTTTTTGTCCTGGAAGCCTGGAACAGCTGGTACTGTTTCGATGTGACTACTACATGTTTGTGGTGCACTGCCTGAGCCTGACAACTTCTGGACCAGATTTTAAAGAATAGTAGACCCTTCGGGTCCTCCCTGAATCAGATCTGAAATTTGGAAAACAAAAACAGCGGAGCACATACTGAACGTTGCATTTCAGACTGCTCTGGTTTTCGCATTATTCTCTAAATTTTACACGAACAGGGAAACCACCTGTTATGGTTGTTCTTCCTGAGAAGGTTTGCACTGTTGAGGCGTTCGTTCTAATCATCAAATGCCAATGTGGTTTATCTGTTGTCCATACGATCTTTAAATTAATAGAAATGCTTAGTGGGGATGATAATGAGAACTCTCTTGATTTTGTTTCATGACTGTTAATGGTAAATAGAGTCTGATGAATGATAAGCTTTTTCTTTGAGTTAGAGAAGAGAGTATTCTAATTAAACTTAAGAGTTACTAACTAGAATACAGAAATCAATAAATTAGATATTTATTAATATGTATATGTAGTCATTGATCAGGCCTATATCATAAAACAAATTAAATATCAGTGTTTATTAATTATCATTTTATCATCATATAAATATTTATTGTTATACATATATTTTATGTATAGTTCAACAAATCTCTTCTTAGTGGTTTTTCTAACTATAAGTAAGTTGAAAGACTTATGAAACCAATAGACCAGTGAATAAAAGAAAAACTCAAAACAAAAATAATGAACTAAATGGCATTTCTTATATTGTGATACGTCTGCCAGTGTGAGTCACAAAGGCCTACATATCCTTTTAACATTCATGTATTGGCAAAGTGCAGAAAAGAAAGAAATAGAAGTCATTTTTTGCCTCATTTATGGCCATCCAGCCCAAACTATGCAATATTTAAACAGAAGGCGGTCCTAGAGTAAAGGAATAGAATAAAAAGGCTTGGGAAAATAAAAAAGATTTTGTAAAATTTGGTCTTGATGCCCAATAGAAAAATTAAGTAACCATTGTGAGTAACTCCTTAGCACTCACATTCATTTCTATAAATATTTAATGAGCTTAAATACACACCGTATACTGCTCTGATTGATTTACCTCTCATTTATCAATTATTATGTTTACATTTGATGCTCAAAGTAGTAAAGCACAATTAATTTTATCCAGAATATGCCATGCCATGTTATCATTTAAGATACTCATTTTATGTTTTGTTTTCTAAATTATAGGATGAAGTCTGCCCCAAAGCTGAAGGAGACGATGTTCAGAAATGTGTGTGGGCCTCAGCTGTTAATGTCAAAGACAAATTCATCTATGTAGCACAGCCGACTTTGGATAGAGTCCTCATTGTCGATGTGCAGTCCCAAAAAGTTGTGCAGGTATGAATGATTCCTACCTCCGACACTGACTAAAAATATTTACTTTAATGTAGTATACTAGTCTTTACTGGTAACTTGCGCTTTGCCATTTGATTGTAATTTATAACTTGCTTCATTACTTGGAAAACTGTAAAATATATGCATTTTCTGCAAACGCTCTTTCCATACTGCTTCGTGAGTCTAATGAATTAAAGAAGTAATTTAAATTTTTTGTTTTCAAAAGTCTGATTCCGTGAACAAATAATACTAACACGGCCAGTTTCACAAAAATCATCCTCAGGGTTGCTTATTCTCCTTGCCTGGAGCAAGGAGAGTCTGGTCAGAGGCCAATGAAGACACTGCTGCTTATCATCCCATAAATGGTTTTATATCTTTCTCGTTGGATTCCTAACAAAGCCTGAGATGACGAAAGTCTTTACTAGACAATAGTAACTTAATAGGTATTTACTATAGCAGTAAAACAAGTATTAATATGTACCTAGGTCAATGGCAGAGACAAATGCCTCTACCAAATATTGCCATAGACATGGTTATGAAAAACCATTCCAATTTGAGCCACCAAATGCTTCATTCCCTGCTCTTTTCAAGACTGTCCCACTTGGGCAATGTACTTGAACTCAGCTGCACAACAGCCAGGGGGCATGCAGCATTTGCATCTAGGCAGTCAGGGTCCAGTATCTGGGCCCTTGACTATTATGATCTTTGGCAAGGATATCGTATCAGTTACATTCCTAATGTAGGGAAAACATGTGAAGTTCATTTTTGGAGTAAAAAGGCAGAGACAGGGGTATATCTTGAGGCTGCTCACACAGCTCTAGAGAGGTTATGGAGTGTCACCCATAACACTCCATAACCTCTTTTTTCTGACAATGAAAAAAAGGTTTGAATTACAGGGACTCCTGAATACCTCTTTGGAAAGGAGAGTTAAGTAGCAGATGAATGACGAGCAATTCTGCAACAGTCTATTCTGTAGAAACTTAAAGATTACCTTAGTTTTTTAAATAAAAATTTCCAACTGGGTTTATCCAGTCTAGCATTCTTTCTGAGAGGGACACTAGTTCTTCAGGTCTGCTGTGGACTTTAATTATAAAATTAAGTTGTATCATATTAGATTATCTTTAAAAATTAATATTTTCTTCTTTGAATTTGTCCAATTTGATTTCTGTATCCATGTGTAATTTCAGCATGTGGACTTCTTTAGATAGAGTCCCTAAGTCTACTACCTATTCAGTAAGATAACACATTCTTACATTTGTCCAGACATTACCTTCGAGTATATAAATTTAATCCTCAAAAGTGAAGGACTAAATGCTTAAAAGTGAATTATGAATACTCTAAATATTCTGTTACTATACTTCAAAATATTTCATCTCATAGACTTTCTAATTCTTTCAAGTCTTTTTCTAATTTAAAAACAACAATGTAAGTGATAGATTTTATAGACTTAGATAATGAACCCTCTGTTTTATAAATTAATGATCTAGGTAATTCAAGTTTTAATCTACTTAAAGAAATATCCCTAGCTACTCTTCAAAAAATCTAAATTTGAGAAACTTCATTTGTGATTTAAAGCTTTATTTCTATCAAAGGGATATAAATCCCTTTAATATCACTCTTAAGGTCAACTGCAAAGTACAAAGTTAATTTTGTAAGAATACAGCCTCCTTTCTTAATCTGACCACTTTTTTGTATCAAAATTAAATTAGACTTCCTGATTATGTGATGTAGTTTGTGTTATTTATTTATTTATTAATTAATCTGAGTATATTATACTGAGGCCACTAATAATATCAATTACAGCATAATTAAATTTTAATCATCTCCCAAACATGATAGAAAACACTGTAGAACTTTATAATGTGGAAATAGAAAAAAGTAGTGAAGTCCAAAATCAAAATGCCTTATTGTTGAAAAAAATTTAAAAAGAATACTATATCTATTTATAGTTAATCTTTCAAGCTCTCCTTTTAACCCAGTTAAAATAGACAGGTCCCTAGTGCTTTTACCTGGCCTTACCTAAGAAGTCACGTTTCTGACTTTTTTTTTGCATGTACTGACTATATGACTTGGTATTAACTGTAGGTTTTAGGCCTAAGCATTTAAGAAATTAAACAGTATTATTACATTTCATTATTAAAATAAAAATATTTTTGAGAGCATAAGATTTTGCAATCCTCTTGATAAATTATTAGCATTAGGGTGTGTTTGTTTCCAGTGAATGCATCAGTATCTTTTCTATCTGCAGCTTAAAAGTCAAAGATCATAGTTTTTAAATGGAATCTCTAACCATGTTGTTGCTTTAGACATCAAATGGCTATTACTTTTCTTCTTACTAAAATTTTTTGTGAGAATGTCATACAGGTAAAGTTTTGCTCTACAAATGATTAACTAGTAAACAACTAAACTCATTTTGTCTTCTGTGGAGAAAAATCGGGTTCTGCTTGGATGCAGAAGTGGCTTTATTGTAACGCCTCAGGAGTATTCTTAAGTATCATCAGCAGTCTCCTCTAGCCATTAGCGCATTATCTTGAGAATCTACATCATTAGTTTAAATTAGGTTCACTTAATTAGCCAGCTGGTACTCTCCTTGTCAGCCTGATAAACAAGCTGTGTCAAACTGATCCTCTTTGTCAATATGAAACCCCAAGTTCTGTGTATCTTTGTTGCTATTACCAGTATTTCACCCTTACAGTACAAGCCATCTTTCTAGAATCTGATACATCTGGTCCATGACCAGTGTAGCATGAATTCTTATATTTGTTTTGTCCCCTCAGGAAATATTGATGAATATATATGCCTAGAGTTATATGTTGAGATTTTGAGAGAGTTAAGGTTTACATATCAAATCAAAAAAAAAAAAGAAAAGAAAAATGCTCATAGTATAAGTAAATTGTATCCTTAAATAATGTTTTAGAATATTAAAGAAAAAATATTTCTATCAATATGTTTATAAAGCTGCAAAAATAAAAACTATTATTAGATTATATAGGATATTTTAAACAATAGGATAAGAAATTAACTCATTATGATAATATAGCACTAGGAAAAAGGTACTTACATGGATGGTTAAGAAATACAGAATCTGGGGCCTGAATGTGTAGATCACTACCATTAATCAATTATAATAACAAAATATTAAGTTATTTGAAATGCGTTTGTGAAAATATGTAATAAATCAATAAATCCTTGGAGGAACAATTGTGGCTTAATTATCTGATTATTCCCAAGTCAAGCATAGTCAGATATATGTACAAAATTGTAGTGTTTATGATATGAGAGAGAAATTTTCAACTTATAGTATCATAACCTTTTATTTAAACAAAGTCTTTCAAAGTTACTTAGTGGGTCAAAACCAGTCTTCTTTGTTTATTTTGGCGAGAGTACATATTACCTGCTACAAATGCTTCATTGCCATAGGTTTCTCAAGATAATGTTTTCTCAAAATTTGAAAACAATTTTTCTATCAAAATAATATTGATGATCAAATGCAAATTTATACTGAGTAAAAAAATGAACATTCTAAAAGTTGATTTTGACCTGAAAGATCAGCATATGTAGAATGCTTTTTCCTAATCACATACTTTTTATAAGACCTACTTAATATATTTCATCTTATTGTGACCAAAACTTTTTTAGTCTACTTATCTTTTATTTAGGTATTATACATTCTTGAACATTGTCTTTTAATTTATATCATTTTCCTGATAAACGGTGGTTAGAAGAAAATGTCTCTCTCTTTTTCTTTCTCTCTCTCAATGGTCCCCAAAGTGGAGTGTACATAGCACATGGGAATGAAAGATGACTAGTTGTGCGAAGGGAATTCTAGCATATTGTTCATAGTTCTTTTTATCTTAAAAAATCATATTTCATTGTATACATGTTTAATATTGACCGATAGTGGAGGCCTGAATTCATCTTTGTGTTGAGTGTTGATATAACACATGGTGGAGGTGGAGATACGTTGGAAGTGGGGGTTTCACACAGGGAGTGATCGACAGATCTACTTCTAGTCTTTGCTCACTTTCATCTGTACAAAAGGGATAACCATAGTGCACATCTCAAAAAAAGATCATTGTGACAGTGAAATAAAAAGAATTGTTATTTGTAAAATACTTATTTTAAATGTGTTCAAAATAAGCCTGGTGCAGAATATAATGGTTTTTCTTAAATAAAACAATAATGATGATTTTAATAATAAGTTTTGGCATTTTCAATTTTGCAATTTGCTTTTCTCAATTAAGTAGATTTAGAAGTTCATTAATTATACACTGAGAATGACTATTTACAAGGTATTGTTCTAAGTGTGTAAGTTACATCAGGGACCTAAACAAATGCAAAAAGCTTACCTTCTTATAGTCTAGAATCAATGGGATGGAAAAAGCAATGAAAAATAAGAGGACTCATGGGCACAGACAATGGGGGGTGTTGATTGTTGGAGTGGGGGGGCAGGTTAGGGCTGAGCAATGGGGAAAAAGGTGGGACAACTCTAAGTAAGCAACAATAAAAAAAGAAAAGAAAAATAAGAATACTGAAAATGCAAATTATATAATATGTAAGGTAATGTTGTTTTTTTATTTTTATTGTTGTTCAGTTATAGTTGGCACAATTTTTCTCCCTAATTGCTCTACCCTGTCCCATCCAACTATCTCTCCCAAAGACAATCACCCCAATGTCCTTGTTGGAAAAGGTAAAACGGTGGAGGAAGGCCATGTGGAATTGGGAAAGCCAGGGGTGAGGGGAAATGCACAAGATGAAGTCTGTTCACAGTATTAAATGGCATGGATAGACTGGCTCACCCAGGGGAGTAAAGAAAGTGTGGAGGAAGCTGACACTGAGCTATCTAGGGGAAGACCATTTTGAAGAAAAGCCTTCCAAAAGACAAAGTGTGGCTCCTTGGATGGACAGCAAGGAGGCTAAGAGTATCAGAATTGGAGACATCACAGGAAGAATAGTAGGAGGGTGTTTGAGAAAGAAGCCTGGGGTGTGGCAGACAAGGTAGTGCCGGATAGTTATTATAAGCACCATAAGTTTTACTCTGAGGGACATGGGAAGATGCTATCATGTTTTGAACCAATTAGTGTCATGATTTGTGTACTGCTTACCAAACAAAGAAAAAATAAAATCACTCTGACAAATGCGTTGAGAAAGTCAATGAGCATGAAGTTAGAAGTGTGAAATCCTGTGATGATGTTAGAGATGATAGAGGCTTGTTTACAGCAATAGCAGGAGAGGTGCTGGACAAGGTCAGTATCTGGAGGCAAGTCTAATCATATTCCCTAAGGACATGAGGCATGGGAGAAAGAGGAGACAATAGAATCTGTTCAATCCTTTACAGGAAGTGTGGAGAAACACTTTAACTATTTCATAACACAGACACTTTTCTGGGAAAAGAAAATTCTTTAAAAAGTTTAAAAAATAGTGTCTTTCTGTTTTACAAAAGCTAATGCTTTACATTTACTGATCATTTAGAGTAATTTCCAGAGTATACTAGTAGACATTTTGTAAAATACAACACCGGCAACATATAATTTATCTCTTTCAAAAGTGGATGCTTTATGTAGGAATATATATATTCATATATATATTACTGAAAATTGGGTTATGGCAAGATTATCCTGAAGAAGGGTGTTTGGAAATATTTTTGTCATTGTTATATGACTTTGTTGCTGAAAACACTATAAATGTTCCTCTGTAAAATAAGTTATATCTGCACACTTGAAAACTTGTAAACAGATTTTTCCTGAGACTTAAACATTTTCCAAGTAAAATATGTTAGATGTACTTTTCTTCATTTTGAGCTGCAGATCTTTTTCCGTTCTGGTGTGCTTTTATAACTGAACACCAAAATAAGCTAAATTCAATACCAAACCTTTGAAATGCTCAAATCAACATGTTCAAAAATTTGTGAGACCATTGAGCAGGTATTTTTAAAACTCTGATGTTGTTTTTAAAATTGATTGATATTTTTCTCTTTCAAATACATGTATCTTTATTTGAAAGCAATTAATCATGAACTACTTCTGAATGTCCTGGAACACTTTCTCGTAAGTTAACTGTAAAAAATAGTGTGTCTCTCGATTTATAAAAAATATTCATATTTTAAGGCTCAATTAAATAGCATCACCTCCTCTTCTTACCCCTCATTCTGTATTTTACTTCCTCCTCTGACATTTCATGGCATTTGGTCCTTACTTTCACTTGGTGACATGCATCAAATCATTTTAATTTGCTCTTTCACCCTCTAACCTGTAAATTTATCAAGGGCAAAGACTACACTTATTTACTTTCTCTTCTAGGTCTTAGTGTTATCATTTGCTAAGAAAGGGTATTACATTTCTAACTTCAAAACAATATGACTCTGTTTTAAAAATACCTTTAGTTCAATTAGTTTTTCTAATTGTAGTAATAGTGTTTCCATAGTGCTTATTATTTACCAAGCACATCCTCAGCATTTTATATTTACTACCTTATCTATTACTCACAACAACCTTTGAAGTTGCTATTATTACTGGCTTCACTGCATTATAGAGGAGACTGAACCACAGAAAAATGTAGTAACTTTCTATGATATTATCATTATTAATATTATTCAAATTTAAGTGACGATGCTAAGATTTGAAGTCTGCTTGGGGAGTACATGCTCATGAGCTTGGTGCATACAGTCTCTCATTCATACCTCACTGGGGTTGTGCTGCTTATGCAGGTGATGCTGCCCGCATTTAAGCCCATGGGGCTTAAGATTCTTTCCATTTTCCAAAAAAGAAAAACTAAAAGAATATTTCTTATACGTGAGACATAAATAGGAGGGTAACTTATCCACGCATTGTCGGCAATTTAACTATTTACTAGGAGGGATGATCTTTCATGTGTAGAGAGGTTCTCACATTGGGAAGGAAGACAGGCTATCAAATCCCAGCCCTGCTGATCACTGGCTAGATGACTGTTGCTGAGACAGAGGCTCAGCTCCCTTGCCCTCTATTATGTGGACACTAACATATCTTGTGGATTGTGGTATGCCCATGTAAGACAGTGATTACAAAAGGGCCTGGTTAAAAGAAAAGGACCTTACAAGAGCTGGACATTTTTATTCAAATTGTTCCCTAATATGTAAAGGTATTTAAAGACCTTTGCACTTTTCATAACTGTGTCCGAACAATAGAAGAACAAATAGGAGTTATTATTATTGCTTTTGTTTTTGTATTGAGCTGTTTGATCTTTAACATTTTAAAAAGATTATCCCATTTTAAGCTGCATGCAAAATAAGCTGACCATTATAATCATATGTAGATCAAATTTAACATGGTAAGGGGGAACTATGACAAAATCAAAGAAAACTTTATTACTTTATTATTGGTGAATCATGGCTTTTTTGCTATATGTGTATTGAATTTATCATGCAACACGTGTAACATCCAGCATACACGTAAGTACAATTAACAAAATACCAGACTAACTAACTATTCCTTAAGCATTAAAGGCATTGAAATATTTCAAATAACAATAAATCTAAGGGTAGTTTTTCTAGGTTTGTGCAGTAATTCATTATAATCAAGAATTCTCTCTCCTTTTATTTTTCTCTGGCTGAATTCTCAAAGTGTTGGATTTTCCTTCTTAAGTTTATTGTTTTATAGCCTCAAAGTGGCTTTGGAAATTGCGGCTTAGTAGTCTCATCCTACTAAGGATGAAATGCAATATCATCCTCCAAAATCATGTATCACAGTCATCTTTATAATATATAAACTAGAATATGCCGTGTGACCACCCCAACCTCTGCAAGGCTGGGAATCTTTGTATTTGTCAAAGGGCAAATGGAATTGGTTACTGGCTTAAATCTCTGATGTTCACCTTCCTTCAGAACATTGCCACCTATCTAATACCAAAACAAGACCATGACTCAGCTAGCCAGCAAGAAGGGATGAGGGTACTGACAGAGAAGTGCTTAAATGGGTCTTTTCAGAAATCTCTTAATTACTTCGGTGATCCAAAAACATAGATACAACAAAGGGAAGTTCTGAGGAAAGAACTACTTTAGTAAGACTAAATTGCCAACATGTTAGTTAAAATATGAATTTCCGTATGTTCGACCACATCTGTAGTTCACCTTTACACCCCCTGTGAAAAGTTATGAGCTGGGACTTGGGAAGTTGTCTAAGGATGTTCAACAGAGCTTTGGAATGAAATGCTTTCAACATTAAATAAAAGCTGTTGTATTGAACACAATTTGTTTTATGCTACAAAATTTATATATGCAACTACTATAGGACGTTACTTTAAAAGGCAGTTAGCTGGTAATATAAATAGCTTGAAATTAAAGTGAGTGAAATAACTGCCTGGAAGCAATTTGTTTTTTAAGAAGTTTTATTTTAAGCAAATGCTAAATATTAACAGAAAAAAACACATTTACCATATCATGCATGGTACAAAAAAAAAATGCTTCTCCTGGTTTCTGTGGGTTTGAATTTCTCATTAAGGAAACTAAATTAGGTAATCTGTTTTGAAAGTTACACCCATGTATCATATCTTTGGCCTCTTGGCATTACAGGTGGTCAAATCCCAGAACCAGCACTGGGATGGAAAAACCTAATGGTATAACCTTGGTCCTCACTGGTATTAAACGATTCATTAAAATGCACATATTAGTCACTTCTATCTTGAGTTTTTAAATACCTTCTCCATGGCACACAATTTACATAGGTAACAAATGAACGTAAGACTTTATAAAATGACACAAAAATGTGTTCGAGTCAAGCATCTCATTTCCAAATTAATGAAGTAAAAGTTTAGAAAATTAGACATTTGGCAACATACATTTTTAATCTGACATCTAAACTCTTGATTCTTCTATAATTTCTGGCCTAGTTTTAAGCTAAAGTTTCAGCCTGAAAACATTATTTTTTTTTCAACTCCTATCTATTACAGGCAGTAAGCACAGACCCCGTCCCAGTTAAATTACATTATGACAAGTCACATGATCAGGTCTGGGTGCTAAGCTGGGGTTCCATGGACAAGACTTCTCCGACCTTACAGGTGAGTGCTTTTCAGCATATTCAAGCCAAGAAGGATCTTTAACCCTGTAGCTGTGTAACTGGATATTTATAACTATTTAAGAATGATATTCTTCATTCTGAGAACTCTAGTCACAACTAGATCTGCACAGAAAAAAATGGTAAAAGAAAGTCGATCCCCAGGACTTCCTTTGGATTGTAAAATATTGTAGGTCACATTTATCAAAGTTTGGATTCATATGCCAGAAGAATAACATATGATGACAAAGCAAATGCTGTTAGGAAAAAAATTTTACCTTTCAAAAGTTTTCTGCCTCCTGGCAATTTTCATAAGAAGTTTGTTTATTTATTTATTTATTTATTTTTAATTTAAATTATTTTATTGTTGTTCAGTTACAGTTGTCCGCATTTTCTCCCCATGCCCTCCAAACCCACCTCCCTCCCCTGCTTCCACCCTCCCCCTTGGTTTTGTCCATGTTTCCTTTAAAGTAGTTTCTGAAAATCGTTCTTCCCACTGTCCCCTCCCCTGTCCCCTCTGGCTATTGTTAGATTGCTCTTAATTTCAGTGACTCTATTTATATTTTGTTTGCTTTTTTTCTTTTGTTGATTATGTTCCAGTTAAAGGTGAGATCATATGGTATTTGTCCCTCACCACCTGGCTTATTTCATTTAGCATAATGCTCTCCAGTTCCATCCATGCTGTTGCAAAGGGTATAAGCTCCTTCCTTCTCTCTGCTGCATAGAATTCCATTGTGTAAATGTACTACAGCTTTTTGATCCATTCATTTGCTGATGGGCACTTAGATTGCTTCTAGCACTTGGCTATTGTAAATTGTGCTGCTATGAACATTGGGATATATAGGCTCTTTTGGATTGGTGTTTCAGGGTTCTTAGGGTATAATCCCAGCAGTGGAATTGCTGGGTCAAAAGGCAGTTCCATTTTTAGTTTTCTGAGAAAATTTTATACTGTTTTTCAAATGGCTGCACCAGTCTGCATTCCCACCAACAGTGCACTAGGGGTCCCTTTTCCCCACAACCTCTCCAACACTTGTTTGTTGATTTGTTTATGTTGGCCATTCTGACTGGTGTGAGGTGGTATTTCATTCTGGTTTTAATTTGCATCTCTCTGATGGATAGTGGTGCTGAGCATCTTTTCAAATGTCTCTGGATCCTCAGTATATCCTCCTTGGAGAAGTGTCTGTTCAGGTCCTTTGTCCATTTTGTAATTGTTTTTTTTTTTTTTTTGGCTTCCTGGAGTGGAGTCCTGTGAGTTCTTATATATTTTGGAGATTAGGTCCTTGTCTGAGGTGTCATTGGCAAATATGTTTTCCCATATGGTTGGTTCTCTTTTCATTTTAATGCTGTTTTCTTTAGCTGTGCAGAGGCTTTTTAATTTGATGCAATCCCATTTGTTTATTCTTTTCTTTATTTCCCTTGGCAGGAAAATCATAAAAAGTTTTTTTAACTTCCATTCCTCTTTTCAAAATGAGACCTGGAGGGTGGGACACATGAAACAGAGATCAAGAGAGGTAGATAGAGTCTCCAAGCAGATCTCCGTTTTTCTGCAAACAGATAGTATTTTATTATTTGAGAACAGGCTCATTTCTAATTGGTAAACATGTGGTGTGACCAGTGTGGAACTTGCTGCAGTCTTGAAGTCATTTATATGAGAATTTGACAAATACAGAAAAATATATAGTATACATTTTACAATGACTCTTTGGCATAGTCTTAAGATTTTTATAGTTACAAGTTTAAGAAGGAACAGAGAGAGAATGGAAAGGAATGTTTGGCCCTGAAAAATGTTTTATCTATTTCTCAAACCACAATGTGATTATAAGATGGCCTTGTATGTGCTTCTTTTTACAAAATCTTAAATCATAAACCACTGGACACTTTCAGTTAAGTCTGTTGAATGTAATGTTATTTTTAATCAATTGTCGCTCTAATGCTTTTCATGATTTTGAAGTGTTTTCAGTATTACAATATTTTACTTACAAAGAACAGGTGTACTGAAATGAAATGTTTTAAAGTAACTATTAAAATTAATGGTTTATTTTATGTTTCACTAGAAACATTTGTCCTTTGAAACATGTACAGTATAATATAGTATTTCAATTATCTATTGTTGCAAGTCAAGCAACTTCAAAATTGTAGGTTTTAAACAGAATTAAAGGATGACTCACCACCCACAAACTCTGTGGCTTGGCAATCTGGGCATTTCTGTGGGCAGGATCCAGGGCACCCACAGGGCTGTAGCCGTTTGATAGCAAGAGCCGGGAGGTCCAAAATGGCCTTGGTCCCATTTGTCATGTGGCAGCGGTGCTTAGCTGGGTGCCTCATGTCTCTTGTCTGTGCCCCCTCAGCCTCTAGACTGCCATCCTCACAGTGTGATGATACCAGGATACAAGACAGTGGAGGTCACAAGGCCAATTAAAATCTGGGCACCGGGATTTACATAAGTAACTTCCACCACACCCTAGTGATAAAAGCAAGTTCCACTGCTCACCCGGACTGAAGGGGATGGAGGAACAGAGCCAATCCCTTAATGGAAAGAGCACAGTCTTCACTGTGGACAGCTGTTAGGATGGCCTACCTATGGTCATAAGCTCTAGTTATTTGATATTTTGTATTTAAATATAATCTTGACAAGATAAATAAAATAGGTAGGATTAAAAAACAACTTTGGGCAGACATCTTTAATAGTACTCAGAAAGGGAGGAAAAGCTTTATAGAGGTGTTAAGTAACTTCCTACACTCTCTTTAGCCATCTAAACATGGATTCTTTTTCTCTGAATAAAAGAAATGCTAATAAGATTTACTGAATTTAAAAAATATTTTCTAGGTGGGAGTGAAAAGTGTCACACCTGAAAATATAAAATAATACTAAGGCATTGAAAAGTGCTCTTAAAATAACGTATATAAGAAGATTTATGTATACAAAGTGTGTGTGTGTTTGTATATATGTGATAGATGATAGCTGGATAGACAGTCACAAGACAGAGTCTATGGGTCAGAAAACAGACCATTCTGTACCCACGGAGCATGTTCGTGTCTGATCTCCAGCCCCAATCTCCACACAGTGGTGTAATGAAAATCAATGTCACCCTGCATGTGTGGCCCAGTTGTACTACAGGAAAAGGACCCTGATAATATATTAAGTCATTGTAAAATGTATACTATATATTTTCCTGTATTTGTCAAATTCTCATATAAATGACTTCAAGACTAGAGCAAGTTCCACATTGGTCACACCTGTCCCTAAGTTGTATTAGGCCACTAGCCCATCAGCCCATTCTCTCCTGTGACAGAGAGAGATTACTACTCTGGAATATATATACAAATCTTGTCCTGGGAGAGGAGGGACAGGTTAGAGCTCTGGAATGCCAGTAATTGGCTCAAAGACTTTAAGTTTCTAAATCTGTCAGGAACCAAACAGCATCTCTGGCTTCCGAGCCATTTTTGCTGGGTCCTCATCCTTTAACCAGGTTTGCCAGTGTGCTTTGCTCAGAAAGACCTGACTCTTCAAAAATATTCATGGGTAATTGTCTCCCAACAGGTTTACCAGGAAACATCCCCAAAGAAAATGGGATTAAAGGTTTTTCTGAAAGTGGAAATACTTTTCCTTTGGAGAAATTGAATTCACCAAACCAAAAACATGGGCAAGGTCTCACTTTTGCTAAAGTGTCTCTGTGCCACAGTGTTGAAAGGTTAGACTGGAAAGAGATGGATATCAGGTTGTAAAAGCTAGGAATTAACTTTTTTGTCCTAATGTGGTGAATCTTATAATGGTACCCACTGACCCTTGGAGGAACAAAAGCATTTTATCAAGGATTAGCGAGCTCTATTTATATTCCTTCTTTGTGCTTTCCTTTCAATTATAGGTAAATCTATAAATATTTGCCAATTATGAAAGAAAAATATATTACTTTTATGTTTCTAATTAATTAATAAAAACCCATGAACTATCATTTTAGGTATATACGATAGTAATTTTTCCAGTTAGTATTCTCAAATGAATTCCCAAAGATTTATCATGGTTATTTATGGTATTTCTTTTTAAAAGACACCATGCCTGATAATAATTTAAGGAACACTGCTCTAAAAATTGAATCTGTCATCTGTACAGATTTACAATTTCTATGTAATATCTTTTCAATTGTGCACCAATTAGAGATGAAAATATCCCCAGGAAACAACTTGGAATAAAGTCCTTAGCTTTTGCTGTTGATCAGGGAATAGGCCACAGCCTGATAAAGTGACATTGGAAGGTGGTGGCTTTGGGTCTGTGGAAGGCATTACACGTAGAGAGAGCAATGGCAGGATGCCATTAGCAATGAGCCAGAGGTTGTTAAAAGATGGAGCCTATCGACTAAGGCGCATCAGATCAATCTGCGCGTCCTTGCATTTAGTCGGTTCAGTTCTGAACTTGGCCATCCATCACTTCCTGCTCAATTCCAGCAGTGAGAAGGACCCTAAACCATCAGGAAACAAAGCCCAGATAAAGAGGAAGTAGGGAAGTGGCATTGTGTCATTTACAACCTAGGACTATGCCGAACACACAAACGATGCTCAGTTAGTATACCTTCACTAGCATTAACTATTTTTGCATCAGTGAGTTTGGGAAGGTTGGGATGCAATACACACATGATAGCGTGGTTTAGATACTGAACTCTGTGATTCCTGTAAAGTACCTAGAACACATATTGACACATAGCAAGCTCTCAGTAAATATGATTGCTATGGTTAGTCTGAGTATGAATTTCAAATACAAGTGTATGCATTTTGAGAGTTACACACACTTCTGTACAATCCAAAGGGAAGAAAATGTGGAGAGTTCCTTCTTTCTCACTCTGTTGATCTTTATTCAACTCTTATAGACAATATTATTATCAATGGCTACAATCCAGTGCTGACTTTCTCACTGCTGTTCATTAATAAAATAGGGTTAGTGTTTTTAAGGCTGTTAGGAAATACATTGGTTGTCTCTTCCTTTGGGTCCATGCCGAGCTCCTTTGTGCGTAAGTGGAGCCAGATGATCCCTCTGCCAAAGGAGGTTTCTGTGGATGGAAACACTCAAGGTGCCTGGCTGCTCCTTCAGTGTGGAATACTGGGTGGAAACAGCCTGCCAAACCCCTCAGGGAAAGGAACGAGTGAAGCAAATCTTTATTTTCTAAGCCACTAAGACTTAAAAGTACGTTTCCTGTTTTGTTTTTGTTTGTTTGTTTGTTTTTACTATCATTTAACTGACACTATCCTGACTTATACTAATTAGTTTATTTTTACTGAATATGACAATTTTCAGTAGAACTCAATGAAAATATGCTCACTTGTAAGAAAGTTAACCTCTCAGAAAACAAAAAGATCCCTAAAAATAAAAGTGCTGTTTAGTTCTGTCATCGGAATGAAAGGAAGAGACTCAATTTGGAAGGAGAAAAGTCTGTTTGACTCAGATTTAGTCAGTACTTTAGGAAGTTTAATTTGTAGATTGTGTGTACAAAAAAATCTAGAAGAGGGGAAAGAGGCAGGGGAGTACTTTAAAAAGCTAACAGAACAACTGTTGTACCACAGAGACAATAGAAAAGATGTGAAGGTATGAGAAACTGAAAAAAGAACTGATAAAATTTGATGCATAATGGGATATGAGGATAAAAATTTAAATGCAGTTATTGTTTCTTTAATAGACAATAAACGTTTTTTTAAAAAACAGTTACTGATGAATACTCAGAAAGAAGAAATTTCTGATTAAAATATACTCAATCTTTTATTTTCTTTTAATTTATAGGAAGAAAGTTTTAAAATAAGATTTCACCCATTCTAGAATTTCTAAGATCTAAAATATTTCATATGATTTATTTTGGAGTTTTTAGTGCTATGCGTCCCACTCCGCTCCATAGGGGCAACTGTTTGTGCATCAATTACACCTCAACAAAATGTTTAAAAAAAGAAAGCTAACATCTTATTTACATATGTACACTTGCTTTTATTTTCCTCATTATAGCAAAGTTAAAATTTTATAATATAGTCATTGTCTATATGTATATTTACTTTATATTTTAAGCAGGAATTATTTTAGACAAACCATTTTTTATTTATTTTTTATTTAAAAAATTTATTGTTCAAGTACAGTCATCTCCATTTTCCCCCAGCCACACCCCCACCCTACCCACCCCCACCTCCCACCCTCAATCCTACCCCCTTTGGCTTTGTCCATGGGTCCTTTCTACATGTTTGTTGACAATCCTTCCTCTTCTTTCTCCCCATTAGCCTCTCCTACCTCCCCTTTGGTTACTGTCAGTTTGTTATGTCAATGTCTTTGGTTATATTTTGCTGGCTTGTTTGTTTTGTTGATTAGATTCCACTTATAGGTGAGATCATGTGGTATTTGTCTTTCACCATCTGGCTTATTTCACTTAGCATAATGCTCTCTAGTTCTATCCATGTCGTCATGAAGGGTAGGAGCTCTTTCTTTATATTTGCTGAGTAGTATTCCATTGTGTAAATGCACCACAGTTTTTTATCCACCTATCTACTGATAGGCACTTAAATTGCTTCCAGCACTTGGCTATTGTAAATAATGATACTATGAACTTAGGGTGCATAGGTTGTTTTGAATTTGTGTTTCAGGATTCTAAGGGTGTAGTCCCAGGAATGGAATTGCTGGGTCAAAAGGCAGTTCCATTTTTAGTCTTTTGAGGAGATTCCATACTGTTTTCCACAGTGGCTGCACCAGTCTGCATTTCCACCAACAGTGCACTAGGGCTCCCTTTTCTCCACAACCTTGCCATCACTTGTTGTTTGTTGGTTTGGTTATGATGGCCATTCTGACTGGTGTGAAGTGATATCTCCTTGTGGTTTTAATTTCCATCTCTCTGATGGCTAGTGATGCTGAGCATCCTTTCATATGCCTCTGGGCCTTCTGTATTTCCATGATTATCACTGTACTTCTCCAAAGGAACTCCTATTTGTTCTATTTTTTATTTCTTTATAGAAAGATAAATTTCTATATTGAAGATAAGCAATTACAAAATTTCAATTTGCTTAATAATATACTAATTTTGAGGATGGTGACAGAGAGCCCATGCCAGAGATTCTTTCCTTCTCCAAATAAACAGGAAGCTGGTACTGTTAAGAGAGTGCATTGCCAAAATCTAAGCAGGGTGTGTTCTGTGCAGGTGATAACCCTCGCCAGTGGGAATGTGCCACATCACACAATCCACACGCAGCCAGTGGGAAAGCAGTTTGACCGGGTGGAGGACTTTTTCATTCCCACTACAACACTCCTCATCACCCACATGAGGTAAGTGCTAAAATGAGTGATTGGCCTTAGATTTCTCTCTCACCTTGACAGAAAGCCATGAGAAACCATAACAAACATGTCAATTGCAAAATAAAGATACCTAGAAATGTACTTAATAAACTTTTATTTATCAACATTAGTGATGAATCTCCTGTGATATATTTCTTTGTAAGCCCAATAGAGAAGTGAATTCATAATAATAGGGTTGGATTTTAAAATCACTTGCACAGATTTATATTTTTGCCCACACTCACGAGGGCCTCTTTATTACACTTTTGCAAAACACTGACCTTTGAACCTGACATAACAAAAGAACCACGCTCACAGAAATCTACTCAGTATGTTGTAATAACATTCTTGCATCATTTTTTCTCATTTATAATTTAATATAAAATTGCATTAGGAAGTGTAGTTCAGTTGAAATGAAATGTTCAAGGTCTGTACTTTGAGAAAACATGTTGTTGGCATGTTCTATCTCTGTATTTACAACAGGCGGAAAGGTAGTAACTTCTAGTGACATCACTCCAAAGTTTCATAGAAGCCACTTAAATACTTAAAAGGGGAGACTTTGGAGATATCACAATTTCTAGTATTGTGTATTTTAATAGAATAGAACTTTAATAACTCATTGAAAAAATTTAAAGTATTGCTTAACAATGTTAGTGAATCTGCACCAAACTCATACTTCGTTGTGTTTCTCAAATGGATTCTCATGAGGGGGAGCTGCTCCAGACTTGTTACAGGAGCCATGATTCAATTCTTGTGTATACTTGTTTCCCGTGTATTAAACTGAAAATGTTCTCATCTAAAAGTTGGAGTGGTAAGAATTTCAAAAGAGTGCAAAATTCAACTTGCAAAAATGAAAAGGAGGATTAAGAAATCAGAAATGTGGCTCACAGTCAAGATATTATCTATAAACTGTTTTATTCTGCAGCCAAGTGTGTGTTTTCAAAGAGTTTAATTTATTTCTCAAGCAGTTGACCATTATTCTTAGAATGCCTATTATGTGCTCAAGTAATAAAATGATTAGAACTATAAAACTCCTATCACAACTATTATATGTTTATATAGAAAATAAATAGAATGAAAATGTATGTTGTTTGCTACAAAGTAAAAATTTTTAAGGTTTGACTGCAAACACTATAATAATTTAGAGACTAAAGAAATCAGCATATGGACTGAAAATGGTACCACTTGAAATGTTATTGAAAAAATGTTTTTATATCTACTTGACACAAATAAAAATTTATTTGACACTGGTTTGTTATAATTAATAAATATCCCTTTTCTATTTTCATGTTTATGAATTATTATTGTACTAATAAATAATTCAATATGTAACACTGCTTTTATTTATCCCATTCTCCTATTCCTTATTACTTTATTTAATACTATTATCAGCTTTGCTTTTTTTAAAATGCACTATTAATACAATTATTTAAGCCAAAACTCCTGTGGTTATGAAACCAGTAGGATTAACAGTGTATAATTTTAAGCATTTCTTCTACCTTACAACAAATAGATTGTATCATTATGGTAAAATAGCCTCAAGAGACGGGAGTTGAAGTTTGTCTGCATGCAGTAAGTACTGTGTACAATTGTGTGTTTGTACATATAGCTGATATCCTTTCAGCAGATATCATCTGTTGAGGGTCAAAATGATAAGTACCTAGCTGGAGTTGAACCTAATAATAATTATAAAAACATCTACATAATATAAGCACATATAGGGCAGAATTTTATTTTAGTTATTTCTATATATTTTGAAAACCACTGAAAAGTATGCTCTAGGATATCTTTAAATATATTTATTTTTTTAGGAATTATATAGTGAAATGTGTGAGTGTTTTGCCAAATCTTATAAGAATGCTAAATTAAATTATAGCAATCCTAGCTGCATGTAGATCCCATTTTAATGAATGTGAATGATCATCAAATTTCCTATTGCATTTCAAAGTAACTACTACTATTACTAAAGTGAAGAGTACATGTAAAAATCAGCATGCACTTCCAAAAATAAACTGTTAAATATGTAAAGTATTTTTGAACACAATGAGGATTTACTCTCCATCTGGAAAACTTGAGGGATAGATACGTTTTGTTTTTTTTTCCCCACCAATTTCATGTACAGTATTTTTCTACCCAAATTCTACATGTGTTTAAATATGTGCTCCTGAGACTGATCTTTTTATGAATTGTGTTTTGTTCAGAATTTGAGTCTATTTTCTCACCGTTAGGCTTGGTATATATTTCCAGATCAATCAGAAGGTCTGACAAAAAATGTTTTTAGTCAATACAAGTTTTCTTCCTTTGACCCCTCTTCACATTAATCTGCTTTTCTCTAAGATGGCTACACCCTCATTTCAAATAATATATGTATCACATATGTCTGAAAAACTCCCGGATGAGTCAGGTTTTGATATTTTTAGTGCTTAAAAACCTGTGGGCACTTAAGTCATGCTTCTCAATGGAATGGAGATAAAGAGGGAAGGAAGTGCTATACTGTTTCCTAAACCAGAATAGATAGCACTGAGGGAAGAACCGTATGCCTTGTGTACCTTACTGGGTTCCTCAGAGCGTAATGCAGTATCACTCACGCAGCAAGCTGCATGGGGAGCCCCTGCATGGGGTGGAAGCAGTGAAGAGCTGTAACAGGAACTTACAGCTGCTGCCAGACCGGTCTAAGTCCCAGTGTTCCAGCAACACCATTTGCCACTGGCTTTGTGCAATTTACCAGCTTACTTCATTTTTTTCCTAAGGATTGGAATAAAGTAATGTTCGAATGTGCCCCTCGAACATTAGTAGTTTCCCAGACTACTCATAATCTATACTGGTGCAGGGGGTCACCTGAGATGACTTATAATTTTGCTGAAAGTCTTTATTTTTCCCTGTCTGTTTGTTTTTTTCCTGTTTTCTCCTTTTTTTGGGGGGGTGCATCTATGTCAAGAATTCTCGAGCTTGCTTAATTCAGTCTATAAAATATATAAAGACTTTACTAATTTAAGAGAACAAAAAAATTCTTTATAAATTTATATTAAAATATAAACTGGTAGTTTTAAAAAACTGATCTTCATAAAACAGTTTGAAATTTTCAGCACTTTAAAAACCCTTAAAAACCTAAGTTTGGTTCCTTTTGAATGGTCTGAGGAATTTGAATTTCCTGACACTAATTTTACCACTTAAAAGAATATTTCAAAATAAAGGCCTGGTATTATTACCAGGTAACCAGGTTCTTGGTGATTGGGACAAAGAATTGAACCGAACACCCAGAGTTTATAGCAGAGAACATAGGAGCAGGCCAACTCCAAGCAGAGGGCTGGAGGGACTCTATTCTTATAGGGCAGGTCCTTCCTGGCTAGTTTTAGCAGGATTTTACTGTGCATGTACAAATAATTGTGTTATTGAGCAGAGGTCCAAGGGGGGCAATATTTGGCCCACCCAGGGATGCAAAAAAAACTTACAAAACAGATACACCGGGGCCCCACACTCCAGAGGATGGTATACTAATACCTAATACCGTTCGGACCCCCCTACTGGGCCCGATCATCAGTCACCAATTGGAAAGACATCTCTCAATGCTAGAGATTTGTGAACAGGAAACAAAATATTTATTTAATGCTATTCAGACTTAATGCCTTCATTAAAATATCAAAGTCCTTTAGGGTATACACCTACACACACACACACACACACACACACCCCCGCTCCCTTCTGCCCCTGTCCTAACTCCAGGTACCATAAGTCAGGAAAAGAGCACATGTCCATTTTTCCAGGCCACTAGCATCATCAGCTGTGTTGACATCCAGGCAGGATCTTCAATTAATCCAAAGTTATGCGGCACCTTCTCATGGTCCACTGGCAAGAGTTCCTTGTACCCATTTTTTCAGTCAAAGTCTCTCCTGCTTTCCAGGCCACGCAGCCAAAGGGAGCACCCCAAAGCCGTGTAGGGCTCTTCCACCAAAGCTGCAGGGGTCCGCACTCTGCCAAAAGTTTGTGTCTTTCTTCTTCACCTGGCTGCAGGGATCTCCATTCTGGCAAAGCTACGTGGTTTTCCCTTTCGCCTGGGAAAGAGGGGGTCCGCACTCTGCCAAAACTGCGTGGCTCCCTCTTTCACCTCGCCAAAAGGGGGTCCTCACTCTGGCCCAAGACAGCCAATGGCTGTCTCCCCAATGGCTGCAGTGTCTGGGTTTAAATCCCCACACCAATCTTCCTCTGTACCCCTATTTCCGACTCCTCCCACGATCAGTTAGTCACACCTGCCAGTATTTCTGTGTTATTACAAGTTTACTGGGCTGCCATCCTTAGTGTGGGCAGGTATGGCCCCATGTCCTAGAGCCAATCTTCTCCAAGCCCCTACGCAGGCGCTGTAACTTGGGAGACCTGCCCCCAGTTACATCTTGGGGGAAGTGACTTCATCCCCCTAGCTCCAAGCCTGGCCACAGCCATTTAACATATCCAAGTGACCCACCAAAGCCTATAGATATGTTAAATGACCCTGCCATGGATTAGCTGCAAGGCTGTGGCTGTACAAAACAGCCCTGCATGTCCCTGCCCCATGTGTCCCTTCCCCCAACTCACACCTGTGGGGGGGGAAGGGGTGAGGACATCTTACATGTCTCTCCAATATTCCTATACACCTTGAGTTCTGGACACCATTCCAAATCTTTTTTTTGGGGGGCCCCCCTTGGCTGCACCCTGTATCAGTTGTATTACTTTAAAGCTACAGCACATGTTGTCTCCCATGGTTTTCCTGGATTCGCCACCAGGGAAGGGGGTCCCACAGTGTTACCTAGTTGACCCCTACTTCTCCAGAGGTCCCCCTGTACTAGGTTCACCTTTCCCTTCGCCAGAGAATTATAGCTCTCCATGTTAGAGACTGGTGAAAAGGAAAGAATTTATTCAAGTTATTCAGACTTAACAGTAATGACTTAATGTCTTCATCAAAATCCCAAAGTCCCTTAAAATACCCACAAATGCACACAGTCCTTTCTCCCTTTGCCCAGTCCAAGGTACCATATCTCAGGAAAAGAAATAGAAAGCCGTGTAGTGATTCTTTGCTAAAGCCGCATGGCGGTTCTCTGCTAAAGCTGCATGACAATTCTTCTCATGGCTGTGGTGGTGGGGGGGAGGTGGTCCCCCCACTCTGGCCAAAAGGGCGTGGTTCTCTCTCAATGGCTGCCATCTGCCTTTAAATCCCTGTGCCAATCTTCCTCTGCGGTCCCATTTCTGACTCCTCCCACAATTGGCTACACTTGCCAGCACTCCCATATCCTCCCAATTTTACTGAGCTGCCATAGTGAGTCTGGGCAGGTGTGGCCCCATGGCGAGGAGCCAATCGTCTCCAAGTTCTCACAAAGGCATTTTAACAGGGGCTGGGGTGTTGCCTCCCAGTTACACCTTGGGTGGAAGTCACTCCCTTCTCCCTGGCTCAAAGCATGGCCACAGCTATTTAACATATCTATGAAACCATTTAAAGGTTATAGATATGTTAAATGACCATTCTAGAGGTTATCTGAAACTGTTGCTATGCAAAACAACTCAATGGCCCTGCTCCATGTATCCCTTCCCCCCAGTTCAGACTTGTGGGTGTGAGGACATCTCATATTTTTAATATTTCCTGGACACCCTCAGTTCTGGACCCCATTGCAAATCCTTCTTTTGGGGACCCCCTGGCTGTACCCTCCTACAGTATCATCCACTCATTTAGCTCCTCACCTGCATTCATCTCATTCCTTAGCCCCTCAGTTTAAGCCACATGCAGTTATTCTTATTTTATACTATAGAGCGAGAGCTTGTTAGTGAAAATACCCCATTTGGTTTTATTTACATCTTTCTTCTCTATAGAAATCAGAAAATTATCTGAGCCCTAGGCTGGAGATAAACTAGATACCCCTAGGCTACACTATTGTTTCATCTAATTCAAAATGTCTTTAAACTGTAGAGTTCTAGTTACTGGACCAAACCTGTGTCCCTGACTTTCTCTTTCTTAAATCTAAGTGCTTGTCCAGGAGATAATGCGGAAAAACCCCAGAGCAGCAGGCGGCCATTCTCAAAGGCAGGCGCCTGTGAACCCCAGCCGTGAATCTGATTATCTGAAGTTCCTGGCAGATGAGAGAGGTTGCTGGGTACCCCTGCCCCCCCCCAAAGTCCCAGCTACTTCCCAAGCTTCTGAAAAGGGCTGAATAAACACCCGTAGCCTAGCTTTATTTTTAAAGATTATTAAAATTCTATAGTAGATATTTTGAATACACCTGTGTATGAGTTGGCTAACTACCCCCCCATTAGTTAGGGAAAATTTAAATTACTGAAAATTTAGTTCATAACACAAATGATTTTCTGATGCTTATTAAAATATACTGATTTAAATCACTGCATAATTCTATGCCATTTTTGTTTTTAAGAATAAACATTTTATATCTTATGTTTTGTTAATTTTCACAGAAATAGTTTCATGGAATATTTTACAGTGATGTATTTTCTATATTAATAATTCATTGCGCATTTCAGTTAACTGACAATGTCTATTAAATAGACATTCATTTTTCAGACTTGCAGTTAATAGAGACTTTTCTTTAAAAATGTTATACTTCAGCAAGTAATTCATAAGTCTTGAATCATAATTCTAAAGATAAAAAAATTATATACTGCAAAAGAAGTGTGTCTCCAATGACATGAGAAATATAGATTTTTTATATGAAGAATTTCAACTTGGATTTTTTCTATATAAAAGAATATTTAAATAGATAATATTAAAAGAAATTGTTAAAATGAATATACACATAGAGTTCTCAGAAGAACCAATTATGTCTATTTAATATTATACAAATTAAAATAATAACTCATTATGTTTTAATTAAAAGTACTCTATAAATGTAAAACAAAATGTTTTATTATTCTATTTATAATTTGTACCCAAAGAACTAGGTTATTATATCATTACATGTAAATAGCTATGTTTGAATAACATTATAGTTTTACAATTAATTTTTTAATGGTACGGCTAATGTGTGGGGGGTTTAATGACTTTTGTTATAATTTTTTAAATTAGCCAGAAACTAAAAAGTAACTTAAAAATGCATTTTTGAGGAAAATTGTTGTGTTACAATGGTTGTATTACATTTCAAAGCAAGTGCATCTCAAAACAATGGACACTTGCATAACTGATTATATATTTTTTGTGCCATTTTGAAGAGGAAGAAATTAATGTCAATTTCTGTCAGGGCCTATGGGAAGATTACAACTTTCTCGGCAGATGCTGCTAGAGTTTGCATACAGGAAATGCAAAACAACTGGTTTGCAGTAATTTATCATCTTATCATCTTTTTTAAAGTTCTGTGTAAAGATCATAGGGGTGAGGAGAACTGAGAAAATAAGAGTCTAATGAGATGGCAGGTACCCAAACAACAAGTGATGAAATGTTTTTCACTGGCCCTCCCTTGAAAAGTTTTTGGTGATTCTCCCAAAGATTTCTTTTTCTTTAGTAGGGGATCAAAGTGAGAACAACCTGGGACCAATGTGGTACAGAGATGAAAAATTTAATACATCTAGTAGTGCAAGATTCCAAGAAGGCCTGAAAATTTAAGCTAGAACTTATATAATAAAAGAATTAGCAGAATTTTTTTTTAGAGCTTTGGGCTTTTCATGAATAAAAAATAGTTTTAAGGTAGAGAAGAGGATGGCAGCAAGATGTCTTCACCTGTGGCACAGCTCACAGGTGGGCTATTTAAGGCTACGTGTAGAAATTGTTTACAAGTTTTGTCAACAAAATCATTTTTCTGATACAAATTACAACACGTGCCACTTGATGAACAAGATTTATTTATAGCCTGACCCTTGTAAACCTCTGCAAAGCATGCCTTCTCTGTTTCTTATCCTCTCTGGAGTTAGAGTACATGTAGAGACAGATTTAATCCCTTCCACCTTAAGCATGCTGGTGTCAATTTTTATAGAGGATACTTGTAGTAAATACAAGAAGAGAATTACTCCTGCTTTACGCGTGACCCCAGGACTAGTCCTATAAGTGGAAAGGGAAGATGGCAGCTTAGGTGATGCTATTTGAGATGCTTTGAAAGGCTTGCTTACCCTTTAAGTCGCCCCCCAACACCACCATTTGGTTGATGCCTAGAATTTCAAACTCCTCCTCCTTATAGTCTTTCTTTATATTTCTCTAGAGACCTACCTTCATAATGCTCCTACTTCTTGAGAGAAAGAGCAGTTAATAAATTTACATTGTTATTATTGTCATTTTTCTTCACTTTATAGGTTGATTGGTGGATTATGCAGTGTCTTAAAATTTATGTTCATGCTAGGAAGAGGGTGTGTGTGTGTATTTATTTCAATCAATAATTACATGATAAGCAATAAGATAAATAGAGTGTACCTGCAAATCCCAGTGACAGGGAGACCTTGAGATTAATGGGTAGTTATAGGAAAGCCTGGAAATGCCACTTCCAACATTTTTTTTCCTCCTCTGCATTTAACTTGCTGAACAAAATTAACAGAAAAAGATACCAATAACACTCCAAAAATTTCTTTGCAACATTCCACCCTGTCCTGCCACACACCTACCCCAAGTTGCTGTTGGGGTTGAATGAGTATCTGATTGACTGCTTCAGGAATTCTGTGGAAAGTGGGCCTTTGTGTTACTCTTCACAGTGGATGAGCTAAAAAGGGGAAGGGTGCTGGCAACACCCTTCTAGACCCTCTAACATCAAATGTAAGAGCGTGGGTTATGTGCCGTTGAATCTGCTCCAACCCCTGGCAAATGAATGATATCCACAGTATCCCGCCCTCCACAGGCCCCTGCTCAGATCCTGCAGACCCATGCCACCGGCTCCTTTTCTAGAATCAATCCATTTCTTATTTAATCTTTCTCTTTTCCTGCTGCCTTTTACTTTCCCCCACATTATTGTTTTTCCAAAGAACCCATGGTGTGCCCGAAGTAGGACAGCTTTAGAATGTAACAGTATTTGCAATCAAATGTGACAGTGAGGAGCTGAGGGTTCATCTCTTACTTCAGGTCTGTCACAACCCAAGAGCCAATGGCTACGGCTGCACTGCCGGAGACGGAGCAACTGGAAATTGGTAGCAGGCACCATTCCGGCAGTCGGGAGAGAAGTCCGTAGCGCTCCTTCTCTGTTATAAATTACAGCAAGAAAATGATTAAGAAGGCTTTGGGTTGATATATGCGTCCTTAAAGCTTCTCCAAGGGAAAAATAAACATTCTGTTAAAGCGAAAGTGAAAGTAAAGTATATCATTCTCTCTCATATTTTATCAAATCTGTTAAAGCAAAATTATACATATGGTTAGCCATATATCAAGACAATGCTACACTTTGTGATTTGATGCATGGTCAGGCCAGGGTTATAGAGATACGGTTTCAGCACTAAAGTTGTCTGGCTCCACTGAAACCCTCGTGCATCAGAAGAAATGGAAAATATCAATTATTAAATGCATTTTTAGAAACAACATAACTTGAGGATAATAAGCAGCAATTATATTACTTCAAAAATGGTTCTTAAAGATCTCAGAAAAAGCACAATTCAGTGAAGTTCAGTATTTTTCTTACATTCATACTGATATGCTATTCCTTCCACAAAGAGAAATAAACTAACAATAAAATGATTCCAAATATCCCAGGAGCCAGAGCTCTTTCTATCTATATTCTCTCAAGTAATGAATATCTGAAATGTAAATTCTGAGACTATGACCCTCCCTTTTCCAAGTTTCTTCACTCTTTCGTTCCCTCTCTCCAAGGCACATAAAAGCTAAATCTCAATCGTCAGGACCTATCTCTTGGGACACTTACATCCCCAGAGCCTAGGGTCTGCTCTATCTAGACAGACAAGGTTCATAAATAGTTCATTAAACCAAGTGTATACAGGTACTTTTGTGAGTGAGTGTGCAAATACACATGCACATCATTGTTAGTAAACCTTCCAACATTCTTATGCTGGTGCAAAGTTTCTTCCACATAAACACCTAGTACCTTTCTTCATCTTGTTTCTAAAAAGAAGCAAACACACCATACCCTTCAATTGTTGACTTACAATGCCCTTCTTTTTCATTGTGGTTACTGGGTTTGCCTTTATTTTAAGTGGTACTTTCAAACTTCTTTAGCATATTGGTGCAAACCAACACTGAGTGTGTCACTGAGTGCTTGAAGCCAAGTACTGTGCATTTATTGTATGTGTTCCATTTGTTATCTTGGTTACTTCTGAAATGAGAGAATCCCATTTGCCTCCTTGCTGGGTCCTGTATTAACAGGGCTCTGAGCCTTACAAGGAAAGAGCCTAGTGCCCCTGGTGGGTGAATCAGGTAGGCCAGCACCTCTCTTGACAGAATACCACTTAGTCATATTAGTAGCCTGAATTTGCTATGTAATATTTTTGTTGTATGAGAAAACAAGCAAACTATAATCAAAATATGGAGATTTAATTAGCTTAAAAAAGAAAAAGTTTTATACAGGTGTGATTACTAGACACCAGGCTCTAGGATTTAATAAAGTCTCCAAATAGATTGATACTACACCATTTTTTACTGACAAAATCAATGGAGCTCTAATGACATGTAATTTAGAAACACCCTACAGTGCATATCTGCCTCTTGCGTTTTATTATGCAAAGTAAAATAGCTCCCGCACCTTCTCTCAGAGGTCTTTCTGCTAACTCATCAAAGCGGTCAGCAAAATACAGGGCTGTCCATTTGACAGGATTCAGTAATCTCCCCAGGGGACAGCACATTTCTAGGTACTTCTTTCCTGTGTCAGATATGATTTTGGGTTTTGCTGGAAATGGTAATTTAAACTTATTTTACCCTAAACAAGTAAATGATATGGTTGCATAAATTATTTGTCTCTCTGATTAGTAGTGTCAACCAATGGTTACTGTCACCGATTTAATTTAATTCCAGCAGGAACCCCCCACTTGGGGTATGGTGAAGGAGGAGACTTTATTCCATGCAGACAACTCAGTTGCCATATAGCATGCCTGTGGAACAGCACAGCTGTGGAGCAGCTTCATAATGTCACAGCTCAGTTATTAAACAGCCAGGCTGTGGGATGACACAGGCACACAGCAGCCCTTGGGCACAAGGCGATCCACACCTGAGGCCCATTGCTGGCTACACAGTGCAGCTCTGCCCTGCCCCATTTTTACCCCCTGAAACAGGACAGCTCCACTGTGCTCTGGTCTCAGGAGATGTCTCCTGTCTTTTAGCCCCAGCCACATAAACGCAGTCTTTGGTGGAAAGGGAACCCATGCTCTCTGAGACAGAGGAGAGCTGAGTTACATAGAGAGAACTCCTTACCCCTGTTCCCTGACTGGTCCATTCTCATGCAGATGAGGACTCCAAATTCTCATGGTTTGATTTGTCCAAAAACACTGCTCTGGTTGTAGAGAATGGAGCTGGCTCTAACTGTTCATTGAAGATGCTAATGACAATACAGCTGCAATTGGACAGGGCAAGTCTCAGTTCTTTTGGTTGAAATAGGGCTCCAGGAACTCCTTATATAAAGGCTGGCTGGCTCAGATGGCAGAAACACAGTGCAGGCAGGCAGTTCTGTGCAGGCTTCTCCCTGAAGCATGGCTTGCATGATAGGCTCCTGTTTAGCAAGGGCTGGTAGGCCCTGATTATAAATTTGAGCCCACCTATCCACCAGGGGCCCTACCCAATAGGTATATTCATTCTCAGGGTCAACAGTAGTAAAAAGAAATTCGGATAACAGGATAAATAAAGAAGAAAATCAAAAGTTGAGTTAAAATACAATATATCATAAGAAAGGGGCAGAACTCATCTTGAAAACTTAAGCAATTTCTTATATTAATGTTCACCTTGCATAACCGATTTCACACATACATATATAATAGATTAGACTATAATATTTTGATACAAGCACATAGGCAATAATAACTAGTGCTCATAAAACATGTTCACAAAAGAATAATGTGTATTGAGGTTTCCCATTCTATCTCTAAATGGATATATTATTTTTCTGTTGAAGGAATATGGCATATTTTGCCATGGCATCTGCTTTTATGAATCCATGAATTTTTCTTGATGAAATGTTTTATTAAAATGTTAAAACTTTAAAGAAATGTATGATAATAATTCTCTTTTGAGTGAAATTCTACTGTAGCTTAGCAGAGCAACACTATTAGATAAATGATTTTATCCTTGAGAACACCAGCATAAGTTGATAATCATAACTATCATTAGAACATCTGTGTTCTGTGACTGTGACTACATACTTATTTTATGTATACATCACTTTTCAGTTTTCCTTGACCACTTTTCAATTTTCTTTGGCAAAGTTAATTTAAAATTTGTGGTAGTAGTGGGGAATGTCTTTAGGTAGACCACATGGCACTATTCTCGCTCTTCACAACAGTTGGAGGTTCTAAAAATTGTTCACTGTGCACCTGCCTAAGTTAACATGTCACAGCATTTTAATTCAGTTGTGCACCTGTGGGCGTTGCTTCACTGCAGTGATCCATGTGAGAGAAACAAATTGGTCATTGTGCATCAACCAAAGAATATTTGGGCAAATGCATTCATGTTATTATTGATATATCTTTGTTGTTGCATTTATTGTGGTGACATAGGTTAATAAAATTATATGTTTCAAGTGCACAGTCCTCTAATGCACCATCTGCATGTGCGCTTTCCACCTGAAGTCAAATCTCCTTCCGCCACCATCTCTTTGACCCCCTTTACCCCTCACCGCCTCTTCCCCAGTTCCATCTCATAACCACCATGCTGTTGTCTGGTCCCATGACTTTTTGTTTGTCTTGTTTATTTGTTGTTTAAGGGCAACCAAGAGTTCTCCCTGTTCCTATTCACTTGTTATGTTGCAATGCTCTATAGCTTGCTTCTCTTTTTAAAAAATATCATGCAGTAAAATGTCAGGTTTTACAGCTCTTTGAGATTTCATTCAAGCAAAACTAAAATGCATAAAAAGGATGTCAGAGAACCTTTAAAATGAACTGTAAAAGAGAAACCCACCAAATTAGTAGAAATGTGGATAAACTGCCTCTTAAGTCAAATCTATGAGTCATGAGTAGGATTGTTTAACATAACCGTGTGAGTGTATTAAGAATATTAGGCAACAGCCCTGAAACAGATGGGGCTTTATCATTTGGTGTACACACCAGCTTGGTATAAGGTATATGCACCTCACATAATAAATCAAAGTAGACAGCTTCAAGGGAAATTAAAATGACATTTGCCACAAATGACTCTTAAAATTGTTAGTTGAGTTAGTTAAAAATCTCCTCTGTATTTAGACTGAGATTAGGTGAGTTTTGTTCTGTACTATGGAACTTTTTACTTTCTTATTCTTCCATTTATTTTATTTTTTGAAAGGGGGTGGATAATGAAATATTTACATATTTTTTTTCTGTATTGGTAGCTGATTTTCAAGAAGAAACAGTATAAAATTACAGTCATAATTTTTTTACAGTAGCATACAATCTTATTTTCATGCTCATGCAACTTTGGATACCTAAATATAGCTTTCGGTTTCTGTGAAACAAAGGGAACCAGGGTTTGCTTATCGTATGAAAAAAGTTTCTGCTTTATGTAACTAAGCCAAGAAAATCTGAAAAGACCTAGATTTAATGTCATCTTAATGCAAATTAAGATCATTCATCATTTTTGAGTGATCAAAAACATTGCCTGTGAATTAAACTAGTTAAAAACTACATGGAAATTCTGTTTAAATACTTCATTGTATTAACACCAAACACAGAGAGTATTTTGAACCTCCAAAGAATTTTCATTTGAAAAACTGACATAACTCATTTAATAATAAATAAAAGTATTTTAAAAATAGATCATTAATTTATATAGGAAAATGATGTTAAGAACATCTGGCTAGTGTAGCTCAGTGGATTGAGCTTGGGCCTGCGAACCAAAGGGTCGAGGTTTGATTCCCAGTCAGGGCCCATGCCTGGGTTGCAGGCCAGTTCCCAGCAGGGGATGCATGAGAGGCAACCATACATTGATATTTCTCTCCTTCTCTCCTTCCCTTCCCCTCTAAAGATAAATAAATAAAATCTTTAAAAAAAAGAAAATGATGTTAAGAAATATTTTAATAGATCATAGATACACATATCTTTATGTCAGCTAAACACGCCTTCTCAATTTCTTGCATACAGCCTTAATCTACTTGGCAATGTTTGACATCAAAAACCTCCACTTTCACACAAATTAACATTTACACTGGGAAATAATGGAATCTATTCAAAAAGATTTTGTTGAGCGCATATGCCTTTGTGAAGAATAGTAGTACATTGAATAGATACCATTTGGCAACATTTATTTTGAGATGTACATTATTATCATAACTTAATATTTTATATTTTGTGAATTTTTGAAAGATATACTGTTTGGATATCAGTATCAAAGTCCTTGTGAAAATAGAGGTTACATTAACCTATATAGTATATTTTTTTTATTTTCTGAGTCTGACCTGTGACTTATCAACATGAAATTTATATTGAAAATCCTTTTAATGATACTACTACTACTTGTTTAATTTTAAAGTTATCCATCTTACCATCTTCTACTATTATAAAATATTTCAAAACACTTTTTGAACTTTCATATTTTGGGGTTTACAGAAGTAAGAAATTATATATAATTCTTCTGATTTATAAAGTCATTACTAAAATTTGAAATTCATACAAATGAAAAATAATAACAATTTTATTGTGAGTCTGCAATGTGCATAATTTAAAGAGATTCACTTTTGTTATAATAAATTCAATGGTTTTCAAAGTCATACATGGAATTAAACCAAGAATTTAATTTTAGCAGGAAATAAGGAATGACCATGTTAAGGAAAAGTGGGCCAGGTATCTGAGTTTACTTGAAATACAGGTTATGCACTTATATATTCATATTGTCTGGCAGTTTCATCAGAATTTTCTAAGTTTCCTCTTGTCCTGCATACAATAGTCATTTTAATAATCTCTTTAATTTTCTTATTTGAATATAGAAGTTAAAGTCTGAGTTTATAAAGTCAAGTCAGTTTATTGTACCATTTGCAAGCCTTCAGATGGTATTGCCTAGTTGTAGTTTTCTTATTACCTCCATAATTATATAATATGTTAATAGTAATTCAGAAACATTGAGCACTTACTCTGTGGCAGACACAGAGCTAAGACTATATTCTGCACTCCCTCATTTAAAACTAACAATGACATAAATTTTTATCCCTATGCTGTGTATGGCGAATCACTTATCTAATAAGTGTTGGGACTAGCTATAAACTCAGTTCTGTCTAAATTCAGTGTCTTAGCTCTTAATACCTTACAGTATTTTGAAGTCTTCCTTAAAAATTATTTTCAGAGTTCAAAACCTTATGACTGATGGGTGCTCCATGTTAACCTAAGCACACCTTTAAAACATTCCCTTCTCTTGCTTTTATGTGTCTCTCCTACAATAAAACTCCACTCCTCACAACAGACCTCCACTATGTTTTCTTGCCTATTTGCAGTTATTTGCAGAATGCCTTGTTTCTTCATTGTCTGCCTAATACACCCTTCAAAGTTTATCTCAAATCCACCCTTTCTAAAATTTGCTATACTTTCCCTAATTGTAGTCCCCTTGACATTTTCGATTTTTATTATTTCTCATTTGTAGTTGAGACACACAGACCCAGACTGGAAGCCAGGTCCTTGGCTCCTCTGAGACCTTTAGCACAATAGTTAATATTGCTTAGATTGGTGTGATTTTCTTCTTCCAAGGGTAAATGATTTCAGAAGGGACAGAGAAAAAAATATGCTATGGTGTCTAGAATCCCTGCAGACAGTGTCTGCAAATGTCTAACTTCATAAGGTCTCTTTATTAATCTGTCCCATGTCTGACGCACCCCCAGGCCAAGCCCTCTTACCTCTTACCTTGCTAATGCAATTAACTCCTTACAGTTTCTCTATAGTTCTCATTTTCTCCATACTTCAATTCACCAGAGAACCACTGATTCCTCTTTCTCAGTTTGTAGCTGTGGTTGTACAATTCTCCACTGGAAAGAGAAAAAAATGTTTCTAATTGCATATTCATAAAATCCAAACTACTTTGAGCCCACCTCTTCAACAGCCTTAGCTCCTAAAACTGACTGACACCTACCTACCACCCAAGCACTGCAAACCTGAGTAGGGCCCATGCTCTACTTTCCTGTTCCACTTAACTATTTATTTTGTCTAAAATTCTATTTCTTATTATTCTTTAGATCTCTTAATTCATATCAATCTCCCAGCCAAACTCAAATGCACTCTAATTCATGCAACTTTTTTCTATTCTTGTATCATTTATGAGCACTCAGTAAATATGTGTTTAAAAATAATGCATTTAGTCATGTTTCTCTGAATGTCTGTCTGGCTTGATGATTCTGCGGAAAAGGAAAAAAAAACCCCGCAGTGAGCTAAGTCCCCATTTGTTGTTTACGGAAAACTGCTCCACGCACGGCCTGAGATTCTGTGGAGCCAGGGAGTTGCCGCTTGTCGACCAGTTGTAATGCCACAGGGAGGCAACTCAGTTTGAAGATAATTTGGATCACACGAGTGAGCTCGAGAGGAACATCAAACCTGTAGGGTTGCCATCTGTAAGCTTTCTCAGAGTCCTGTAAAATTATCACAGTCATAGCTGGGGCATTTACTTATTCAGTCTATCTCTATGACTTACACAAATCCACATTTTCTCTAAGTACTGATAAAATTGACTAGGTCTCTGCTCAGAGGGAAACTTTATATTTCATGTAAGATTTGACTAGAAGTTGTAATTGAACAAAACCTTGAGCCATGGGAATATTATAATTCTTCTAAGATTTAGGAAATCTACTCCTTTCTCTCTCAGGTAGATTTCATTATAAATCTCCTGGATTGTTTGTTTGAGATTTATAGCTTTCATGTTGTTCTGAAAATGCTCTAGAGACATTTACTCAGTGAGTTGTTTTTTTTTTTTTTCCTGGCTTAAAGTGATATGTATGAAGTGGATATTTTAGTAGGTTTCTCAGTTTTAATGTAATATCAACCTAGTTTATAGAAATGTTAAATAATTGGTAAACTTCACAAGTGAGTTAGAACCCTACCTACTCAATTTCTAATATTTCTAAAGTATATGTCTTTTTTAAGTGAAATTTCTTAAATTGTAACACAGTGAAGAACAGTATCATTTGCAGTTGACATTCATTGTGTTTATTAATAACTTAGAAGCTCAGGAAGCCCTGCTGATTTGTTCATTTTAATTTGAAATTTTAATACCAGTGTTGAAGAGAAAGCTAAGCATGCTCTTCAGCAAACATGGCATAGGAAGAGGTTCCGAAACAAGGGCTGCTTTTTTTTGTCATTCACAAGCACCCATGAGACACACACTCCTCTGCTGAGCTCTATGAAGTGTCCTATCTGTGACCAGAAATATTTAGAGCAAAAACATTCTGTAATAAAGATGACATGCAAAAATGGTAAATAAATATCTGTCTAGTGGAATGCTGGCAAATTTCTTTTTTTTCTCTCTTTTTTTGGTAATAACCATTATTGTTGGCATTTATTGAGTACCTACCATGTGGCTAGATTGTTTTTTTTTCTTTTTAATTTTATTTAGTTATTTTTTAAGTAGCAAATTTCTTTTTTAATGTCAGTACTAAAGTAAACAAATGATACATTAATAGGATTATTACCTGATGAGCATCAGGCAAGCGAATGTTTGAACCCTCTTAAAATTCACTACTCGGTTACTAAGAATATCAATGTGTACTCAAAACAAATTAATAAAAACCTCTCGTGGTTATTTCTGTTATGCTCGATATTTGCTGCGGGAAACATCAGTCCTACAATGTAATTCGTCTCAGACCCTGTGAAGTAAAACACTGTTAGTGGTCAGAAGGCAGCCGTCTGAGACGCTTCCATTTCTCCAAGGCTGAAAAGAAAATGTGGTAAAAAACCCAAATCTCTGAAATGAGGAGTCATCAAGATGCGATCTGGCAGGTCCAGAGGCAGGTCAGTGTTTTGAACAAAGTGAACAAATCACCAGCGCGGAGCCTGTGCGTTAGGAGACTCAGATCCGCACCAGGAAAGCCAGACAGGACCCCATTCTGTTGGAAAATGAGGTTGTCAGAGACTTTCCGTAGGTGTAGGGAAAAGCAAATAAACACTTCGACAAGTCCAGATGTGTGATTACACTCACTGGCTCTCTGCAAACAAAACAAAACAAAAACTGAACAGAGCAAAGATCTGCACCGCGAGTCGGAGAATCCATCACAGGCCCAGTGGTGTCACGCTCCTTGGCTGGGTTTCCTATGGACCACTGTGGCTCTTCTCCTTTCTGCTTGAAAAGGGGAAGTAAAATCAAAAGTCACCTTGTTGTGGTGAGAGGACTAGCAAAGTCATCTTATTCTTCTCTGTGACTCTAATAATATTAGCACATATTGTGTTGTTTGGCATTATGTGTTTCTGTCAAGAAACAGCTTTTGAAAATGGCAGTAATTCATCTTCAGTCACAGAAAATAATATGCCAGCTTGCGGCATGAGTAAGGGCCTTCCTCAGAACTAACTCACACTGGCCATTACTTGGAGTCCTTGCCCGACACAGTCCTGAGACACGGCTTCGTGCATATATGACAGTTTTCAGAGTGACACAAATTGGAAAGTGTTAGTTGGTGCCCCGTCACCCTGTCTGTATGTATATTTCACATCCGCACATATGCGTTTGTGTATTAAATAATCGGGTTGTATGAAGCAGGCGTACCCCATGCGGTCACTCATTCTGATTGGATGGTGCTTATAACCTAAAAGTTGTCAAATTTTAATATCAGTTCTTAAGTAACGGCACTTCATTGAATGTGTAATCTGGGCAAGGCAATGTTTTAACCTATTGTTGATCATAACTACCACATTATTCCCCTTCCATGAATTAGGAAACAGGCTCACAGATAAATTAAATGGTTTGCTCAGCATCACGCGATGGTTACTGTGGAGCTGACATACGAACCCACACAGTCCGGTCAGAGCAGAGCATGTGAGTGTCCTTAAGCTCTCTGCTCTCATGCTGGGACTCCATGCCCGAACTCCCCCACCCCCAACACACACATGCACCCATTTACAGCCTTGAAAATTTGCATCGACTTGGTTCACTTAGTAATTTTGTGTTTGTATTTTGTGGAAAGATGTTGAAACTATTATTGGGTTAGATACATTTCTGAAATCTGTTTAACAGGAAATCTTTTGAGAGATTTCCACTGTTAAGGTGAGAAAATAGCATAAGTCAAGGAAATTTTACTGATTAAAATATGTGTTCCATATATTATTTGATCCATTCATTTACTGATAGGTATGTTGGTTGCTTCCAGGACTTGGCTATTGTAAATTGTGCTGCTATGAACATGGGGGTGCATAGGTTCTTTTGGACTGGTGTTTCAGGGTTCTTATGGTTTAATCCCAGCAGTGGAATTGCTGGGTCAGAAGGCAGATTCATTTTTAGTTTTCCGAAGAAATTCTGTATTGTTTTGCACAGTGGCTGCACCAATCTGCATTCCCACCAACAGTGTACTAGGGTTCCCTTTTCTCCACATCCTCTCCAACACTTAGGAAAAAGGGTGAAGGGTTTTCAGGAACAACTATTGTGGGGGCGACTTTGCCCGCAATGTGCCTCCATCCACCACAGATGAAAGCGAAACTACCAGGACAGGATCTGCTTAGGGAGGAGAGGTGGTCAATCTCTCAGAGGAGAAAAGGCCAACAGCCCCTTCCTCAATGGGTTTCATTGGGTTCGTTTGCACAAGTGATCAAACAATAGACAGCATTCAAAGAACTATGAGGGCTTATTCTCAGTCAGGGTCAGATAGCTAAAGAGCCATAAAACTTTGAGGAAAAACTTCTTGCTTGGACCCTTATCATTTAAATGAGAACATTCTAAACAAAGCAGGATTCACAGGATTTTACAAATTTTTTTCTTAGGCCTGATCATCTGGGGAACCTGCCCTTTCCAGCACAGGGCTTCACCACCTTCCCCATCACAGGTTTTAGTGGATTAGAGCCAGGAAGCGCTTCTCTCAGAGGACATTAGGGACTTGGGCTATATCAGAATAGCCAGGGGGAGAGGGTCCATCACTCCTTCTTTGTTGCAGCCCCCCGAGTCCTTCCATGATGGTCTCCCAAGTAATCATGTCTGGCTTAGGTTGCCCCTCCTTTGAGGGGTCATACCCGTCATAGAGTAACTGATCAAGCATTGGGGACAGGGGACAAGCTTTGTCTCCTTGTGGCTTGCATTCTGGAGGTAGCTCACTCATCCTTAGCCATGGGAGGCAGTTACAATTCCTGAAACCAGGCAGAGCAGTTCCCAACAAGGGAACACATAAAGGACACATGGACAAAATCAAGGGGAGGTAGAATCAGGGGAGGGAGGTGGGGATGCCTGGGGTGGGTGGGGATAGTCGGAGGGAAAAGGCAGACAACTGTACTTTAACAACAATAAATTTTTTTTAAAAATGAAAAAAAAACACACCTGAAACTAATACAAAATAATATTGAACGTAAACTTGAAAAACAACTGAAAAAAACAAAAATAAAAACCTGCTCAATATAAAAAAATAAGTTTTATATTAATTGGGTAGTGCTATGTTCTGGTATTTTCCATGCTTAAATTATCTTCTACTTAATTTATTTTCTATTTCCCAGAGTATAAACATGCTCATTCCTTGTTTGCATCATACTTCAAAAGCCTCCTCCTAGCTGCCAACATATTAAGAACTGTTACTGATGATATTTGTGCTCACTACCACATAATATTGGCATCGGCTTTGTTCATTTAGATTTATGAATTGGAACACTGAAAAATAGTTCCTGGTGTTCTTTAGACTTTTATAAATATTTTTTTCCATGGGGCATTATAAAAACACCATTCTGTAGCCATGTAAGATGCTAATTAGACAGCCTACTTTTTGATTATCAGCAAGTGAGAAAAAGGGGAAATTGAAAGACAGCATATGAAAGATTTTAGATAAAATGCTTTTGTTGAATGTTATACTATTCACTTTCACCACCAATGAATGTCTCCAGCACAATGAGCTGCTCACTTATTTCTAAGTAGCAGTTGTTATTTTCTCTGTGGTATATTATAAACATTGGGGAAAAACAGTATTTATAGGTTTAGGCCCACTTAAAGATGAATGTGAAAGATCTCCATTGGCCAGATGGGCTCATTGGCAGCTATGAGAGAATTGGCAGCTAAGAGAATCCCTTCCGATGCCTCAACATTGTATCACTTTTATAAACAACATTTGAATTACATTTTCTTACATCTACAGATTTTCTTCATCCTTCTTGCTTTGAAGGGAACTCCATTGTCCATTTTCTGCGGTTCTTTTGCTCGCATGCCTGGTATTCTCATTCTATTAGCATTGATGTATATGGGGTGAGGGAGCTGTTTGCCTTTGCCATTTTTACATGTACTGTCATTTATAAACCGTAGATTCTCCCCCAACATGAGAAAAAAGAAAAAGCCCCCGCTTTAGAAGTGTACAATCCTCCATCTCAGTTATATCACTTTCATTTCTTGTTACCTACAGCATCTAAGTCACTCCTTGTCAACAGCTACTTATTGACAACCTCATGCACTACCTTCATCTCTATACCAAGACCTGCCAAGGTCTCATAAAGATAACTCATCCACCGTTATCCCTCCCCACTTTCAGGAGATCAACCAATGCTGCTATTGAATTGCTTGTATTACTCACATTCCATTTAGAATCAAGTCATTGCTACAAATATGATAATAGTATCTGTTTTCCTTCAGAAGAAATAGCAAACCACTTTTCATGGGATTAAGGCCATTTATGACCTAGTTCTGTTCTCTTTTTTTTCTTTTCTTTCTTTCTCTTTCTTTCTTTTTTCCCTGTTTTACTTTTGTTTTTATAATGCCAGCAACAATATATTAGTATTCCATTTTTTAATTATGGTTTATGTTCAATGTTATTTTGTATTAGTTTCAAACGTACCTCATAGTGTTCAGACAATCACATACTTTAAAAAGGGCCCCCCTTATTTTCAGTACCATCCTTAGTTATTACAATATGCTTGTATATTCCTTATGCTATTTTGTTTTTTCATATTCATCAGTGGTTACTTCCTAATATTTACCTTGTGCTTCAGTCGAACTTGCCACAGTCCCTCTATTATGCTAGGCTCTCTGTGAGTCTGTGCAATCTCTCTACCCAGTCCTTCTCTGTGGAACCTATTCTAGGGCCTCAAAATTATATTTTCCTAAAATTTTATGCTAGCTCCTATGATAGCAGAAATTGTTTATTTTAAAAATTTGTTCACATATTTGTCTTCACCATGAAAATAAGAGAATGATAATTATTGTATTGTTATCCTGAACATGTAGCTCATGGCCTTATATGTGGTTCAAATTCAAAATACAAAATAAGGGAGTAATTGAATATAATTAGGAGAAGTTACTTGTAAATATTTCAAAAAGTTTCCTCTGCAAGCTTGCTACTACTTAGAAAAGATTTTACTTTTTTTTTCATAAATCTCAAGCAAAGGCCAATAATTCTAATGATTCTGAATTGATCAAAATGTTCCAATTTTCTGACAGGCTCAATCCAACCATCTGCAGGTAAACATAGGCATAGATGGAGGGGGTTGATACAGAAATTATTAACATATATTTGAATGAAGACTGTCCCTTGAGTTCTTTATAATCTAGTAAAATAGTTTAATATGTAAGTAGAAGCATTGTGATGAGCGTTATAATGGAGGGAGAAGTGAAGGATGGAACCTTGTTGATGAAATGAGAGATGCGACAGTAGAAACCATTAGGTGATTAATTAAATATTACATAAAATTATATTTAAGTCACTCATAGTTAGAGATCAAAGAAAGTACAGTTGTTTAAGACTGTTTGATAATTAAAATTTAAAAATTACCTTTTTTAATTGAAAGATTTGTACTCTCAAGCTTGGAGAGGGAAAGGGTCATGTGGTAGAAGTGAGCTCAGAATACTTTCTGTGCTACAAATATAGACATTCTCATCTGCATACAGGAGTCGGTCTTTTGTTTTAAACCCACATCAAGCCATGTCAGTTAGTTTAAGGACTTTTTCTGTACCATTCCCTAATCTACAGCTATATGCTTCTGTTCCTGTCCTTCATTTTCAAAACTGATTATGATTGCAATGCTTGCAGCATTTATCATATTGCATTTTATGTCATTGCCTTCGTTTATCCTTGCACGTTCTCCATAGTTCTCCTCCTGAGGTACGGGGTCACAGTTTGTTGAATAGCTCATTCCGTGCAGTCCCTAACAGACAACGCTTGTTAAATAAACATTATTTGAGTAGAATTTTCATATGTGGTTAATCAATTTTAGTAAGTTTTAATCTGCATATAGTGAAGATATAGGTTAGAATATTTATGTGTCACAAAATTATTATTATTAAGCAAAAAGCTGAAACTGAGATACTAGCTGGAGGATATACATTTTTTTCTTTAAGTATGTTTTAGGGGACACTTTCTGTCGTTTTAGAAGCGCCAATCAGTTTCTAAATGGGGAACTTTTCTTTCTCTTTATGTACCAGCTAAAAATAAAATAAAATTCTCCACAGTAGTTTTAAGCTCTGCTCCCTACTCTCTTACTCCTGTGTGAGGAATAGAATAGAATTTAGAAACATAAGATCTACTCCAAGCTCTTTAATAAGTGAGCTGCTGAACTTCAGGTCTATCCTTTAATCTCACTGGGCTTCAAGATTTTCATCTGTAAAACGAAGGAATTGAAGCAGATCATCTCCAAAGTCCCTGCAGCCCCAAAGCAAACTCGTGGTTTTACGATCGTCTCAGGCAAGAACATCTGGCTCTGAGCTGTTCTCTCTCATGCATTCTGACGCTATAGAAGAACTACCAAGTGTTAATCGGTCCCTCAATGGAGGCAAACATTCTTTGGAACAGGAACTTCCTGGGCAAGGAATAGCTATTGAATATAATATATAATTACTCAAAGATCTATGATACCTGTAATATAGCTCAATTTACCACATTGCCAAGTATATCCTTGATTATAAGTAAATTCTACCCTCAACCTATTTCACTGACATTCAGCCAGCAGCACACTGCCCAGAGTCTTTCTATTTTGGTATTTGACAGACCATGATATAGTTAATATCTAAATATGGAAAATGTAAACATTATATCAATATAACAAGACTTTATAATATAAACACACTTTTCTTTCCTAGTCACACCTTCCTCTAACCTTCATGTCTGCCTCTTAAAAAAAAAAAAGCTAATATCATATGACCTTTTCTTGTTTTCAAATTTCTTAAAGTTGAAGCTCATTTGAAGAGTGTGTATCTGCAAAGATCCGAAGTAGCATTATGCCACTTTCTAATTTAACTTCCAAATTTGAGAATTAAATACTGCACTCTTGCAAAATCTTACTGGCATACTGAGTCCTACAGAGAAGTTGGAAAGCAGCAGGATGCTCTTTATATAAGAAAAAAATGAATAAAGAGATAGAATGGAAAAAGACCATAAAATAATTTTTTAAAGAATTTACAGAAGGAGGGAAAAGGAGTGATAAGCTTTTCTTTAAATAAGAGAAAGTGTGTGCTCTGAAGATACTGTTTAGAAAACTGGTTCTCTGCTTCTCAAGAAATAAAACTTTAAGAGGGGTAGACGCTGCCTTCAGGATATTGGGTCATTTACTGCCGTGCCTGTGTCCCCAGTAACCAGTGAGTTAACATTCTGTTTCCAATGTCAAAATAATTATATTAAAACTACTATAAGAATTGCTCTTTCCAGACTTGGCAGGTGAGGCTCAGTGGGTTGGGCTTCCCCCCCACACACAACTAAAAAGTTGCAGGTCGCATTTCTGGTCAGGGCACAAGCTTTGCGGGCTCAGTCCAGGTCAGGGTGTATGAAAGGCAACCAATGGTTGTTTCTCTCTCACATTGATGCTCTCAATTCTTCCCTTCTCTCTCTAAAAGCATGTCCTTAGGTGAGGATTTAAAAACAAGAATTTATTTTACTATATATATAATGTGAATGCTCTTTCAATATCAGCACGAGTTTAATTTCCTCTCTTCCTTGCCATCTGATGATGAGCAACACAAGGTACTAGAAAAGGTCAAGCCCTGTCTACTGCCTCGGGTCATCATCAAGTCGACTTTGGTTCAGCTGCTATTTCTAGCTTTAAGACTTAAGATAGATTATTTTGTGGGGAATGTTGGTGGGTGGACAGGGTAAGAGAGAGTAATCGCGGGGGGAATGTGGACAACTGTAATTGAACAACAATATTTTTTTTAAGACTTAATATAGAGAAGAGAGTATCTTCATCATGGACTATGTCTGTTCAATTGTTCTGGTGGTAGAATGCTCACTCATGTCTTAGGCTTGATAATTTCAAGCTAAAATTGAGTGAAAAATACAGTAGAGAAATTGTACTACTTCAAAAGCAGTTGAAATAAAAATTTAGATATATAAAGCCAATGAAAACAATCATGAGGATTATTTAGATTATAGAAAGACTAAGTTAATGTTGCTTATAAAAAGACTAAGTTAACATTTCTTAATAATAGCTAGCATTTGTGAGATAAAACATGGTCTATTTTACTAGAAATTACTCTTCACATAATTTTTCAGAATAGTTTCAAGAAGTCCTTAAAGAAAGATTATAATATTTTATTTCATACTGAACTCAAAGCTCAACTGATTTTATTTATTTATTTTTTTACCAGCCAATAAATGATCTTGAGAAGAACTTTCCATATGAAGAAAGTGGTGATGGCCCCAAATGCCTTTGAAATCTGTTTCATGTAAAGAAAGGGAATTTTGAGCCTCATCAATTTTTAAACACAAAGGAAGTACTTGACATACTCTAGTGAAAAAAAGTTATAGCTTCTCATTATTAATTCACAGATCAGCTGTTCAAGCAAAATTGTTTCTGAATTTATAGCAAACTAAAAGGAGCATAAAAATTATTTCTTCCTTGTGGTCCCCATAAACAGCTTTAACAGGCACCAGATAATAAGTGCAATATAAATGCCTTTTCCAATAGATGAGTGAAGCTGTGATCGGATTGTAATGTGCTGTAATGTCTTTTCAGTCCAGAGGTCTTTTCCAAGGGAGCACTCTGGCTTCTTTCCTACTCTTTATAAGGAAGAAATGTGTTGCATTATGCTATGTTTTATTTCTGAAAAAATAAAATAAACTCCCCAGGTCATTTTAAAAAGTGCATTTAGGTATCCTGCAGAGAGAACTCATATCACTTGCTTTTTTTTTCTTTTAGTTACAGTCGACTAGAGAAATTCAAGGGTGGGCAATATAGGCAGACCTAAAGCCCGATCTTGATGCTCAAATTTCTTCAGCTATACTAGTGCCCCCAACACTTTAACTTTATACCATTTTCTTCCTAGTTTCACACTCTCTGGAGTGATTCTAAACCAATCAGTGTTCTGGAATAGTGTAGGCAATATGAACAAGAAAATTGGTTCTGGACCTTTAATGAGAATCTCATTAGCTTAAGAGGAAAAGCTAATGTTCTTCTTGTTCAGAAATCTCACGAATCTCCTAAGACTCACAATAATGGTAATAGTAATAGAGGCTCTTCGCCGCTTTGTGCCAGGAAGTCTACTCTGTATTTTATGTATAACATTTGTAGTATTATCAATGATCCTTCAAATGAGGAACCCGTGACATGGATAGAGAATAAAATATGAAAACTATGTGTCAACCGGAGAAAAGCCTTCTGGAGGTGAGCAAAATCTGACCAAGTAGTTCTTGAATTAGATTACAGAATTCAGGACTACGCCTCTAATTTCAAGCTAAGTATTTTAGGTGGAGGCAGCTGTGAGTGCAAAGGCATTGAACAGAAAGTCTCTGGCGTGTTTGAGGAGCAGCACAGAGGCCACAGCATCTGTTGAGGTAGGAGAGGAGTTTGGAGAAGGCTGGGTGCATATTATTCTTCATGAGAGAAGCCATTAAAGGTTTTGAGCAGAGACAAGACTGGATCCGATTCCCACTGGAAAGTGCCACTGTAGTGTTGCAGAGATTGTATTCTAAGAGAGCAGGGGTGGAGAACAGTTAGGGTGGTAAATGTAGAGGTCAAAGGATAGAACCTCAGGAGAGTGAGTTTTCCAGGACACGATATTACAGATGAATCAGTGTTCAGTAACTAAACTTTCCTTTAGGAAGATTGTTGTATTGTTTTGTGATTTGGAATTTCCCTGCTTTCTCCATGGCATTTTTTAATTTCCAGATTTAAAGAATGCTATACAAAAATACAAATATTAGCCCTGGCTCAGTTGGTTGGAGTGTAGTTCTGTACACTAAAAGGTTGCAGGTTGGTTTCCCGGTCAGGGCACATACCTGAGTTGCAGGTGTGATTCCTGGTCTAGACGCATAAGGGAGGCAGCCAATTGATGTTTCTCTCTCATATCAGTGGCTCTCTCTCTCTCTGTCTCCTCCCCCTTCCTCTCTAAAATCAATAAACATATTCTCAGGTGAGGATTAAAAAACTACAGATATTACAGTTAGAAAAAGTGTGTTTCTTTTGTGTAAGAAAATATGTATGATTTGTATAAAGGACACAGGAGGCTAAATAAGGAGTAAAGAGGTTACAAGGTGTAAAAAATATGATGAATACTGGAACAAGAATGTGTCTTCGATGCCATTCGCAACAAGTTTTCTTCAGTCTCGTCCTCCTTAGAGGGATTATGTGTGTAGGTAGGTTTATCCTGGAAGCACTACATGAAGTAGATTGAAATGTGACTGAGCAGAGGGAGGGAAGTCCAGGAAGCAATCGCAGAACCGATGCCCGAGAGGGTGAGTGTCTCTTATGTGTAAAGCTCTGTGATAGACACGGCACTGCAGACCTGTGAGCCCAAGGCTTGCCTCTCACAGAGCTCAGGGACAGAATGAAACACACATCTCTGGTTTACGTACTGCACTTGTGTATCCAAGGCAGCTGCACACACTCTTACAGGCCCCGCTGCTTATTTTGTGCCCTGCTTCTGAAACGTGTTTTCCCACGTCTTTACCTCACCACCATGTCCCAACATTTTCTTCCTCTAGGAAGATTTTCATAATCTCTACCAATCCATGTTCTAATGGAATGCAATGCCTAATGAGAAATAAAACTCAATAAATTGTATTAAGGTAATGTGAATTCATTAGTGACACTTTAAAAATATTATTTAACAAACATGTCCGTGTTGCATGAATTAATTCGGTCCTTACAAAAACCTTATGAGCAGATTCATTGCTATTCCCATTTTACAGGTGGGGAGACTAGCTCCACAGTCAGTATGTGGTGAGATGTGAAGCTGAACAGTCAGTGCCGGGCATGCGGCATTGATCCTGGACTATAAACTCTAGAGCAGTTACTCTTCCCCAGTGTGTGTGTCTGGTACCTAGGCCACTTTCTGAACAGGAAGACACCTTGAGAAGAGGGGTCAAAAAGTTGTGAAAGGATGAAACACACCAGAGAAATTAGAAACTATATAAATTTAGCTAAAGTTTAGAGTAGCATTATTGAAAACTAGTATGAAATAAGGCATATAAATTATTTTATAGATGGTCTTGATTACAATATAGAGAAGTCCACTCAATTTATGTGGCTATCAAGAGTTGTTGGTTTTTTAACAAAATTTGCTAGAATTATAACAAACAAGCCAATTTAATATTCACTAGATATGCTTCTTCAGAATGAGATTACTATTGAAATGTAAAATAGTGTTATTTATGTTTGTTAAATAAATAACATAAAAGAGAGACTCTCTGTCTATGCACAGATTTTAGTATAATATGTTGAATGTTATAATAAGTAATTATTTTAAAGACTAAATAAGGAATATGCACAATTTATACAAAATAGAAAAGGCACCACTGTTGAGTATGATTTCATGCAGGACATTTTTTTTAACTCACAGAATTTAATAAAAAAAAAAGTGCAGGTGAATGTACACTCTATATGTAACTAAAGCAATCACATGGCAAGAGAACAGGTAGTGATTACAATTCTAAGAAAAAATGACCAAATAATATAGGAGTAATATCTTCAGTAGAAACAAACAAAAACAGAAAGAGTGTGTGAGAACTACATTATGACAACTTCAGTTGTTAGTGGACAAAGCAATTTAGAGCATCAAGGGAAAAGTCACCGGCTCTGTCCGCTCTCTAAACGGTTGTTTATTTTAATTAGCCATGGCAACTGGACAACACACTTAATCTTTCATAGTCATCAGAAGAAAAGAGCAATGTTTAATGATCTTACTATCAGATGAACCTTTAAAATGTTTCTCTTCGAAGAATAATAATACAACTATATATTGTACTAGATCATTGGACTTTAGAGAAAATCATTTTATTCTATATTTTAACATTGACAGATTGTCATAAAAACTCCTCAACAATAAAGTTGTAGAATTAGTTTTAAAGCAAACATGGGCTCATATGCTTGAATGTGCTAAGCAGAAATATTTCAGCATTTCCAAATATCTGGGTGCTAAATTCTCTGAAAAATAGAAGTGATCTGTGTAGACATCCATTAACTCACCCACTCATTGTAGGCATAAATTAAAGAATAACATCAAATCAAATTAGTGGCTCGTGTTCTGAAATGCTGAATATTTAGCCCCCATAAAGCCACATGTATCTTTCTGAGTAGGTAAAAGGTGAGAAATTATTTTAAAGTCAAAATGGCTATGTGACCTTCGGAACAAAATAAACAGGCAAGAAAACCTGCTGAGGGGAAAAAATTGAAGCCCTTCATTGTGTTCATTTTTCTTTTTTAAGAGAGCTGATCTAAATTTTTTAAAAAAATGAACTGGCGACTTATATTTGCATTATTTGTAATTGTAATATGTTTTCTTGACATCTTGTAATTATCATTAATGATGATAGCTGTAATTTACTAAGCACCTACAATATATCAGACTTTGCACACTTACTTCTCCAATCTTCATGTTTGTGCATTATTAGACTATATAAAAAAGAAAAGAACAAAAGCTCAGATAAAGTAGCTTATTCAAATGTCACAAACTAGTGCATAGTAGACATTCCCTGCCTCCAAAATGTACCTTTTCATGGTACAGTCATAAGAAGCTGCACTGGAATATTCTTGCTTGCCATTAGGATTCATATCAATATTTAAAGAAAGAAAGTAAGTCTGTTAATTTTTATGGATGCAGATAACAATGAATTTTTAGATAATAATCTTCTGTAATTGCTGTTGTGTTGTTATTCTCTTTTTTCATTTGTTCTCTGAATTCTTTCTTGCTTTTATTATCTCTGAACCTGCAACACTTTTTCTCCCTTTTTTGATGAGTTTAACCAATGAATTCAACATATTAGACAATTATCTAAGTTGTCTTCATTTATAAATATGGGACAAAAATATTTAAAACACCTATTATCCCTATGAAAAAGAAATGATCTTTTTGAAATAAATACTGAAATTACATCAAGGATTCCAGTTGCATAGCACTGGAAGAGGTTGTGTGGGAGACTCAGAGAATCTCTAAATGCATACATTAACAATGTTTTTTTATTTTTTATTTTTTACTTCCTTCAGGTGAATAACCTAAATTACATAGATAACATCTTTATTTTTTTGTTACCACATCTAATGACTTGTCTTCTATGAGACTTTCTTTTAAACCATTAACCAAAATTAAGGATGGACTGAGGATATGGTAGGACTGCCACTCTTCAGGGGCAGACTCTTCGATGTCATAGATGTCATCAGTTCTGTTTTGAGTTAGACTTTGTCAGCAATTTTTACCTTTTTTTTTTGCTGTTAATTAGTTTTAGTGTAGTCAATATTTATAGTGAGACCTTTTATTGAGACCTTGTCACTATATTAGTCTCAGGTATGGACTATGATTCAAGATTTGTCTGTATTATAAATGGTCACCACAGTAAGTCTAGTTAATATCTATTATCATATACAGCTACACATTTTTAAGATCTACTTAGCAATTTCCAAATATGCAATAAACAATCATCAACTATAGTTATAATATTTATGTTTAACACATTTTTATTGAGCTGAAATTTACATAACACAAAATTAAACATTTTAAAGAGGCATCAGTATATTCAGAATTTATGGCAGTGGTCTATTTCGAATGTATAGCCATCACTGTGTCTAGTTTCAGAGTATTCCAAAACGTTTTTGCCACCTGCAAGGTGACTTGGACTTGGACCTGCTAAGCACTGTTTCCCAGTCTCCCTTGTCTCAGCCCCTGAAAGTCCACAGAAAATGTGCTTTCTATTTCTAGGGACCTACCTTTTAATAATGCATATAAGTGAGTTAATTCCATATAAATTGAATTACACAATATATAACATTTTGCATCTGGCTTCTTTAACTTAGCTTAACATTTTTCTGGTACATGTATATTGTAGCATGCATTCACACTGCATTCATTTTTTTTACTAAATATTACATTATATGAATATACCACATTTGTTTACCCATATATTCATTGGTGTATACTTGTTTTTCCCCACATTTTGGATATTGAGAATATTACTACTTTGAATATTTATGTACAATATTTGTTTCAATACCCGTTTACAATTTTGGAGGGGTATATAAATACTTAGAAATAGAATTGCTGGATTAAATAATAATCCCATGTTTATTTTTTGAGAAACTGACAAATTCCTTTCTTCAGTATTGAACTATTTTACATTCTCATCAGAAATGTGTAAGAGTCCCAATTTTTGCACATCCTCACCAACATTTGTTATTACTCATCTTTTTTATGATAAGCACCCTAATGGGTATCACATGGTATTTCATTGTGTTTGATTTCATTTCCTAATGACTAGTGATGTGCAACATCTTTTTAGAGCTTGTTGGTTATTTGTATATCTTCATTGGTGAAATTTCTATTCAAGTCCCATGTTTATTTTCTAACTGAGTTGTTTATCTTTTTGTTCCTGCATTGTAAGAGTACTTAATTTATTCTGGATACTAGCCAATATCACATATGTAATTCACAAATATTTTCTCTCATACTGTGAGTTGTATTATCACTTTCTCAAGAGTGGTCTTTGCTACAAAATTTTTTATGAGTTTCAAATTATTTTTTTCCTTTGTTCCTTATTTGGGGTGTCATATCTAAGAACCTGCTACCAAAACAAAGATCATAAAGATGTATACCTTAATTTATTTGTAAGCATTTCATAATTATATATTTTACTTAGAATTTTAAAATATTTTAAGTTAACTTTTTATAAGGAATGTCATAGCTCCATGTATCAAAGAAAATATTTCATCAAATTGAATAATCATAGCACCCTGACAAGCATTATAAAAAGCTGGCAACAAATTTCTATCCAAGTGAAATGAACCATTTTTCAAGTTCATTATTATTAACATTCTCGTTACATGTACTTTCCTTTTGCCCATCATAGAAATTGCATGATTTAAAATACCGAGATTCTTAAAACTAATTTATTCTTTTGATATTCTGGAAATTAACTAATATAATCATCATTGTATAAACAAATAAAACCAATGAATTTATAGTATTTGAGTAGATACAAAACATAAATATCAAGCACACTTTGGTTTTTCTATTCTGACTTTCTCATAAAATTTCACATCTCTCTACAGTACCATTGTACCAATTAAAATAGCTCACCAGTGAAAGGCTACCAAAGTTGGTAAGATTAAATTTTCAAGCAGAATTAATAAAGTAGTTATATAGATTCAACCACAAATTTACGTGTTCTCATTTTTTCAGTATGCACACTTGGTTCAATCTCTGAAATAAATACATATGCTTTTTTCAAAAAACCACATTAATTTTAAATTCTAATGTACAGTTACCAAATTACATATAACAGACAAAATGAAAAGTCTTTCAATTTTGTTGAAATTATTGTTAATACAGTATTAAATGTACTAACTTAGTATAGAGGTTGTAAAATGTTATGACTGGTTTGATTTCAAAGCAGATTTAAAATGGAAGAATAGTTTAGAGAAATATAAAAAAATATCTGCTTAACATTATGGAAGAGGTGGAATGATGTCTTGAGAGGAGAAAGCTTCCCTCTCTCTCATTGCTCCATTGAATTATTCCTGCTAAATACCCTTTATCTACTGACTCCACAGCACCATGCGTTTTCTTCTAGCAGACTTTTAGTTTTAAGCTACCGCTCTCATTCTTTATTGGCATTACAGATCATAGCACTTCTCTGTGGTCCTGTAACATTCTGTTACTGCATCTTTCTTGCTTGTACTATGAATTTATTTTTTCATCACCTCTTTGGTTGACCCAGTGCAAGTATTCTTTGCATTTATTTTGCTTTTCATTTTATTTGATATCCAAACATAGTCTGATGTTTGAAGAATTTTATTCAGTGTATTTATATTTCTGTGAAGATGAGCCTTCACATGGATTAGTTTTTTTTAATTAGAGCACCAAGCACAGTCTCTGCATTTATCTAAACACTTAGAAAGTGCATATTCAATATTAAGATCATAATCAACAATTATCATGAGAGCTACTGTAGCTTTTTAATTAGAGTTCTTACATATGTTATTTCTATTAAAACATATGTATGTATTCCTTATTAGGAAAGAAGACTATGGTCTATGCACATTGAACAAAGACTGCAAACTTAAAACCAAACAAAATGAGCTTAATTCAGTCTCAAAATTTGACTAGAGTTAATCTTTAGACACATTTACCTTCACTCATGTATGAGCTTTGCTTACTTTTTTTAATGGTTTAATCATACTATTCATGCAATACTATGCTCTTTTCACATAACTTTATTGAATAAACTTTACACCTAAACTGGTGCTTTATTTTATTCTGTCATATATGCTATCAAGTGGTTGTATCATCATCTTTTATTTCTTGATAAATCTGCTTTTTTATATGTCTGGTTATTCATTGGAAGTGATAGACCTTTGGGCACTAATTTGTCAAACCATTAGACGTCTGAATATACTGTAACTAAATTATGACTCTGTGCCTCAATTTTCCATAGAAGAAATAACAGCTGTACCTGTCAGAGAAATAGGACACCAGAAAAAGAAGCAGGGAATTTGGTATTCAGGAACATGTTCTACTTCTTTTTTTTTTCTTTTTTAGAAAAAAAATTCAAGAATGAAAGTAGGGGAGAAATAATGTAGGCAAAATCTTTAATGTAACATTCATAGAATATAAATTCAGGTAAGAGGGCATCCTATGATTCATTGTATCTTTTGCAACCTACCTTTGAAAACAGAGAGTGCCAAAGCACTGTCATTTCTCAAGCACACCCAAGCTTTAAAACCATTCAGAAAGTGTCCTTGCTCCAGTTACACATCTTTACTAAATGTGTCAACTCCATCTCTCTGTGCTTTCCTCTCTCCCGACTGTGAATATGACCACTCTATGAACAGGGGCGCTTTACTGAGCTGTTTATGTGAAGTTAGGATAAAACTGAATCTGCTGGTACTTGAGCAAGAACAGCATTCAGTCTTTCCTTACGAGGGTCAGTTTGGGGTTATAGAATACAACTGAATATAAAGGAATTCATAAACTAGTGAATGATGGCTCGTGTCAGATTTGTGGTTTGTGTCTGTGAGCACCCTGTCAGCTGTAACAGCACTCAGGACTCTACTGCAGGAGCCCACGGCATGGGTGGGTTTCTACATTAATGATGCAGAGGGGGGTTATAATTTTAGGTTTTTATCTGTCTGACATTTCTTCCCTTCCAACTGGATAAACAAAATACTTAAAACGCAGTTAGAAAAAATAATCCTGCCCACTATTATTTACAAACCACTTGTCCCTGGTGTTTGAATATAGATTTTCACAAGTGAAATCTTAATACAACTAATTCTTTGGGCTGTTCAGATTATTTTCTTTTCCTGGAGTTTCATGTACAAGAATATGATTTCCATAAGTGAAACATCGGAAAAGGTGGGGGAAATGTGTTTGTTTTAGGTGTGGGTTGCAGCAATGTCATTTTTATACCCGGATAGAGTGTCTGGAGGACCCAGTACTCAGATATGCCCAGCCTCCCACTCAGTGCTGCTCATTTGCCTCCATGGATACACAGGGAAAGATTTGTTTCAAAATCTGGGCAGGTGCAGGTAATAGGATTTGAGTTAAGAGATAAGGTAGGATTGGAGAGGGAGCACCAGGCTCCCTACCCAGCTTCTAGAGTGGGGATTGATCCTCAGTGGTTAAATAGTGAAAGTCAGCAGGAAGGAAAACTCTTCAGGTAGAAACCTGTGAGGATTCTGGGGACAGGCAGAATTACATGAAGACTCAGGGGATGCAATAATTGTTACTTTGCAAATCTTACAGGGTTTTTTCACTGTAATCTTTGGGGTACCATAAAGGTCATTAACTGCAATTATGAAATTTCTTCATTAGCATCATAGGTGATAGATTTGAAGGCAGAACAGGAGTGGAACACTATGACAGATGCCGATGGGTGACAGTGGCTGAAAAACTGCTTTGTGAGACTGTGTGACCAGACCCATTTGGGGACTGTTTGAGTGAGAGACTAGTGGGAGTGAATTATTATTCAAGTGCAAGAAGTATAGCCTGGACATATGAGATGTGAACTCTTTGGGCAGTTACTCTTTATTAGGCTTCATGGTGCTTCAACCAGGCTTCTCTTTACTCCTCTCTGCCAGGAGCTTCCTTAGAAAGGCTCTTGAGTTACCAAGACATAAACTCCAACTGCAACTCTCCTTGTCTTTAGATGCACAGGTCCTAAAGCCAGCCACAAGACTCTCTGCCACTTGCAGTCAAAATTCTTGAGTAAGCTGTGGCCAGGTGGCTTCGCTGGTTGGAGCATTGACTTGTACACCAAAAAGTGAAGGGTCCGTCCTTGGTTAGGACACACATCTAGGTTGTGGGTTTGATTACTGGTCATGGTGCATATAGGAGGCAACTGATCAATTTTTGTCTCTCTGTGTCTCTCTCCCTTTTTCTCTCTAAAATCAATAAATGTATCCTCAGGATCCTCAGGGGTGGGGGGTTAAAAAGAATTCTGGTGCCTATTTCAGATTCCATTACCTGTGCAGAACTAAGTTCACCCAGTACACCATAGCCTAGTCCTCCATTCCCTGGTAGGAACTAAAGCAATGCCTCTAAAGAAGACAGAGTGAGCTAGAATGCCTCCTCTCCCAACACTGTGGGAGATGAGATGATCGGATAAGATGAGGACTGGCAATGACCCTGCTGCAACAAGTGAGAGCAAAATTGTTAACAAGTGAAGTCTTTGTCAATGTGATCTTGGTTACATTCAGGACTGGAAAAATGTAGCCACATTTGAGTAACACTATGTGTTTATTTTTAACATTATGGGAATACTGGCTGAACAGAAACATTGATAATTTGGTTATGTTTTCCCCATCCATGGGTTATAATGATCTGTCATGCCAAAGAGAACGTTTGATTTGATTCATAATGAGCAAATGATGCCAGTTAAGGTGTAAAGCAGTGACAGGTTCTATTTATTGTGAATCTGCTGTTTGGCTGACAATAAGCACACATTCATCCTCATTCTCAAAGCAAGCTAATATTTTTATCCTCTTTCTGTTGGTGAAAAAGTTGAAACTCATGGAAGTCCAGACATTATACTGAAAAACAGGATCATGAAACTACATCAGCCTAGACTGAAAACCCTTAATTCATTGAAAACAGCAAGTTCTCCATAAAGGAATCATTTCAGGGTTTCACCTTAAAGCATGAAAAGAATACTTAAAGTTGAACCTCTTTATAAAGTTAATAATAATAAACTGTTTTGACTGAACATGCAGACAAAGAAAATAATTTGAGGAATAAATGCTCTAACCCTCTTTACCAAATCTAACAACAAATCCGCACAATGCCATGCTGAGCAATGGACGCTTTTAGTTGTGTTTTTTCCCCCTAGCAAGATAAGTGGTTTCAAGAGTGACTTTTAGCTCGCAATTTTCACAGTCTGTAACTTTTTATACACATTCTGATAAATATTAGACAAACCATGTTAAATTTAGTACTGTGAAGGATTTTATTATACTAAGCAGGCATGAAAGTTGAAAGCCTTGTAAATATTAATCACAGCCTAATGAACAGTGGGAGATTTCTGAATATCAATCTGTACTAGAGGGAAATTATGAATTAGAGACACCACTTCCTACCCAATAAATCAGTAGTGAAAAATCGAAGGCATTCTTATGCATCAGCTTATATAGCTAGATCTCTAGTGTTAAAAGAACATGCAGTGTGGAGGCCAAAATAGATGTAATTTTATTGCCGCAATTGGAGCTTTTGCATTTTTAACCGGACCATTTTTAAAATTTTAATTACTTCCCAAAGAAGCTGGATTGTATCACAACTTGAGTGCCTTCTTTAGTATCAGAGTTAAAATAGTTCAAGATTAGTTCTGCCTCATTAGCATTCAAAAAACATTGCCCATGGGGACTAGAAGACTCAAGGTTAAGAGAAGTGAAATGCCAAAACTTGATTGGCTTATTGCTTTTATTAAATGTGCATATTACTGCTTTTGCCCATGAGCACATTTACAATGTATAACAGAAAAAAGACAGTATCTTCAATCATGATTTATACTTTCATAAATATAGGCACAATCATACATCTACATTCTTGCGTATTCTTAATGGTTGTCTATTAATGGAAAATCATTTTCAATAGTCAGAGTTAATTATTTATTAAGATACATATAAAAGTGGATAGGGATATTTAGGATTTTGTGATATTTTCTGTTGCTGACACAAACATAATGGGAGTCAGTTTTCAGTTTTATTTTTAACTCTTTAATTTTGGGGTCATATTTACAACCTTCATTGTGCATTAATACTTTAATTGGAACATTTAGAAGTGATTGTTAATATGATTCTTCAGACCATTGTAATCAGGACAATATTTTTTCTGAATAGTTATGGTATAAGCTATGTTTACTGAAAATACACAGATAGTAATTAAGGGCACTGGGAAATAGGAATTTTCAGGATATAAGCCAGAAATTGCAAATGGCATTTTAAAATACACTAGAAATATTATTGTCAAAATGATTACTTTATTCCATTGTAAGTAAATATCGAAAAAGTAAAAATTACTAAATTAAGTAATAGTATAACATAATGCTATAATTAAGCATTGGTTACTAACCGTTTTTCCATATTTATTACTCTAAATTTCTAGACTCATTGTAAGCAGGGTGCAATTTTGTCTCCAGTATATTCCCAGTGCTTTTTATTTGTTAATTGCTCAATACATATGTAAAAGATCTTTTAAAAAGAGTAGCTATATATTGTAGTTTTTCTTATGTGTGAAGAAATCTGTGCTCTCCAGTAGCATCAAATAGTCTCTTCATAAAAGTTCCTATAGTTATAATATGGTTTTCTAACTATATGCAATGTAATAACATAGAAGCCATTATAATTTCATGTCTATTTTAGTATAGTAAAATATTTGTGCTTATAAATTTCCTGCTCACATAATTGCAAGACTGGTTTTTGGAAAAATTCATTGTATTTTCTATGATATTAAAGACAGATATGTATTTAAATTTGAGCTTTACATATGCTTATATTTAAAATTTTAAGTGGCTATTACCCTGAACATCGCTTATTTCCGTATTATATGTGGAAATGGTCATGTTTTACATGAAGAAAATTTCATACAGGAATTACCATACTGAAAATCAACTGCACAGATGACAATATCACTATCTTTAGAGGCTTATTTTGTTTTGTCTTAATACAATAATGTCATTTTTTCATTGATAGAAAAATGTAATAGCATTTCTGTTGTCTTTATTTTTATGAAGATATTGGAGGTGCTCTAATCAATGTTACTAACAAAAATAAAAAGTCCTTTATGTTTCTATTGACCAAAATTTGTTTTAGATATAACTTTGTATAGTAGTTTTTATCTAATTTTATCTTACTTATCCTACTTATTTTTGATAAAAAGCCACCAATGTTATAGGTCAGAGTTTCAAAATATATTTACCCTTGTCACAGGGACTTTTGATGATGATGTACAGCTAGTATTCAGGAGAAATGCTTTAAAGAGATTCAAGTAATTAAACAGGTAATCAAAACAAATTTTAAAATATTTATTTTTAAATTGAATTTAATAGGAAAATGCCAAAAATCTCCAAAGTCTATCATTGTTCAATGTAAGATAATCAATACAATCAGGTACACAATTAAAAACAATAACAATATAAGCATGGTATGGGTGAAAAATGTAATTAGTATTTAAAATGTGTAATAAAATAAATGTTAACATCATAGAGATAATCAGGCAATCCTGATGGAATATATAGAATAATAATAGTCTGTATCAAAAGTAATAAATCTGCATCTATTAAGGTGGTGCTCTAAGGCAGACTAAAATGGGAAAGACACGAGAACCATTTAAATGGTCATGTGTCACATTTATTCGGTGATCAAAAGAAGAAAATGAAGTAAGTAAAATAGATACCTATTCAAGCCTTTTCAATTGTCATTGGCTTCTGTAGCCACTAACCAAGATTGTTCATTATCAGAAGGTTTAGAGACATACAAAATAATGTCTACTTTTTGCCCTCTTTGGTAAAGGTAAAATGTGTTGTTCCAATTAACTAGATATATTACTTATAATTATTTTGCTTTCCCATAGCATGAACTAGTATTGTTTGACTGGCATGATAGAATGGCCTAGAGTACGGAGGATAAGGAGGAGGGCCACACGCCCGAAAGCTGAATTCTAGCACGGCCATGTCACACATCGAGGCCCAACCTGGCAGTGAACTCCTGGGTCTGTGGTGGCCCTCTCCTCTTGGCCATGGTGTATTTTTTTTTTTTTTGCAGTAACCACTCTACATTTCCTAACTTCAGTTTTTATCTTTTCAGGTTTGGATTTATCCTTCACAAAGATGAAGCTGCGCTGCAAAAAATTGATCTTGAGACCATGTCATACATCAAAACAATTAACCTGCAGGACTATAAGTGCATTCCTCAGTCGCTGGCGTACACACACTTGGGAGGCTACTACTTCATTGGCTGCAAGCCGGACAGCACCGGGGCAGTTCCACCCCAGCTTGTGGTGGACAGCGTAACTGACTCAGTCATCGGATTCAACGGTGATGTGACGGGCTCTCCCTATATCTCTCCAGACGGGCACTATCTTGTCAGCATTAATGACATCAAAGGTCTTGTAAGGGTGCAGTACATTACTATCAGAGGAGAAATACAGGAGGCTTTTGATATTCACACAAATCTGCACTTATCGGATCTAGCGTTTCAGCCGTCCTTTACTGAAGCCCACCAGTACAACATCTACGGGAGCTCGGGCACACAAACAGATGTGCTCTTTGCGGAGCTCTCCTCCGGGAAGGTGAAGATGATAAAGAGCCTTAAGGAACCGCTCAAGGCAGAAGAATGGCCTTGGGACAGGAAGAACAGGCAAATCCAGGACAGCGGCTTGTTCGGGCAATACCTGATGACACCTTCCAAGGACTCTCTCTTTATACTAGATGGACGACTCAATAAGTTAAACTGTGAGATCACTGAGGTTGAGAAAGGCAATACAGTTGTTTGGGTGGGAAATGCCTAGGAGGCCTATTAGATAATTACTGAATAAAGAGTTTTCCAGTACACTGCACTTAATTCATTGTTTAAATTTACAGCTTAATTTTTCAAGTTTTATCCTAGTCAAACATAAGTTACTTGGTTGGCCCAAATAAAATAGATTTATATTTTTGGCAAAGAAATACACAATTAGTAATGTTAGTTCACTAGAAATTTTAACACAATATTTAACGAGAAACTATATTCATCACCAGGTTTAAATCTAGAATTATGTTTTAAGCCAACAAAATAAGGATTCAAGTACTTAAAAAGAACTTCAGGGAATTTCAGGTGACTTTCAGCACCATGTTATTTTAAGGGTGGTTTATCCATTTTATTCCTGTCCTTTTTTAGTATGCATAAACCAGAAATAAAAGATATTGTGGAAACGTAAAACTCTCAATTCAAAATATTTTGTCCCATTCACTGTTTATAATCTTTTGTGCCTTGAAGGGAATGTCACAAGAGGAAAAGGAAGTGTAAAAGCTGCCTACTGAACACTGCCCTAACTATGAATCTCTTGGCATCAAAAGACAAATGCTTAACTTCTCCTGCACTAAATCTGCTGTTAGTCATTTGTTAAACAAAATACCATCTGAAGGCATGAGTTGACCTTAGGTTGTGTAAAGGTGACAAACTCTGTTCGACACTTACTGTATAATCTGCAGTATGCTATGGAAAATGGGGAGGAAGGGAGGAAAAATAAGTATGGTAAAATGTTTGCAGTGTATTCTCTACTCATTTTGCTTTCAATCACTAGAGTGCATTATGTTTTTAATGCAAGTTTGTCTGGGATGTCAACTGCTTACAAATGTGTGTTGTTAGCAGAATATTTTTTTCCATGTAGTTCACTGTTACATCAGCAAGAACTTTCATTTCTAAAAAAAAAAGAAACTTTATTTGTATCTGCTTAGAGTAAACCATATCTAGGGAAAGTAACACCAGCAAGAAAAAAACTGGCTAGAAAACTGATGAGTATTAATGTTTTAGGAGAATTAGTTTAGAAATTGGAATTAGTGGATAGCTCCACAGTGGTGAATAAAGATGTATTTCACCATTGTCTTTGCTATTTAATATAACCCATCAAAAACTTCATTCTTTAATGACTTCTATTCAACTCCTACAGAATGTAACCCTCCCACTCACTGTGTGCTCTAGTTCAAAACTTAACTAATCCTCTTATTTGAGACACTGCATAGAGTAAAAAAATATATATTCTTTTTAAGGGTAAAGATAAGGCCAGTAGAAGTGCATTAAAACTAGAGAGTTGGTTTATTGAAGTAAGCAGATATTTATCTAGACCTAAAGTAATAGCTTACATGTTTTGAGAATCTTTTTACTTATTTTTGCTTTGTTGCTACTAAAATGCTAATGGGCTGTTGAAATGACCTCTATTTACTGAAGGTAACCCAATAAGGTCTTTTTTAAATACAAATTTTACTCAACTTTAACTTGTGAAAAACTGCTTAGAAACCTGAAATTTTATAGCGTGTAATATCTTATGTGTATATAGCATCCTGAACTATGTGATACAGTAGATTTCTTCTTAGCTTAAGGAAACATTATGGGAGGTAGATTTAATAAATACTAAAAATCAGCTTATGTTTCTCCTTATCTGCTTTCCTTTTGAGCAGTTTCCTCTCATGTGAACACGAACCACATAAAGCGTCTGTGACCTAACGATTTAATGTAAGTCTGTCCTACACATCCTCCCTTGGTAGCTTACACCATGTGGATGCTCTGTCTATAGACACTGCTTGATAAAAGGAGAATAAACCTCTTACATTTTAATCTTTGAGAGTCAGCCAGTGTTTTAATGTGCATACCAATGTTTTGTTTTGTTTTTCTCCCATTGCTTCAAACATAGTCTGGTGTTCTGCATTATTTTGAAAGTGATGGTATAGGGGAGAGGGCAAGTGAAGTGAGATCAACTAAGAAAAGACAAGTTATTCCATTACACAACACAATGCAATACCACTGGGCCATAAAAAAAGAAAAAAGGAAGTCTTACCTTTTACAACAGTGTGGATGGACCTGGAAAATATAATGCTAAGTGAAATAAGCCAGTCAGAAAAAGGCAAATACCATATGATTTCACTTAGATGTAGTATGTGACAGACAAAATAAACTAACAAACAAAATAGAGACAGACTCATGGAGACAGAGAACAGACTGACAGCTGTCAAAGGGAAGGGGGATGGGGAAATCGGTGAAAAAGGTGAAGGGGTTAAGCAAAGGGAAAAAAAGTTCATAGACACAGATAACAGTATTGTGATTACCAGAAGGAAAAAGGTTTGGGGGAGGTGGAAGAGGGTTAAGGGGGAATAAAAGGTAATAGAAAGAAATTTTACTTAGGTATTGAACACAGTACAATATGCAGATGAGAATAGATGTGTACACCTGAAACCGATATAATTTTCTTTACCAATGTCACCCCAATAGATTCAATAAAAATAAAAAAATAGATGTCTTTTAATAAACAATTCTAAATTGCTATATCCCATTCATATTCAATATTTAAAGCAAAAAAATTCTTTTTTCAGGTGTCCATTTTAGACTATCTTCTTGTATATTAACAGAATGAGTATCAGAATGGAATATCAAAAGTAAACTCAATAGAAAAACCCTTTTCTTTCCATATCCTCATACTACTAACCAAACAAATGTTGAGTCACTCTTGTTAAACATTGAAACTTGTAATAGAATATTGACATTTGTGATTCTTTGAGAAAAGCAGATGTAATGTTATAATATTTTCTTAAGTAGATATTTCTTTTATCTGAGAATGGGGAAAAGATAGAGTAAAAGCTAACATACAGGATCAGCATTATATATGCACATCAATAATGTGTAAAAAAACTGAAGAACTATAATAAAACAATGAGGTAACTGCTCTATCAAAACAGCTTAACATCAAAGAGTAAATTTTTAACAGTTAGGAGAAATGAGTAAAATAATAGCAAAAAAGTGATTTATTTTTTCTATAAAATCATCTGGTGATAATCTTACGATAACAATAGAGGGCATGAAATGAGAAAAGTTGTGAAACCAAGAATGGGAATAAGATTATGGACAGTCATTGAGCAAAAGTGACCGAGAAAAGTAAATATTTCTATAAAGAAAGTAATATACAAAAGGCAAGAAAAGTAGGTTTTGGTTAGATTGTGGAGGGAAGAAGGTGAACAATGAAACCAATTTAAAGAGTTTGGACATAATCTAGATAGTAGGGACTCAGCAATAACTTTTAAAAAGGAAAATGGCAGCCATGATTGGTCTAACTCAGCTGGTTGCATATTGTCCTGCAAAGAGAGAAGGTCATCAGTTCAATATCAGGTCAAGGCACATCCCTAAATTACATGTTCATCCCCAGTTGGGGTGATGTTTCTCTTTCACATCAGTGGTTCTCTCCCCCTCTTTCCTTTTCCCTTCCCTCCTTCTTAATAAAGAAATAAATATTAAAAAAATAAATTACAAATAGGGAAATGGCAATTAAAATTTTTTTAAATATAGTATTTTTTAATGGAATGATGATTTGATCCAAAAAAAAGAACAGTAGAGGACAAGTTATCAATTGGGAAGCTACTGCAACAGGTAAGTTTATGGTCTTTAATATAAAGCAATTACACTGATGGTATATATTATGAAACTGGGCACGTTGAGAAACCATACTTGAAATGACAAATAAATAAATATGATCATAAAAAGAGACAGACATGAGAGGTCTCAAATATAACATCATTAATTGAGACTGTGTTCAACTTTGCTCAACTTACTTTCAAGTTGGAGTTTCTGTCAAGAAAAGAAATTTAAGAAGACCAAGGACTATACCAGCCTACAGTCACCCAGAGAAAAGTGGGTTCCTGTCCCTGATACTGAGAGATCTGATCAGCTCACTGGGAACCGGAAGGGAGGGGTTCTGGAGGAGGTTGCCCGAGGCAGTGATAAACAGTCCAGGATGGGATTGGTTGAGTAGTTGAATGCTTCCAGATCTTATGGAATTATGGGCAAGAAGATTTGAAATAAAAAGGGGGCAGAGATTGCTTCTCTGGCTTCTTCCTCAAAAATGCCTGGGTAATTATGCTGCGGCTGCCTGTATTTCCCAAAGGGTGGTATTTTGGATAGAAGAAGGAACTCCAGGTGTAGCCTACTATCAAGCTGGCCTGCAAGAGGGTGGTAGGGTTATTCTTCTTTGGTTGTTCTAGAAGGGATGGGTTCTGAGGCAGAAGCTTGCCATTCTTCTAAAATTGTGTAACTTTTGTATCTTATGTTGTTTTGGTATGTAAACTAATCCTATAGAAATAAGGCAATCAAAAACTAACTGGGGGAATGATAGGGAAACTCAGGAGATAAAGATTTTAGCCTAATTGATAAGCTTAAGTGACAAATGCATGTGGAAAATTATTATTCCAAAATTTTGTAGCTCTTGAATAAAGATGTTTTTCCTTTATCACCAAAGCTTGGCCTCCACAATTTTGCCTGGAGGGGGGCAGTGGGCAGCAGCACCCCACTTTCTGTTCAGTAACATCATACCTCCCAGCTCCAGAGCAGTAGTAATTAGGTGTTATGCAGAGGAGGAGATGCAGGCCATAAAAACAAAGAACTCCAAAGTTACCCTAAAAACTGATTTTATTGAAATGAAGTATGAAGAAATTGAGGCTGAAGAGCACTCTTTAATAAAAATTTGCATTGCATGCAATTACGTGGAAGCTGGTAGCTCCACTTGTAGGCCAACAAGTTTATCAGAGAAAATTGGAGAAAAAGATAGCTGAAAAGAGCCCTCTTTGCGTCTCAAAAGAGCAAACCATAATGATAAGCGTCAACAACTACCCCTGAAGAAGAAACTGCATTTAACTTGAGCAGACTGTGGAGCAAGTGTCCCCCAGGGCTTTGTTAAAACAATGTTGAATTCAGCTTCCAATTGGTCCAGCCTAAGATCTTGGTGTGATGCAAACAGAGACAGATTCACATGGTGATTAGGCAAAGAAATTGTCAAGAGAGCCCTGCTAAAACCAGGGTCAGCCCAGGGTGACTGTGAAAACAGTAGAGGCCATACCCTCTGTGTAGTGGTGTCAAATGATGTGGGTAGAATATATTTCACCTCAAGAATCCAGTTAAGTTTATTAAATACATAAATAAGCAAACTAAAAGAAGCTCTGTTGCAGATATATGAACTTGCTACAGTGTTATCTAAAATGTCTTATTTTTTAAAACAAAAAAAAATGTGTACATATAAAGAAAAAACCTGAGCAACAGAAACTGTTCTTCACCGGACCCAACAGTTGCACTGAACAAGCAAAATCTCAAAGGTGGAATTATAAAGACATTCAAAACACTAAGGAAAACGGTACTTTTAAAGAACAAAGGAAAGCATAATACGAAGGATGGTATAATGACAATGTTCTATTGAAAAGAGAATATCAGAAAACATAGAAATTTAAAAACTTAATTTCTGAAATCAAAAATATTGTAATCAAAAGGAAATTCGCTACTGGATTTTCAAGAACAGACTTGAATTAACAGAAATTGAAATTAGTAAAATTTGAATGCAGATTCATATGATTATGCAATAGAAAGACTGACACAAAAGGAAATTCCCAAATTTTCAAAACGTCAACTTACAAATCTGAGAATATCTATGAATTCCAAATAGTACACATACAAAAATATCCGCATATAGGGATGCCATTAAAAAACTTTTTAAATGTAATGAAAAAATCTTTAAAACAAGAGGAAAATAATGCCACTTATAAAAACACTGGTAAGATTTACAATAGATGCATCATAACAAATAATGAAAGCCTGAAGCCAGCAGGATGACATACTCAAAATGCTGAAAGAAAATAAGAATTTTATAGCCAGCAAAACTATATTTCCAGACACTGAGCAAAATAAAATATTTTCAGGTGAATAAAACCAAAAGAATACTTAAAAGACATTTTAAAGAAAGTTTTCAGAATAAGAACACATGACCCCTAGACAGTACTTGAATTGAAGCTAAACTAAAAATGATCTTTACAAACTACCAAGGAATTGTACTCTTGAATATTTATTCCCAGAGAACTGAACTAAAAGCTTTTTACTTGCAGAAACTTGTGCACGAATGTTTAGAGCAGTTTGATTTACAATTGCTCACACCAGGAAACTTCTTTAATGTTTTTTTTTAATTGGGTAAATTATTTAACAAACTGTGGAAGCTCCATATCATGGAATAATCCTCAGCAATAAAAAAATCAAACTGCTGATAAATACAATATGGATGATCTTCAAGAAAATTATGCTGCGTGAAAAAAGCCAATCACAAAAGAACAGATATTGCATGATTTCATTGACAAGCCCTTTGTTAAATAATATAGTCATAGAGATAGGGATGGCTATTGACTGCCATGGTAAGGTCCGGCTGGGATGTCTATGGCTGTACCACAGGGAGTCGGGTGATGGCATAGATTAGCATCCTGACTGAGGGTGGTTATAAGAAGCTACACGTGCACAAAACTGCATTGACGTACACACACACATACAAGTACCTGTATAACTGTTCGGGTCTGAACAAACTCTACATTCTGAATCAAGGTAATTTCCTGGTTTTGGTAGTACAGTATAGCATATGAGATGTTAAAATTGGTAGAGACTGGATGAAGAATACACAGGACTTCCCTGTATCTAGGTATACCTTTGCAACTTCTTGTGAATCTATAATTACTTCGCAATAGTGTTTTAAGATTGGCATTTATATTGAAAGATTACTACATTTATATTAACATCACTTTTTATGAATGCAGCAAATAAATGATATATTTGCCAGTTATGAAAACCCTGGTTTATAATGCAGTCCTGCAGATTCCTACTTTGTGATGCAATCCCCGGGAATAAGTGTCACTCTGAGGCTCACTATGCTCCTGCAGGAACAGAAACAAAGGCAAGAAGTACTGTGATGTTTACATATTTTCTAAAACTGTGTATTTTCTAATGAAATTCTATCTGGAAGTCAAACATGTTAGGTGGGCAAAACTTGGAGAAATACTTGATTTGACATGATTACGTAGCCATCAGCAGGCAAACAGTCTTTAGAGCTTCGATGCCCTGGAGAATGCCCTGCACTGATAGGGAAATTCTGAATCTTTACTGTCCAATACGTAGCCACTGGCCAGTGCGATTGCTAGGCTCTTTATATGTGGCTAGTATGACATTTCATCTCAAATTTATTTAATTGGGTTAGATTACTTACATTTTATTTATTTTATTTTTTAAAATATATTTTATTGATTATGCCATTACAATTGTTCTATTTCCCCCTTCATTCCCCTCCACCCTGCATACCCCTCCCCCACCATTCCCCCCCTTTAGTTTATGACCATGTGTCTCAAGTTCTTTAGATTCTATATTTCCCCTACTATTCTTGCCCCCCCTATATATTTTCTACCTACCGTCTATGCTACTTATTTTCTGTGCCTTTCCCCCCCTTTTCCTTCTCCCACTCCCCTGTTGCTAACCCTCCATGTGATCTCCATTTCTATGGTTCTGCTCCTGATCTAGCTGTCCTCTTAGTTTTCTTTTGTCTTAGGTGTGGTTCTTAATAACTGTGAGTTTGCTGTCCTTTCACTGTTCATCTTTTTTATCTTCTTTTTGTTAGATAAGTCCCTTTAACATTTCATATAATAAGGGCTTGGTGATGATGAACTCCTTGAATTTGACCTTATCTGAGAAGCACTTTACCTGCCCTTCCATTCTAAATGAAAGCTTTGCTGGATAGAACAATCCTGGATGGAGGTCTTTGGATTTCATGACTTGGAATATTTCTTTCCAGCCCCTTCTTGCCTGTAAGGTCTCTTTTGAGAAATCAGATGACAGTCTGATGGGAACTCCTTTGTAGGTGACTGCCCCCTTATCTCTTGCTGCTTCTAGGATTCTCTCCTTCATTTTAATCTTGGGTAATGTAATTATGATGTGCCTTGGTGTGTTTCTCTTTGGGACTCTCTGAGCTTCCTGGATTTCCTGGAAGTCTATTTCCTTTGCCTGATTGATGAAGTACTCCTTTATTATTTGTTCAAATAAGTTTTCCACTGGTGGCTGTTCCTCTTCCCCTTCTGGTACCTCTATAATTTGGATGTTGGAATGTTTAAAGGTGCCCTGAAGGTTCAGCCAAACTGGTAAGAGGGGCAGAGCCAGCAGCAGAGCAGGGTCGGGCAGGAAAGATCCACGGGACCAACCCAGGTGTGCAACCCAGGTGAGCCAGCAGCCGTGGGCAGATCCCAGGTGTGGAGAAGCGGGCAGACCCACTGAGGGCACAAGGTGGTGGACCCACTGAGGGCTGATCACGGTCACACATTCTCTCGCAGATAGACCTGTAGGGGAGCGAGCACTGAGACAGACCACGCAGGCCCCAGCAGCAGGAAGCAGCAGAGGGAACTGCCATTGTCCCTCTCTGACCCCGCCCCCACACACAGCATCACAAACCAGAGACCAGGGTGGCCCCGCCCTGGTGAACATCTAAGGCTCCGCTCCTCATAGGTAACAGGCACAAACAGATCAAAACATGGCTCAGGAACAACTCAGAGCCGCAGAGTCAATAAATCTAAGCGACCAAGAAATACCCAAACTTTCAGATGCACAGTTCAAAACACTGGTGATCAGGATGCTCACAGAACTGGTTGATTTTAGTCACAAATTAGAGGAACATATGAAGGCTAAACTAATTGAAATGAAGGGAAATACACAGGAAACCAATAGTAATGGAAAGGAAACTAGGACTCAAATCAAAGGAGTGGACCAGAAGGAGGAAAAAATGACCAAACAGAAAAGGATGAAGAAATAATTACATTTTAATTAATTTAAATTTCAGTTTCAACTATGCATGGCTAGTGTCTATACCATGTTGGACATAACTAGTCTTTAAATTCTAGTTTGAAAACCATTAACTATATGTAAACAATCCTTTTAAGGTGGTATATAGGATATACAGCTTCCAATTTACGGTCTTATTCTTAGCAATTCTTAGGCGTATAATCTCGACCAGGCCACAATCTCTTTGACATTGCTTACTTATCTTTGAAATGAAAGAATTACATCACTTTAAGATCCCATGTTGGCATACATTATCTCACCTCCCACTGTTACCATTTTATTTAAAGTATGTCTTCCTGTACTCCCTGGTGAACTATTTACTCAGATATCAGTTTGTTCGTTTGGATAATACATTTCAAACACAAATCAGATCGAAGCCCAAGGGACTAGAAAACAAGACTCCTCCGTGGAAACTGTGCTCTGTTAAAAGTGGTGCTTTTCTAAACCAATTGATTGAATCATGGAGGCGTAAACGCACTTCCTCTCGCCGAGTCACCATCTTCCCAGGGGCTGACAGTAGGTGGCAACAAAATGTCCAACAGGACGGATTTATGGTGCTTACTCCCAGTGATGGGATTATAGAAAGGACACCACATAGAAAATCAAATTACTGTCAATGCTATGCATCTTTCACGCCAGAAGAAGAATCGCTTCACCTTACCCGTGTTACAGGAAATTTTGCAAAGTTGCAGCATGGGCATTGTCTGTTTGTAGAGATTGAGACAGGACTTATTTTCTATGTCAGGACGTCTGCTGTCCTGGGAAAGTTTCTTGGGATTTGGTTCAGTTAAATTAATAAGGGCATGCTGACCCTGAATCAGACACCTCCTGTTACCAGAAAACAAAGGTGAGTGAGATAATATTGCTGTCCATAAGAAGCTTCCAATCCAGGGAGGAACAGAGAGAACCAAATGAAACAAATATTCTGCAGCTGTTGGTCGGCAACTTCTAAACTTTGTCGACTGATCACGTGCATTTGTACCTTGCAGCACTGTTAGTCTGGGCACTTGCCAATAAGGTGGTACATGAGCGTGATGTTACTGCGTTTCATATACTAACATGGCTTCTTTCCCCCAGATCGGTAAATATTTACCTTCAGGGAAAAAAAATGGTCATTGCCTATTTAGCAACCCGACTATTTTTTAGCAGAAGAGTTCTCTGTGTCCCTAGCTACATTCATCTACTAATCTTCAAATTCTGCTTCCTCTGTGTTACCTTTTATTCTTTTCCTCATCCACTCATGAAATATTTATTAAGTACCAGCCTTTGTTAAGCTCTGCTCCGGGTGCTGGTTATACGCAGTGAAGACCAGCAAAGACTCTTCCTGAAGGAGTTTACTTTTCTATGGGGGAGAAGGGGAGGGGTGGGGAGCAGGGAGGACAAAATTGTTCTCTCTCAACTCTTTGACTCTTTGCCCTGTGCCCACTGCTATTCTTGGTGGCTCTCAGAGCTAGGCTGGCCAATTTCCGTTTCTATTTTCTGTGCTTTGTTATTTATTCCATCCCAAGTGATTCTATTACCCTTCCATTTTCATCTCAGTCGCCGTGTACAGATCTCTCTGGAGAAGAGGAGACACACAGCTTCACAGATGCACTGATGTTAATTTGAGTTAAAGCATAGTTAGAGGAGGCATGCCCCTTCATAAAGCTAGCCTGGGGACGGTTAGCCACAGTTACAAACGCTCTTTTATCAAGCTGGCACACTGCCCTCCATGCAGCTCAGTCAGTGAATGTCTTCGAAGTGCAAATGTCCTATCTTAGTCATTAAAAATCATTAAACAGGCCTATGGCTTCCCACCCGGTACTTAAATTTTATACATTAGGGTACAAATGAGCCACTGCAGATAATTTCATCACACTGTCACCAGGGCAAGGGTTTTTGCCTTCTCTCAAGATAGAAATCAAGAGAGGAGGCAAAACAGATTCAGAAGTTTACGGAAAACAAGGTGGAGAGACATGCCGTAGGGAGCTTGGTGCCCGAGGTTAGGGCGCACTGATGAAGCTCTCCAAACAACTCCCGGAGTCTGGCAATTGCGCAGGGCTGTGCTCCTCACGCAGGCGCAGAGTGGATTTTGTTGCTCTCCAGGTTGCTGCCCTGGGCTGGTCTCCCTTGGTGCAGACGGAGCAAAGCTGTTTGCTTTCCAGGTTCCAGACTGCAAGTCAAAGATGAAGAAAAAGTTAAAAATGTTTAGTATGAGCTCTGCTCTGAATCTCATAGTAATGTTACAATACCAGGGTGGTGGGAATCACAACCTAGTGCTGAAGTGGTGTGGGAAGTGTAACCAGTGCTAAAACCTGCTGATGTACAGGTTACCTACCCGTATCTCAGGTTCATGAAGACATGCTTAGTGGAAACCTCTGATCTTATTAAAGCTGAAAGTAGGGGGATGTTTGAAATAGTACTAACTCTCAAGAAGACCTCAGGAAAAAAATAGGATTTCTAATGAAAGAAATTATATATTCAAAGGATTTAACTATAGCAAACACTTATACAGTTCTTTATATTTCTAGGCACTCTATTAGGTGCTTTAAATATTTTTTAACTGCTTTAATGCTCAGGACAACTGTGTGAAGTAGGTATGATTAAAACTGACTTTACCGATTAAGAACAATGAAACACAGATGATAAGTAACTTGTTACACAGTCACACAGCTGATAGGAGGTGAAACTAGAGTATGAATCCAGGATGCCTCTAATCACGGGACCAGAGAAAACTCAGCAAGCTGGAGGAGAATGGTTCGCTGTTATTGATCTTGTTCATGCTAGCTTTTCCCCACCCTATTATAAAAGTTTGCATTTACTTGGGGGAAGATCAGCACACCTTTACTGTGTTATCCTAGCAAAAGGTGAGTTCCACTTTAGTGATATTAATGTATCAGGAAAAACCAAAATGTATCATTCTATCATGCTGGATTATGACACCACCTGTGCTCTGATAAAATGTGTCAGCGATATAATTTCTTATTTTGAAAAGGCACATGATACACTGAGATGGGCTGCTCAAAAAGAAAGAAAAAAAAGTTTACAAAAGAATTACTTCCAAATTTGTCTTAAAGTGGGATACCAATGTGTGAATTTATTTGGATTTTGTTGAAACCATACCCTTCCTTAATCTGGATGTAATTTGGGGGAAACATGTCAAATTGCATAAAAGGGATGTTTCTGAAGAGGTTAATAAACCTTCCTAATCACTCTGATATTTAAGACAGAGACTGGAGCTTCTGGAAAAATCATCTAAGTTACTCTGCAGTGTCCATAGATTTTAGACACACTGACTCCCACAAACGTTGTTGACATTGACTGAAACTGTCACAGGGCTATCCCCGAAAGGGCCCCAGTGTTTCTCCACACCTAAACCATGTCACAGGCTCTGCTTGCTCACAGGAGCTGGGAAATATTCCTGACAACCACAAAGATCAAGGCGCCCAGTGCCAAACACTGAGCGGCAATGGAACATCATGTGCAAAAAGGACTGTGTGCAGAAGGGCTGAGAGCAATATAAAAATAACTGACGTGCTAAAAGAATTTAATCACTCCACTGCACAGCCTATAAATACAGAAGGCTCCTTCCCAGTGGGGACAAGGTGCTGTTGGAGTGGAAGCTCCCCCTTTGCCATTCCTCCATTAAAGAATGAAGTTTCTGTGTCTGCTTTGCTCAGCTCAGCCTCATCCTATTGGTGTTAACAGCACTGGTCAGAAAGACCTTGGTTAGATCACTGCTCTGGAAAGATTGGTAACAAAACTAGCCCCATTGCTGAAGAATATCAAATACCATAACTCTGTGAAAAGAGGTTTCAATACAGTGATACTGAAGATGCATTGGAACAAGAAGATTCCTGTTCAGCGAAGCTGATTGTTGATACAGAAAGAATATGTGCAATAACATGACTTTTTTTAAAAAGAGGAGCAGAGGAGAGATACAAAGTTTCCAAGAAAAGGGGGGTGGGTGCCTTCTCTCAACCCCTATCACTCCTTACCCTCTCAGATGGCTTCGTCCAGGGAGGATGGCCCATAGGAATTGAGACAGTGGGACCCTAGTCCTCTGCCTTCACTGTGAGGAACCAGAAAACAGTACAGAAGACAAGAGCAGTAAGGATATGTTTGCTCTAGCTTTCTATCCACTGCTTTCCATCCACCATGGGATTGTCGCTGGGCCACCATCTAGGAAACCCTACTGTTTCCAAATACCTACACCATGTTCCAAGCTATGCTTGCTCATCACAGGATCTTAGATGGACTGCTGTTGTTAACCACAGCACCTGCGCACAGCTCAACCACCCAGCCACCCGGCTCCCGGTCACTGGAGATGGTGCTCAGAACCTCTCCCCAGTGCGTCCCAGTGAACTCCGGTGAATTTATCTTCATTAAAATACTGGAAGTTGTGCCCAGGGGTGAGAAATGTACATTACCGGGCACAATTAGTACCATGTGCACCGGAGCTGGGCGAGACTGCTTATACCTCCACTCTCCCCCAAAGTTGCCACTCTTTTTCAGAGAAGTCCCCCCTCTCTTCTGTTTACCCTACTAGTTGCTTTAAAATCTCCCAAACCCTAAGGAAGGGGAGAAGATTTTTGTGCATGAGTTCTCCTTTCTCTAGTCTTTGATCAAAGAATAAAGCTTCTGCTCTGCTTTTATCAAACTCAGTCTGGTTCTACTGGTGTGAACAGCACGGGGCAGGACCTTGGTTTGGGTCTCTGACCCAAAAGAGTTGATGGCAGGATGATGCATTGCTGTGTCGAACACAGTGTGAGGCAGAAAAGCCTTCCTGTCTGGCATCCTCCCAGGTTCTGGTCAGTACACCTTCACCTTGCCCTTCAGGCCCTCTGATGGGCTCCTTCAAGGCACGAGATTGGAAGTACTGCACTTCCAGCCATTTCTAAACCTTCCCATGCCTTTGTCCATGGTACACACTTCCCTCAAAATATACCGAAGATATCTGTTTCCTGTCAGGGCCCTCATGAATGTTGCATATGGAACTAGAAATGGCCTGGGGAAAGCAGGAACTCAGGGGGAATTCCTCTGTTATGTACCATAATTTTGTCAGCATCTGGATAGTCCTGTCCCCAAGATTTCTATTCATAGATTTTTTATTTATTAACATTAAAGTAATATTGACTTAAAATACTTCTCTCAGGTATGGTGAGAGCATAAGAGTGTATCCAAATATTTTAAATGGCACTTTGTCTTCTTATATTTCTTTCAGCTAAAACAGACTCTGTGTTTTTTAGTTTTATGGAATTCTTTGCCTCTCATTTCCTAAATTACAACCATTCAATCCAGGAACTGTTAGACTGCATCAGCTGCATTGCACTATAACAACTGCTTTGCATAATTTTAAAGATAAGAAAAAACATGAACACGGAATATCCAGAAGAATAATTAGGAAACGATCTGCCTTGAAGAGCTTCAACCTGTGGCGGCCTGAAAACAAGAAGCTAGGTCAGGTGATCTCCCAGGATCCTGTAGTCTCTTCCTTCCTGGTGCCTAAGTCAAGCGCTCTATGTAGGTATCAGGTATATAACTTTTTTGAACCACCTAGGTGCTATTTGAGCATTCTACAAGAACTACAGGTGCCAATGTTCCCCACTGAGTATCTAATTCATTCTCAGGCAGGGACGTAAGTCCACAGAAGAACCAACTTCATGGGAATGGTTGAAACAAAGACTTGGAGAAAAAGTTTTAATACAAGCATTGAGAAATGAAATTGACTTTTAAATGGGAAGAGGGTCAAAGAAAATTGTAGTGTTGGAAACTCACACAGTTAGATTTGTACTCACAAGATATGTGAAATATGATCACTATCATATAAGAACGAGCATAGGGGTGTTTTTTAGCCTGATCACAGTTATAGTCCAAGTGCCTTGAATTGTGATATATTACAAAAGAGTTTATGATGAGAACTCTAGTTACTTACAAGAACTATGTTGTTGTAAGCAGGGCACATTAGGAAACATTAGGTTTAGTACCAAATAAAAATAAACAAATAAGATTGTGGGTTTTTTCATTAACAACAAAAAAGTTTAAATAGTAACTAATTGCATACAAAAGTTTTAATGTTAACAGTGAGGATTAAAAGTAGATAAAATGCTTATTATAAATATTTTAGGAGAAAAATAGATTATGAAATCTGCTCATAATCTGCTTCTGGGTTTTGAGAAAACTATCTTAGATAACATAAACTACATTAAAGTTTAATCTTTAAGGAAAAAGGTATATGTTCTCATATATATTTGGGATTCATTAGGGAGAAAAGTAAAGAAAAAAATCCTTCCCTTGTGAAGCTTACAGATTGGTAAGCACAGAATGATATTTCGTAAAAAACAAATCAGTAAATGATACCGTATAGTTAGAAGATCTTATATTCTATTTAAAAAAACAATGTAGAACAGAGTAAAGAAGCTAGAGAATCTAAAGGGCAGGTGTATGTGTTCTGGGTAATTGCAGCATAAAATAGGGCTAGTGGGACTGATTTTGCTGAGAAAGTGTGATTTTAACAATGACTTGAAAGAGACAAAATCTTTTGACAAGTGAATGCTTTTCAAAAGGTTATTTTAGGGCAGATGGTATAGGTAGAACTTGATTCTAATGCAAGGTCATACCTGGTAGTTTTAGAAAGAAAAATGAGACTCTGATTGGTGTAAAGGAGATGAAAGAAGAATAATTTGAAAGCTACCAGATATCTGTATTGGTCAGTTTGGGTCACCATAATGAAACCCTATAGATTGAATGGCTTAAACAACAGAAAGTTGTTCCCTCGCAGTGTTGGAGGCTGGAAGTCCAATATCCAGGTGCAAGCAGTGTTGAGTTCTGGTGAGGGCTCTCTTTCTGGCTTCCAAGTGGTTCTCTTCTCTCTGTGTCCTCACATGGCAGAGAGAGAACAAGCAAACGTTTTGATATCTCTTCTTGTAATGGCACTAACCCCATCACAAGGGCTTCATCCTCATGACTTCCTCTAAGCCTAATTATCTCACAAAGGCCCTAGTCCCGAATATCATCACATTGAGGGGTAAGAATTCGATATATAATTTTTTGGGGGGTGGCGACTGTGGGAATATACCAACCAATTCAGGGCAGGGTCAACTCTTCCAAGACACTCTAGGTCAGGGGTTTCCAAACACTAGACTGTTATTCGTGGCCTGTTGGGAACCAAGCAGTGGGGTAAAGCTTAACTGAGCTCCATTCCCCACCACAGACTTCCACAAAACTGGTCCCTGGTACCAAAGGGTTGGGGACCGCTGCTCTAGGTCATGGTAAGCTATTTGCTTGTACTCTGTGTGAAATGGAGAATCATTTCTTGGGTTTGGCCCATGAGGAGGCAAAGATTATCTCACATTTTACAGAGTGATTACAGCATCCATCTTAGGAACAGACTGTAGAGAGCACAGTTAGAACCTGAGACCTGGCAGTTATTGCAATGATTCAAACTTGACATGACAACAGCTTGGACCAGGGTTGAGAGACTGAGGTGGAGAGATTGAAATAAATGGCTGAAGTCTGGATGATAGGTAACTGAAAAAAAATGACTTCAGAATTTTTCGGAGCAACTGAAAGGATGAAGTTATCATCAACAGAAATTGGAAGGCAATGGTAAAATAGGCTTGGAAGAAATAATGGGAATTAGATTTTGGAACTTTTAAAGTTTAAGTTGTTTATTGGATATCCAAGCTAGAGATATAAATTTGCAAGCTGTCAGCTTTTGCCACATTTAAAACCATGAAGCCAATGAAACTATCGAGAGACTACTTATAAACAGAGAAGAGGACCAAGAATTAATACTAAGCACTCACAAGAGAAATAGAAAGAAAAACAGATACAAATACGTTTGTTGAAAAATAATGTAATATAATATTCTGAAAACTATGTGAAGAATGGCTATCAGTGGTATTATGTATGTCCAGCTTGGATAATATGCTCTATAAAATATTTTATTGAGAGCTGACTGCAGGATTTATTAATATGGATAGTACTGGTGATCTTCAAAACAGTTTTAGTGCAGAGATGAGTTTCAAACCCTGACAATTTCACCCATAGACATAATCTATAAGCATAGAAAATTTACTTTTAAGTAATATCTCAAGGACCTTTACTTATATTTAAACTAAAAATAATTTTCCTAGTACAAATATTTGTATAAAAGTCATTAATACACTTAAGACAAAAGTAAAATCTAGAGGGTGAAACTGGCAATTGAAATATAAAATAATATTTGCAAAATAATGTATGTGACTGTAATACATACATGTGTTATCGAGAGTAGCTTCACTTTCCAACTAGGAGTAATTTGCTACAGGTTACATACAATAATTTTGGTTTTGGTAAGTTAGTGGAGATTCGGGGTTGAGTATCTGAGTACCAACAGAAACTCCTTCATAGTAATGAAACTGTGAGGTGCTTGCAGAGGTAAAGGATAAAGTAGAAAAGGGGGAACATTGGTAAATCTTCTTCCAGTTATTTCCCTCTAAACATCAATAAGGTTATAGAAATATTTTGCATTAAATTGAATTTTCCTCTTTTATTAAGTGATTTGATTAAAGAATTTTTTCCACGGCCTAACTTTTCAACATTTAAGCTTCAGAATGATAATATATACTTTATATTATTAATTGTTAATACTCATACTACCAAGTTAGGAATAAAAATTCCAAATATTCTGTAGGCTTTGCAATTGCCACCTATGGTTCCAGGCAGAACTCCATGCACCCAGCAGTGGGACAAGATGGATATGGAATCAGTTTGTATCTTGGCTCCTGGGAACCCTCACTGTCATTCCTTCCAGCAGCATTTTCGCGGCCGTCCATCCTGGGAAATCACAAGTGTCTATGTGCCCACAAAACTCCACTATCCTTACTTTGAAGGATAGCTTGTAAACTGTATTTCTGAAAATGGGAGCTGCTGAAATTGTTTAACTTGGTCCTTTCTCAGAAGTTCAACATGACTTAAATTCAGCAATCTTGGCATTTTATTGAACGCCCATCATTGCCCAAACAGTGCCTCCGCTATCCGATTCACACAGGGGACTAAGGCCATGCTCTGTGTATAACCCAGCTTTATTGCTCATGAGGGGCAGTGACAGAGTACTAAGGGACCCCAGGACTCCAACAGAAGGCGATGGAAACTAGATTATGCAAAGGAGTAAATCATACCATCTTCAAGTAGAAAGCAACTGTTTTTTTTCATTCCACAAGAAGCCATAACTTTATTAATGAGAGATACAGTACACATTTTAAACCAAGCTGCATTCACTCTTTTCAAACACACACACACACACACACACACACACACACACACACACAAATAAAAAAATCCTTGTTTTTAAATGGTTACATTGTTAATTCCATAATAGCATTTATAATATCAGTACCATTGTTTTCCAGGGCTCCGAATATTTTTTTACTCTTAACGCACTAGCTTGTGACATAACCGATTTTTTGTTTTTAGCTGTCACATCTGTTTCATCAACCTCTTCCTCTTCACTCTCCTCTTGCACAATTGGAATCTCTGTGCTTTCTTAAATTTTTAAAGATAGCTTCAACTTTAAACTTCTTAGCAGCTTCCAGCTGTCCTTGTTGAGATAAATCCTCTATCTTGGCTTGCCCGCAAACAATGTAGATATTTGAAGCTGGGCTCTTGTAGACCTCGGTTTTGTGATAACAAAGGATATTCTTTGATTTGCCAATAGTGATCCCAGTGACACCTGTAACCTTAAGAAAACTCAGTTTGGATGCAGCCTTCCATGACTTCCTTTCGTCAGGCACTGTTTTACTTTAATGACTGGTTCTTCATGGATTTCACCAACCTCTTCCAGCTGGGAGTGTGTGGCTGCCTCGCTCCTCTTCCTTGAGCTCTGATCCATCACTGTCAGGTTCTCTTCCAGACCCTGTCTCAACCTTGGGCTCGGTCAGCTCCCACTGCAGCAGGGAGGATTAGGTGGTTTCACCCTGCATTTTGTGAGGGGAGCACAGAACCGAGATGGTGGCAGAAGGAGAAGGAATGAGAATGTAAGCCACACCTGTTGCAGAAGAGGAAGTAACTCTTGAAAGTTTGACTTTAGCAATGAGGAGAAAAATGGAAAGAATTCCAGGCGGAGAGAAGAGTGCAGGTGATAAGACTGATGAGAAAAGGAGGGTTAGGTCCAGTGCAGGGTGCCCCAGAGGGCAAAAGATAGCCAATGAGTTTGCATTTTTTACTATTGCTGTTTAGTTACAGATGTCCCACTTTTTCCCCAATGCTCTCCCCTGCCCCATCCCCCTCCCACAGTCAATCCCCACCCCATTGTTTGAATTTTATACTAAGTGAAATGTGAGAATTGCTGTAGAAATATATTTTAAATGGGAATGAGTCTAATCTATATATATATATATTTATGAACTAGAGACAAATAATGATATTCAGCATTTTAAATAGCTTCACTATAAGAAAAAACTAACAACTAATGCTTATGAGTAATTATATATGTAAGAACATGATATCAATAAGGTATTCTTTATCATCACTTCATGACTTTGAACTCAAAAACAGAAAGTTAGATTGCAAACTGGAAAAGATGAAGAATATTGAAAGCAGAGAGATAACACCATTTTACAACACCTGCTCTAGACATACCAAAAAAATTGTGACCATGCCCTTCAGTATTGTACAATAGCATTCATTTCCATAACAACACTACCTCTGGTAGCATAATTACTTCAGGAAAATTTTCATTAATCTATATTATATTATTTGCCAATTAATATTGCTGAAGTTAAGCCAAAATTAAGTTAAATATTACCTGAACATTTTAAGTTCATAAAAATAAATACAATTATTTACCTACATATTGCAGTCATTTATGGAGAAAAAAGTTTTGATGAACTTGATAAAATGGTGTTCTAATGACAACATAAAGCCTGTTATCATTAAGGTATTTGGCCAAATTCAGCATTTGTGTATTTAAGAGAATAAACAGTATTCTCACTTGTATTATTTTCAACAGAAAATCATAAGAGAGGAACCCATCACAATATTCATATTAATTAGAATGGAACAAACTGGAGGAAAATTAGGAAAAATGTCATAGTGGAAATCTATCTTAAACACAAATGTTATATTCCAAACACCTTTGAGAATAAAAAAACTGAAGCTTTAAAGTAGATACAATCACCTTTACTGTTATGAATTCATCACTTATATTTATAATAATTAATATAATAACTATATTAATATAATTGTTATGGAAGAACTTGTCATAAAATGTTGCATGTGTTCATCTATCATTTAATTACACAGAGTTCTTTTTGAGATTATAACAAAGACAAGGCATTGTAAGAGAGGTGGGCATGTGACATATCACAGATTCCCTTAGGCAGTGCATTTTCTAATTGAAGGTACAATAGAAGCAGATGCTGATAATCTACAAGCAAACCTTTGCATAACTTAGTAGCTGAGATCTGTAAGAGGCTGTAGTATCTGGATGGTGGAAGAGGTGAGTGTTGACCTGGATCAGTGATGCCAGTGTATCAATAGGTAGTAGAACAAAGAACACTGAGCACTTCTGACCAAGAAAGTGGGTCACAGGCAATCTGGCATATTATTAACTAGGATGGGTGGACCCACATTCGGGACAGCCCGTTTACATGTTTGAGACACATAAAAGACTGGCTGACAAGTTTAGATTAAATGTGGCAAAAGAAGAAAAAAGGAGTCAGATTACAGTGTGCAAAGAAATGCCCTCAAATGTGTGGTGTGCTGTCCTGGCAGTTCTAAGCAGGATGGATTGAGGCAGAAATCAGAGTCCAAATGAAAGCTATCTCTATAAATCCATGAGAAAAGAAAAATCTAAGCTTATCTTGCAGCTTGCAGTTTGAGAGATTGGCTGTTCTTAAATAAACACAGTTTCTGCCCCTTCTTCCATGTTCACAGCATATTGTTTTTCCCTCTTATTGCCTCACCTCTAGCAACGTTTGCTTCCCTTTGCTACAACTTTCTTATTTTGACTCTGTCTCAAGTTTTTATTCTCAGGTTGTAAACTTCGGGGCAGACTATCAACTTTTCATTTCCCACAGTGTCCAATGTCCTGTATCCAGAGACACACAGAAAATAGCAACTGCAGAGGTAAATTAAATGAAAGCTGAATTTCACCTTGCTCGGCATCTTGAAACATTACTTTCTATACATAGCAAACACGTTTAATTCAATAATTTAAAAATGATTACATTTTATTTGATACTATCAATAATATAAAACATTGCTGTTTTTTGGAAAATCTAATGCATACCCTCTAAGGAAAAGTAAAAACACAGCCTGAGAAAGCTCATGAGAGACAGGGTTTCTAACTGAATGTGGAGAGTTTGTGTAACTAAAATAGATGGATGGAAAGAAAAAATAAAGAAAATAAAGACGTTCTTGCAAAATGACTAGCTTGTATGGGTTTCTGGTTTATCATCCTCCTTGTTCTTAATACACTTTGCATAACCATGAAGTTGCAGCAAGTTGCAGGAGGACAGATTGAAGCACAGTGCGTTTTGCCACACAGAATGTGTTGCTGCTTTTATGATTCCAAACGGTTCTGTGCCCCTGGAACTACAAATGTTGTCATATTAAAGCACTTGTCAGTTGGATTAGCTAAAACAATAGCTTTTGCCAGAATGCGCTCTTTCTGAAAATGATTGCCTTTTAGGAGTTCTCACAAATAGATTTATTAGCTTTCACACTGAATAAAAAACCGAGAGCTTGCTATGCAGATCAGCCCCCGGAAGCTGTTACAGAGAACATTTTTCCAACTTATATGGCAGCATCCTTTACTTTTATGTTCTACCCCCTCTCTCGAATTGATAAATTGAGTTTTGTTTAAAAAATACGAGAAAGTGCAACAGAATGAGGCAGGACAATTCCTTCTTCTTTCCTTTTTTGTTGTAAGCCTCACTCTTGGAGTTTCCTGTTTTCTTGGTTTTAATGTATATAGGTTTTTATTGGAGTACAGGTTTTTGCAGTACGATTGCTGAAAATTAAGATTCAATAGGATGGGTCGAGGCAAACTATGAATCAGTAACAAATGAGAACATGAGTATTTAGGAAATACAGCGTCCTCTTTCCAACGAGGGTTTTTTGTTGTTGTTCTTCATTGAGGGCATTGGTGGTTGCTGTTCTTAAGGATTAAGTAAGCTTATAAACATTTTTGTGTTTTGAGAGAGCATGCTATTTTGTCAATTAAAATACTTCTAAATTTCATGAAACAAAATTGCTTTCAATTACAGAGAAAACTTGATATGGAGTGAGTAGTGAGGGTGGAAAAAGCGGGTAAATGAATGAGAGGAAATGAAGAATAAAGAGATGAAAAATAGAGAGATTTCTAGGACCACACTATCTGATTTTCAGTATGAAAAAAGAAAGGTATATGACTCCAGGGATATTTACATTTCACACTAGATAGAAAATGCAAGGATTAATATTATGGTTATGACTATATCACATTGTGAGACTATTTATATAAGTAGATTCCATACTCTTTACACATATTTTTTTGTAAAATAAACAAGGAATCAAAGAACTCAACATGGGATGTTTCTTCTTATATCTCTCTGGCCCTGGCGAGTCTAGGCTACCTGTTCCAGGGAGTTCTCTCCAGAAACAGAGAGAATAGAGTCCAAGACTCTCAGGAACACATATGAATGAATCGAGTGCTGCATGTTTTTTTGTTTCTCTGCATGTTACACTCCAAGGAAAATGTAGCGCATTCAGATAACTATTTGCCATATTTTTAGTAGAAAATATGTTTTAATTTAAAAAAGTACTATCCAATGGTTAGAACCCAGTTGGCAAACTTGAATTTTGTGATGTGTTTTGTCGAGGCTCTGTCTAGCCACCACACCGCAAGTTTATAAGAACACTTGTTTTGAACTAAATTTTTAGTCCTTTGATCCTCAGAGAAGTCTCACTGAGGCAAGATCAGCACAGGAGATGAGAAATAAAAAGCCCTGTTCAACCTGTATTACCTGGATCCTTCCTGCCTATGTTGTAGACGATCGGTGGGTAAATACACACTCTCGGAGTCCGGAACCGAATTGATAAAAATTTTAATGGCCAAAGATTTTCCTGCGCAGGGGCGAACTTCCCCAATGAGATCGGAGTCACGTAGCTACTCAGAGCTACAAAATGGAAGTCGCGCCTGGCTTACAGACTACTGGGTATTTACATTTTCTAGCAAGCAAGCAAAGGCATACAGAAGCAGAGGTGGCGGTTAGCTATTGGCTTATTTAAAAACGGCGAGGGTCCCTGATTGGTGGGTGCTGCTGCTGGCCGGCACTTTCTGGCAGGGCCGGGTTAGTTACCTTATTTGGCTAGAATTTTAAACCCAATTGTTCCCGGATGTTTGTTCATTACCCTGTTCCAGGAACTGCAGATTTAGGGTTGGGTAATGCCCTAGCTGTAATTTTCCTAGCTGGGTATAACACCTACAGGTAAATGAAGATAGGGGAAGGGACCTGAGTGTGCTCACCCCATGTACTAGTAATAGACCCCATGCTTTTCACTGCCCTAAACTGGGCTTCTTATAATACTTAAACATTCTGTTTATTACCAAATTTTTTACCATTATCCATATGTGAATCTGTTACCGAACAAGAGGTCCGAGGGAGGGGCAATACAATATTTGGCCCACCTAGGGATGCCAAATATTGTTACACAACAGGGGCCCCTCCCAAAAACAAAATACTAATATCTACTGGGCTCTTCTGTCCGCCGCCAATTGGAAAGACATCTCTCAAAGCCAGAGATTTGTGAAAAGGAAACAAAATGTTTATTTAATGCTATTTAGGCTTAATGCCTCCACTAAAATATCAAAGTCTTTTAGGGTATACACCTACACCCACACAGCGCTCCCTTCTCCCATTGTCCCAACTCCAGGTACCGTAAATCAGGAAAAGAGCACACGTCTGTATTGCAGGCTGCTGGCACCGTCAGCTGTGTCACTGTATAGGATCTTGAGTTAATCCAAAGTACTGTGGTACCCTCTCACGGTCCACTGGCAAGAGTCCTTTGTACCCAGTTCCAGTCAAAGTCTCTCTTGCTTTTCAGGCCCCGCGGCCAAAGGGGGCACCCCAAAGCCGCGTGGGCCTCTTCTACCAAAGCTGCAGGAGTCCGCACTCCACCAAAAGCATGTGTCTTTCTTCTTCACCTGGCTGCAGGGATCTCCATTCTGGCAAAACTGCGTGGTTTTTCCCTTTCACCTGGGAAAGAGGGGGTCCGCACCCTGCCAAAACCACGTAGCTCCCTCTTTCACCTCACCAACAGGGGGGTCCTCACTCTGCTGAAACCGCGTGGCTCTCTCCCAGGCCTTCTCAACTCAGGAGCGCAGCCCCTCATTACCAGCTTGAGTCCCTTCTCACTCAGGAGCGCAGCTCCTAGTTCCATCCTGAGTCCAAACCCTTCTCACTCAGGAGTGCAGCCCCTAGTTCCCATCCTGAGTCCTCTTGTTCCATCCTCCGTCCCTGCTACTCCCTTCTTGAGTCCCCACTCCAAACTTGGCCACAGCTATTTAACATATCCATGAAACCAGTTAAAGGTTATAGATATGTTAAATAATCATTCCAGAGGTTAGCTGCAAAACTGTTGCTATGCAAAACAGCTCTCAATGGCCTGGTTCCATTCGTTTCTTCCCCCTGGGGGGAGGCGGTGAGGACATCTTAATATGTCTCTCCAATATTCCTATACACTTTGAATTCTGGACACCATTCCAAATCTGTTTTTTTGGGGGCCCCCCTGGCTGCACCCTGTATCAAATCTAATAAAATCTGCAGACCCTTACTCCAGGAAAGGACAAACTTACAAAGGTAACTCCAGGTTTTTGAAAGTTTGCTGTACACAATTTCACTTTTATGAAAAAGCTACCCTAGTACCTGTTTTTTGCTAACTCAAGGATACCCCAAGAGGATTTTCACTGTTACAAAAAAAAAGTGAAATAACATCTTTGTTTTATGCTATGGTGGCTTCCGAAAGATTTCATAGAAACGCTACTTTTGGATACCTAGGGAAACCTTTATCTTTAATCTAAACTTTAGTGGAAAGATGCAAAGCCAAGGATTGGGAGACCCAGTTTGGCCTTGGTTCAACCACTATAGTGAAGCCTTTCGTTTCTGGAATTCAATTCTGTTACCAACAAAGCAGAAGGATAATCAAGATACATTTGAATGAAGTATATATTAAATACTTTAAAAAGTAAGAAGCAATTTCAATATCCAAAACTTGTATATACATGTATAAAGGTTGGGGGCACTGCCCAATTTCCTACCAAAGAACTAGAGAATTATTCTTTACAGAATTAATTTTTTCCTAAATAAAACCAACCATATAGCAACCTTACGTTATCTCCAATTGTTTATGCCAGGAGTATAAAAATGTGCACACCACTGGCATCTGCCTTCACATTTGTTCCGAGAGCATATGGTCAGGGAGCAATGAGGTGTAGGAAGGGGGAGAAGGTGTTTCCTCGCTTCTTTTTACCAGAGCAGCTGGCTTCTTCAGAAGTGTGAAATAGTAAGGCACAGGCTATTTCTAAACAATTAATAGACCAAGTATCAGGGAGAAATTGTCTGAGTTTTTACTTTTCACAGTTTTGAGAAAACTAGTTTGTGGAAATTTCCTACATGTGTGTTTTAGAATACATTATTTTTTCCAGTACATATTTCTCCAGGCTACGTCGGTCGAGGATACAGTGGGAATAATAGCAATAAAACTAGCTGAATTTCCTTTAACAATTGCCATGTGATGATGCTATTCTAAGCATTCTGTATTTATTAACTCACTGAACTCATAATCCTTGAGTTGGATACTTTTAAAAGGCTCATTTCAGAGATTAGACAACTAGAGTGCAGTGCATGCAGTTTGAGTGATTTACTCACAATCCAGAACTAGTCAATGGCAAAGCCAATTCTGTTCATTGTGTCTACTTCAGGTAGTTCAGCTGAACTGGTGAAAAGTAAAAGACTACAAGGCATTTGAAATCATCATTCCTACCCCAACACACACATACACATGGAAACACACTGCTCAGTAATGTCTAATTTTCTTTTAAATCTTGGGTATGAGTTCAGATTTTCAAAAACAGGAGAGTGGCAATGGATGTTGTTTCATGAGGGAAATGTAGATATTGACACAACTTTTATTTTTACTGGTGAAAAGTTGAAAAATACTGGCAAGTGATGGGCACACATAGTGTTGGTTCAGAATCTGGGAGACTACTGCTGTCTCCGGGTGACCATGGGCATGGTTCCGGTGATGTCAGCTCTGAGACTCGTCCTGAGCAAAGGACAGGTTTACTGTTATTATTCTCACCCCGGATGTGAGAAGCAGATGCACTTGTTTACTTATACACATAATTACTAAAAAAATATTATAAAATCTACAGTATCTTTTTCATTCCCCAAGGGACCTAAGTTAAGAGACCCAACATTGCAAAGAAATGAGCCAAGAAGATTTATTAATCAGGGACTTGGCAGGAAAAACAGAAACTAAACTAGATGTTTGAAATGAGTTAATTGAACAGGGACAGTTGGTTATACAGGTGCAGGATAACCTGAATGGTAAAAAAAAAAATTAAATGAGCATACAAAGAAATCCCCACTCAGGTGAGTCAGAAAAATAAGTGCAAGAAGACGCTATCACCCTTACATCTGGGGGCATGAAGGGAAAAGGCTGGCGTTATAATAACTCAGACCATCAAAAGAGGGGTCCTGAAGAACAGGAACTCAGACCTCTAAGGAGGTGGTGAAAATGGGGCTGCTGGTACCAAGAAGGGTTTCCATGATGTTTGTTCTGGACCAGAAAAGGGGATTGGAGGCAGGAAGCAACTGCCGAGACTGTGGGGGAAGTGCTGTTGTTGGGGTGATGGTGACAAGAATAGCAAGCACACAGGAAAAAGACACTTCTTCCTTTTGTTTACCTTGCAGTCTCCTACGGTCCCCTCCTGTCAGAATATAACAAGAATGTAACCAGTGGTAATGAGAAATGTAATGTGTAGATTTTCAAACTTAGTGTCATAAAGTAGAGACTAGCAAAATAGATGTGATGCAATGAGACAATAGCTTAATAACCAGGGTTAGTAGATATTTAACCTCTTTGTGATTTAGTTTTTTTCACTTACAAATTGTGGAATGTAGTAGTATCCCCCTCAAAGTGACATTATAAATATTAAATAATCAACACACAATGGTATGTAACTTATGCTCGATACATGTTAGCTATTAAAATAATTTAAGTCCAGCCCCTGGCCAGGTAGCCAGGTTGGTTAGAGTGTCGTTCTGAAGCACCATGGGTGTGGGTTCAATCTCTAGTCAAGAAGCCAACAGGAAAGCAACCCCGTGAATGCAGAAAGAAGTGGGGCAACAAGTCAATGTCTCTCTTTCTCTTGCTCAAATCAATAAAAATGATTTTTATTCAAAGGGTTTTCTAAAATATGTGAAAGTGTGCGAGGCAAACAAAAGAGAGGTAAACTTTAAAAAAACTTATACTGTAGAGAATGAATAGGTATTAAAATTCTAAGCAAACATACAAGGTAACTTTGAACTGACAATATCCGTAGTGTGGCAATCAGCTGTCTTCCTTATGTGCCAGTAGACCAATGAGTATATGAAATCTGTTGAGCAGACACTTCTAAGACATTAGCCATTTCTGAAGATTTTGTTAAATTTAAGGAAGAATGCTTAAAGAACATTCCTATCCATTGATCTGCATCTCTGATTATCCCTGTTTACGGAAGTTTGAATGTGGGAACTGACATTATGATAAGAAAAACAGCATGTATATAAATCTTATGGTTAATCTCAACATTGTTTCCATATGTCTCCAAAGTTCTTATTAGGAAAAATCAATTTATTAACACTTATCATTACTGGTTATATGCTAGCATTGTGTTGAAAAATAGAACAAAACAGAACAACCTGGTCCACTATCAAATATACTTCAAATGAACATGTGGGTTATAAGGCAACATTTATGAGCAAATTAATCAAGTGGGTTTCTGAAATACATTAGGCCATATTTATTTTAAAGTACTTATTTAGTGTCCCTAAAACAAGCAGGAATAGAAATGATATTCATTAAGCCTTACACTTTATATAAATTACTGCACTTCATTAGCACAACAACCATAACAGAAGTGTCATACTGTATTTCACAGATAAAAATAATATTTGAGAAACTTTCCCAAGGTAATTTTTATTTTTAAGTGAGATAATTATTTATAATCATATTTAGTAATCCTTCTAGTATACCATGTTTGGTAGATCATAATTTATATAGTTTATGTATCCTCAATCAATAAATATTTAATGAATGCTCTGTGAATTCACTTTCTCTGAATTTGCATGCTACTAAATAAATTTAAGTTCCATTTTTTCTCTCCAAGACACATCTATTTTTGGAAGATATAATGTGTGACATAATTAGAGATTAGAAAACTGTTCAGTGGAGAAGCATGAAGTCTCTGGCATTAACTGGGAGGTTGTACTCCCCTTTTGTTCCACAGAAGGAACTATCACCCCACTATCACTGTGGCACCCAGTTCTTCCATCCTGTCCTCAGTCAAGGCATGAACAGGATCGACAAACACAACAACTAGGGGAAGCTGTGGAGACACATCAAACACAAGTACATGAGCTATTTCTTCAGAGGCTCCCATTAAAGCCAGAAGGACCGAGTCCACCCACCAGCTGTTTGCCCAGAGCCAGGGCCTCAGCTTCAGATGATGCTCATGTCACTCCTCACAGACCACCTTTAGCTGTTGGTAAGAAATGACTTCTCACTTCTGTCACATTTGAAGTATGTTTAATCAGTCACCAGCAAATTAATGTAAATTGTCCGTGAAGAAAGAAAAGTATTAATACAAATTAATTATTAATATAAATAAAAATATATTGTCAGACTATTTAGATATTAGTTTGTACCCAAATGTCTTAGCAAGTAATCTGTACATGAAGGGGAATCTGACTTAAAGTATGGAGAGCATTCGGCAGAACACGAAAGAGGAGCTCTCACTGAGTTCTTGCTAATTTGTTTGCAATGAAGTCTGTTGAAGTGTGATCAGGGTCCTTGCCTTTGACCTGACACGGTTCATAGTGATGGACATACATACTGCTGAGGCATGAATGGGCTTCTAAATAACACCACGTGCCTCGCTTAAGTTCTGGACCAACTTGAGAGATGGATGCAAAGACGTGTGCATGGAAATAATTATATCATTCTAATTACTGACACAGATATTTAAACATTGACTTTATTATGCTGGCCTCCAGAAAACACATATTCAGTCACTTAGTTATATCATTGCTGACTACTAGGCGAGGTAGAAATGTACCCTTAAAAATTTAAGGCAGAGAATTTATGTCATGAAAATAGCAAAGTAAGGACACGCAAATATTTTTTCTCTGTAAAAGCAATAGAAATGTTGTTAAAAAAAAGAGAATCATGTCTAGACACATCAGTCAAACTATAAAAAAAAACAGAGAGAATAGCAAAAGAAAAAGAGAGAAGTGATTTGTCATGTACAAGACACAGAAAATCTAAATAAAGGTACAAGTAAGAACATTATTTTAGAAATCAAAAACATTCCCACAAAGAAAAATCTAAGACAGGTGGCTTCCCTGGCAAATTCTAAATGTCATAAACTAAAGGGGGGGTAATGGTGGGGATGGCGGGGTAGGGTGGAAGGGGGGGAATAGAACAACTGTAATGGCATAATCAATTAAAAAAATAAATGTCACAGATTTACAAACTTTTTCTCTTAATAACTGGTAGAAATTAACAGGATATGATAAGGATGTAAAAGACTTAAATGACACTATCAATAAAGTTGACCTATTGATATTTATAGACAACTCCACTAAACAATTGCACAATACACACTATTTTCAATTGTACTTGAAATATTTAAAAGGTTTCATGGCTTCATCACTTGGAAACATATTCCAAGCCATAAAAAATCAACTCCATGTATTTAAGGAATTAAAGTTATTCAGAGCATGTTCTCTGACATTATATTTAAATTAACAATCAAAATAATAATTTCTAGAAAATCTTCAAATTGGTGTAAATTAAATAGCACATTTCTAAATAATAAATGGGCCAACAAAGTAATCAACAGCAGAATAAAAAAGGATTTTAAACTCAGTAAAAATAAAAACAACATATTGAATTTATAGTATGCATATAAAGTTGCAATTAGATGGATAATTGTAAATTGTCTACATTAGAAAAGAAGAAAAATCTCCTCTAGTCAATGACCTCAGCTTCTAAACCAGAAAACAGAAAGCAAGCAATAAAGTAAAAATTAAATAAAATAATTAATGTCAGAGAGAAATAAGTTGACAGCAGAAAGAAGTCAATGAAACCAAAAAACAGCCTATTGGAAAAACAACAATCAATTAATCTCAAGCCTGACAACTTTATGCAACTAAATTCAAAACTTAAATGGACATATTTCTTGAAACACAAACTACCCAAGCTCACAGAAGAGGCAATAGTTTAACATCTATTAAAGGAAGTGAAATTATAGTTAAAACCTTCCTGCAGAGAAACCTCCACAGTCTGATGGATTCACTGATAAATTATAGCAAATATTTAAGGAAAAACAAAGCATAATTTTACATAAATTTTTACAGAAAACTGAAAAGAAATGAATAATCCAAAATTCATTCTTTGAGGTAAACATCAGCTTAATTTCAAAATTAGACAAAAACAAGCCAGAAACAAAAATACAGATCAATTTGCAGATGACACTTATCCCAAAAATAGTTAGTTTAACATTTACCATATTTTGGAGACTATAAGACTCACCCCCCAAATTTGGGAGAAAGGAAGGTACGTCTTACAGTACGACTGTAGCTTACCTGGCTCGCTCTGGGGATGACGCGGCCCATGTTATTTATGTTATTAAATATTTTACCACATTTTTTGCTTCAATTTTTTCCATTTTTCACCTCTAAAACCTAGGTGTGTCTTATGGTCTAGTGCATCTTGTAGTTCTAAAAATACAGTAATGCAATTTAATATTAATTGCATCACATTACATTAAATTAAATTACATTTACTGTAATTCATTTTATTAGGAAAACTTGAAAAGATAAACAATATGGTTGTGTCAATAGCTGAAGGAAAAAATTTTGACAATATAAGGAAATTTTCTCAACTGATACAAGGTATCCTAAAAAAATCTAGAGCTATTATTTTACTTAAACATGAAGGACTGAACACTGTCTCTTGAGAAGAGGAGCAAGGCAGGGTGTTTGTGGTCACCATTATTAGTCAACAGTGTGCTGGCTATTCTTGCCAGTGCAGAAGAAACAATAAAGCAATGAAGGTTATCCAATTGGAAAGGAAGAAGTAAAATGTTCTTAATTTGTGATCAAAATGAATACTATGTAAAAAACTCTACAGAATCTACCAAAAAAAGCTACTAATGTAATCAGTGAATTTAGCAAGACTGCCAGATACAAGATTAAAAAAATTCACTGTACTTCTATAAACTAACAGCAATAAAAAGTAAAAATTGAAAACCAATACCACTTACTATAGCTTCAAAATTTAAAATACTTAGGAATGAGATTGACAAAAGATATACAGGATTAGTACTGAAAACTATCCAACATTGGTGAAATCAAATAAGACATAAATAAGTCTATAAATATACCAGATGTGATGTTGTGATTTATAAAAAGAAATGCATATTTGGTCTTTGTTCCTGACATAGAGTGGCTAAAACCCTTGAAACTGTCATAAAGGTGTCTTTAGTTTTCTCAGAACAGGTCCTTTCAACCACACTTGGTAACATTTGGAAAGCCCCTAAGGATGAAGGCTGGTTGTCAGGGGAACCAACCATGTGATTACAGGGTTAGAACTTTTAGCCCCACTCCTGACCTGCAACCCCTAGCGAGGGGAGAGGGGCTGGTGATGGCGTCAAATCACCAATAGTCAAACATTCAATCACTCATGGCTAGGTAACAATGAGCCCTCTTTAAAAAACCCGAACTGATGGGGTTAGGAGAACTTCCAGGTTGGCAAATACATGAAGGTACTAGGGTGGCAGTGCAACCAGAGCGTGTATGGAAGCTCCGATTTCCTTCCTACATACCTTGCTCTGTGCATCTCTTCCATGGCGCTGTTCCAGAGTTAAATCCTTGTATGATAAACTACTACAGTTTTCCTGAGTTCACTGAGCCACTCTAGCAAATCCATGAACCAGAGTAGGGAGCCATGGGGCTTCCTATTTACAGCTGGTGAGTCAGAAGCACAGCAACAACCTGGACTTGTGATTGGTGCCTGAAGTGAGGTCAGAACTGTTGAGACTGAGCTTTTAACCCATGGGTTCTGATGCGAACTGCAGATAGATAGTGTCAGAATTGAGTCAAATTGTATGAGATAGAGCTGGTGTCAGAGAATTGCTTAATGCATGGGGAAATTTGCACATTCTGTCTCAGAAGAAAATTACTGGAAGAAGGGAAGAAACAGTAGAGTTTTTTCCTTTACACTGTATTCACGAATCAGAAGACTAAGAGAACACTAGCCGCCTCTCCAGGTCTTATGATGTGACTGAATGCAAAAGCCCACTCAGGAGGAAGGCAGAATAAAGACTGTCCATTGTAAAACACATGTTTCAATTAAGAAAGAGGGTAAGGATAGCTAAGGATCCCAAACCTAGAAAATGTTTGAATACTATTACGAGAAGAGCTCTTGATAGAGACAGGAAAGATCAGCAGAGAGTGGATCTTGGGTTAGATTAGGAATCTGGGAGGATGGCAGGCTGAGTGAGAACCACAGGGCAAAGGGAAAGTGTGCTGAGTATAGTGACTCTCACCCTCACCAGACAGGGCCAGGGCCACATAATCCAAGCCCACAGCGGTCCAGGGGAAATTGATTTAGAAGAGATTCCAATCTGTATATTATCATCAAAGTAAAACAAAGAAGAGCAGCACAGAGGACAACAGATAGTTAAGGTAGTAAATTTTCATATCAAAAACATTTTAATATTTACTATTATAATTATAGTAATTTAAATCAAGCTAAATTGTATATGACTATATTATTAACCAAATTTAATAACTCATATCTGGTTGTTATTTTAAATAAATGTAAGCCCCCAGCATGTTCATGATAAATTTTTAATTTGATCTATAAGAGTATGTTGTTTCTCTTTCTGGAAATGAAGTAGAGAACATGTAAGATAGGGCAAAATTAATCAGTAAAAAAGTGCTTGTAATAGAGAGACTCCAGGGACATGAGCACAGCACCGCAGCAGCCTAAGGAACTAAGAAAAAAGACATGTTTTTACTAGTCACAGGGTATAACTAGTCACAGGGTTTAAACTTCATGATAAAAACTTCATTAGTAAATATAACATTTCTCTTGACCTAGAAAAAAATAATATTTTTAAAAGTATGCAAAGTCATTTTGGTAACTTCTTTTTAAAGTAAAATATATTTCTTGTATATAAACTGAATGACAACAACAAACACTAGGTAAATTTAGTCCTCGCCAGTTAAAGAGGTAAAACACACATATGCACATATGAGGTCTGTCCACAAGGTATCCAGCCATGCACTATGAAAAACAGGGACATTTATTGAAGATACAAGATACAAGGAACATTGGACACAGGACAATGTTGTCCCAACACTATGTACAATGTTCAAAGGAGAACCAAAGTAGGCACCTTGGGATATCACACATTTCTCCCAATCGCCATCGGTTGCCCCATCGTATCTTCCTGAATCCCACTGACAGTCTGAAATATCTTCCTTTTCTAATATGATTATAGTTTTGGGGAAGATCAGAAGTCTCACGGCACCAAATCTGGGCTGTAGGGAGGCTGAATTACCTGGGTGATTTGATGTTTTGCTAAAAACCTCTGCATGAGACATAATACATAAGTGGGCATGTTGTCATTATGAAGCTGCCAATAGCCAGTTGCTCATAGCTGCGGCCTTCTGAATCATCCAAATAGTTTCTGCAGAAGAATGTTTCAGCTTAATACAAAATTGATGCAGATTTGCTGCTCTACTAGCTCAGTCATTTTGAATGTGACAGCCACACAGTACATATGCTCACTCAACAGCATCTACTGCCCCTACTGACTAGTATGGTAAAGTCATCATTGTTCACTCGTGCATATTCCAGTCCATTCTCCTTGGCTACCAGGCTACAAAGATGTCATGCAAACTGCTCTTGTTATATTAACAATGGCTGTACTTTTTCCAGACAGACCTCATTTATCACACTCACATACACATTCTAACATACTATGACTCAAAAACACATCCTCAATGGTTGAGTACAAATAAACACAAATGCTTTTGCCTTTTGATTACTGTGTGTGGAACTCATATAAAAAGCAAACTGAAATATTACTTACATAAAACTATATCATTATTGAAAATATGTTAACAAAATACTGATATTCATTTTGCACAAAAAAGCTATAGAATTTTGAATAGAATTTCATATATGGAAGAAAGATTAAAGATTTATTACAGATTTGTTTTCAATATACATATAGTGGCTTGAATTTTGATCGAACAGTCTATTTAAACAGCATGTCAAACATAAATATTTTCTTTAAAAATGAAACAGAAGAAAAAGTATCTTAATAGGGAATTATAATACTTTTGAATATATACATTTTTTCCAGTGGCTTTTCAGCCTAGTGTGCATCTGAACAGGGGATATAATGATGTGTTTGATGATATAATCTTCTGTATAAAGCAAAGTGTACTGGTCAAATGTTACTACTAAACATTTAAAGTCCATGAATATTGTATTAATCCTTCCAGGCACTTTCATGCAATCCCTTGTTTATAAAAGGGTTTTTATTCTCATCACGCTTTTAAAAACTAGGTGAACAATGCGCAAAAAAGGTAAAGATATATAACCTGTTTAGATAATAAAAAATGATAAAATAGCTCCATATTATAGCTACATCAGGAAATATTGATTGGGATAAAAAACCATTAACTCTGATTTAAAACAAGAGCAGATGTAAGAGACATGATTCTTCTGAAACAAACGTTACTAAATACAAAAACTCCTTGCTTTTTACAATTTTTAATATATTTGGAGAATAGCACTGCATATAAAGAAATATGATATTGGAATGCTTAAAACTCAAAGAAAAGTGAAAATGAGTGAAAAACAAAGTAGGAGAAAATTTCAGACTTTTCATATACATTTTGAAATATAGTTCAATTTATACTAATGAAACTCAGTATTTATTGAATGTTTCCTAAGGGCCAGAAAATGTGCAAGGACAAAAGGAAAGAGGCATTTACCATCACTAAAATTCTGCCTTCCAGCAGCTTACTTTCAGGAAATAAGTTCAACGTGAGTACACCGACCATAACAACAAAATAGGATAAATAACAAAAGGATAAAGAACAAAAATACTACGGGGCTTAAAGACCACATTTGGAAGGATCTGGAAAGCACCCTAAAGGGACATATTAAATAAAAAAAAGAAAAAAAACTGTGAAGGGTCTGAGATTTTACCTTACTCAGTTAACATGTGATAATACAATAATATGATATACACATTCAATCCACCCTTGGAGAACACCGTGGGAGTTAGGGATGCAGACCCCTTCCCACTGAGCAGGCAAAAATCACATATAACTTTGGACTCATTGACATCTTAACTGATAGTCTACTGCTGACCAGACCTTTATCAATAACATAAACATTTGATTTACACATATTCTGTATGTTATATGGATTACACATTGTGTACTTACAATAAAGTAAGCCACAGAAAAGAAAGAGTTCTAAGAAAATCATAAGGAAGAACATATATTTACAGCATCTTACTGTGTTTATTGATCTCATGAGTTTAGATCATCTCTGTACAAGATGAAGCATCTGTCAGCACCTACATCAATTCTGTTTTACATGATACAAAACACCTTAGACGTTATAAGTGTTACTAATACTGGACATCAAAAATGAAAAGATAATTGTGAAAAAGAAGTTCATTTTTATTCACAGGTATAAAAACTCATGCACAGATAATGAAGAAGTAGCAATATGACTGCTTTATGGTAGCCTCTGGTAACAAATATGGCTGCTTTTTGGTAGTAAGGAAATCTTCAAAAATTTTGCCAATATATTTATTTTTTAAAAATCTGTATGAGGGGACCCACACAGTTCAAATCTGTGTTGTTCAAGGGTCAACTGTACTGAGAAAATACGAGAACCCTAACCCAAAGACAAAGACCAGTTATAACTCATACTAAAAGCCACAGCCAGAGCAATGTCTTGTATTGGTTCCCTAAGACCTGATCTCCATCCAGAGATACAGTGAGGGACAGATGGTACTTGCACACGCCATGGGTGCATTACAGAGACGAGCCGAGATGTTAGGAAATGCTTATGTGAACTAAGGCTGCTGGTGACCTAACTGTTCACTCCTCAAGTGAGAAAACACAGGCCTTCTCTTTACACTGGAAGGTAAACAAGTCTTCTCTGGGGAGAAGGAGACATTACTTTTCTGAAATGGTTCCTGGAAAAAACAGTAAAATAAAGTTCTTCAGGTTTATTATATTGGTCAGCAAAAGAAATCTTCCCCTACTTTTGATAAAGGTCTGCCATTATGGGTGATGAGAGTAACTAAGGGGAAGTAAGAGAAGACAGTCACACTCTAAGACTTTTAATCCATTGGGTGACATTTGTGGATACGATGCTGAATATATTGCTAGTAAAATTTTATGATTTTAGCTAGAGAGCCTCACCTTTATGTTACTACCATATTCTAAAGGGTCACTTTGTTACAGATACGGAATCGTAAAGCAGCATGAAATTTGCAGAAAACTGCATGGTGACCTCAAACCAGTTACACTTACTGAAAGAAATATTCCAGGTAAAAAAGAGTAAGAATGTAAGACTGAAATTCTGTCATGGGCTTGACAATTCCTTACCAAAGAATAGAGTTTTAAATCATGTGATTGCTCCGGTTCCTTACAATTCTAACAATTCATACTTCCTTTTTCAGAATTACCTTTCCTGGGTAAATTAATATTTACCTACATAGAAAATTAACAAAAAAAATCTTCACTTCAGTGTAGCTTGTCAGAACTTAACAAACATTCTCACATTTACATGTTTTGAGATTATCAAAAACATATAAAAGCCATTAGAAACTTTGCCCTAATCATATTTGTCACAATACTCTCGGCACTGGAAGAGCAACTAATCATTAAACACAGTTATACTTTCTCACTAAAATGCTGCCCCAAAGAACCCTGCATGTCAGAAATTAATCTACTGATAAGTTGCAGTTCAAAAATTATCTCCTCTAAAATATCTTCAGAGATTTAGTCATATTTTATCCGTTTTCTCTATTATTAGTACGAATTATAGAGAATGCGACAAACCCTCAACATACTCAACAAAAGTGTATTATTCATCAGGGTTCCTGTGTCTCCGTATCTATTTCTGCTCCTGGGAAAACTTCTTGAGAACATCTCATTTGATTAGAGGTTCCCTTTCTCTCACAGGGCTTCTAACGCAGGTAATTTACAAAGAAGTAAATTGATTACATAACTTACCCAGTAGGGGATAATATTTATTCATATCTAAAGTGATTTGATATACATCATCTCATGAGAGATAAAACTATGAAAATAAAGAATAACAACCATACTTATAAAATGTAAGTGTATCGATAAATTAGCAGATTTTACAAAATGCATAGAGAGTTCCATCTGCAAAAAAGAAGAGATTTTAGAATTGGAAGGAATTTCTGTGATGATATTCTGTTTCCCCAACTAGTAATTGTCACTTTCATTTGACAAATGAGGATGAACAAAGAAAGTTCACAACTAAATTACCCAACAGGGTTGACAGTTGGACCTATGTTTTATGATTCCACATTGATCATTTTTCTTCTATTATACAGACTCCAGATTGATAGAAGACCTACAGAAACTATCATATTCTAGTTTAAATAACAAATAATAATAGATACTCAAAAGAAGGATGCACGTTTTAACAATGGTAAAAGAAACATGATTAAAAAATGTCCAATAGTAGCTTATGAATTAATATGGTAATCTTTGGACTCTGTTATAACTTCTGAGTTTAGCATCATTACAGGAAATTATGCCAGTCCCCAAGTACGAAATTTATAGTTACAACACAAAAATCGATGGACTATTGTTCTAAGATTAATGGAATTATTTTTAAAGTTTTTAGTATAGTTCAACTTGGATAATTCAAAGATGGAGAAACCTGAAAAAAGATTTGGTAGTGAAAAATAATAATTAAACTATATTGATGATTGTAGTTCTCAAAGTTATGTTTCAATTGACATATCTAAAGGAAATCCAGATATAAACAGAGTATGTCATATAGTTTTCAAAATTTTATTTTTGATTTAGAAATCTTTAAATATTTAGAATTTTTATATTTCATACTGGTTTCTAAAAGTATTAACAGTTATTTCATGAATTTTCTAATAGAATCTTGCAATTGTACAAATACACTGTATTTTTACATTCTATTATTTTGAAAAATTGGAGTTGTCAGTAAAAGATCATAACTTACAGGCAACTCTGTGTGGGTTAAGTGCCAGAGAGCGAGCTCTGCCCCCGCCGACCCTGTGAATGAGGGTCCTGTCCTCCACAGCCCCCTTTCCAGCTGCTGTAGACTCATGCCAATGGATTCCTTTATGGAGTTAGTCCAACTCATATTTGATCTTTTTTCCTACTGTTTTCTGGTTTTCCCAGCATTATTGTTTTTCCGAAGTACTCAGTCTTATCATGATGTGTCCAAAGTAGGACAACTTCAGTTTCTTTCATTTTTGTCACCAATGCTGTTTCAGGCATAATTTTCTAGGACCCACTTGTTGGTCTTTCTGATGGTCCAGGTTATGTGTAGATCTCTCTGCCAGCTCCAGGTTTCAAATGCATCAACTTTTTTCCTGCCCGATCAAGTTTTTCCTGTCTTAACTGTGTAGCTTTCTCATCAATACATAGCAATTGGGAGTATGAGTCTGCAGATGATCTCAGCCTGAAGGCTGAGTCTCTAATGACTTATTTTTATTTGCTCTTGCTGATCTTTCCTAATTCTCATATTGCTGACTTTCTGAATCTCAGCCTTCTCTTGATATCTAGGCTGCAGTCTCCATTAAAATTGTTTACTGAAGCAAAGTAAGCAAAATATTTAACAATGTCTTCAATATCTATGTCAAAGTTGTGTACTTCTTCTGTAATCCTTATTTTTGTCTCTTTTTTAGGTATACATTTTATTGAGTATGCTATTACAGTTGTCACAATTTACCTTTTTTGACCCCCTCAACCCAGAAGCCCCCCTTAGTTCCTGTTCATGAGTCACATATGTAAGTTCTTTGGCTACTCCATTTCCTATACTGTTCTTAACACCCCCTATCTATTCTGTACTTCTTAATCTCTGCACCTTTTCCCCCATTCTTACCCTTCCCCCTCCCAACAACAACCCTCCAAATGATCCTCATGTCTATAATTCTGTCTCTTCTCTACTTGTTTGCTTTTTAGAATCAGTTGTTGATAGTTGTGAACTTATTACAATTTTAAATTTTGTAGTTTTGATCTTCTTTGTCTTAGATACGTCCCTTTAACATTTCATGTAATAATGGCTTCAAGATGATGAACTCCTTTAGCTTTACCTTATCTGGGAAGCACTTCATCTCCCCTTTAATTCTAAATGATAGCTTTGTTGAATAGAGTAATTTAGATTGTAGGTCCTTGCTTTTCATCATTTGAATATTTCTTGCCTGCAATTTTTCTTTCAAGAAATCAGCTGACAGTCTTGTGGAAATGCCTCTGTAGGTAACTATCTGCTTTTTACTTGCTGCTTCTAAGATTACATCTTAATCTTTAACCCTTGGCATTTTAATTATGATCAGTCTTGCTGTGGTCCTCTTTGTGTCCATCTTGTTTGGGACTCTCCATGGCTCCTAAGGAAATATGTCTACTTCCTTAACCAAATTAGGGAAGTTTTCTTTTCATTATTCTTTCAAATACATTTTCAATTTCTTGCTCTTTCTCTTCTCCTTCTAGCACCCATATAATTTGAATGTTGGCACATTTGAAGTTGTCCCAGAGGCTCCTTAGCCTGTCCTAATTTTTTAAAATTGTTTTTTCTTCTTGCTATTTTAATAGAATTTTTTCTTATGTTCCAAAACATTGATTTGATTCTCAGCTTTATTTACACTACTGTTGGTTCCCTGTATTTTTTTCTTTATTTCACTTACTGTAAACTTCATTTCTGCCTTGGTGTTTTATGTTGTTTAAGTACCTAATGAGTTCCTTGAGCATCCTAATAACCAGTGTTTTGAACTCTGCATCTGATAGACGGCTTATCTCCATTTTGTTTAGTGGTTTTCTAGAGTTATGTTCTGTTCTTTCATTTGGGCCATATTTCTTTGTCTCCTCAATTTGGCAGCTTCCTTGTGTTTGTTTCTGTGTTTTAGGTGAAACGGCTTTGACTCCCTATCTTGGTAGTGTGGCCAATTGTAGAAAGGGCCACCTGTAAGTTGGATGGGTCAGAGTTTTAGTAAATCACCTGGGCAAGGCAACCCGTGTGAACTGAAGTTGATGGGGTCTCAGACACAGTGTTTCCATTCTGTGGGTCTGTGTGAGGGAGGGCTCAGAAAAGTGACTATGGACAGTGCCTGGCCTCTGAGGTTTTGTCCAGGAAGAAGCTTTCCCCCACACTGATCCTGACGCCCGACACTTCTGTTTCTCCCTATATGCACAGTTACGCTCCAAGCTGTTGCCCCAGTGCTGGAGCCCAGAGGGAGTGTGTCTGCATAAGTCTTAAGTCCATTTTGGGCTCTTAAAAGGAGATGATGCCTGAGAATGCTGCATATTATTCTTCCATGTCAACACCCACTGGTTTTTACAGCCAGAAGTCATAGGGACTTACTTTCCTTGCACTGGGAACTCTGGGCTACGAGGAATGGGGCTGGGATCCCTCACTCCTAAGATGTCCCTTGTGATTTTTATCGACCACATGTGGGTGTGGGACCACCTGGTCCACATCTTCACCCCTCCAGTTGTTCTGGATGAATGTGACTTCTGCAGTTTCTTGGTTGTTGGACTTTTTTACAGCTTGATTTTTTGGTGATCCTGGGCGATAGTTGTTCTGTATTTCAGTTGTAATTTTTGCTATGGTTGTGAGAGGATAAAGAGGCAAGCCATCTTTAGCTACACCACTATCTTGACCAGAAATCTATTTTTTTGTCTCTTGGTGTTCAAATAGAATCTTGCTTCTGCAACTTTGTTTTTCACTTTCATCAGAAGTTGTTTCAAATCCTTGTTACTTTCTGCCAGTAGGATTGGGTCACCTGATATCTTAAGTTATGTCTATTTCTTCCATCAATCATCACTCCTTCTTCCGAGTATACCTAATCATATAATGTGTTGTGCAAATCAAACAAATAGGGAGATAAAACGCACCTTTGTCTGACACCATTGCCTACAGGAAACCATTCTGTTCCTCCATGTTGTTCCTCCATTCTGTTCCTCTCCTCCATAGGAAGATACTTACAGTGTCTTCCTATCCACAGTACAGGTGAGGCAGCAGGACAACCAAGTACTGCCACTTGCCCATTTCTCTGTCAAAGGTTTTACTATAGTCTATAAAACACAGACTGACCTTCTGAAATTCTTTGGCGGCAACATATCTCTATCTTCTATATAGATATCTCTTGCCATTCATTCAGGGTACATTATAAAAATTCTTATGAGTAATGTAACTGAGACAAGTCATTAATTCTGTAAATTAAGTTACATAAGAAGGATCCCCAAACATAAAAATACAGGACTTGCAAAAGGATATTTTGGTGATAATAAATGTATGATGCCAACCAAAGCAGTAAGTTGTAAAATATTCTAGAGCCACATAAAATAAATCTTAACAGTGAAACTTTTTTGGTAATCAGACAATGGAAGAGTCAGTGCAGTTTTACCTGAAAGTACGGATGCAGCCACAACTGTCACATTATCTAGTCCTCATTGTATTTACACTATGAAATGGCTTCACAGTTATATTATACATTTTTGCATGGTATAATTGAGTAATTCATCAAGCTTTTGAAAAATGAATACATGTGCTGTGTATGGACCATGTCTTTTATGACACATATTTCAAATATAGCATATTAACTATTTAATTATTTCTACATTTTTATTAACAGATTTCAAGTCAAAGTAGACTTGCTAGCATTTGCTGCGATGGAAGCTTCATAATTTTCTCCTTTTTCTTCATGTCATTTATTATGAACACTTTGTAAATATTCACATTGTGCCATTGCCACATTTCCTGAGTGTATTAATCAGTTGCTTTGTTTACTTTGGTAATTCATGGACTGGAGAGAAACCCTGCACTTCCATTGATTTGCCCTGGAGGTTATCATACTTAAAAATAGACAAATCTGCATCACATTTTCAGTAGATGATCAAGAACTGATGTTTAGAGGGCCTTGGAATACCAGGTTGAGAGAAAATAGGGTGGACTGCAAGGCAAGCAAATTTCAGGACCTATAGTAGTAAATCATACTTTTTTTTACTTTTTAAAATATTTAATAGTTTTTTAATTTTTTAATACATTTTATTGTTTATGCCATTACAGTTGTCCTATTTCCCCCTTCATTCCCCTCCACCTTACCCCCCATCCCCACCATTACCCCCCCTTTAGTTTATGACCATGTGTCACAAGTTCTTTAGATTCATTATTTCCCATACTATTCTTGCCCTCCCCCTGTCTATTTTCTACCTACCATCTATGCTACTTATTCTCTGTACCTTTTCTCCACTTCTCCTCCCACTCCCCTGTCGCTAACCCTCCATGTGATCTCCATTTCTATGGTTCTGCTCGTGATCTAGCTGTCCTCTTAGTTTGCTTTTGTTTTAGGTGTGGTTGTTAATAACTGTGAGTTTGCTGTCCTTTCACTGTTCATTTGTTTTATCTTCTTTTTCTTAGATAAGTCCCTTTAACATTTTATATAATAAGGGCTTGGTGATGATGAACTCCTTGGACTTGACCTTATCTGAGAAGCACTTTATGTGCCCTTTCATTCTATATATATAAATCATGCTTTTTAAGAGCATTTGATGTCTTGAGTGTTACACAACTGCAAGCAGATAAAAGTACAAAACTTTATGTCGCTGGTTCATTTAAAAATTTTGTTTAACATTGACATTTTCATGGAGTTAAGCTCAGAAAAATGAGAATCAAAGTATTAAATTTAAAAGCAAACTATTTTAGTTGCACCATTTATAATGTTGGTTTTGAGGATGTCACAAATATTACATTACTGGATAACACACTATGCAAGATTTTATGTTACTTTCTCTATGCCCTTGGTGGACTCATTTCTGGTGTATAGTTGTTTTTAGTCAATTTCTAAGTTCCAAAGCGACTTTAAAATAATTCCAGTTAGTAGTTTTATAGTGCTAATGCATACTACTACATATTACATCAAAAACTTATCTTTATCCCCAAACCAATTCCACTTCCTGTTTTCTCCAACTCAATGAGTAATATCATGCCAGAAACTAGATATTAATTAACAGATTTCCACCTTGAGCACATTTATCCTTCAGTTATGCACTTAACAACCTTTTCTCATTAATAGTTCTTCCTTACACCTCTGAAATATTGTTAATTTTTAAAAATCTACTGTACTTACCTTAGTTTAGACACATGTTCTCCAACATGGAATTTTTATTGTTCTCTTGTATCCTAAATTCAGACAAAACAGAAGTTAAAGTGATCTTTGTAAAGTACTAATTGAGTATTGTTCCTCTTCTGATTTTAACCTATAAATTGTGTCTTTCTGTCTTTAGAAAACATCACAACTCTTTAATATGGCATGATCTAATTTTCTGTTATGCCCACAGGTTTGCACATCCACTATCTCTTTCCTACTCTCAATGAACCTTGTTTGGGTATCTCCTACTCACACTCGATGCTTAGGTTCAGTCATTTACCTCTGGGGTTCTTATACCACCTGGCACTTTCTCCTTACTTTATCATAGCATTTTCCACATTCTATTACTATTTTTTATTTATATGAATTCCATGGAGCTCTAATCTTCAAGACAAGATTTGTCTTATTCACTGCCTTATCTCTAATACTACCTTGGTATTGCACATAAATAGTAACCGAGCACTGTTTGTTTAATTAAGTACATTTATTTGAGATGATCTATGGAATAACAACGTAGACTAAACCAATACAAATTTTATCTACAAATTTTATCTTATATCTTACTACAAATTTTATCTCATATCTTAATGCTTCACACATCTGGCAGTGACCTATGGGAACTACATAAAGTAAAGCTGTTAGATTGTAAATAAATATTATAAGAACACAGAAGACATAGGTAAGACCATAGAACTATGTTTTATTGCTTATTATTTACTTATTTTCATTACATATTTTATTTTCTATTATTCGGTTTTTTTACTGATAACAGAGACTAAAATGGGTGTTTCTCAAAGGAATAATTCAAAATGAGGCAGTTCCATTTTTTAGGCCCACCAGCCACATCAATAAAGTTTACCAGGTTGCTATGCTTCCCCAAATTCAACTGACAGAAGAGAAACATTTTGGAGAATGCGTATAGGATGATTTTAGAGGCCAGCAAAAGAAGTAATTTACATCAGTTTTGCTTATATTCATTGTAATTCAATTACATCCAAAGGCAAAGGATTCTAGTAAATATTCTATAACTGGTTCTCCAAGAAGAGGAAATGGATTTAGTAAATACATGTCCTGTCTGCGACCAGGAAACCCGTCTGGTCTCAAAATATCAGATTCCCAAATACCCTACTCTGAAACAGAAAACAGAATCAACTCCTTTTCAAAGAAGATAAACAAAAACATCCAATTATTTCAAACAACTCAAAGTTTAAGATCTCTAGGCTATCTATTCGGTCTTGCTGAGTTCCTAATTGTATGACAACTTACAAACCAAAGGCCATCTTATCTGCTTTTCACATGTGTTGGTTTGTACAACTGAGGAGCAGGGACTGGAAAACTGTAGTTGCAATTCTCACCTGGAAAAGCAGGGAAGGAGAAACATACTGAAATCATTTTTCTGGAGCAATAATAAAGCCCTACCATCCACGCATCCTAGGAACTTCTGTTTGATTGTTGAAGAATCACCGTAACACAACCCTTCTGTTTCTCTGAACATGGTTCTTTATGATTAGTGGGTCTCTTCTTTCAGATGGATTCCTCCTCATTTTTTTTATGCTTCAAAGCGAAAGCCCAAGTGGGCGTATTTTAGAAAACAATTACCTATGTGGAACTATAGAGTTTTCACAGGGTTCTTCCTGTTAAGAGAAGGAAGTTAGTTATTAACAAAGGATGTGGGTGTGAAGGGAACCAGACATCTGATGAAGCCTGATTAAATAGGAAAAAAAGACAACTTTATGTCACCTTGGGCAATAACCAACATCGTTCTGCCAAATAGATCAAAACATCCAAGTAGGCAGGAATGTCACCTGGGAAAGGGGGTGGGGACCACTGACTAAGGTAGAAAATAGTATAGAGGAATTCCTTTTATTGAGCACATGTAGAGTAGCAGCCAAAATGGTGAACACACACCAGGAAAGGGCACAGGGCCCCCCAAAATCCAAGAAAGAGATTGGGTAGATGGAGGGCACAAACACGAGCCCAGGAAAAGCCAGGAAAGACGTTGCATAATTTGAAAGAGAGCCTGTTCTTTTCTAAACCCAAGGAAACATAAAGAAGTTTACCAAAGACCCCAAGGCAGCCACTGCCCTCTCGCTGCCCACTTTGTCTCTCCAAGAGTATACTGTCACTTTTCACTTGATTAAACCTGGCCACCATTGCTTAAAACTCCTCCTACATGAGCATCCCTGAAATTCTTTTCCTGGGACAGTGCAGAAGGACCTATTTCCTCCAGTAACATTTTTACTTGTGCAACACTGAACATCAAAAATCGATTTGAAATAAAAAAGTCAAAAGGTTTTTTTTCTATTCTGGATTTGTTGTTTCTTCGCCAAAACAATTCCCTCAAGATATAATATGTTTCTGAAACTGTATGCTTGCAGGTGTTTCAAATGTGCCAGTATATTCATACCCAGTTCTGTTGGTGCATAAATCTCAGGGTTTTTTAATGTACTTGCCTTCTTGATTTTATACTCCTCTTCTCATTTAATTTTGGCTAGTTTGAGGTCAATGGAAGGAAAAGCTGCAAGTGGGCCAGTATTAATTTGAAGTATCTTTATCTCAGGACTAAGACAGACACTTGCCCAACTAAAGAATCTTATTAAACCTTCATGGCTAAGCCTTTTCCAAATCCATAACTTTTTTATTTTTTCACATTATGCATCTTTTATTCTTTTTTAAAAAATTAATCTTCGTTGTATTTTTTTCATTACCAATCAGTCCCCTTGCACCCTCCCTTCTCTCAGCAATCACCACACTGTTGTCCAGGTCCATGAGTCCTTTTCCCTTTTTTCTCAGACCCTCCACCCCTGAACCTCCTCCCCATAGCTGTCATCACTCTCCGCCTATGAGTCTGTCTCTGTCTTGTTTGGTAGACCAGCTCATTCACTAGATTGTATATATGAGTGAAATCATACGGCATTAGTATTTATCTGAATGGCTTATTTTACTGAGCATAATGTTCTTCAAGTCTATCCACACTATTGCAAAGGGGAAATTTTTCTTCTTTTTTAAGGCTGAGTAGAATTTCATCGTGTAAATGTCCCATAGTTGTGTTATCCGCTCATCTATTGATGGATTTTGGGCTGCCTCCATCTCATGGCAATTGTAAGTAATGCTGCAGTGAACATAAGAGCCCTTACGTTCTTTTGAATCAGTGTTTTGGCTTCCATCAGATATACATTTAGAAGTGGGATCACTGGGTCAAAGGCAGAGCCATTTTTAATTTTTTGAGGTGTCTCCATACTGCTTTCCACAGTGGCTGCACCAGTCTGCATTCCCACCGACAACACAAAAAGGTTTCCCTTTCTCCACATCCATAACTTTCTTTACTTCTACGTTTTCTCTATCTACATATGTTTGAAAACCAGCCCATTCTTGCTTGAGCTCCTACCTTAGAATTGTCTTAACTACAAATTCCAATCATAGCTAACACACAGTATATTTTTTAACTACATTTTCCTGAAGTCAGGATTAGTAGGCATATAATAGTGGTCTGTTTTCAAAATTTCCCACAGTTTTGTGCACAGCAGTTTTACCGAACATTTTGTCATTCTATAACACAGGTTTTCAGCTTTATAATTTGCAATATCTATATTCTTACCACCATTGTTCAACCACTAATCCAATGCATGTAAAGGCAGCGAGACATTTCCAGTTACCAATGTTAGTATCAGCTCATGTAGTGCTAGCCGTTCTAATAAATAAATAAATATATGAAGACTCAAATGAGAGTGAAGTTCGTTTTTCATTCAGGTAAATCCCAAAGCTAGTGTTTTCTGAATGGCCTGTATCATTCTTTCTGTTGTGATAGACAAGTCAGAGTTTCTTTCATTTGAGTCTTTGTGTTTTTTTGACCCTAGGGCTTCATGCTCATTGGACCATGATGTTCAAAGAAAGAAAAAACTGCATGGAGAATTGCGTGTTGTAAGTTTCATTGGTCAAGCCTAGAAATAGTTCCCAAAACTTCCACTCAAATTCTGTTAGTCAGAGTGCATCACCATGCTTAAATCAATTTAATCAAACTGAAGAATCAGTAGTTTTGTAGCCATTTTCACATCAGTGTGTAATTTGATAATATAGTTTCCATTTCCTTCAGAGAGAGATTTCTACTTTTCTAACCATTTGGTGGCAGAAAGTTGGGAAAGGATGTGTTTAGGTCATGAAAGAATTGATGCCATTGCATACAGCTGCATCTTGAGGAGGAAACTGGTAATTAAGAAAATTTGAGTAAGTACTGAAGAATATACAAATTACATCCTTAGGAAAGAGAGTATTTCAGGAGAATCACCATACTTCTCTGATAAATAGAAGTGAGTGTTTAGAAAAAGCGTAAACAAAAATTCATCGAGATACACTTTTACACTAAAATGTGTCACTCAGTCTGCTTTATTTAAAAAATAAATTAAAACATTAACTTGGAAAATTGGTGGCATATTTTCAGATAGGGTGAGTACAGTTCTGTTTAGATTCACCACTGCATTATTCATGCACGTGTTTTGTTTAATCAAAGATGGAATTACAACTTCTGGACTTGAACTAAAATAAATGAGTGATGGGAAGAGTTTGTGGAGATTAAGACACAAATAATGCAAAACTTCAAACTTTCATTCATTATACATTTCCTCCAAATTCAATGGAATGGCATAGGAGATATGATTTTGCAGGATATTTTCCAAGCAAAAATATTTAATTAATTTTGTTCTGTCAAAATACATCTTTCCTCTGACTATATATTTGGGTAATCTTGCGAACTTGCACATTTAAAATTTACAGTAATATCTTCATGCTCTGGGGCTTTTCATGTAATGTTATTATTACTCATTATTTTTCAAATCATATCATCTGACAAAGCTTTTTAAATTAAAAAAATGCAGTGGCAAGCAGTTGTGTTCTCTGATTCTCAAAATAATAGATAAAATAGAGTTATTTTGGCCATAATTAACTTCAGGTTGCCCAAGGGACTAGGAGAAAATTAGTTTGTGCTGTAAATATTCCTTTTCATATACACTATATTTTAAATTCTGTTTTATCTAGGCACTTCTCATTAGAATAAATATGATTAGTATGAAGCCATTGTTTTTAAAGTTTAAATTTCCTTCAGATACATCTGGAATTAAATATATTTTGAATTTAATGGGGAGGTAGAATGAATACTTTGCCATTACAAATATTTCTGTTTCTTATTTTCATGCTCAAAAAAATGAACAATTACTGGTAACTTGTTTATTTGTATTTTGGACAGACCAATTAAAGTAACATTCAACTGTTTCCTGCTTTTGTGTTTTTTAAAGTTAGATTTTATTGGCATTTGGAAAGAACATGACTCTGGAAATTAAAGCCATAAATGTAAGCCCTGTAGACTTAAGAAACGCTTGCAAACAGCATAGATCAGAACGAGCTGAGCACAGAGGAAGGAACCCTCCCTTGGAGGATTTTAAAATCAAAGGGAAACAAATGCACAAATAAGATGAAGATGCTGTGCTCAAAGTGACCGGTAGCATTATCCCATTTTGTTTTCTTAAAACAGTTCGAGGGACTATGATATTTTTTAAATGGGTCTATCAGTTTGAAACCCGAAAACAAATGGTTTGACAGTTGAATTTTGTCTGGTAGCTATTTTCCTTAAAATTTATTCTGTCTCTAAAAAAAAGTGCAATGACCTCATGGTTAGAATAGGTTTCAATAACAGTTCCAATTTTGCCAGCCTAGGCATTAAAACCCTATTGACTACAAAAGTGCTCCATTATACCTCTTAGTGATTTTAGCATTCTTTTTAAATCATGTAGTTTTTGCTATTTGTAGGCCTACAGGCTTTAAAAAGCTCAGAGTAATGGGTGTTTTGTGTTATTCTCCAGAATCCACAGCAATATGTCTTTGTCGCTCATATTGGAAGGTCACATGGTGGACACTGTTAATTTTCTTTAGCGAGGTCCCTCTGGCAGCAGAATTTATCCTTGAATTGTTCAGAATGGTCACAGCAATAAATAATTTTTAGGCAATGTGTTCTCAGCATTTAAGAAATAAGTAAAACTGTAGAGACCGTATTAAATCTAATAGTTGGGATGACATATTACAAAATAACTAAAAGAGGGTTGAAAAGGAGGATTTTGAGTGATAAAGTTTTGCTGTCAAGTGGTGCTTAGGATTCAAAGCCTAATAGTGATTGGAATAGTAACGGATCCCTCAAACTTTCAATAACTTCTTCTTCCCTGTATCCCAGAAAGAAGTTAAAGAGATTGAAAGAAATCAGATTTATGTCCCAAATTAAAATTTTTTCCTTAATTCTTTGTATGATGCACTGCTGGCCACATTTATATAAAAATAATTGTATCATACTTTCATTTTTAGCTATGTTCTAAAAACAAACCATAGAATTTCATTTCTTTCTCTAAAAATAGTTATATCTAGAATTCAATGTATAAAACAAAAGCATATGAAAATACAAATTTGATATTAAGAACAAAAACAAAATATAACATGTTGATAGATTTCATGTTTCAACTGAATTTCATGTGGATTATTCCAAGTGCCATAATTAGACAAAAATTACCCAATGGAGTTTTAGTTCATTTCATAAAAAAGAATATTTTATTATATATACTAATATAACATGGCTAGTATTAAAGTAAGAGGATAAAAATAATGGATTAAAAATAAAAACTTGTATAATGTTATAGACATAAAAATCAATAGATGTGAACTCATTTTCTTTTTTATCTCCAGTCAGCTAATTTAAAAACTCATCTCTTCTGAGGAAGTTTTCTAAATAAGATTTTAAAAAAGGCACGCTTGTATATAAAATATACAATGCTATTTCTTGGAAGACTTTACTGATGGAAATGAGATATACATATTTTTACAGTAAAAGAATCTCTTTGAAAGGAACATGCACTTGCATGCAAATGACAACACAGAAGAAGATATTCAAAGTCACCCAATGAAGACCAAAGTGCAGAGCAACACAAAGAACAATTACGTTGTGACAAAGTGAACATATTGTAGCAATGTAGTCTCATTTTTTGCTGTAATAAGTAGAATTGGAATTGCCATTTTATCCTTAGAAATTAAATTCACTATTTGTATTAAGCAGAAGAGTGTCTCTTCTAAAGGTATCTACATGCCATCTCCAGAACTTGTGAATATTAGGCTACATGGCAAAGAAGAAGTAAAATACAGATGGAATTACATTTGCTAATCAACTGACCTTGACCTAAAGCTATTCTGCATTATCTAAGCTAGCTCGATATAATCTCGGGGTCCTTAAAGAGAGAGAATGGAGAGGAAGTACAAGAGAGATGGTAGCAATGCTATCTTTGAAGAAGGAAAAATGGGCCAAGAAATACTGGCCATCTCTCAAAAATGGAATAACAAGGAATTGAGTCCTGACCGAGTTTCTGAAAGTAATCCTACCCTGAAAACATCTTAACTTCAGTCCAGTGAGACCCATTTTGGGTTTCTGACCTTCTGACTGTAAGATAATAAATTTGTACTGTTTTAGTCACTGTGTTTGGGGTAATATATAGCTGCAAGAGGAAATACAGATTTGAATGCCTTTGCATTCAGAATTTTCAAAACTTGATTATATCTGAATATCGTGGTCACCCACTTTAATTTTCTCTATGATGTCAGAAAAGTATTAAAATGTTGAGTCATTGCAGGTAATTCAGTCACTTAGCAGTTACCACATGAGATTCAGAATGACACTCAGTTATAATCTTTTTTTTTAGATTTTATTTATCTTTAGAGGGAAAGAGAAGGAGAGAAATATCAATATATGGTTGCCTCTCATGCATCCCTTGCTGGAAACTGGCCTGCAACCCAGGCATATGCCCTGACTGGGAATCGAACCGCAATCCTTTGGTTCGCAGGCTCACGCTCAATCCACTGAGCTACACCAGCCAGGGCTATAATCTATAAATTTTTAGTCATTTAATGTATGTATAGACACTGAAGGTTAATTTATTTTTACCTAAAGATCACCATTTTAGGTGAAGGTATATAAGATTTTGGATGTTATTAGTAACTGTAACATTTATATATAATGAGAACTTACTATGTTCCAGATATTGTTCCAAACATATTATGTATGAGCTCATGTAATTTTCATACAATACTAAGAAAGGAGTGCATTTACACTTTCCTTCCTTAATAGAGAATCCTACAGTAAAATGTCAGCAACTTAATTCAAAACAGTGTAGTTAAAACACAGGCAGTTTGGCTCCAGAGCCTGAGCGATTCACCAAAGTGTTACAAACTATCACTTAGCTATTGTGATAACCATTGTGTTTTGAATGGTCCCCCCAAAGCTGAATGGCTTTTGGCAACAAATACTTAGCTTTCTGGCTTTTGGTTTTTCACGGCAGTTTGGTTGATCTCAATTAGATTTACCTGGTCTAAACTGGGCTTAACAGTACTCTTGGGCTTCTTCTTCATTTGCCTCATCTTTCTGGGAACCAACAATTACCCAGGGCAAGTTCTTTTCACAGCAGATGTAGAAACCCAAACGACTAAGCCAAACAACAAAAGTCCATTTTAAAACCTCTGGTTTTTTATGCCACATCCGTTAGCATTTTACTGTCCCAGCAAGGCAAACGGTCAATAAGGTGATAACAAATACTCTGCCTTCTCTACTGATGGCCACTGAAAAGGCAAATGGCAAGATTATATGCAGGTATAATTAATAATAGAAAGACCAAGGACACTGTTCAAAGCTAATGTTAACTCTCGATTGCCTGACATCGTACCTTGTTGTTTTACTCTATAGCTCAGTGTTCTTCACAAGATTCCATCTCATTCATAAAGGAAAGAGTTGTAAGCTAAATACTTTAAAAATACCTATTTTGAGGTTGTCCTCCATCAGATATTAATGGACTATAAATGCTTTTTTAAAGTAAGATGCTCACAGAAATCTAGGAGGGATAATTAACCTTTTCACTTTCTGGGTCCAGTGAGAGAAGAAAAGTGCCTTTCATGTTCATGTCTCTTTCCAGGCTCCTAATTGAGCATGAAGACAGATTAAAATATATTTATTTACATTAGATTTCTTTACCAAGATTTGAATATTTCTCTGATTTTATATCTAGCTCTTTAAAATAATGTAATTTCATTGTAAATGTTATTTTGAAAAACAACACACAACACAACAAATTATTTTTGGAGAGAAACTTGCTGATTCTAATGACTGAATTTTAGCCTGACCATTTAAAACTTGTTTTTCTTATATGCCATCTCTATTCTTAAAAAATGAAAAAGGTATGTACATAAGAATGTTTATAGAGAATTTTTCTAGTTGTTTGTGACCAGAATTTATTTTTAAATTTCTTATTTCTAATTTTATGTAAATGTTTGAAATGTTTAAATTACTTTATATATAATTTTTCATAAAACATTTTTTAAACTTAAATGCCATCAAATTAGGGGGTAGCAGTTCTAATATACTTTATCACATAAAATATATTAAATAAACTTGCTATTTAATTTCCTAGCCTTGTTTAATATGTATTAATTAATTTAATAATGGTCTCCCTTTTTTTCTTAAATTGATAAGCCTTAAAGGAAAATATTTTCCCAAATCTGTTTCAATGTCTGTTTCTTCATATATTGCTCAAGTATGACCCTAATGAGAAGTAAGAAAATCTCTTTCAAAACACAGATAACTAACAAGCAGAAATGGAAAGATAAAATTTTCAATGAGAAATGAAAATCCAAGTAGAAGCTGAAATATTTTCTAGCATAAACCTTTAAAACAATTTCTAATGTGTATTAGAATGCTTTCATTAAAATACATTGTAATTACTTTTATTGAATTAGAGAATTTCCCTTCCCACATAATTTTAGACTAACATGATAACAACTAACTTAACTAAATGTTCATAATATCTGATTTTATTTCATTTATATTTATATATAATAACCTGCCAAGTGCATAGAGATAGAAGTCCCAGGAAAGCATTTAGATGTACTTTCTGTTGTCTAATATCTCAGATTAAGCACGGATACCCTTCATATTGTATTTAATTCCCCGTTTAGGTTGGTTTCTTTTAGGATGAGAAATATTGGAGTTGACTCATCAAAGGTACAGTAAAGGAGTGTTTCAGACAGGCCCGAGCAGTGTGGGTGTGGGAGGGTTTTAAGAATCCACTTAAGAAAACACTCAGCAATACTATCAGAGAGATTTCTCTCCCTACTCACACTTAACTCACTCTTCACGTTCTGATAGACGTCCTTAACCCCTCAATGTAACAAGATGTTTGACTTTATTTGTCCCAGTAATCTTTTTTAGACACTAGAATTGTGATAGGCTGACCTGGCTCCCTTTGTTTGATATAAAAAGCTCTTAGAAATACTTTGTTTTGGCTGCTTTTGTATTTTGCAAAAATGAAATGTTACCATTTATAAACTGTAGTATAAAAGATATGTATTTCTAGAGTATGCTCACAGTGATTTTATGCACACATTGTCTTTAAAATTTTAATTTTAACTTTCTTTCCATCATAGCACTGGTGTTTGTGATAAACAAGATTTGTACATCTCACAGAAATAAATATGAAGCTGACAAAGGTGAAAATGATGGAAAATAGTATTTCAAATGGCGATAATCTTGGAAAATTTGATAAATTTACTCATGACAGTAATACAGGGTGGGCCAAAATAGTTTTATAGTTGTTCTAATGGAAAATAATACAAAATTAATTGATAATAATAATTCAAGAATAAAATGTGCTTGTTTTTTTTTAAGATTTTTTTAAAATTTATTTATCTTTAGAGGAGAAGGGAAGGAGAGAGGGAGAGAAACATCCATGTATGGTTGCCTTTCATGCATCCTCTGCTGGGAACTGGCCTGCAGGGAACCGGCCTGCAACCCCAGTATGTGCCCTGACTGGGAATCGAACCGCGATTGTCTGGTTCGCAGGCCCGCGCTCAATCCACTGAGCTACACCAGCCAGGACTAAAATGTGTTTTTGATACAACTGTAAATCTGCTTTTGCCCTACCTTATGGATAGTTTAGTATATTAACTTTATTAATAAAATAAAGTTCTCCCAAATGAGATCAAAATTATAAAAGTTCAAAATAATCTGAAAATATATTCAATATATAGCATATATACACACACATAATTATACATTATATATATGTACATATATGTATATTCCATAGCCAACATGAGTTTTAAGTGCATTGTTTAATATTATATAACACTTTGAGATACACCTTATTATGTTTCTTTCTTTCTTCCCCTTACTCTTCTCCTTCCTTCCTTCTTCCCACCCTCACTTCCTCCCTCCCTTCCTTTCCTACCAGAGAAAATGAAGGCACAGTGAGGTTAAATAAAATTCCTTGGTCAAAAAGTCAGCCGTTATCAGTGTTGTTGTTGCTCTCATTCTAAGGTTGTCTGTATTTTTTAAAATGTCATTCACTCCCCTCCACCCTGCACAACCCCTCCTCCACCATTCCCTCCCTTTAGTTTATGACCACGTGTCTCAAGTTCTTTAGATTCTATATTTCCCATACTATTCTTACCCTCCCCCCTATCTATTTTCTACCTACCGTCTATGCTACTTATTTTCTGTACCTTCTCCCCCTTTCTCCTCCTCCCACTCCCCTGTTGCTAACCCTCTATGTGATCTTCGTTTCTATGGTTCTGCTACTGATTTAGCTGTCCTCTTAGTTTGCTTTTGTTTTAGGTGTGGTTGTTAGTAACTGTGGGTTTGTTGTCCTTTCACCGTTCATCATTTTTATCTTCTTTTTCTTAGGTAAGTCCCTTTAACATTTCATATAATAAGGGCTTGATGATGATGAACTCCTTGAATTTGATCTTATCTGAGAAGCGCTTTATCTGCCCTTCTATTCTAAATGAAAGCTTTGCTGGATAGAGCAATCTTGGATGTAGGTCTTTGGATTTCAGGGTGGAGGGGAATGAAGGGGGGAAATAGAACAACTGTAATGGCATAATTAATGAAATACATTAAAAAATAAAATAAAATAATTTTAAAAAAGAGTCAAAGAGAAGCAGCACAAAGAATTTAGTAAATACCAACAAATGGAAAAGGACTCAGACTAAAGTTGATAGCTGCTTCCAGGAGACCAAATCTAGACCAAACTAGCCCCACCCCACCTCTCCAGGGCCCAACGCTCGTCCAAGCCCCAGATCTCAAACTTTGCTGAATGATGATAATGACCATTTAAAAACATCCATATTTGCTTATATAGAAAGCTAGGGCTCATTATCTCTACTCAAAAATGTAATGCCATGTCCAGAAGTTTTATCTGAACAAGGACTTACTGGTTTTGTTTAACAGATTCTTTTATTATTATTTATTTGCAAATAATCGTGTACCAATATTTTTGTAAATACAATAAAAACCAAATTATGAAGAAAAAAATAAAAATAAATGTCATTCACTATTGTTTTTCCCCCTCATTAAATGAAAATTCAGACTAGCATTTCCAATAATTGTTATTAATTTCCAGCATTTTGTCAATACTATTTGCAATGTTTAAAAAAATCAGAGACCAGCTTGTGGGTAGAGTTACAGTTCTCCATGGTAAAACACATGTTAAGTAAGGCAAGAAGTAGAACCATTTCTTTTTCATTCTCCAGGTGGCTGGCTCAGTAAATAAGATTGATGTAGCAGAACTGCTAAATTCACACACTTTATTGTTTTATAAATAATAAAATTTATTTTTTAGATTCAGTAGTTATTTTGAAAATGCCTCTTCAAATTCTCAAAATTAGTGAATTTTTTATTAGAACCCATCATGAGTTATTAATATTCCCAATTTATTTGGCAGTACAACATAACCCTTAAATAAATTTGCTGTAACTGCCTGCTCCTTAATTAAAAGTGGAAAATTCATATGCTATTGCTTATAAACATGATATGAATCAAAAGTAAGAACCCCACATGGCTGTCATGCACACCAACTGCTTTCTTTATGTTAAAAGCAATGAGTTGTTTAAAAAAGTCAGTGAAAATTAGAAATCCATGCCATCGACATATTTTTTAGATAATTCAAAGTAATTCTAATTCATATGTAACCATTAAAAAGTATAGTCTTCCAAACTGTTTATGCCAAGTTTAGAGCAGTTTAAACTCTATGATTCATTTCACTAGCTCTCATCTCCACATCAGCTGGAATGATTTGTCAGCCACGGTGGTGGCACCCTGCTGAGTGACCTGCTGTCGAAATCGCTTGAAGAAGACCATTTGAAATAGCTGACTAAATACAGACTCCCGGTGTGGGGAAGGTTTCTTGTATTGATTGTTGAGCTCTGAGGAATTTGATTCATCCCATTGTTTTTGTTCTTTAAACACTAGTTCGCTGTAGAATTTTATATAGAATCTATAAAGTGTGTTTTAAAAAAATAATAACACAAGCAACAGACTGAAATGATCAATGAGCAGTCTTATATTTATCAGATCCTTTAATTGGAAAGTAGTTGTCTTATTTATTTACTTTTTGCTGTGGCAATTTTAATTTCATTTTTATTTATATAGAATTTGTGTTTACATTTAACTTCCTAATTAAATGATGTTTTCATTTTGTATAAGATATAAATAATTGAAGATGCTTCATACTCTTGCAATACAAATTGCTTAAGGACAGACCTGATGGGTGAAAATGGAGGTATAGTTTACTTAAGAATGAGGGGAAGGAAAATAGGAATATAGTATAGGGAGTCATTTCACATGACTTGGGAAGGGAGTGAGTCAGCTCACGGGAGCCACGCCCACAGAGAGGTTTCACCTTGGGGGAATCAGGCCTGCATTGTACCTAGGCTGCTATGAGACTTGCTTTTGCTAAAACTCCCTCACCCTGAATTGAGGCAAGAAGTGCTTACTGTGACTTTCTAAAATCTGTGCTAGACCTTCCAAGTGTGGAGTGCTACCAGTTCAACCATTTTCCCCCTCCGTCTGCAACATCCTTCTCTTTGAAGTAATTAGCAACATTCTTTCCTCTATTATCTGTAAAAGGTAATCACCTGCAGCAAAACTGTGTATAGTAAATGAGGACCATCTTCAATGTAATGTACCCAGAAAAGCAATAAAAGCTTGTCCAGGCAGGGACTAGGGCCACCTCTCATTCACTGAGAGAGAGGCCATGCTGTCTCTTTTTCTCCACAGGACTTCTATAGTCATGTGTATTTGTTCGTAGCTGCCAGCCAGGATCTGCATCAATATAGAAAGCACAGTCTGTAAGTAATACAAAAATCTGCATTAACTTATAAGTACTTTTCACTCCCTACTCTAATTTCACACCATCAAGACAAATCTGACCTCTTTAAGTGGTTTTAAACCTCTACATTTTAAAATAAGTATAAATATTCACAACTTTCTTCTGCGTGAGAGTGTTGTATAAGAGTAGTATAGACGTATAAATTTTGCACTTAATAACTGTTCCTCAAAAGGTTTGTTCTGCTAGGATTCTCTTTGCAGATATTTTGAATATGATTTTTGCAAAAGTTTTAGTATTATTCACACAGGATAATTGCTTCATGTAAACAATTTTATAAATGGAGTAGGGTACCCCATGCTATACTGTAACAATTATTTTTGTAAAAGATTCTTCATAAACTAAGGAGAAAAATGATTACACATTTCAGCTGAAATACAATTAACTTCAATGCTTTATAAAGCAGACCAGTATGGATTTCTAGGTCTAGTCTACCTTCTGCTAACACACTCACAGGTGTATTTAGCAAAATATTTGTAGAAGAAAAATTACTTATCCTCAAAAAAAAGAAGTCAAGACTTTCAGGAAGTTAGATAAATGAAGAAAACATAACCAGGCAATTTATGTAATTAAATTATAAAGCAGTTCAGTACCTGGGAATATTAAGAGCAAGATTATTAATTTCTTTACTTGTTCTGGCATAGGTTCAGCCATTCATTTAATGAGCACATACTGAGCACATACACTGTACTAGATGTGTTGGGGACCCAGTGCAAAAGGCTGAACTCCTGACTCCATAGTATTCAAGTACGTGTGTGCTGGGATCAAGGGTAAGACAGACATGGAATACTTTTAACTTGCTGTGAAAAATACTATGAAAAAATGTAGTTAAATTTGCACAGAATGAAATTTTGGCCTATCTGAGGAATGGTTGTCTTGTCCAAAATTAACCTATTAGGGTGAGCCAAAGATGTAAAGAGCTAAATGAAGAGACTTCTACAGGGATAGAACAACACATACATTGGCAGGGAAGCTGTGTTTGAAGCACCAATGGGAGGTCATGTCTTCTTCTGAAGAGTTTGCAAAGGTGGGCACAGCGAGAGAATTCACGGTGTGCAAGCACCTGTGTGTGTGTGGAGAGAGAGATTTGTTCTTATACTGAATAATGCTACTAAAAATGAACAAATATGTTCTAATTTTAGTGTTTACATTATGTTCAAGTTACTGCTTATTTATGTAAATAATACAAAACACATAGGTGAGATTGCTTTCCTCCAGAATTAAAAATGAAAACTGACATTTATTTAGTATATGCTGGCTCTTAGCCACTTTTCTAAAATGGCTTATGTATATAAATTCATTTATTTTTTGCAACAACTCTGAGAGAGCTGTTGTCACTTACCTGTTTTACACATTAAAAAATACCCTAGAAGTGTCTGGTAATTTGCCCAAAGTTACCATTACAAGTGACAAAAGAGGAACTTGAATTCAGCCCATTTAGCTCTGCTGCTTTTGCTCATTATTTTTATATCTTTCTCCCTCACCAACAATTTTTTTGTAAATTTACGTAAAAGACATACAAAAACCCCATAATATTTCAAGACAATAACGAGATGAGAACCAATAGCTACTACCAATTTTAAATAGAATATTACTATTGTAATCAAATTCTTAATTGGTTTCATTCTAAAGGGATCGTGCATCTCCCTCCTACCCAAGAAAACCACTATACACATTTTTGTCATTTATTCTTTTATATTTCACATTGTAACAGTGTGCATATGTAGCTTTACTTAATTTAAAATTTTGCACAGAGAATCTTTATTTCAATGTAGTTGTACATATGTACTCTTCTGTGACTTGATATTTTTAATTAAATACCTTTTTAAGGTTCATAAATGTTGATAAAACTGAAGGCAGTTCATTAATTTTCACTGTTTAATAGCATTTCTTTATATGACTATAAAAATCTTATTTATCCATTCAAATGCTAATAGGCATTTGATTTCTTTCTAGTGATGTGTTTTAGAAATAATGTTGGCATGTGCATTCTTGTACATATCTACTAGAAAAGTTATACAAAAAATTTTCTAATAAAACTGAATATATGAAACTTTACTTGATAATCTCAAATTGTTTCCAAGAGTGTTTACATCAATTTATACTTTGCATTCGCCATCTATTCCCCTTTCCTTTAACCCCTGATCCTATTCCAAGCATTTTTGGTGTTTATTATTTTGTTTTTCAATTGTGTGGAAATGAAATGGTACTCAGTTCAATGGTGTATATACACATTGTACTTTCCAGATTAATAATGAGATTAGAATTTTTAAATCTTTATCTAAATTACATAGAATAGAATTTGGCAGAATGTCATTTTTAGTCATGGTTTAATGAACAAAGATTATAACATACAATTCTAATTAATTAACCTTCTTCTGAAATGAGAGGAAGTAGTCAGATTGAAATAGAGTATTTCAGCTGAAATAAACCAGCAGCAAAGAAGAAATTCAAGACCACTCTGGAAATGGTAAATATTCTTTTTAAATTTGGATATACTAATGAGTTGTAGAATAAGAAGAATTTAAAAAGAAACTATACTGTGAAATACCATAATTATTTTATTCTCAGTTCAAGATACTAGTATTTTGGTTAGGGTGGACAAATAATGACTTAAATAATAGTATAAGTATGTAAACAAAGTTCACTTTTTAAATTATTTACCTGAACAAAAGGTTATAGATGTGGTTATACAGACCTGAAGAAATAAAATCAGTCTAGAAATAGGGACCAGGGCAAAATTTATTCGGTGTATAGGTAAGGGAATAATTAAAGTGTATAGAGAGAAATATAAACATAGAAAGGAGGGTATTATTTACTGAGCAGCTATTTATATACTTATTGTTTTGCTAATAACCTTACATACCTCATTATTTTATTTTTCATAACAATTTTTTGGAAGGTGTTCCAAACAAATTCCTATTGAGCCAATTTAAAGAACTCCCAGTAACCAAAGCTGGGATAATCTGAACAATAAAATAAATTAATTGGTATTGGGTTATAATTCAAGATATAACACATACCCATGAATCCATACTCATATAAACAAATGGAGGAAAGTAACAAATCTTCCTTGTACAAAAATTTCAAATACATTATGCTGATACAATACCTTCAGGGAGGTGAAGCATAAATCCCCAATGGGATCTCAAGTGACATCTTTGCCTCTGCACTATTATATCAAATTGAATATCACTATTCTAATATCACTATTATATCACTCTATATCAAAAGCTATTCTAAAAAACAGTGGACTTAAAAATATCATTTTATTTTAATTTTAATGAGGCTAATGGTGTTAAAAATTAAATGTGTAGTTGACAAATAATTCTCTGGGATGCCTGCTGACTCAGAGAAGAATAGGACATGACGGGAAACCTGAGCATTTGTGGCCATCTGCAGAGGACATGAACTTGGGAGCCTCCTGGGTTCAGAACATCCGGGAGTGAGTTGACCGTCTGCACTGAGGGTATCTGAGTAACAGGAGAGAATCCTGCACACACACAAAAAAAGCTTTTTTTTCCTTCCATTTCTTAAATCTCCCGAAGGCAGAAAAGAAAACAAACAAGCTAATTATAATGAATTTGACAATACACTAAGGTCTACAATTTGGAATTCACTTTAAGAATTATCTGGTCACTCCTTTTAATAACTATTTGATTTAAATCTCTTACACAATAATTGATTCTGTCCAAATATTAGACACACTGAAATTAGAATGCTTTTATTTTAGAATTCATTCCAGTTTCTTTCACAGAAAGGAAATCTCTCAAAGTTAGGAATTTCAAAGATAATAATTTAGATTTTTTTCTGTTAGTAAAGTTTAATTTGTCATGATTTACTAAGTTCAGGAATATGACAAATGTATTTTCTCTGTCATAGAGTTTTTGGTTTATCTGCTGAAAAACTTTCAGTAGTTTTTCGTTTGTGGTATATCCCCTTTAAAGCATTTAATTTCCTTATAATTGTGGTCCAAGTGCTTTTGAGGCCAAAATATTAATCATAATATTTTTATTATGCCTATATTTTATTCATGTATTCTACAAATATTCAGAGAGTGAAAATTTATGATGTTTGGTGAGTGATTTATCTGGTTAATTTTGACAACAAATTAAACTTTTTAATGGTAACCAGTTGTTTGGTTTTTGAACATATTCCTTCTGATTACTATAGAAGCTTGCTCTATCATTCTATATTCTACAATCTCCTGTCTACTCATTTAAAAATATATTCTTATCATCCATATTATTGAAACTTCCCTTTGATGTATAGACATATCTATTAATATCATGTGTCATATTTTTTCAGCCAAGCTTCCTTAAATACTAGATTAACTTTGACCCTGAGGAATTATTTTAAAAAATTAAGTGTCTTCTCACCTACATAATTTTAAATGACTGTTTGTTTCTACCAGTACCTCTAATGTGGGTCTAATATCCAGACATGTATAACAATTATTCACTGTACATGTGTCCTTCAGGCATCTCGAATACCGCAGGCCCAAGTTCGACCAATTAGAAAATGATGAGAATTCATGTTCCCACCTCACTGCAACAGCGATAATTATCAGAGGACAGAAAGTGGGTGACTTCAGTGTGTCAAATACACTCACCAGGAAGGATTAGAGGGACTCTTAGAGTTTGAAAAAAACCCACAGATTATTATGATATGCACCTAAATAGAAAATGATTTTGTTGAGCACAAGAAGTTTCATGAGTATATTTTGCTCAGGTGACATGGTTGTCAAGAAGTTTTCCCTGTAATCCAGATCAAATAAGTATCACGTAGGATGCCTGCCTGTGAAGTCGTCCTGTTCTGTCTTCAGTGCAAGGCTGTACATAAGCAGCAAATACATTTAGAAGATTAAAAAAATAAATAGCAAGCATAGGCAACAAATAGTCCAGGACAGCTGTCAGCCGTGAAGATCGGAGAGCATCTTCAGTTGCAATGTAGATACAAGTTTGTAAATAGTTCCCTTACCACTCCTCCTCTCCTCCAGCACTATCCTGCCACAAACCCTCTTCATCAAAACTCACTGTTAGAAAACCATTCTAGCCTTATGTGTAAAGATAGAGTATAAAGATAAGGGAAGCTAATACTTCCTAAGTGCTTATTATGCTCCAGGCACTGTGCTACCACTTTGTCACATACATCATTTTGCCATCATTTGACATCTCCTAAGCTGCCTCTCACAGCTGGAAAGAATACAGAATTTCATCATGAGATCACATGCCCTGAGTTTTGGTTGAGAAAGCAATGTCAAGGCTTTGGTAAGATTTAGACTTGTAGAAAAACAGGATTTAGAGTTGAAAGGGGCTCAGTATATTTTTCAGTCTAGTTCACCCATATTAAAGAAGATTTGAGGCCAGACTACTTAAAAGATTAATTGGGTTCATGCAGTCAATTAGAGATGGTACAAAAACCAGATTGTTGGTTGTTTATTCCAAGTCTCAAATACACCAACCATACCTGGTTCCTTTTCAGCTAAAACTATTTTTTTAATTATTGTAAATTATTGTCTGCATTTTTCTAAAACTGTTTATGATATTGCAACTTGACACAGTGATCACAAATGAATGCTATTGTAAGGTATGCAAACAGTACACAGTATTCCTTTTACATGTCTCCTTTATTCGGGGAAAGTACTTTCCAGGGTTCACAGTGGTGGCTTGAAATTGCAGATAGTACCATACTTCTTATATATTGTTTTTTTCCTATAAATAAAAATCTCTGATAAAATTTATAAAAATTAGGGACAGTAGGAGATTAGCAGAGATAACTAATAATAAAATGATTATAACAATATATGCAATAAAACTTATGTGAATGTGGTTTCTTCTCTCCAGTAATGTTTACAACTTTCAGCCCAAACCCATTCTTGAATCTGTGCAAACACCCCTCACTTGCCATAAATGGCCTGGTGTCACTCATTTCGGGAGATCCATGCGGGAGTCTTTGCACAGGCTCAGTGCGTCCCGCCACCGCACGTTGCCCTCAGATGAAACAGGTTTTCTGTTCACGTCTGCCACCCAGAAGTGAATGTCTTCTCCATCTTAACTAAGCACTTATCACACCCTGTGGCCGTAACTTTTGCAGTTTGAGGTGCGACAGAAAAAGTAACATATTTTTTCCTCTTCACATTTTCATGAGTAGAAGACTCATTCTTACCACAGATCATAGCAACTTCAACATACAATTTTTTCTTTGTTTATTAAGTCAAGACCTTTCATCTTTTTCCTTAAAAGAAGCACTTCGTGGCTTCTCTTTGGCATCTCTAAATTGCCAGCATCACTACTCTTGCACTGTGGGCCATTATTAAATAAAACATGGTAACTTGAACACATGCACTGCAAGACCGCAGCAGTCAATCTGAGACCTAGAAGGCTGCTAGGCGACTAGCAGGTGGGAAGTGTATACACTGTGCATACGCTAGACAAAGAGATGATTCACATACCAGGTTGGATGAGGGCAAGATGCATGAGGTTTCAACAAGCTACTCAGAGCAGAGTGCATTTAAAAATATCAAGTTGTTTACTTCTGAAATTTTTCATTTAACTCTTTCAGACCATAGCTGATTGTGGGTAACTAGAACCTTCTTAATCAAAACCACAGATAAGGAGAGGCAACTGTACTGCTTATTTTTATCATTGTAGTATAACAGATACAACATTATCTAAGTTTCAGGTGTACCAAATAGTGAATTGAAATATGTATATATTGCACAATGATCACCAATATAAGCCCAGTTAACATCCATAGTTACAAAAATTATTTTCTTGTTATGGGAACTTTGAAGATCCAGTCTCCTAATTACTTTCAAATACACAAGGTATTATAAACTAAAGTCATAAAATTTATATCACATCCATGACTTAATCCATTTTATTACTGGAAATTTGTATCTTTTGATCCTTTTCACCATTTCACTCCCTCACCCCTCACCTGAGACAGCCCCCTATTTGTTCTCTGTATCCATGTACAATTATACAGTATTTGCCTTTTTCTGTCTGAATTATATCAAATAGCATAATGCCCTCAATGCTCTCAAGTTCCATCTATATTGTCACAAATAGCAACATTTCACTCATTTTTATGGCTGAATATTGTCCCTATTGTGGATATGTGTGGACTGTTCTCCATGGGATTATATCAATATACATTCCCACAAGCCACATACAGGAGTTCCCTTTTCTTCACATCCTCACCAACACTTGTTATTTCTCAGCTTTTTGATAACAGACATTTGACATGTGTGAGATGGTGCTTCATTATGGTTTTATTTTGCATTTCCCTGATGATTAGTGATGCTAAGCATCTTTTCATGTTGGTCATCTTTATGTTTCGTTTGGAAAAACATCTATTCCATATCCATTATTAATCATTGTTTCATTCAATTTTGGGTTTGTTTGTTTGTTTGTTTGTTATTGAGTTCTAAGAGTTCTTTATGTATTTTGGATATTAGCCCCTTTTTGGATATACGATTTGCAAATATCCCCCCCATTCAGGAAATTAGCTTTTAACTTGGTTAATAATTTCCTTTGCAGTGCAAAAGCTTTTTATTTTGATGTAGTCCCACTTGTTTATTATTGCTTTTGTTGCCTAAAACTATTTTTTAGATTGATGTAAAGTCCAAGTTACAGATAATTATATTAACAATAAATTTTCTTATTTAACATTTAGATGTGAATTCTAGAAGAATAAAATATATGGGTGACCTAGTCATAATGGTAATAAATGATAGATCGAAGAATAAATATGGTTTCTGAATTTTAACTACAAGTTTAAACTAAGTAGAATTTAGATTTCAAGACTTACATTTCAAAGCATCTATTTTTCATTCCACACCACTATACAGATCAATTATCTTTGGAAATTTTTCATTAAGAAATACATTCAAAATGTCCTCAGTTTTAGAAAAGATATTAACTTTCAGACAGTTTTACTTTCTTTAAAGATAATTATATGTTTTATTTGGTTTTTTAAAAATTATGAGGATGCTATATTATGTTAATTTTCAAGATAAAATAGTTTTGCAATTGAATAAAATGATGAGAGCAATTTATTATTTCATACAGCACTACCTTTGAGATACAAAATTAATTTAGTGTTTGAGATCTGGTCTTATCCTGAACTCAGGAAATTTTATTTTTCAGAGTTTTATATAACCATACAATGTGTTTTTCTAAATATATTGAATTTTTAAGAATATGAAAAAAAAGACCAGGGAATAAGGCAAATATGGGTATGGTAGTCTAAGTGAAATAAGCCTATCAACAATATCAAATGAGTGAGTCATTATTATTAAGCATAAATGAACAATATAGTGATAAAAGTTCAAATAACAGATCAGTTATTCACAAATAACTGACTTATTTTTTTTAATCTTCCCTATTTCTTTCCTTTTTTAACATTGCAGAGTCGAGTCTCTGCATTTTTTGTAAGAAGCACTATCCCATTCCTTTTACGTAATTTCAAACATAATTGACAATGACTCATAATGGCTGCTTAATCTCCTTAGTTCTTCTCCCCAATTCGTGTGCTCATGCTTCTTCTCCTTTCTAAGTGCAAATGATTTAGGACAATTGAGGCAAGATTACACAAAAGGCTATGGCAAGCCTCCTCTCCACGTGCTCAGGTTACTTTGATATTTAGAATATTACTGCAAAGCCACTACCTCACAGTCCAACAAGGCATGTTTTCCCCATCAAGTGACTATTATATTAAAATTTTGCAATTCAGTTTCTCCTATGGTATTCAATTAGGATTGCAGTCTATATGTAATTCATAATGATTCTAATAAACACTTCATCTGTCGAAATATAATGTAAGAGACAGTGCAAGAATCTGCTTTAGAAATTTTAACCAAAAATAATTTAACACAGGTCATTTTGTGTCATAATATTTGTTGAAAGGCTAGAAATACAGCATGTAAGGAATCTTCAAGTATGGCTGTCATCACTGCATTCTGTTTGCCTCACATATATGAAAATTACAGCTGAACTTATAAATGCAAAAATATGTAATCAGTTCCTAATATTTATATATGTCATGTCTTTCTTGCCAGTCATCAAAAATGCAAGAAAATGGTTTAAGTTTTGGATGGAGGTTGCTGAGAGGTGGAGGGATTGAGCAAAAAAGAAAAAAAGAGAGAGGGAAAGAACTCATGGACATGGACAACGGTGTGGTGATGCAGGGGACTGGCGGGGAATGGGACAAATAGTGATGAAAAAATTTAAAAAATAATTAATTAAAAAATAAAAGTAGTGCCCTGGCTGGTGTAGCTCAGTGTATTGAGTGCAGGCCTGCGAACCAGACAATCGCGGTTCGATTCCCAGCCAGGGCACATGCCTGGGTTGCAGACCAGTTCCCTGCAGGCCAGTTCCCAGCAGGGGATGCACAAAAGGCAGCCATACATTGATGTTTCTCTCCCTCTCTCCTTCCCTTCCCCTCTAAAGATTAAAAAAATAGAGAAGGTACAAAGAATTATTTTCTGCTGTAGCTGAATCTCATTTCTACCCCTGAAACAAAGACTGTGACCAAAGGTATAGAAAGGCCCATTCTAGATGGTGTGCATACCTCTGCTACAGGGTCAGAATCAGGTCACCTGAGTAACATTTTCTTGAAAGAATTGAGACTTAGATTTCAAATAATTAGACTGATTAGAACATAATTTCTCTTAAAACATTGTGTATTTTTATAACTTTTAAATATAAGTATCTCCATAATCATGAGCAAATGTAGAATTTAAAATAGGTATACAAGGAATGTTTCAAAGATGAGGTGGACAATAAGAAATGGGTATAACAGAAAGAGTAAATAAGATTACAATATAATGAAAGTTTAATTTGTAGTTAGGATGTCCAGTGGTTTCTGAGTAATACTTATAAAGATTAGAGTTTTAAATCTGGAAATATGTTTTACATTTACCTTCCTCTAAAGCATTTCAAAATTAGGAATTTTCCTACTTTCTTGGAAAGTCGCTATGAAAACAACCTTGTAAGATTATTTTTGAATTTTCTTAAAATTATTTAAGTGTCACTTGACCTTCGTAATTTTATTTATTTTCTTAAGAAATTCAGGCCTGTTAACCCTCCAATGTTAAGCATTGCTGATCTTCTTGGAATAACCATCATATTTCAAATAGACCAAAAATGACAACACTTCGCTAGAGTTGAAGTCTATTATTTAACAGTTCATTCAAAGCTTGGTGTGAATAAGATATCTCCATTCTTAGGGGAAAAAAAACACACTTACTGGAACAGTTGCAGAATTGAAATAGTCTAGCTTTAGTTTAAATATTTGGTTGCAGTTTGACTGTGCACTCCTAGTGCAAAAGAAAATAACTTCCTGCCTGGCTTAGGGGAAAAACTGGGCTTATCATCAAGATGCTCATTAATTTTTCAGCAAGGGGTTAGAAGAAATCTTGCCCTTATCTCCAGTCGGTGTTGGTGCAGTAAAAGGAATTCTTGTATGTTAATCTTTCATAGGGCTTCTGTGAGCATGAAGTTTGCTAGGAAGTGATTTACTGTCAACTGACTTCAGATTCCAAATCTTTGTATTTTCTTAATGGAATCGATAAGAAAAATGGGTCTCTCCTGGCTTCTTCTTCCTTTCCTATTTCCTTGCTACTTCACCTGGCAGAGATTTATCTGTAGGCAAGAGGAGAAGTCAGGTATATGAACTGCAACGGTGCTTATCTTCCTCTGAGGTCACTGTAGTGTATGCTTTTCCTTCTGTAACAAGAAAAGAATAGATTGACCATAGATTCTTGATAGGGAATGGGTGTTGTTCTGAAAGCTGCTGCTTTTCCACAAGCTACAAGAAGTCTTTGGTGGCAAGTCATAATTATTCCAGATAGATACTACAAACCACAGTGGTTTAATTTTTAATTGCAAATACACTTAAAAAGTGAAAATTATAAATGTGCTCTTTATTGAAATATCCCAAACTATCTTTCAATTAAAGAAAATATGGTTTAAAAATGTGATCTTCACATGAAAGTAAATATACTGATCAATCGCATTTTGCCTTAAAAATATTATTTTAATTTAGGCCCAGCATACTTCCTTTATGAGCTAGTTTATATATATAAAAGTATAAATCTTCCAGAATTTGACTCAGAATACCCTTCTCAGTTTCTACTTCCGTTTCTCAGCACATGTATCCCTCACTGGATCTAAAATTTGTCGTCCTACTCGATTGTCAAAACACAGTATTCCATTTCCTTTTTGCACTGCTAGAAATAACTCACACACACGTGCACGCACGCACGCACGCACATGCGCACACACACACGGACTATGCCTCCTTTCCACTGGTACTTTTATTAACTGTTTTCTCTCCTTTGGAATTAAGGAATCAGAAGAGCTCTCAGGTGACAGTTGCAGTCCAGGGGTGTCCCACCCCTGACCCGCGGCGTGCAGACAGCCCAGGACGGCTGTGAATGTGGCCCAGAACAAAATTATAATTTTACTTAAAACATCATGAGATTTTTTTTATGATCATGTGTCACAATATATTTAATGTGTGGCCCAAGACAACTCTTTCTCTTCCAGTGTGGCACAGAGACGCCAAAAGTTTGGACACCCCTGGAATTGTTGCCATTGTATTAAGCATCTCTACTTTTACTTCAACCAGTGTTTATATTCTTGACATATATATTTAAATTGGAGACACTTAAATATCTTTTATTGTTGGAATGCTTGAGAATACTACAGTACAACCATAGACTAAAATTCATGATTATGATAGTTAATAATTTTAAATAACTTTGAACATATGTACCTTGAATTAATTGATTGATTTATATTGAATTTATTGGAGTGACACTGGTTAAAAAAATTATACAGGTTTCAAATGGACAATTCTATAACACATCATCTATAGACTGAACATATGTACATTTTAATATTACATAAAAATATCAACATACAAGATAAACTATAAAATATATTACTGACTCTAAAAGACATGCTTAGAATAAAGTCTAGGAAGAAAGAAACAAAAAAATAATAGAATGCATATCTATGTTTTAAGAGTAAATTATTCTTTATTTAATTTTTTTAGAATTTTATTTTATAATCGTATAAAATGAGGATTCTTGGTTTTTATCATTAAATGCAGGGGTGGGCAAAAGTAGGTTTTCAGTTGTGAGACCTCAAAAGAGTCTATTCTTTTATTATTTTTCTTCATTATTGTATTATTTATTTGAAATTAATGTGGGTTACTGCTTGCTACTAATCTCTGGTCACCACCTCATTTCTCTTTGTATGTTAATACTTCATAAGCACTACAGTGCACATAAAAAAGAAGATACAATTGCAAGTTTTTTTTAATTTATTTATCTTTAGAGGGGAAGGGAAGGAGAGAGGGAGAGAAAATATATCCCCCTCTGATAAACCCTCCCGTTTTAATGATTTTAGAATGTGACTAGAACAAATTTTATCTCCTGACTCAGTGCACAGATGCCAATTAAAACAAGGGTTTAGAGGCAGTGTTTCATCTGGAAAAGCATTTTGAGTGGTGAACATACCATGTAAAATATACTGGGAATGGAAAAGAAGATACATGAGTTTTGGAAAAATTGCTTAATTTACAACACGCTAAAACATGTATTTGGATATACAAGATGAATTGTTGGCGAAGGCTTTAATTTTTCTCAATGAATTACAGCATAAGGGATATTTTAATCCAAATCTTGGTTTATAAAGAGTTAACTATAATGCATTTCACTAACTTATGTTGCTAGTTGATGTCATAAATAAAACTAGAAATGTGTTTTCAGGCCTGCTTGTGCTATACTGTATGCACTACATTCAATTTAACTTAAATAAGAAGAGGTAAATCACAGCCTAGAGAATAATCCTTCATACTAAAGAGTTGGCATACTCTTTAGTACCAATATATACTCAGGATGTATTAATAAGGGCAGGTTTCCTAAAGATAAAGTATTTGATAATTTAATTCTGAGAATTACATTTTTAGAGTGGGGATGTAGCATAGGGCAGTGGAAAGGTAATGGATTTGAAATCAGGCAAATGAAGCCTGATGATACTACTGAATATCAGTATGACCTTGGGTGAGTTAGTAAGAGCCTCTGAACTTCAGTTTAATCTGAAAATAGGCATGGGACTTCCTATCATCAGAGGCAGTTGTGAGTCAAACACAATGCAAAGGAAGAATGCTTGATGTATCCTGGTAGATATTCTATAAACGTCAGTTTCCTTCCCACTTCCATTATCTTCTATTCAGTGATTCATTCTTACATTTTTAAATTAATAATGCCAAACATTTTAAAAGATTTTATGAATAGAAACATTAATTAAACAAGTTTCTGTCTTCCTGGACACTGAATTCTGTGCTTTGATCATTATTATATGTTTTTGCTAATGAGTCAAACTATGCAGGAATTCTCTGTTTTTTTTAAATTTGCTTCACTGCTGATATTAGAATTATAAACACAGGCTTTTGTATAACTCCAGAAAATTATAGAACAGGCAGTATAAATAAATAAACTGAAAAAATTAAGTGCTTAGATGCCATTTGACCACTTTAAAATATTTTTGTATTTCCTTTGATAAACGGATATTTACAATATTAAATATTATTTCATGTAATTTTATAAGTGTAAAAATGAATTGCAGAAAAGCTATAGTAACATTTGCAATTACTGGAACTACTTTAGAAATAATCTATATTAAAGAAATTTTATAATCAGTGACATTTTAATTTTTACAACTCAGTGATTCAAGTACAAATCTTTATTGAATGTAATTCAACTTAGTATGTATGGAATTTCTCACTGCCTCCTTATTTTTCTAACTTGTGTCTCCATAATTCTTGGCCTTTAATTTTTTTTCTGCCCCACAGTCTCTAAAACTAAATACCTTTTTACATATCATATTCCAAGAATCTTTATGCCTATTTATCTTTCTTTTTATCTCCCTATTTTTCTCAATTTCCTTTTCTCTTTGTATCTTAATTGCTATATAACTGTGTTTTTGTCTCTTATTACCTTTCTTACTATTCTTACATCTTCCTTGTACTTCCCCTTTTCTTGTCTCTTCATTATCTACCAAGTAATGAAAACAGTGATAAATAATAGCTACCATATATTAAACAGTTACTACTTATAATACAACTAAAAATAGAGTTGAACTAATTTTAATTGTGTGTTGTTATTCTCTCAACTTCAGAGTTCTGAAACTATGGTTTAGAGAAGAAAGTCAACCAGTTAATTTTATTGTTAGTAAGCAAGGAAATAAATGGTTATTTGGACTACAAAGGAATATCTGCTGAAACATAATTTTCATTGTATTCCAGAGCTAACAGTTAATAAAGGAAATATCTAAGGAGAGAGACAGACTTAGGTGAAAAGTGGAATTTGAGAAGAAGCCATGACAACTAAGAAAGCAGGAGTAAACAAATACAAAAAAGGACACCATAAGAAAAACATGTTGATACCAGTATATCAACAGTGAGACAGAGTATTTGGCCAATGGATAAGGCAGGGAGTCAGATCTGAAACCCTCACATTAAGCAAGATCTGATGGAACCAGGCGGTGTGGTCCTGGTTTAAGAGTGACTGTGAACCAAAGGGTCACCATATCCATTCCCAGTTGGGGCACATGCCTGGGTTGCGGGCTGGGTCCTCAATAGGTGGCACACAAGAGGCAAACTCACATTGATGTTCCTATCCCTTTCTTTCCCCTTCTCTTCTCCCTCTCTCTAAAGATGAATAAATAATTTTTTAAAGTGACAAGCAAATGCAATTCTGCTTTGAATGACAACATCCGAAAATTAGCACCCAAACTTCCAGTTGTAAGACTAACATATTAAGAGCTCATAATCAAAGAATATCAAAGTGTAAAGAACAAATCACCTTATCTACATCAAGCAATGTCTCAAGGCTGATTTGATATTCTTACATCTATAATTCAATACATAACTATTATTATTATGTACTTATTGTTTTATGTATTAATAAAAGGAAGTATATGGTGCTGTGATAAAAATAAAATTCACCTAAGCCTATTTTTTTAAAGTAACCACTCTCAGACATAAGACTTACATGTTCTTTGATGTTAAAAGTGGTCTTTGTAATCTGAATCTGGTTTTTACGTAAGTTTAACTATACTAGCTCTTCCTATCTTAGGTCAAGTTATCAGAATACAGTCATTAGGCGTAATTTGGGTTTGATGCTGACATAATCACTTCTGGGCTCCCCTCCTCACAACTATTTACAGACCTTACTTTTATTAGAGATTATTAGGGCTAATTAAAGAAAGATTTAATTTTCCTTTCAACTTTTGAAGCAGTAGAAGCTCCAGGTGTTATTATTATTGAATCTTTCATCTTCTTACAAAATAAGAAAAATAAAAAATGAGTCTCATAATCTTTAGATTTCAGTATATTATATATTCATAACTAAATTCTACCAATTGGAAGAAGGATACATAAACTTCTTTGCTAAAAAAATAAAATACTTTATATAACTTTTTTCTTTTTTTTTGTTGTTAAGACTTTAAAAATGACAGATGTGGTCTATAAATTTTCCATAACTATGGAAATCTGTTTTTAGAACCAACTGATTTGAAAAAATTTGTAGCTTTTACCATGGATCATTAAATCTTGAGCAACACTTTAAAATGGAAAAATAAAGGGACTTTTCAAGCAGTGATTTTAAATCATTTTCATCACAGAGGCAAACTAAACTTGCTGAATGTAGATGAATAGTTTTATGGAGATTTTGAATATTTTATCTCTTTTGCTATGTAATCAAGTTTACACTAGTAAAATCAGGGTGAGGAAATAGAAAAGTGAACTTCCTTTCTATTCCTCCAGTTCAAATTTGAGAACTGAAATGCTGGTTCTTATATGAAATTATGCTAATTTTGGGGTATTGACACAAAGGAGATCCTACAATTCACCTATTAAACAAAGTAAAGAAACAGGCACCAGATTCCTCCAGAAGATGATTTCATCCTGAACTTCATTATTTTTATTATTACATTGTTGTTATTAAATAAAGATTACATTGAATTTGTAGGTTGATTTAGAGAATTTTGCCATAACAATATTTTTAGCATTTTAACTCATGAACAGGTGATAGCTTTCCATTATTTTGATATTTAAAAAACCATTTAAAATATTAGAAGCTTAAAATATTCAATGAAGAATATTTGGTAGTTTTTAATACACACTATTTTCACTTCTTTTGCTAAGTTTATTTCCAAAGATTATATTATATTTTTTATTCTATTGATAAGTAGAATGTGATATGGTCATGTTACAGAAGTACATGCTTATCATTTTGTAATAAAAGATTTAGTAATAAAAAGGGGCAATATTTGTGCCTGACCCTGTATATATTCCTGGAAACAGCAAGTGTCTACAAATAAAATTATTGTTGAGGATGTTTCCTATGTTAATATCTCTTAAAGTTGTATAAGATAAGCATTCTTTTAAAGAAAATAATCAAATTATTGTAAATTCACTATTTTAATAAAAAGACTTTACTAAAATATCAAATACAATGATTTATAAACTCTTGCTGTTGTTTCTAGGCAGCCATAAAATCAAAATAGTTTTAGAGATTAAATACTAATATAGCCATAAAAACAATTACATTTTAATCAGGTAATTAATTCAATGTTATGAATGATGCACTGGAACCAGATTTCCAATAAAAGTTCCATAAGATTGATATCTACAGTGCACTGATTTTGGCAAGTTTGTCCTGTCTGCTTCATGAGGGTCATGAAATGCTTAAATTCTCCTGTTTTTAGAAATAAAATTTGAACTATTGTAGAAGCTTTGATTGTACACCATGATAATATCTCTGAGGTTTCACTTGACACAAAGACATTATTTTTATGTCACATTTTCACTGATCATTTCTCATTCAACTTTTTAAGTTATAATAGAACTACTTGTCACCAAGTCTGTTAACAGCACACCAAACACAGACTCTAAAATTATGTGGCAATGCTCACTTACAAGGTTAACCAACTGATCCATGATACTATAGTAAATATCAAAGAGAAATCATTTCCTTCTCCATGCATGTAATACTATAAAGCTTTTAAAAGGAATGAGCTAGATTTTCATCCATGGACATAGAATGAGTCACCAGAAATATTTCTAAGTAAAAACCCATTATTGAGCTTCAGCCAGTATTGCTCATTTGATTGGGTGTCATCTCACAAAGCAAAAGGTCATGGTTTAGTTCCCTATCAGGGTACACACCTGGGATGCAGGTCTGGTCCCTGGTTTGGGTGTGTGCAAGAGGCAACTGATCTATGTTTCTCGCTCACACTGACATTTCTCTCCCTCTCTTTCTCCCTCCCTTCTGCTCTCTTTAAATGAATAAAAATTTAAAAAACCCTATTATTGAAAATTGTTTAATAGAGTATATTACATAATATAATAGATAAAGTATAATACACTAAATATTACATAGTATAAATAAATACACACACATATATGAAATATTGGTAAGGGTAAACTCCAAACTATTAACTGTTTTTATTACTTTACTGTTAGTGAATGGGAGTAAGTGGCAAAGGTGAAAAATTACCTTTTCTTATTATTTTCTAGCATTTTATATAATACGAATATTATCAGTATGTAATAAATATATATCTGTGTAAGTTGACACAGAGAAAATACATATTAATTCCATATTATTGGAAGGTTTAGGGAAAGTACAACTTTTCTAAATACAAATTCATAAATAACATTAACACTCAAGTGGGTGATTAAACAGTAGCTAGTAGTAGTGAGATTTTGTGTCAAAACAAACATGAGCTAACAAGTATCTGAACCTTGATACATGATGAAAACATTTTTTATTTTTTAAGTTAACCTATAAATAAAAATAATAGAAGTTTGTTTAGAATTTGAGCCATACTTTAGAAACTCTCAGTATGTATGGAGCCAAAATTTGAACATTAAATCAATTGTAGGTAAGATAAAATTATTCCACACAAATAGGTTTTTTTAAGAACCCTCAACTGTAACATCTGAATAAACCAGTTCATATCTTATGTGACAGAATCAACTGTTTTATATACAGTTGATTGAACTCTAGTGTTTTCTTCTTAAACTGCTGATGCATTCTGTTCTTAGCTAAACCCTATTTTTACTGAGAGAAGTCACAGCCAAGGCCAACAACCTTTTATTCAGATGTACATATAAGATGTGATATCTTACATGTAATACAACATAAGTATAAATAACTATTGCCTTGTGCTTTTTTCCTCAGCAATGTTCATTCTCTTAAATTGAGAAATTATTATGTATTTTATTTTAAAATAACAATTTACGATATGATATATAAGATGAATAACATAGAGCTCTATCACTTATATATTATTTGTATATAAATGTTGATATTTCAACCTAATCTTCTTCACAACTATGATTTTTAATAAAGAACCCACTACTTTCTTTAGTTGTCTAATTACACAAGAAAACAACTTATTAGAATGCTGTAAATTCTTTATGTAAAGACAAAGGCATAGCATTTTCTATTTCTAATAAAATTTTGATAGCCACTTCTTTATAAAGAGACTGACTTGAATATCCAGACCTCACATTTATGCCATCTTTTTGTGTCTTCTAATCTAACTCAGCATTCTCCAGCTTCTATATGCATAGGAGATGCTGCACGAGGTTATGTTAAACCAAAGAAAAGTAAGTATTGATTCAAGAAATCTCCGATGGTAAATTAGATGAAATATTCAACTTTGATTCATATTATACCCCAATTATTTGCCAAAGCTTTATATGAAATTTTCATAAATATAGAACAATTGAGGGATATTAGAATAAACACACTATAACATTTACCTAGTTTCACCCACATCGAATTATAATATAAATTTTGATGTATTTGCTTCAGATCACTGTAAACATAAGAGTAGATATTTTTTGTTGCTGCTGAGCCACTTGAGAGTAAGTTGTAATATCACAATATTTCACCAGAATTTCTTCAACATCTATTTCCCAAGACTAAGTACATTCTCCCCTCAGCCACTCCGCCATTCACACACGCTGCCCAATCTAAGACCTCATTGCAGTGAACTGACTTCTTTCAGAAGGCACAATGTTTCCAGCATATTTTAGTACAGAAACAGATACACCTAAAATAGACCGAGCAATTAAAAAAAAACAATTACTCATGACTAAATGGCCCGAAAAAACTTGTGAAACTGGAATAAAACACTCTTTACATATTGCTTTCCAACTGACCATTAGACAAACCAAATTATCTTACTAAGATGATCACTGATGTTTCTGAAGCTGATACATTTTCAGGGAAAAGAAAAACAGCACTTACATAAGAAGAGTAATATAATTTGACTTTATTTTCAAAATAGCTCAAAATAGCAACAATATTTAAACACTTTCCAATGTACATTTATTATGTTCCTTACTTTCAATAACCATGTAATTATATGCTCAGGTTTAATAATATAGCCCTTTCATAAAACAACATAACCGGTGATACTAAATGTATAATTAAACTATGTCAGAATTTGTATTAGTTAGACATGACAAATACACTATAAGATTTTACTATTCATTTGAAATTAATACCTCCAAAATCTTTCTATGAAACTGGCCTATTATCTGCTACATAATTAATGAAATCACAAACATCATTTTCTTATAGAGCAGAAATATTGATAATCTTAAGATCTAGGAAAAAGAACAAATACTTTTAGGTATTTTAGGTGAAACATGGAAAATTGGACTCAAGGTTCTTGGTTTGTTAGCTTGTTAGTATAACATGACGGTAAAAATATATAAACACAATAGTGATGCTCAAGTGTGGTCATTTTCATGATATGAACTTCTTTAGTACATTGCCATGAATAGTTATACTTTTCATTCAAAGACAATGTTATATATTAGCACAGAACAATGTCATTTCTAGTATTACATTTAAGATAATGCCCCTTCTGATAATAAAAATACTGCTTTCATTAACTATTTTTTTATTTACCAATAGCAGCAAAAAAATTGTACTTTTTTTTAGATATCCTCAAAAAAGTTTTAAGATTATGCACATGGACATAACTTGAAATGAAATTCCTTGAAGTCAGACAAGGCATGATCATGTAATTGAGATGAAAATAGCCTATGTTAGGCAAGGTGCCGAGTAGTAATTCACTTTTCAAGGATTCTGTAAAGTAATCTCAAATCGAATTTGTAGCTTTCTTTCAATGTTATGTACATAAAAATCTTGCTGAGTGATGAATATCATGGCTCTTTAGGTTTCTGCATTTGCTTTGAAGGGATGGTAAGGGCTCAAATAAAATTATTGTAGGTGCTTGAAGCTTCTCATTTGTGAAAGACAAAATACCACAGTGAGTAAAAGTCCTTGGAGACCACTGTAATAGATTAATTTGCAAAAATGCTCAAGTGCCTAAGAGAAAACTTTTAAAGCACAAGAAAATTCTTGATCTATGAATTTTTTATTACCATAGCAGTTGTAAGAACAAATGATTTATCAGTTTAGATAAAGCTTTGGAAAGTCACAATTCTGTGAAGACAATTAACATCTTAAAGAATCTTGTATCTCAGTAAAAACTAAGATTAGTTAAATAAGAATTAAAGAAGAAATTAGAAACCATTAGGACATAAAAACTTTAGTTTGAGCTCATAATTTTGAGTATTTGATAGAACTCTGAGCCTCCTGGAAAATTATACTCTCTCTCTCCTAATGCCAAACATTTCATTTTTATTGCATAGGATATTTTCCATCTTCACATATTCGTTAGTTTTTCATCTTTTCGATCTCAGTTTCATGTTTTCTTCCAACTAGCTTTCTGTGACTCTCACACTGACTCTAATCCCCATTAATATGCATTTAAGCCCCACTTATTTATTTGTAGGCCTTGCTTATTTGGCTTAGCATAATATTCTCCAGGTCTACCCATGCTGTTGCAAAGTTAAGTGGTGAAGATGGGAAATAAGAGGGACTAATAATGAATAGCAAGGGAGACTAGGCTTGTAGTAGGGGAATACACCCCTATTCCTGAAGTCCTGAGAACCTGGACAGATTAGCTGTAGCATTCATTTACAATAAGTTTTAACCCTCCCCCTGCCAAAAGCACAAATACATTAGCTAGACTGCAGCTACCTTGCAGGGATGGATTCAGGGGGAAACATTCCACAACTGACTTCAATCCACCTGCTAATTTCTTGCTAGCACCTCTTGTTAGTGTCAAAAGCAAGCAAGGAGAAATTCCTTTGATGCATGCCATTAAAAAAATCAGTCATTCTTGGCACAGAGCATGGGAGAGACGTGTGGCAAGTCAATTTAGTGAGGCGGAAGATAAATGCATGCCATACAGACAAAATAGATTTGACATAATTTTACCTACTAAAAATCATGTCAAACAGACTTCAATTAGAATAAGACTATTCAAAATCCATTTCATTTTTTCCAATCAGTTAACATATTAAAATATATTATGCTAGTAGTTATCAGACTGTGCTCTATAGAACCCTAGGAAAGAATAATCTTTATAAATATCACTAAAATGTCAACATGACTTGCAAATATAAACATAGTGTGGCAGAGGAAATGTATAGCCCATGCAGACAAAATATAGTTGACTTAATTATACCTACTAAAGCGATCATGTCAAAGACATTTATCAGGATAAGGCTATTCAAAATCCATTATAGGCAACAATTATAGATTATTGTTTGGTTTCAGTTACTGACAACACAGCTAACCTCATTTACTTTACATCAATTTTTCCAAACTGCATTATTAGAAGGCAAATGTTAAGTTATGAGTTCCTTATGTCATTCTTGTGCATTGATTACAATTTCCACAACTACGGGTCAGGAAGCATTAATACACTCACACACACACAGACACACACACACTACACAAACCTACAGATGCTATATTTTATCCTAATGTTTTGACTTGATAAATGCTCCTTTACTATGCTTTGTCTTCCTCTCTATGGGAAAACCTGTCAATTTAACCTGTTAGTCCTCAACTGCGTACCTATTAATGTATCCTCTCACTGCAGTGACTGCATTTCAAATATATCGAGCATTACAGGGGTTTGCTTTCCTCCCTGATGTTTGTCACTTTGCATTTTTAATTGGCATTGCAGTGGTATCAACTCTGAGGCAAGGAAGTGGCTATCATCAATGGAAAGGCAGTATTTTTAATACCACTATTCCAATGTATCAGAATAAATTTGCTCCTAGCAGGATGTAAAGGAAGCATTGCCTTGGGCTGCACGTCCTGAAAGTGCTACTTACCAGCTCACAAATACTTCATTATGACATTACTTCATGTAATACATACATTTGATGTTATCACATATTCAGTGATATTTTTCCAAATGAGAACATGTCTCTAAAGTTTATGAACATGATTAGAATTAAACATTTGAGCCAACAAAACCTAAATACTCCCTACTGAGCATTGAATCACTTTTTTGCCTATATAATAAAGCTTAATGTATTTTTTCATGCCGCTTAGATAATCATATACTTTACAAAGTGTTTCCCCTAATATTTCCAGGACCCACTTGGCACCATACACAGTTATTACAATAGGATTGACTCTATTCCCTGTACTGTACTTTACATCCCCATGACTATTCTGTAAGTACTAGTTTGTTCTTCTCAATCCCTTCATCTTGTTCTTCCAGTCCTCCAGCCCTTCCCAGAACTGTACCCACAACCATCAGTCTGCTCTTTGTATCTGTGAGTATGTTTCAATTTTAAAACACTCACTTAAAACTGGTCAGCTCTGAATTGTCCCTATTAATGGAAATATACATAAACAAAAGAATGAATAATCTAAGTGATTATATTTTGCTTTGAAAAGGAGTCAGTGGTGAATAAAACTTAATCTAGCAACCTGAAACAGATTGAAATCAATTATAAGGAGTTAAACATTTTAATTTGGTTATATAAATCAACTAAGTGACTTACACAATTTTTCAATTCACCTGATGACCATTTTCTTATGATTCAGTTGTCCTCTAAGGCATGCAGTTTCCCTAAGCCCCGCCACATATAAATCTGTGTTCTACATTAAGTGCATGTGACTAATTTAGGGAATCATATTTACTGACTAAACTTACTAACTAGACACATTGATGTAATCATAATATCAATCATAAACAACAGCAATAGTAAATATTTACTAGAATTAAGAGTACTAAGCATTTCTAATCATTATTTTATTTAATTTTTACCCAATGTTTTAAAGAAGTGGAGGAACAATAGTGTCAAAAGGGCGCCTTAAAAACATAATGAAATGAAGTGGCCATGCCACTAACAGCTGAAAAACAAAGAAGACAAAACTGCTTGATGCAGAGCATTTATTACAGGGCATTTGCTTTTTTAACTACATAAGTTCATGACAGAAAAGTTCATTGAACGGAGTTTCCAACAATAAGAGAAATGTTTGTTAGCTATCATTGAAGTTATCTACGACACAGACACATTTGTGAGTTTGTATTGACCTGCATTTAGGTACCTGCAGATGTAGGACCACTTATAATTCAAACTCTCATCATACTCACTAGCCAACACATGGCTTTATACAAATATGGTACATCTACTGGACTTCTCATTCATCCTAACTTTTCCTGCTCCTCCTATATGGTAAGCCTGTCTATGAAAGCCCCTATCAGACCTTGAACTGTGGTCCCATTTCTCTAAAGAAGAAATGGATTTTTTTCCAGGTGTGTTAGCTCTTTAGATAACTGTCTGCTGGACATCTCTACAATTCTGAGCTGAAGGAGTTCTCTCTAGCCTTGTCCTTCTAAAGATGAATTTTGTGTATCTCTCACATTCCTTGTGGTACTTGATGATTTATGAGACAAGGGGGCATTCCATTTCAACTCTATAAGGTAACTAGTATAGATAAGGCTTTTGTTTTTATTTTGTGCTGAGTCAAAAATACAACAAACTTCATCAGTGCATGGGAGCTAAATCTAAAAATAAAGGAAGATAAATGTCTTCACACAGTGCACATAATGTTATTCATTGTGCAGTTTCTACTTGCAGCAAAATTCTTTCAAGTATGTAAACTAAAGATCTCTCATTAGGGAACCAGGAGAGAAAATGATTCCCCCAACTGTAGAAGAGAGGTAGCCCAGAGATAACTCACAGTCGATCCAAGTTAGGTTTAACTATGTTTTTTTAATGAGTATACACAATGTAATTTTGGTTGGTTGTTGAACAAATAATTTAATCTAGATATTTTTGCATGGCACTGGCAAGGTGAAACAAGGAATGTAAAAATGAAAATAGATGGTCTTTTATTTTATGAGTTTGCAGTTGTTAGGAGAGATTAATTATTTTTTTGTGAAAAGCATGAATTCTTTACTAAAAAATGAAAAAGATACATTGTGTTTTATGGATCTTGAGCATAGAGAGAATACTTAAAAAGTTCATTGTTGACAGTAGGAATGATTCAAAAATTGGAAGAATATAATCCAGAAAAAATAAAAAACTTGGTTGAAGAGAAAAATACATGGTACATATATAAAAAGTAAGTAAATAGCCCTGGCTGGTATAGCTCAGTGGATTGAGCGCAGGCCTGTGAACCAGAGGATCGTGATTCGATTTCCAGTCAGGGCGCATGCCTGGGTTGCAGGCCAGTTCCCAGCGGGGGACACACTAGAGGCAACCATACATTGATATTTCTCTCCCTCTCTCCTTCCCTTCCCCTCAAAAGATAAATGAATAATATCTTTTAAAAAAAGTAAGTAAATAAATTGGGCTGAAGCACACAAAATATAAAAGACATCAGCAGAATGGAAGTCAGACTGTTTAGTAGAAACATTCAAATAGTAGGCAAAGCCATTCTGTGCCTTCCCCTTCGCCAATGTAAAAAATGTTATAAAATAAAATTTTCATTAATTGGGTGAATGAATAAGTTTCTCTTAGAAAAACATTGTTTCCAAAGTTGTTGTGTTTCCTTTGGAAAACATTAGAAATAAAATAGGCTTAAAACTACCCAACTGTACAGCTTAACTATTCATAGAATGATATTTTCCACGCAGGTCCAATTTTAGGAATTCTAATTAGTTCTCTTTTCCATGGTTGATGAGAACAACATATGTTTTGACCCCTTTGCTAAGTTGCTGCCTACTTTTCTAAAATTTTATTCCGTTGGTGTCTTCATCAAGGATTTCAAATAGCAATGACCAAAATTCTGACCTTCCTGCATGACAGGTGTGTAATGATGAATTTGCATTGAAGTTAATAAAATTCAAACTTTGGGTCTTTCATTTGCATTGGCTTTTTTTTAAGACCCAAGAATGGCCTTGAATGTTTATACAATCATATGTTTTTGCAAAGTTTGCAAAGTAATATTTTTAATCCAACTGCTAAAGTTTGGTGCCTCTTAATGATTTATTTGACCTACCGCCATCTATTAGCTCATATTGGCTGATACCAGGCTAGGCATGGCCACTTTTAGTGTCTCATTGAAAGAACGTTGAGTTGGGGAGTCTTACTTTGGTCTAATAGGATGTAATTTCGAGATTTTCAATGTGTGGCTGGCCATCTTCAGGTTAGGGCTAACCCTCCGCTGCGCTGACTCACCCAGCATTGTAACACCAGCCCAAAGAAACTCTCCATGCAAATGCAATCACCCCACCAGGCTCCGAAGTCACGTGGACCGTGTAGGAGAAAAAAACATATGGATCCAGAAATGCTATTGTGGAAAATTGCTCTAATACAAGCTGTATAAACTGTAAATACCCTATTTCACTTCAGTCATCCTTAGAATGGAAATTCTCTCCTGCCTGACTATACTTGTAATGTTATTTTTGCTACTGTACGAGATGCAAAAATAAACATTTGTTAATTAATCAATAGATAGATTGATAGAGAGCCAACAGATAATTTGGAAGTAGTCAAGAATTGTGTGAAACAGAAGTCATAAAAACTAATGGTTTTGTGTGGCACGAGCTGCATTCCATACTTCAAATAGTGAATGCTACTGTGTGTAAACTTTCATATTATATACATCTCAATATATCAGATTTTATTTTAGTGTGCTCCATGTGTTTCCAGACAAACTTTTTCAGTCCCAAAAGAAATGGCATGCAAAATTGCTTCTGGTGTGTCAAAAGGGCCTAAGGAAACAAATGCCACACTAATAAAACTCCTATGCATATAAATAAATACATCAATCGTGGTAATATTAGAGGAAATTGAAGAGGCATGTTGTAAAATGCTTTAAACTATTCTTGTGTGAGCTTTGATTTCAGGATAATTTAAAATATTTTTCACAATAATTTATCATACAATACTTAAAATGTAACATCCTAGTTGAATCGAAAAAAATGTTAACAGAAAGGCTGCCAGCATTATCAAACCATCAAACATTTATTGATCTTATTTGTATGTTTTAGCAGCCAGTTAATTTGATTCAACTCAAACGGTAAACTGTCTTGTGAAGCTGAAACCTAATTGTTATTTAATCCTTTGCTGTTTATTGTCTGCCCATGTATTTGTGGCTCAAAGATAATCCAGATATTTAGATAGTGTTGACACACAGGTATGGGGGCTCTCCTTTTGCTCTCCCCTTCCTGAGATTTTTTCTCTCACTGTTCTGCCCGATTCTGCCGTAATTGTCCCAAACTCTGCACTCTTCGCACTATAAAGGTGGCATGTTTTGTTTTGGAGATTTAGCCATTCAGGTAGCTCTGCCAGCAGCCTGCCTCAGGCTAAAAGTCATTCAAACTGGAAACCCACCCAGAGACACTGGCTTTGTCCAACTGCCAACCAGAGCCTGTCTACTTTTGTTCATTCTCCAGGATCTTCAAATAGTAGTTTTTAGTATTTAATTTAGAGTTTATTTTTTATCTGCAAAAGGCTGTTCCTGTAGGAGCTTACCTGGCTGAAGTCTAAGGGTCAGTTCTTCTCAGGCTTTTGATTCAGAGCACAACCTTTTTCTGATTCAGAGATAACAGATCATTCTTCCCTCACAGGTTTCAAGTTTAGCTTTTTAGCTTCTACCTACACATTTTCTCAATCTGATCTATGTCTTCAGAGGGAAACTTATTGCACCTGTGTAGCCAGCCCTTCTTGAGTATCCTACCTCCTGGATCAGTGAAATTCATTTACACTGAGCACCACAACAAGGTGGGTGATTTCACTTTGCTTTTCTGGCCCATACATCTAGCCTCCTGTGCCACCCTAGAATTCCTAGTACATGCAGGAGTAAGTTCGGCCTGTTTGGTGGATTGGCTAGTTTGCAAACTGTTTAGGTAGTCCCTGGTAATATTGAAGATTTCACTCTTCCCACCCACTGCCCCCTGAAGAGACTTGTCTTACTGGGCAAATCTGATCAACATACCATACAGAGACTTGCAAAGTTTCCAAGGAGAGAAAATGTCTGCTGATGATCAAATTAGTTATGAAGAGTTCATTTTTCATTGGTGCTTTGGCTAATCTAATTTTAGGCTATTGTAGTATTTCTTATTTCCACAGCCTTCCAGTGTTTTAAGGAAATCTTAATGGTAAGAAACCAGATGTTTTCCCCCAAGATCTGCAACTACAATGTCCTCTTTCCCACTCTAATTCAACAGCATCCTGGAAGTCCTAGCTAGTGCAATACGACAAGAAGAATAATAAAAGGCATAGATGTTGAAGAGGAAGAAATACAACTGTCTTTGCTCATAGATCACAAGATTGTATATGTAGAAAATCATAATAAAACCACAAAAAACTTATGAACCTAAGAATCACTTATAGCAAGATTGTAAAACACAAGATAGATGGTCAACTGCTTTCTTATATATTAGCTATAAGCAAGTAGAATTTAAATCTTTACATTAGCACCATAAAAATGAAATATATAGGTATAAATCTAAGAAAATATATATGAGATATATATAAGGAAAATTATAAAACTAATAAAAATCAAGATACATAAATGGAGAAATATTCATTTTCTTGGATAGAAAGACACAATGGTGTCAACACAGCAGTTTTTCTCAAATTATCTGTAAATTTAATACAATGCTAACATTCCAGAAAATGATGTACATATACAAATGGTTTCTAAACTTTTTATAAAATGAATAAGACCCAGAATGTTTAGCACTATATTTAAGAACAAAATCAAAGAACTGATGCTATGCAACTTCAAGGCTTATTATAAAGTTATAAAAATCAAGACAGTGTGGTATTAATGAAAAAATAGACAGAGCCATGGAACAGAATAGAGTTCAGAAATAAACTGTTAGCGTAGGTAGCTAGTTAGGTATTAACAAAAGAAAAGGGAACTGAACTGGTTAAGGCTGATTAACTAGGATGCAACAGCTTCAAAATGCCCCAGGAGACAGTGGCATCCTCCAGCTATGCCCAAGCAGCAGAAGAGACCAGCCAGACTCCCCAGGGTGTTAGCCTAGATTACCAAGGGGGAGGGGGAGATAAACTATTAAGAGGGGGAATTTTTTTGCTGGGTGTAAAATGATTAGTTGGACCTCATTAAAAATTAAAATGTATGCTCTGTGAAAGACAGTATTAAGAGAATAAGATAAATAACAAATGGAAAATTATTTGCAAAATATAAGATTATGCAAGTCCTATATAATAAAGGAGTTATATCAAAAATATATACCAAAATAACTTGTAAATTCAACAACATAAAAACAAACAACACCATTAAAAACTTGGCAAAGATATAAATATTCCCCTCAGCAAAGAACATACACAAATGTCAAAAAATCATATGCAGCTATTCTCATCATCACATATCATTAGGGGATCACAGACTAAATAACAGTGAGATACCAGTATATGTCTTTAAATGGCTAAAATCCAAAATGCTAGCAACATTCAATGCCAATGAAGATGTGGAGCGATGGGAATCCTTGTTCATTTCCAGTAAGTATGCAAAATGCTTAGCCACTTTGGAAGACAATTTGGCAAACAAACTCTATACAATACAGTGAACATGCTCTTTGGTATTTACTCAAATGAATTGAAAACACACAGAAATGTTTATAGTAGCTTTATTCATGATTTCCAAAACTTGGAAGCTATGAAGATGTCCTTCAATAGTTGAATGGGTAAACAAACTATGTACTTCTACGTAATAGAATATTATCCATCAATAAAAAGAAATGAGCTATCAGCCCTGGCTGGTGTAGCTCAGTGGATTGAGTGTGGGCCTGTGAAGCAAAGGGTTGCCAGTTTGATTTCCCCTGGTCAGGACACATGCCTGGGTTGCAAGCCAGGTCCTCAGTAGGGGACACATGAGAGGAAACCACACATTGATGTTTCTCTCCCACTCTTTCTCCTTCCCTTCTCTCCCTCTCTAAAAATAAATAAGCAAATAAACATTATTTTAAAAAAATGAGCTATCAAACCATAAAAAGACATGGAGAAACTAAACAGCATATTGCTACATGAATGAACCCAATCTAAAAAGGATATCTATGGTATGATTACAACTATATGATGTAATGAAAAATGCATAACTATAGCAACAATAAAAAGATCAATGATTGCTAGTGGGGAGAGGTAAATGATGAATAGATGAACTACAGGGAATCAATAGGATAGTAAAATTATTTCATATAGTAGTTTAATGGTAGATCTATGACATTATCTAGGTAGACATATAGACAGTATGCATTGAACTAAACACCACCAAAAATTAATTCCAATGCAAACTATACATAATAATTAATAACAACATATCAATATTTGTTAATTAATTTTATACATGCACCACACCAATCCAAAGTATTAAAATAATAAGGGAAACTGTGGGCTGATGGGAGACTATACAGAACATTCTCTATGTCCAGTTGCTCTGTAAACCCCCAAAACTGCTCTACAAAATAAAACCTGTTAAGTAAAAAAATATTAAAAGCAAAGTAGTTCATTTCTGCAATTTGCTATTTTTTCTATTTTTATCAAAAGTATTTGCTTGTCACAGTCTATTATATCTTTTTACAGAGTGGAAGTATCAAACAAGATAATTTTTTAAAATATTTTATTTATTTATTTTTAGAGAGAGGGGAAGGGAAGGAGAAAGAGTGGGAGAGAAACATCAATGTGTGGTTGCCTCTCATGAGTGCCCTGCTGGGAACTGGCCTGCAACCCAGGCATGTGCCCTGACTGGGAATCGAACTGAGATACTCTGGTTCGCAGGCCCACACTCAATCCACTGAGCTACGCCAGCCAGGTCAAACAAGAGGATTTTTTAAGTAATACTTGAGTAAGTTATCCTATGTAATACTTTCAAGAAACACTCTCTGCAAACTAAATGGCTTGTAGACAAGCACTGTGTAAGAAACTCTTCACAAATTAGAATAGACATCTTGAGAAATTTATTGTTTCACTGTTAAAATTTTTATTGCATGATAAAATTTACAGAATAACCTTCTAATCTCAGTGAAGTGTGTTGCTGTAGACAGTTCATCTAATTTCCTTTGTTCTCATTCTCATTAATAACTAGTTAACTATCTATGATTGCAAATGGAGCATTAGGCTATAAGTTGTATCTTGAATACTTGAATCTAAAGTTGTGATTACACAGTTTACAATATGTAGCATGGGACAATACTGAACACTACTAAGTAATAGTATTTTTAATAAATTTTAGTTATTGGAACAGTTTTAGATTTACAGAATTGAGAAGAGTATAGAGTTTTAATATACCCTATTCAAAATTACCCCTCACACCACCCCCTGACATTAATATGTTGCATTTGTTATAAACAGTTAACAAACATACTGATATATTATCATCAACTAAAATGCATAGTTTATTCATATATCCATAAATCTTATCTAAAGTTTTTTTCCAGTTTCAGGAACCCATCCAGATGCATTATATTTAGGATTCCTATTGTATGTGACATTGTCTCATAATTTTTTTTCTGACATTTACTGTTTTGAGAAGTATTGATCAGATGTTCAGTAGAAGATACCTCTATTGGAGTTTGCCTGATGATTTTTTTCTCATAACTATATTGAGATTATATGAGGAAGATCAGAGATAAGTGCCATCTTCACCATGACCTAACAGGCAAACATTATCAACATAACTTATAATTGCTAATGTTGACCTTGGCCACCTACCAGAGTTTCTCCATTATAAAGCTATTTTCACCCCACTGTCGCCTTTTCCATTTTGTGCTCTTGGAGAGGAAATCACTGTGTAGAACTTGCAGTTAAGAAGTAGCTGCTTCTCCTCCTTGAGAATAATGTGTCTACATGAATTATTTTGAATTTTTCTGCATGAGAGATTTGTCTTTCATCACTCGTTCATTATTTTTAAGTGGACCATTTAAATGAAATGAATATTTATTTCAAAAATATAATCCAGGCCCTGGCTGATGTAGCTCAGTGGATTGAGCACAGGCCTGTGAACCAGAGGATTGTGGTGGTTTGATTCTCCGTCAGGGCACATGCCTGGATTGCAGGCAAGTTCCCAGCAGGGGACACATGAGAGGCAACCACACATTGACATTTCTCTCCCTCTCTCCTTCCCTTCCCCTCTAAAGATAAATAAATTCTTTAAAAATATATATATAATCCAATGTTATTAATTTAATTTTCATCAAATTTTTACATCTTTGATTATTGAAGTTTCTTTTACCTGGCTCTTGTGCCTCTGATGCACTCCCTTCAATGTGTTTTCTTGTATCTGAATATATATATATTTTCAAATATTTATTTATCTTTAGAGGGGAAGGGAAGGAGAGAGGGAGAGAAATATCAATTTATGGTTGCCTTTTGTGTGTCCCCTGCTGGGAACTGGCCTGCAGGCATGTGCCCTGACTGGGAATCAAACCGCGATTGTCTGGTTCGCAGTCCCGTGCTCAATCCACTGAGCTATACCAGCCAGGGCAGAATATATTTTTATCTTCGGGTACCATAAGATGCCTCAAGCTCATATTGTATATTTCCTGCTGCATTCTTAGAATCATCCATTTCTCTAATAATCTGTGGTGACTTTTGTTTGGGATGACATCATATGCCAAGATCAGTGTGTTAGATATGCTTATTGTTACTGGGGTATCATTTTTAGATTTATTGTATTTTTATATGAGTAAGAAAAATGATATGCTGGGTCATATTACTATAAAAATGATATACTGTCAAAATGAAGAGAAAACCAAGATTTAAATTCAAGAGTAAATCAAAATAAGGATGTGTGGAGTAGCTAGTTGAAAGAGATTATATAGATCATTCTTTGTCTAATAAATGGCAGCTGGGGCATGGTTTGGCTCATTAGGTAGTTGGTTAGTTGGTTTTGATTCATTCTAGAAGCAGAAAACTGCAGCAACTTTTAAGTACAGTGACAAAAAGATAACAGTCACCTAGAATTAGAGAATTGTTTTCCATGTGTGTAGTATCTCTAGATGTTTGAATTCTGTCTCTAGAGGCCTAATAACAAAATTTCATGCATAACTTGGAACTCTAAGAGTCTACCATATTGTCCCAATCGTGACATTTTCTATGTTGATTTTTCACCTAATGCATTTCCTCTGAAACAAGGATGCCTTTGTTCTCAGAGATTACTATGACCTCTCTAATCATATTTAAAAATAAATAATTAACAAAATACACAAATTTATAAAAATGTATTTAATAAATGTATTACTAATACACACATATGTATTTATATATAATATATATTGTATATTATATATTTATATATAAAATAAAGATATGCTGGTTAACCTTGTGTGGAATATTTACTACAAACAGTTATCTCCCATCCCTAATGATAACTAACATTATAAAGAAACAAAAGAGACATTTTCTAAAACTGCTTTCAGTAAAATTTGTTATAAAAGAAAAAGTGACCGTTACATAATAATTTCTAAGTCAAAAAGCCATGTAAATTGATTATTAAAAATAAAAACCCAGGCTTCCAGCCAAGATGGAGGCGTAGGTAAAAACACTGTGCCTCCTCACACAACCGAAATTAAGGATGACAAAGATTTAGAAACAAAATCACAACCTGAACAGACAGAAAATTGAACTGTACCGAAGTCCGACAATCATTCATCCAGACCAGTAAGAGGGGTAGAGTCAGAGGCCGATGGAGAGGGGTCGAGGCAGGAAAAGGCAGTGGCTGCCAGACCCAGGAGTGCAGGCAGCTCAGGGCTAGCAGACCCCAGGTGCCGAAAAGCACCGACTGGAAACACCTGTGGGGGTTGAAGTACCAGGAGAGACTCCCAGCCTCAAAGGAGAGTTCATTGGAGAGACCCACAGGGTCCTAGAACACACACAAGTCTAGCCACCCGGGAACCAGCCCAATTTGCTTTTGGAAAGTGACAGAGGGGACCGAAATCCAACACCGAGTGGAGCAAGCACTATTGTTTCTTCTCTAACCCTAACCCCACGTACAGCGTCACAACCCAACCACTGGGTTGACCTGCCATGGTGAACACCTAAGGCTCTGCCAATCATATGTAACAGTCATGACCTAACAAAAAATTATGGCTCAAACAGAAGAACAAATCAAAGTCCCAGAGCCAATACTTTTAAGCGACCAAGAGATAACCCAACCTATCAGATGCACAGTTCAAAACACTGGTGATCAGGATGCTCACAGAACTGGTTGATTTTGGTCAAAAATAAGATGAAAAAATGAAGGCTACACTAAGTGAAATGAAGGAAAATGTACAGGGAAGCAATAGTGATGGAAAGGAAACTGGAACTCAAATCAATGGAGTAGCCCGGAAGGAAGAAAGAAACATCCAACCAGAAAAGAATGAAGAAATAAGAATTTTTAAAAAATGAGGAGAGGCTTAGGAATCTTCGGGACATCTTTGAACATTCCAACATCTGAATTATTGGAATACCAGAAGGGGAAGAGGAAGAGCAACAAGTGGAAAAGATATTCAAACAAATAATAAAGGAGAACTTCCCCAATCTTTCAAAGGAAATAGACTTCCAGGAAGTCCAGGAAGCTTAGAGAGTCCCAAAACAGTTAGACTCAAAGAGAAACACACCAAGGCACATCATAATTACATTAGCCAAGATGAAAATGAAGGAGAGAATTCTAGAAGCAGCAAGAGATAAGGGGACAGTCACCTACAAAGGAGTTCCCATCAGACTGTCAGCAGATTTCTCAAAAGAGACCTTACAGGAAAGAAGGGGCTGGAAAGAAGTATTCCAAGTCATGAAATTCAAAGACCTAGATCCAAGATTACTTTATCCAGTAAAGCTTTCATTTAGAATGGAAGGGCAGATAAAGTGCTTCCCAGATAAGGTCAAGTTCAAGGAGTTCATCATCACCAAGCCCTTATTATATGAAATGTTAATTATCTAAGAAAAAGAAGATAAAAAAGATGAACAGTGAAAGGACAGCAAACTCACAGTTATTAACAATCACACCTAAAACAAAAGCAAACTAAGCAGACAGCTAGACCAGCAGCAGAGCCACAGAAATGGAGATCACAGGGAAGGTTAGCAACAGGGGAGTGGGAGGAAGAGAGAGGGGGAGAAGGTACAGAGAATAAGTAGCATAGATGGTTGGGAGAAAATAGACAGTGAGGGGGCAAGAGTAGTGTGGGAAATGTAGAAGCTAAAGAACTTATGATGCATGGTCATGAACTAAAGCAGGGAAATGTGGGTGGGAGGGGGCATGCAGGTGGAGGAGAATGAAGGGGGGAAATTGGACAACTGTGTGGCAGACCCTGGCCAGCAGAGTCCACCTGTTGTGGCTGATGGGGAGAATGAATGCACGGGTGACAACAATCCTGTGGAGAAAAAGGGAACAGGCATGACGACTCTCTCAAGGGGAAAGTGCCTATGGATGCCTCGGCCACTCCCTTAAGAGGGGAGCACCTTGACCCTTGCCTAGGCAGGCTTTTCTTGGGGTCTTACAACAGAGAAAGATTTATTATCTATTACATAGAATATTATTGTCTACATTTTAGGTACAATCAAGAAAATGAAAATAACATTCAGAGGAGAATGGCGATGAACTGATTAGCTCTGTCCTTGAGAGAACTCATACAGGATTTGGAAACTACCTTGAAGATAGACAATACACATTTGTTGTTTTAGACCAGGGTGATGGAGTTTTAGCAAGAGCAAGCCGTAACGATCTGTATGCATTTTCTAGGCCTGATTCCCACAGGAAAACTCCGTTTGAAGGCCTGGCTCCTGCCCATCACTTCACTTCTGTCAGTTTTTCATACAGAGTTGAGTCACATTTGCCAAACCAAACCAGTCCCCTACACAACTTAATGGCATAATCAATAAGATATAGTATAAAAAAAACTTAGCAGGCTAGAAGGGATGGCAAGAAATATTCAAAGTCATGAAAACCGGACCTACAGCCAAGATTGCTCTACCCAGCAAAGATATCATCTAGAATTGAAGGGCAGATAGTTTCCTAGACAAGAAAAGACTAACAGAGTTCATCATCACCAAACCATTATTATGTGAAATATTAAAGGGACTTACTTAAGAAAATGAATAAAATCCAAAGTATAAAGAATAAAATGGCAATGAATACACATCTATCTACAATTGAATCTAAAAAACAAAGCAAAACAAGAAAACCAGAGACAGAATCAGGGATACTGGGAGTGTTTTGATGGTTGCCAGATGAGAGGTGGGTGTGGGGGAATGAAAGAGGAGGTGAGGGGATTAAGAATTACAACAGGTAGTTAAAGAATAGCCCTGGGGAGTAAAGTATAGGAAATGGAGTAGCCAAAGAACCCTCTCGAGACCTGTGGACATGAGCAATCCTGTGGGGATTGCCTGAGGGAGTGGGTGGAGCTGGTTGGAGGGGGCAGAGGCAAAAAACTGGGATGACTGTAATCACCTAATCAACAAAATACAATTTTAAAAAATTGTAAAATGCTGAAAATAAAGAATAGCCATTAAAAACAAAAAATAAATAAATAATAAAAATAAATAAAAACCCACAATGAGAAACAGAATAATCTGAAAGTAAACTGTAGTTAACTAGAAGTACAAAAGTACATGCTCTAAAATTAGTGCTTGCTTAAAACTTAGCTGAATAATGAATGTTTCTGATAAAATTTATATCTGTGAAATGTGAACAGAAATAATACACTTTTTTAAATTAATAGACTAAGCATAATACTTGTGAAAATTATTATGAACCAAAATTGGCTACTGAAACCTCACTGAAGAGTTAACAAGGGAAATAAGTAATACCAAATAATTTTGAGTAAAATTATAAAGAAAATGTGTTTAATTGTGTTTTAAGAAAAATCATAATTATTTTGAGTTAATGGATTTGGCTGCAAAAAATTATGTTTTTTCCCCCACATTAAAAAGTGTTTGCATTATTTTGATAAAATATTAGTTTGCATATGTCTCTAAATATTTTTGGAAATCAAAACAGTAAAGTCATTGTGCCTACTAAACATGAAAGCAACAGATTTTGAAACATTTCATCTCAGAGGTGCCTACAAGTCAACAAAAAATCTGTTAGAACTTATCATCTGAATTTTGTTTCTAAAACACCAATCTCTATTTTAAGGTGTCAAAGTAGGAAGAAAATTGGATTATATTTCTTTTAAGGAACTTACTATGTGTTCTAGGAGCCAATTTTAGAAATATGAGTAAATGAGAATTATGGTGAATCTATTTTACATGTTTTTACAAGAACAAAATAAAACCATCCAAGGGTATTGAAATAAATAAGGATGGAGTTGTTTCAGGTATAGATGACATGAAACCAGCTTTATTAAGCTTATAGACAGAACCTAATTTCATCCAACAATATTACATGGTATTTTATATATTCTTTAAAAATATGGAGTTGTTAGGTATTTTTATTATGTAGATGTTCAGAAACAAGTATGGAACCTCTTATATATAGAAAAAGAAATTAAAATAATACGCTTGTATACATTTCTGTGATTTGCTCATTCTTAACAGTGGAAAATTAGAAAAAAATGACTTCCTAAAAATATACCCAAAACATAAAACAATGGAGCATTCAAACAAGGATTTGGAAAGGCCATAGATTCATATTTTCTTTCAGTACAATGCCTTCTATTAATTTGTGTATGTATTCTGTACCCAATTTAGTTACTGAGCTAACAGAATGTTTTACTTGTAGCACACAAAATAATGTAGGTAATATATTAAATGGTCATTTCTCTCCATTCTTCCCACAAGTGTGTTGACTTCTGAGTTCATGTTTATTCATTCTTGTTTTCACTATTCAGTTCAACATATTGATTCCTCCTGTTCCAGTGCCGGCAGGAGTGATAACACAAAAGGCCAATGGGCGTGGGCTGAATATGGGTTCATATTCCAAGTAGTATTTTCTTTAACTATTTCCAAATAACAGAGAATTATTTTCAGAGTACTCATAATAATAATAAACTCCTATAATAAAGATAATTTTATCTTAGGGGCATTTATTTTTTGGCAGTGGTTTCTGGAGCCATATGGATAACTTTATTTTCTCTTTGGCTTCTGCTATGGTTGTTTCCCTTTCCCCTTAAGGATGCCTCGGATGTCGTGTTAATAATATTCCAAGCAGTGCTGGGTCCAGTGAGCTACTGCAGCACTATGCACTATGGCATTGACAGTAACTAAGAGTTTCTCACTTTGAAATGGCAAGTAGATATGAATATATACTCATGCTCTAATGAATCTACAATCATGTTTGCGTACCAGCTGTTTGCTTTCCCTCAGCTGCTGTGGCATATCTGGCTCTGAATTTTCTCTCGCTTTTTATTAACTCTCTTGGAGAAAGAAAATAAATGTAAAAATCTACCAAATATGAAAAGAGCCTTTTGAAAAGGGCAAAGGCTGACATTATAACTTTTCAAATATATATACACCATGATGAAACTAAATATTCTACATATATAAAATATATCAACTATATTTATTTTAACATTCTAACTTACTTTAGATGGAGACTTTAGTAAATACACAATATACAAATAAAACCAATTAACACACGTACATTAAACATCTTGTGTTTTTTTTTATCACATTTCACAATCAAAGCCTTCCTAAGTTAAACAGATTGTGTTTTTCCTGCTCCAATTTCCACTGAGTCTACTTTAATTTTCTGATTTCAGTGTAACCAGAGTTTCATGAATTTGTTAATATCTTAGATGAATGTGCCATAAATAAATAAATAAATGACTTTGGTGTGCTTAGAATTTAAATGACAAAGAAAATAAAGGCATTGCCTAATGAGACCACTTTATAAAGATTAGGAAAATATCTGTCACCTTTAAAGGAAAAGAAGCCTGAGACATATCCGTCAATGATTTGCAATGTGTAGATTTAAGTGTAATTTGCTCAGATTCCCAACTAGCCTATGGTTCATGGAAGTGTCAGCTGCATACCCCAGATTTCAATAAAGTCCTGGAGTCTGGCATTCGCATGGCTGCCTCAATCTATCACATTAATAACAAAAGAAATGTGGCCACAGGAAGAAAACTGTAGATACACTGGATATCCCTAATGATTTGGGAGCTGCAATATAGTGTACGTTGAATGACCATCTACTTGTTCTTCTTCCCAAATTAAAAGGAAAAATAAGAAATGGTTCTAAGTTATTAATTAATTCATTGATTTTATAACTGTTTTGTGAACACCAGCTAAGGAAGATACTTCGGTAAATCATGAGACTTCAGCAAATAGAATAAATTCTTTTTCCTTGTGAAATTGTAGTCAGCTAAATACTTAAACAAGTAGTTTAATAACTATGTAATGTCTTGCGTATGTCTTGGAAACAAATCATCTTTTTCCAAAAACCTTGCTTTACACCATGGACTTAAGTGATTTAAGAATAACAGAATTTTATTTATTTTGTTATGAACTTTATAAGAGATAAGAATGGATAATACTGATATTTGACAAATTTTCCATTCACTTGGATTTCCTCTTATTTAAAACTGATTTGTCATTATATTTCACTTTCCAAATATGTAATCTGAATTCCTTGACTTTATGATTCATTTACACATTTCTAATTTTGATATTGAGGCACCAATTTTAAAATTGAAGGTGCAATGTATAATACAAATTCAATTGCTAATATTTGTTTAAATTTTAATTATAAACAATGTCAAATTATGACATTGAATTTCTTATTATTTACTTGGTATAGGTTTTTAATAAGAGATAATTTAAAATATATGACACTTAATGCTAATTTTCCATAAAAGTGAGTTTTTCACTTATGTTTACAATAGTGTTGTATGGGGATGCGCTTCTTATCATTCTTAGTCTCTTGTTCATTTCATAGTGTAATTTTTTGTTAATTTAAAAAAGAAAAATTATACCATAATTTAAAAAATATAATAATTAGTTGATTGTTGGTTGGACAAATACATTTTCATATGGTATAGAATTTAAATTTTATTCTTTAGTATATTATCTTCTCTATTGTTCTTTGAAATGTACATATTCATATTTTTTTATGAAAAATAGAATGGCTTTACAAAGTGGAGCCATGTCCTGCTACTGTGGTGTTTGACACTTAGATCTGTCTTCTACTAGTTATGACTATGTATTAAATTAATATGCTTTCTCACATGTGCTTGATTTATCAATTTGAGATGTTAGCTATTACTTTACTTTTATACTACAGGCGAATTTAGCCCATTTATTTCATCTTGCACATTTCCTCATCCCAACCATTCTCCTATCATAGAGGGTAGGAAAATGTAGGCTAACATTTGTTCATATAAAAAATTGTACAATAATTATTCAGTACTACAAGAATAAACTCTGCATTTTGCCAACTATGACTGTATACCTCCTTTTAACTTCACTTTGTATTTATATTCCCATTTAAATTTCTCTACTGGTTTCTTTATAATTTTAAATATTTTCTTATACTTATGTCTTACTCTATTAACTATCACTTGACTCCCTGTTTTGAAAGAGAAAGGCACTGTGAACATTTTTTTCCTTTAGTTTTGTTCTCCTGCCACCAACTCTTAACATCTGCACTCTATCATTTAAAGTTATGAATTCCAGGTTGGCTATTCACAACATGCCCTTTAAACATAGCATAACAATATTTTTAGTTTTAGTCTAAAGGTAAAAAAAATAAACAGCTTACATTAATTTATGTAAAACTTTTCACTGTGGATCCAAGTAATATATTCTAGAACTAAATCCTTTGTTACATACTTTTTAAAGTTATTAATTCTCATTCCTCTTTCATGGAATACATGTCTACTTATTAGTTAGTCATTTTCCCAAACTTTCCAACTAATAAAGTCCTATTCAGTTTTCTTTATTGCTTGAAAATACACTCCCTGTCCTCCTTTATTCTTCTGTTCCAGTATATTATTGACTTTCTCAGCCAACTAGCTGGCATTTTGTGATGCTTTTCTAGTTTGGTTCCACCTTCCGGGATCCCAGTGTTCTCTTTTCTTGAATCATCCTTTTATTTGCTGTAGCACATCCTTACTAGGAAGATAGGAACAAGTTTACTGAACAGAATGTTTTGAATATGTCCTGGAAGAGCTATTGAATCTCATACCCTACGTTCTCCAACATCCCACTCCCTTCTCTGATAGAGCTATGTTCAGAGGATTTTGGGGGGTGAAATACACTAACTTTTTGTCCATCAAAACAGGCCTTCAAACATAGGTTTTCTGACCTCCAAATATAAATTTTTTAAATGTATCCTTAGATATAATTTAATACTCACTTTCTTTTTGGTACATCACAACAGTAAGATTTTTCCTGCTTAGGATGAGGCAATAGTGAACACAAAGGCTATGGTTTTCACTACCTCTTATTGATGTGTTTTTATGTATAACACATCCACATGTAGTGATCAATCTGTACGACCAAAGAGAACACATTAACTAAAGAAACTTTTGACATCATTTCCAAACTTAAATAGTAAAACAAAAAACTAAAATATGATCTCACTTATATCTGAAATCAAATAAATAAAATAAAATGGTGAACAAAACAGAAACAGAGTCATGGACACATGGAACAGACTGACAGCTGTCAGAGAAGAGAGGGGAGGGGAGAACCAGATGAAAGAAAAGTAAGTGACTGACCAAAGAACATAGACGCGTAAAACACAGGCACAGACAACAGTGTGGTGATGGCCAGAGGGAAGAGGGGCCAGGGGCTGGATGGATGTGGGCAAAAGCAGAAGAAATGGGAACATCTGTAATAGTGTCAACAAAAAAATGATGCTAAAATGATAAAAAGAGTTTCATACCTTAAATGGATCACATGACACATAAGCATATTCAAATGTAAAAACTTACATTCAATTCCTCTGGTCTTCTCATATCACATTAGACCCTTTTACAATGGCAATGTGTTTTTCTTTTGTTTTTAAAAATATACTACACAATCTTGCTAGAGGAAATTTGATTTGAAAAGGAAAAAAAATGAGTTTCTTTGGATGTGTTTGGATTTCTCACTTCTGTAACTTTCTTTCTGTTAATACTTCCAAGTCAAAAAAAAGTATATTACAAATGGGAAGTAAAAAGCAAGATGACCAGTGCTACTGTTTGTAAATTTATATTATTTTCTTCTTTTTATTGGAATGTCATTTCTCTTTTCTTTGATCTTTTAAAGATCTTCTTAGTCTTTGGCATCCTACATATTTTTGCTATATGTATGGATATAATTTACTCTTATATTCTGTTTGGAATATGTTCTACTTTTTTGGGGTTCATACCCCTTTCTTCCTTAATTGAATATCTTTCATCAATAATTAAATAGTCCATAGTTTTTGTTTTAAATTTCTTTTTTTTTGGAAGTCAGTCAACATTCTTCTTATCACAATCTTAAGCAGTGAACTTGAGAAAATGTGTTAAACTTTGAAAAATAAGTGGCATTGAAAAAATGCTAACAGACATTACTCAAACTAAAACAAAACATAAAGTGGAAAAGAAATCAATAGTGCATATGGTTACTAATTAGTATCAAATGCTCTTACGTACATGCAACTGAAATTTCAGAAGAGAGAGAAAAATAACGAGGAAGAAAAATATTTAAAAAAATAATGGCTGAAATTTTTCTCAAAACTATGAGAGATAGCTAAACATATTTCCAAGAAGCTCAGAGAATGACAAGCAGCCTATTTTCAAAAAGCAAGGAAAAAAATTAAAAGCTCCTAGACACATCATATTCAACACACAAAAAACAAAGTTTGAAACTATCTTGAAGGTAGCCAGAGGAAAAGACATTACATATGGAGGCACAGAGATAAGAATTATGGCAGCCTTCTTGTGACAAACTACATGAGAAGAGAGTATACTAAAGTATTTAGTATTGAAAGAAAAAAAATCTATTGAGCTAGATTCTTTATTAAAGTGCTCATCTTCATTTTCTCCCTATCTTTCAAAACTGGAGAAGAAGAACATACTTTTTCAGATAAAGTAAAACAGGGAGAATTCATTACCAGGAGATCCACACTGCACTGTAAGAAAATTAATGATATTTCTTCAGGCAGAGGGAATATCATGAACTTATATTAATGTGATAAAGTGATAGTGAGAAACTTCATCTATACAAATAATGGAAAACACTGAAAACGGCAAAACTCAAAGTGGAGATAAATGTATTTTTTACTTTTTAATCTTTCTAAAAGATAATTGACTGTTAAACCAAAAATAGTATTACTTTATTGGTATTTACAGTGTCTGTAAACATGAAATGCATATCAGTAACATGAAAAAGGATGGGAGGCAGACTGGGAATTTGCTTTTATAAGGTTCTTACACTATATGTGAAAACATATAACATCATTTTAAGGCAGATTGTGATTAGTTAGTTATATATTGCATATCTTAAGGTAACAGTTTAATGTTATTAAAGTTGTATAAATAAGCCAATAGTGGAGAAGAAATGTGATCATTAAAAATAGTTAATAAGCCTAAATATATCACTTTCTTATATGAAACAAATAACAATATTCACACATATCTGTGATATCTATTCACGTCTCTGCTAGTTCAAAAGAAGAATATTTTTTAAAGGTAAAGGTACCATAGCCACGTAAAGTCAATAAAAATTGTCCCCAAAATGTTTTGTCTTCTTCAAGTATAGGCAGACCAGGGTCCCCAGAGCCTCCTGTACTTGGATTTGGGTTAGGCATCCAGTACACAGACCAAGGCTGTCTTTAATCACTCTGGTCACCTTCTTCAGTATATTTTCTTGGCACTGCCTGATGATAAATTGCTATCATTGTTCCCTTTCTTATTTATAAATGGGATTAGATTGAGCTATTTCTCCCAGTGGAAACTCTAATTGCAATGCAGATTTCAATTTTCCCAGAAATGACCTGGAGGATATGGCTTTCTTCCTTAATTGAAGACTTCAGACTGCCTGCCTTTATCACGCAGTTACTATAGCTGTGCATTCAGATGTCTAAGGCTATTGGATCATAACATGCACACACACAAACATCTGTCATTTACCATGCAATAAATCTGCATTTGGTGTACATTAAAAGCTCTTATATCTCGTATTCTGTTCACTCTGCAAAAGTAATAAAAATTCATCATTGCATGTTATAATATCTTGGAAACGCTGATTATTATAATTTTTAAAGCCAAATACAAACTAAAATATATATTATTAATTTTGATTTATGCCAGATCTTTCTTATGTTTTCTATAAAATAAGATCCAAATGGCTTGGCATTGTTTGGATCAATTGGATTTTTATGTTAATATATTTCAAAGATGTCTGAAGTAGGTGAGTAGAAAAAGGGAAGATTCCACTCAGGGGAGAAAAAGTCAAAATAACTTGGAGAGGCCAGTGTATTAAAATTAGACCAAGGAAACAAACAAATGAGCAAAATAGAACCAGAGACATGGAAATAAAGAGCAAACTGACAGTGACCAGAGGAGAGGGTTGAGAAGAATAACAGGGAACGAAGGGGAAGGGGCAAGTAAAGGAACATGGATAAAGGACCCACGGCCAAGGACACAGTGAGGAGGGGCATTGGATGTAGGGGGTGCGGGGGGGAGGGCAGGGGAGAGTAATGAAAGCAAATGGGGACAACTGTAATTGAACGACAATAAAAAATTAAAAAATAAAATTAATCAACAGAAAACAAATAAAAATAAATAAAATTAGAACAAACTGTAGTTTACTAATGAAATGACAGTCAAAACATATATTGAAACAAATTTTACATTTTCTTTTAAATGAACATTTCCTGTATTTCATTATGAAATGAAACATGTTTATATTTACTATGTTTTTAAAAAATTTTGCTGCGAACCAGAGAATCACAGTTCGATCCCCAGTCAGGGCACACACTGGGGTTTCAGGCAGGTTCCCTGCAGGCCAGTTCCCAGCGGGGGATGCATGAAAGGCAACCATACATGGATGTTTCTCTCCCTCTCTCCTTCCCTTCCCCTCTAAAGATAAATAAATTAAATTTAAAAAAAATTTTATAACTATTCAGGGTACTTTCTTTTAGAGTTACCCTGTACTCTAGACCTGTACTAATCTAGTGATCATACATGTGTAATATATATAATCTGCATATGCATACATGTATGTCTATATACACATTACATATGATTTATATGACATACATGATAATATATCATACATAATTATATATAGCGATTATACATGTGTCCTATTACAGAAAATTTTAGTATTTACTATGATATAAACCAAGTTTTAAAATAATTATTCATCATGAAAACTGTGTTATATTTTTATATCTATTATTGCTTCCCAGAGCTCTGCTTTCTCTGTATGTTCACCCTGAATCTCCTCCTCTAGAAAATTTTTTGATTAATACATATAAATCAAAATTCCCAATAACTCTAAATTTTTCTCTGTGACAATCCCACGAAACTCTTACCTGTATACCACTATGAACAAAATAGTAAATTGAAATTTTTTATTAAAATGAATATTCTTTCTGGATTTACTAAAATTTGATACCTAAAGAGTCATAATGTTTAGCTATTATTACTTTATATTAATACATTTTATGCTCATCTTTAATAAAGTTGTATGTGTCATGGTTAATGTTTCACTACTCACTATATTTATTTAATACATAGTCTATAATATCATTTAACCTACTTCTTTACTTTTGACTTGTTTTTCTTACTGTACTTACTTTTGTATTATATTTAATATTAAAAGAGAAGTTTTACATTAATATATATGCATGTTTTACTTTGACACATGAAAATGTATTTAACACTGCTTGTAAGGAATTATTATGTTGGGAGAAATGCATCATTTTGGTAAAATGTTATAATTACCAAGTGTTAAAGCTTTCTTTGTAGTCATTATATCAATGATGACTATTAACTTCTTTATTCTAATGATTTATCTCCATTATAAACACAAGTGTTTGAGAGAAAAACATTGCTTAATAAGCTCTGTAGTTAAAATGTGAAGAACCAATTCCTGTTTTCATGCAGAGTTTTGAGTCAATTTTTCTTTCAACTAAATAATTGGCCTTACGAACTTTTTGTAAGTTCTTCAGAGAATTTTCTGAGACTGAATAGGTTATTCTGTAGACAGCATTCTTATTCTTTACTTAGCATATATATGTTTTTATCTTTATCCATTTAGAAATGTTCTAAAAGTGCACTCTGGCTGATTTAATATATAGTGCTCCGGACTTAAAAATATTCATGTATGTACATTTCTCTCAGTAAAAATTTAGCATTGTTATGTGTTTGTAGTAAATATTTTTAAATTTCATTAATTTTTAAATATACCATACCATTGTTTTGATCAACAGATGAAAAACAAGTAAATCACCTTCTGAGATATTTTAGGTTTTGTAGAATTAAGTAGATGTATTTTTATTATTAGACTGCATACAGAAACAGGAAAGGAGTTTATATAAAATATTAATCACACACAAGATAGTATCGTAAAACATAGTTTAAAGAAATATAGCATACGAACTGGAAAACAAAATATATCTGTATTCCAACTTCAAAGCTAAGTGTAAGCCTGTTCAAAAAAATACAGAAACTGCTTTTTGTTTGTTAACTTTGACTGATTATGATTTTCAATGTATGGTGAATATACAAAACAACTTTGGTAGAAAGATTAAATCTTGGCAGGAGAAAGGGGAATGTGTTACAATAAAAAAAACCCTTTCACTTTATATGTATTGTTTATTTTTAAGATTTTTAGATGGACAGAAGCATTGCCTGCCCTCAACCAGGGAACTGGCCTGCAACCCAGGCATGTGCCGTGACTAGGAATGGAACTGGCTACTTTTTGGTTTGCAGACTGATGCCCAGTCCTCTAAGACACATCAGTCAGTGGCTAGTCGGTGTTGGGTAGGAATAACCTCTCATATAAGCAAAAAAATCGCAAGATCCTTGACCATATATGTATGTATGTGATCCTTTTTCCTTCCCCAGCTTTACTGAGATACAATAGACATATATAACACTATGTTAGTTTAAGGTGTACATGTAATAACTTTATATATGTATATATTGCAAAAATATTAGCATAACAAAGTTAACTCATCCATCACTTCATATACTTATAATTTTTGTTTATTTGCATGGTGAGAAAGTTTAGAGTCTACTTTCCTAGCAACTTTCAAATATACAATGCAGCTATGCTAACTATAGTGGCTATGTTGTACATTACATCCCTGGGACTTATTCATTGTACAACTGGAAGTCTGATCCTCATTATCCATAATTCCCACCCCCAACCCCACTCCACCACTGCCCTTGGCAACCACCATTCTGTTCTTAAGTCTTTTTTGGTAGTTAGATGTGTTCATATTAATGGATTTCATGCAATATCATTTAAATAGAACTTTGTGTGTAATTTTTAGTTTAATTAAAAAGTGACATTATATTCTCTCTTCCCATCTTTCCAAATGTTGGACAACAATATTTTGGTTAAGTTTTACTACAAAGACCCAAGTGGATGAGTTTTCTCTACCATATTGAATATGTTGATTGGCTTCTAGCTTTGGGCCTCAGGCTCTGGACGTTGGGAAGCAGCAGCGCATGGTACACATACACCCACATCCTCAGTTCTCCTGCTCTCAGGCATGATGCCGTCTCTGATGGCCAGAAAAGGTAGTCTCTGTTTTGGTGTCCACATTATCAACTATAAGGAATTACCAACCACAAGAGAATTTTATAAATAGACACAAAATAAGATCAGATACTAGGATATACATAGAAATCAATCATCTGGTCAGCATAGCATTCCTGTATGTCATTTTTTCCCCAAAAGTAAGCTATTTCACCACCCATTCCAAGGATGAAATTCTCATGTCCCCTGTGTACTATCTCCAGCTCATTTTTATCATCTCTTAGAGATGTTCAGTAAGCACATCTCTTTATCAGGTAAGGCGGTGGCTACTTTTTTACTGAAATACTTAAAAAACAAACCTGTTTGCCTGTCCATAATGAGTACACAATGATGGAGCAAAAATATAATAAACCTACTAAAATTTTCCATTTGGAAAAAGAAAAAATGCTGTAATAGTTATGAGGAGTTAATTTGCTTTAATAAAATGTCCCTCAAATATATAAAGGTTAAGTTTACACTTTGCCTTCACCAGCAGCATGCTTCATTAGAAGCATGGCAGAGGCTCTACGCTGTTACAAACTCAGGTGTCCTGACGTCTTTAACATGTGGCCTGGCAAGGTCAGTCTGAGATTAGCCATGTCAGAAAGTCAAAGGGTGGAAAATGCTTAGTGGAATCTGTGGAAATTTTCATGGGCCAGACTTAGACATTGTACCCATCACTTCTGCTTTCCATCAGAGATAACTTCGTCTTGGAAGAACGCCTAATGAAAAAAGAGGCTAGAGAATGTGACTTAGTTAGGCATCCACATGCTGAGCTTCTACAGGTGAAGGGGAATAGAGTCTTATTAGGCAGCCAGCATTGTCTACCTAAATGGAAGATATACATCAGTCATCTGTAGCACTCTAAAAATCTGGGTAGTCAGAAAACGCAGTAATTCCTGTCCCCAAAGAGAAGGGTAATTTCGCTGGTAAGCTCATCAGCCAGCACTGTCTCTGCTCTCTGAGTAATTCTCTGACCATCCTTCATTGGGGGTCATCCTGTCTTAGAGCCTATTTTCTTCTAGTGCAGGTTTTGGAATCGCTGAAAAGTAGACTTCAAGATGGAGACTTGGGTCCTGAGTGTTTAGGACAAGGTGATCTCAGGTAGTCTAAATAAGAAAAATCAGAAAAGTCAAAAAGGCTACAAAAATGAGCAGGGTAGAACTGAGTAACTGGGGCTCAATTGCACAGTGAGCTTCTGAGAAACTCTGTGGGGTTCATCACTAAGTTGCCTCACCAGAGGCTTCCTCGATCAAACATTCTCATTTACTGAGTTCACTTGTTGTCTGTCCTATGTAGAAAATTGCATCAGCCACTCTTGTGCTAAAATCTGCTCCCCAATCCACAGCTGGGCTACGATGTGGGGACTTACTCATCGTAAAGAGCACTGTTACCTCATTTCTCAGACTTTTTCATTTACAGTCTCATTGTTCCAGAATACATCCTCAAATAACTTTCCACCCTGTGCCTTGGGCTTCCACAATAGGCTCTGGCTGCCTGAGACCCTGAATTGGAAACTCATACTCTTACTTATTTTGATTAATGTTTCCTAGATGTATCGCTCAAATTTATTTCAATGTTTGATGTTAAAAGTGTTTGGGTCTTTATTTAGAAGTTTAGTGATGTTTTTGTGACCATAAATATGTTGTAGAAACTCTTGTTTATATCAATTGTCCTTTGGTAAGATCAATTTTGTTATATGTCCTATTGTGGTTTCCAAGAATCTATAGATGCCTTTAAGTGATAGTAGTACAAGACTGGAAGCCAAGCCCTGGCTGGTGTAGCTCAGTGGATTGAGCACAGGCCTGCAAACTAAAAGATTGCAGTTCGATTCCCAGTCCAGGGCACATTCCTGGGTTGCACGACAGTTCCCAGCAGGGGCCAGTTCCCAGCAGAGGATGCATGAGAAGCAACCATACATTGATATTTCTCTCCCTCTCTCCTTCCCTTCCTTTCTAAAGATAAGCAACTAAAATTATTTAAAAAACAAAAGACTGGAAGCCAAATGAAAGACAATAAAAATGAGGAGCACATATAGGTTCTAATTAAACTTCATTTCAAAGTTTAAATTAACCATTTAAAAATTAGCAACTTGAGAATATTTAAAAATATATAAATAAACTTTGTAAGAATTTGAACACATTAGAAATGAAGGGCATATTCACATGACTAACACCTCGAATGTATTAAGGAGTGATAACAGAGATAAGATCTGACTTTAAGTTAATTTTACAAATAGTGTATTTGTATTTAGTGCTATGCTGGGACGAGAACAAGATATGTCAAAAACTCAGGTGCTTCTATTAGGTATAAAGCAACCTATTATTGGGGAGGAGGTAAAGTGGGAATGAGCAGAAGTTTAGAGCTTAAAATGAAATGAACCCTGTGAAATAACATCTGTGCGTCATATATTATCAAGTCAATTAGAGGTAAGCCTCGATAGGGAATTTAAATAACCATTTGACTTCAGGAAAGATTATCAAGAAAATGTGCACACAAATTCAATCAGTTTTAATTCAAACTAGTTGAAATAACTAAAAGTTTTATAATTATGTTTTTCTATAATCTCTAATATGTAGAGTTATATATTTAATTAATTATAACTATAAATTTATCACTCTGTTCCTTTTTTGATTAGTATCTCTTCCACTCCTGGGAAATTGAAGGAATCTATAATAAATAATTGAGCTACAAAATTCAAAGCAAATTCAACTTTGGAGGCAAGAATCATAGTTTCTGTAATTAAAATAATGAGAATTCTAAGAATAATCATATTTAAGCCTTTTCTCTATAAATGGAAACTTATTTATACCCAAAGAACTAATCAAAAGGCAAACTGTAATTGTATATGCAGAAATTCCATCTTTGTACATCTGTGATAAAATCCTTTCCTTAACAAATGCCTAGCTTCAGACAAGGGGAAATTTGGCATTTGCCAAAAATCTCTGCTTCTGTTGAATCTCAAAGTTGAACTTCATTGACTCTGATTCATGTAAAAGTGCCAGAAGGTTCTCTTATCATTTGCATTCTTAAAACTTAATTTTTATATTTTACTAATAATCTTTAATCTTAAGTCCAAATGTAAATAATATTTGAAGGTTTAAACTTTATTGTTATTTTTGGACATGAAATATCACAAAACTTTTTAGGAACTGGTATCATGGTGGTGGCAACCTCACCTTCTGATGATGTGATCAGAGGTTTTGGACAGCAAAGCTGGATATCACACTATCAGAGGAGTGTGGTGTGGGTGAAGGTGGCAGCGTGGGATGATGAAAAGATCTTTCCAATGAATATTGACAAAGAAAACCCAGGGAAGCAGTTAGGAAAAACGCATAATAAAACTTCTACTTTTACCTGTCACAAATTGCTTTTGGAAGATAGAGACAATATATAAATAATATGAATGGTAAGAAAAAGTAAACATAAAGCAAATTGACAATTACATGATGGACTATGATGTAAAGTAGTAAAAGGAAAGGATGTTCTTTGAGGTTTCAGAAAATACTAAAATGTTTGCGTTGGTAACTACATTAAAACTGTTTAAAACTTCTTTTAAGCAGGTGTAAAATACATGTGTGTAATCAAGTCTTGTTTCTGAGGAGTGGAGAGATAACAAACACTATGATTTCTAAATTTTCTGTGAGCTTCACACAAAATAATTGTAACACCACCCAGAAGGTATTCAAACAAGCCCAGTATGGTGTTAAGACTGGATCCCAAATGTTTTCAAGTTTTTTAGTGCTCTCAACCAATTCACTTTGCATTATGGTTATCAAAAAACATATTTTAAAATGCAATATCTTTTATAAATATCAGTGAACACCATGTTTGCTCTTTTCTTGAACAAAATATGCCATTAAACCCAAGGTAAGAGCAAGTAGTAGACAGAATCCTGTTTTCAGGAAGCTGTGCTCATAGGCTCAACAAATTGGGTGGAAATGTTTTCTCATCAAATATTTTAAATTGCATTTTTCATTACAATTTATCTCCCTTATACTTTCTTACACCTCCACCCACCAAATATCTTAAACCTACTTTATTTTATTTTAATGACCAAAAATGGCCTTAAAAATGTGAACATTTACTATAACATCTTGCACTTTGCACTTAAAGGGATATATGTAACGAGAATGATACCTCTTACTTTTCAAGTTAAAACTTTATGAGAAATTGCAATGTGGATAATAAAAACCATAAAACAGACTTCTGTTAATGGAAGGAGAATAAATATCTCTTTAAGACCAGTCACAAATGTTCACGTAATGAATAGTAAAAAATAGGAAAACGCTGTGCTGGTTTTCCATATGATCCCTAATTTCTTAGGCTTTTATCCATTTACCTTCCATAATTAACATCAGAAAGTTATCAGATGACAAATATAGGTAGAAATTGGAAAAATTCATGTGAAAATTGAAAGTTGTACCTCATTTCTGACCTCTAAAATCACTGTATCTATTTGCTTTTCATCACTGCTTAGTATTCTGAACAAAAAAATATTCTTAATAAAAAACAGGGTAAGTTACTCGATTTAACAAAAGGTTTAAGAAAACAAGGAGGAAGCAGAAAAGAGGAAGAAGAACTCTTGTGAGAGGGTGTTGAATTGGGATTTAGATGTATGAGAAGTTTCAGAAGAGATGTGTCAAATAAATTGGAGAGAAAAAGAAAAATTGAATAATGTTGACAGGAATTTCGAATTGGATGCCTTTTAGTAATCTTTCATAGATACAGATAAAGAAGATAATTTCATTTTAGTTGTATATTCTCTGTATATTGCTTTAGAAATTGTTCAGTGTAGGGTTTAAGATGTCCCTCCTCACATGTATCAGTTTTTTCCCTTTGGGCATTTATCTTAGATTTTGGGACTTGGGTGTAATATCAACCTACTGATTAAACCTATGCATGTCAATAGATTCAGAAATTTAAAGTATCTCCCTCAGAAAACAGAAAACTAATTATTTTCCTCCACAACTTCAAGAACATAAATTTGCTTAAGAATTTGAACTTTTCAGATGATGAAAATATAGATACTTGAGATCATTTTAGTGTCCCTGACTGATTCTGACAGCTGAGCCCAGAACTTCCAGGATTTGGGTAGCTGCTACAGAAATCATGAAGGAATTGCTAGTAATACAGGCAAACTTTTGCTGGAAACTTGAGTAATTTTTATTAAGTAATGTTCCGTGAATTGAATGAAATGATATATACATATACTGCTATGGTCAGGAAAGAGTCTTGAAATTGTTTAAATGTGTTAGTTTAGAGCCTAAAAATTCACCTTGTGAGAATTTATAAGGTCCACATCAGTAGGTGTTTATAGATTCAAGCCACAAGGCATGTTTTACATGTAACACAATTTATCCAGTGTTCTAGGGAAAACACACACACACACACACACACATTTGCTAATTTCAAAGTACTTGCCAAAATTGTGAGGGAGGGCATATTACATTGGGAAGATTCAGACAAAATCTATCAAGGATCAAACGTGGCAAATGGAATTATAAAAAATTACCCACAGAAAGAATAAGAATGATCTCCTGCTCTCTTGTCATTCTTTGGTGAGGAATGTTTGGGCGAGACCCATCTGATAACAACGCTGTCCTCTAGTATACAAATTCTCCCAAAATATGTTCTATATTTTTATGCAGAGAGTTTTTAACTATACCTAAATACAATAAAACAGCAATCTGAGCTTGGGTACCAGCTACTCAGTAGTTGTACTGGTATCACTAGAAAACCTTGAAGGATGCTGAAAACCCCAACCATTCTAATGCCTGGTAGTAGGACAAGCTGATTCATTACCAAGTAATAAAACAAGAATCATCATGGTCATTAATCTAGTAGAAAACTTGCTTGTCTTTCCCAGGCAACTCCTGATGTTAAGGAATAATCAAATATAAGTCCTTTTAACATGGTAATATAATTAATTTAATCAAGAACAAAAGAAGTGAGAAAGATATTTTACCCTTCCATCCAGTATTCATGACCAATCAATTGGGATTTTATTCCTTGTCGATTATTAACCTTCTCTCATCCCCACAGACAATAGTCTGTTACCATATGTAATTTCTGGCAATGCCAGAGGGTATCTGTGGAATCATCTGAAATGAAACTAGTGTCCACACAGTGTTCATCCTGCTGCCCTTCATCCAAGAAATGGAGGCCATCCATCTGCCTTCTAAAGTCAAAGCAGTTATAAAAACAGAGACAGCAGTGAACAGTTCCTAAACTCTCCAGCTTCCCAAACATCTAGGCTTCTAGTTCCGTTAGGGTGAAAAATCTAAGTATTGATTGTCTTTCTTTGACGGACATTTCTACCAGCAACTTTGCAATGATTACTCTCTTGAAGCCATCAGAAAGGTCATAACAATCAATCCCAGCTGCCATTTTGGCACGTTTATACCAAGTCAGTAAAGCAGCAGACACCAGCCAGTCCAGGAAGCCTTGCAAAGCAGATATTTGAAATAAGAGTGAACAGCTTTGATCTTTAAGAGCCAGTCCTCTCCCTCTTAGTACTCCTTCCATTCTCCTGTGTGGCTACTTCTAAAAACTCTTCTGATACTGTATCTCACATGCCCATCCCTATAAAACTTACCTCTATTTTTTGTTTGTTTTAGCATCAGTCTTCTGGCTTTCCTGCCTCTGTTCCACAGAATTAGCACCCGTGGAAATCACCTCACATTAAGGATCATTCTAGGTTTATTCCTTAATCCCATACTACTGCCTCACATAACCTTCTAGGACCACTGGCTTCCATATGTTTCCCCCAATAGAAAAAGCCACTGACGAGTCCCTGAGGAGCATGGCTGTGAGGATTAGAACAAGCAAATGAGAGCATACTACTGAAGACACAGTGCTCAACACTCCCAGTTTTGAGAAGCCTCGCTTTCATATAATTGCAAACCTGAAATGTTTAGCTGGACTTGGATAACTAAAATAAAAAATTAGACATCCTCCATTACTATCCACTGGATTCTCAAAAGACAAGGACTGAGTAGGTAGAAGAAAACATTTTCCATATTCTCAATCTCAATTTTTTTATATCCCATGAAAGGATAAGGTTTGGGAATATGGCCACTAATTTTCTCTCTAGAAAGAGGATATAATGTCACAGTGGGGCCGCTTTAGATAGTTGGTCTATCAACTCCAGCTTACTTTGATATGAGTATTGCTTATTCATTTCATATATTTTTCAAGGCTGGAGATGATTTTGTCTCTACTTTGGTTGAGATAAAAAAGCTTATGCAATGGTCACTAAAACATGAACCAACTACAACTTCATGCCTAAGACGCCTTCATCTGGAAGAAAAGTGCACACAATTGATGCTTTAACAGCACACATTTAAAATGCATGGGTCCACTTACATGTGGAGTTTTTTCAGTAAAGTACCCATACTATGTTTAATCTATAGTTGGGAATCTACAAGTGAAAAAGACCAAGTGGGTGCTTTGTTTTACATTATATTTATATAAGGTACTTGAGCACCTGTGGATTTTGAGATTTGGAGAAGTTTTGAACCAATCACACCTGGACACCAAGGGACAACTGAAGTTTGGGGGAAGACACAAGTTATACTCAGATATTCACCTGTGCAGGGAGGGGGTTGGCACCATAACCCTTGCGATGTCCAAGGGTCAGCTGTATACATAAATTTTATATTTTTCTTGTTCATTTCTTAGAAAGTCTATTGCCGCTCACCATTTTCCAAGTTTTATCTAAGTGATTCTAACAGACGAGTCAGATTCCTTCTGGCTTATTAAACATACTCTAGAAAAATCCTACAAATTCCCAATAGGAAGAGAAGAGAGGAGCTGGAATATAAACATAATAGCCTTTGGGCAAAGCATTTAAATACAACCCACCTCCGTGTTTGCAGAGTGGCTAACGAAAATGTGCACTAATAGAGAAATCAATATGATATTCAAACATTTAACAGCTGATGTTAAATATTTATGTTAAAAATTGATGTTAACAGTTCTGGCTAGTGTAGCTCAGTGGATTGAGCACAGGCCTGCTAACCAAAGAATCATGGTTCGATTCCCAGTCAGGGCACATGCCTGCCTGGGTTGCAGGCCAGTTCCTAGCAGGGGACACAAGAGAGGCAACCATACAATGATGTTCCTCTCCTTCTCTCCTTCCCTTCCCCTTTAAACATAAATAAATAAAATCTTTAAAAAATATTTAACAAGTGAACATCAAAGTGCTGACCTTGGTTTCAGAGGTCTCTTCTATGCTCACTATGAACTCTTTTTATATAATAATATTAAGCATGTCAAAACCCTTAGTTAAAGTCTTACTAAACGGCCATGGTATAGGCAGAAAAAACAGACACAGACACCAATGGAACAGAATTGAGAACCCAGAAATAAAACCACATGTAAATGGGCAAATGTTTTTTGCCCAAGGAGGCAAAAACACACACTGGAGAAAAGACAGCCTCTTCGATAACGGGCACTGGGAAAAGTGGAAAGCTGCATGTGAAAGAACGAAACTAGACTCCTGTTTGTCCCCATATACAAAAATTAATTCAAAATTGACCAAAGACTACATATAAAATCTGAAACAATAAACCACAGAGAGGAAAACATAGGTACTAAGCTTAGGGTCCTTGGTCATAGAGAACATTTTATAAATTTTACCCCAAAGACAAGGCAAAAATCAATGAATGGGACTATATCAAGGTAAAAATGTTCTGCATAGCAAAGGAAACAGCCAGCAAGTCTGACTTGAGTTGCAAAAGAGATCAAAGTCAACGAGGCTGAAAACCTTTAGGATCTGGCCCACGGCAGACACTCCTTGTCGACCACCGTGGTGGAGGAAGAATGGCTCAGAAAAGCCAGCTAAGAGAAATCAAGAGCGAAAAGCATGCTCAGCAAAATCAGTCAGATGGAAAAGGTCAAGGGTCATAGGACTGCATTCACTAGTGGGATATACAACTTAAAGTAACATATGAACCAGCAATACATTTGAAACATCTAGAGGAACAAAAACTCAGAGACACAGACAACAGTGTGATGGTTGCCAAACGGAAGTGGGTGAGGGGCACTAAAGGGTAAAGAGGGCCTTTGGGCAGTGTGCATGCTATGCAATGTACAGAGCATGCACACTCCTATATGGTCCTATTAACCAGTGTTACCCTGATAGATGTAATAAATTTAATAAAAATTACATAAAGTCTTACCCTGTAGGATGCACACATTTTTCTTTTGTCACACACTAAAAGCAAAATAATCAACAGGAATAAAATAGTAATATGCATAGCTTGTACCTATGCTGAAGTACTGAAGGTATTTTCTTGTATATGAATTGATTCATGAACTTGAACTTTTAATTATTTTTACCAAGAATGCAATCAACCAGGGAACCCCACACTCTATCCCCCACACAATTAAAAAACTATTTAGACTCTTGATAACAAGCGTTATAACTAGCTTGCTCTAACCACAGAATTTCAGTGAGTAAGAAAGGGGTTGGTGTGTTGCAAAGGATTCAGCTAGCACAGCAGAACTGATGGATGTGGATTTGAGGATATTCGTGAGTGAACTATTCAATTTTATATTGATTTATTGCAAAAAAACTGGCCTATATAATTATGAGGTCTGACTAAGCAAATCCAGAATTAATAGGGCTGCATATGTGACTAAAATCATCACCCCACTCTTTATGTGTAATCACATCTCAACATATAATAGTACATTTTGGTTTTTATGGATAATACTTCTGAAGGGTTCAAGTCCTGCTGCTTCAGAACTAGTTAACTTCAACATTACCAAAAACTGCAGCAGTTCAGCACACTGATTCCTTCTGGAATCAGAAGGGACCAGCAAGTCACCAGGAAGAGGGAGATGGTGTACTTTCTTAAATGTCCACTTTTAAGTTTTTCCGTGGGAGCCATACATGCTGAAAGTCACGCTTGTTCACGTTGTAAGACCCAGTAAAACTTCTCTAAGAGTAGAGGTGAATGTGGCAGTTCATGCTGACAAAGAGCAATTCTTGTAAAACTAAATTGAACCTTATTTTCTGGATTCATGTGGGTAACAGTGTTGCTTTACACTGACATCATACACTTTAGCATATGTGTGGTAGATATGGTTTCAAGTATGGATCTTCTTCGCATTGGCTGTCTGATCGTAAATCCCTTTCCCTGTGATTACGTTTCTCACTGTAAAACAAGAAGGTACATATCTGTGTTTCCAGATGTTCTGAAAATTAAGGGGGGTAATTCTTCTTATTCCTATACTGTGCCTGGCAGAGAGAGAACGCCACTGTTAAGTGATAACTGTCATGATGTGAATTAAAATTGTGACTCACGGTTTCCCATGTGAACAGACTGTCCGTTTTCTGCACAGTGAGCCCCACCTGCGGTGGCCTGGGCTGAGCAACTACTGCCTGAGAGGCACCAGACGGTGGATAGCAGACAGGAGTGCGGTCCAAAAGTCAGCCAGCTTTGAAGATCCAAGTTTGAGTTATTTTAACTAGCTGCATAACTTCAGCCAAGTCATTCTAATTTTCTAGGCTTCATCTTTCTTAATTTATGTAAAATAAAAATATGTATGTGTTAGAATTGCTGTGATGATCAAATCAAATAATAACAAAGAAGTGGTAGAAAGCATATTACTGCATAAATGGTAGATATGTAAGGTGTTTGTCTGCTGTTTAATTCTTACAGAAATCACTGCATGTAGATGACAGGGTTATTTATATCTTACCCTAGAGAAAAAGGTTCTCATAGAAAAGTCAGAGACTTGCCTAAGGCCCTCCACCATACAAAGTAGCTCCGATTTGAATTATGTTTGACTCCAAAGCCCGTTGATTTAAGCCCATCCACTAACATTTCTGGCACTATACTTGATATTTGATAAGCAGCTGGTATTTGGCTAGCACTCAATATTTTTTATTAGTTTTCCAGTTTCCCTAATTAACTACTTATCCAGGAAAAAAAAAAGCAAACAAAACAAAACTATGTCTCTTGTGCTTGGAACAAAACTGATTTCTCATTATTCTGAGGAAAGAACAACATAACAGGCTATTTTTCCGAGGCTGAAAAATGTTCTTTTAATCATTAGGTTTGTACACACACACAAAGATGCATGAATTCAATGAGTGAATTCAAGCATCAACTATTTGGTCGGTAGGGAGACAAGCGCATGGTGTAGGTTTACTTTTCATCTTTAAGTGGTCCAAAGATAGTCATTGCCCAACCTTTAAGAACTTTTCTTCCCCTGGTAGCCAGAAATGGAACATTGTAAGAGCCTCGGAAGGGCAAGAAAGCATAATTGTTCAACAGCGGAGGCAATTATTTTTTTTCCTGTTGTAAGGAATGTCATCTATTTTCCAGTGCAATAAAGCAAACCTCCTTACTGCAATACTTTACATGTTCACAAATCAAAATAAAGCAGACTATGAAGAGGAATGAAATGCATTTAAAATTCATTCACAGATAAACATTTTTAGTCCATTAACATATTTCTTGGAAGCCAATATAAACAAATTTCAGTGGTCTTTATTAACATGACATCTTTCTCAAGTAATGTAAGGTAGCGAACTTGTTTTTACATATTTAGCAGCACCTTACAAATGCAGCAAATGAACAGACAGTATTGAAACAGGTAATTAGGAAATATTTGACTCTAATGCTTCATTTACATTTTACAGCTGTGCTGGGTTTGACCAAAGCAACTCTCTGGATGGATGTAACTTTGAAAAAATTAGGTGTTGACTTTTATTTATTTATTTTTGGGGAGTGTTTAATTTTTGTTTTGTTTTAACATCAAAAGTGGTTTCCTCCAGTGAAAAGTGTAAAATTGCCGGACTCTCTTATGATTCAAAGGAAATTACCTGTGGCACAAAGTGTGGTAGAAAAGTGTCCTTACTTTTTATCAAGATGTAACCCAAGAAGTCAGTTGGGATATATATGCTTTCACCATTGCTTTGAAAACATAAAACAAGCACCACAGTGACCAACGATTTATATGCAATGCTATAAAGAGACCAAAGAGAATGGTCTTTTTGGAAGTCTTCAGGTTTCCAAAGTGCTCTAGAAATATAATCATGTTCCATAGTGGAATGAAAAAGACTCCTTTGATACCTCAGTATTTTAAAACCCTGATAATGACTCACATTTAGCAAATTTTAGCTAAAAGTTTGACATTTATCAGATGTTACATTTGAACACTGTAATGTTGACTTAAATCAACTTTCTCCTATAACAAGCCAAGCAAAGATATATCATATGTCTGGAACTATTACAGCACACTGCTGCTTTGTCTGTGTATACCTTGATAATATCTTTAAATATCTGGCATGTTTAAGGGGATATTGCATCCTACTTTTTAAAATAATGAAACTGAAGCATTGAGAGTTTTAAGGAAATTCATAAAATCACACAGAGAATCAAGTGCAGAACTTGTTGCCATACCCAGCTTCTAGTCTTCGTAGTTTCTGCTCCCCACGCTACACCACCTCTTGTGGAAGAGTGTGTGTTGCACTTGTGTTGGTGCGACCAATGTTCCTATCATCTGTTTTCTTGGTGTTGGAAATCTATTCCATCATATATGCGTGAAGAAAATTCTACCCACTGTCCACACCAGGGGCTAGGCAGCAAGGATTTGCCTTAGCTATTGGAGTGATGCTCTAACCAACTGAGGTACCTGGGCAGAGCGGGTCTTTATTTCTTTAAGCTGAATCCTGGTGTCAGTAAGTAAATTGCCACACATTTTTCTGGCCCTATGAAGCAATCAGAAGGAAACAATGTATGCAGAAGAGCAGACTTGATAGATAAAGAGAGGAAAACATGAGCCCAAATACCACACTTTTAGTGTCTATATCCAGATGTACCTAGAGGCAGACGATTGCTGTGTTTTTATGTTATGAACAATGATTATTCTACTCAGCTAAAGCTTAGAGAGCATTTGTGAGCACCAAAACTCTCCTTCTACACGACAAGGAAGCCTAACTAAGAAATGCCAACATTTGCTTCACTTTCAGCTCCTTGAAAGCAGAAGTAATGTCCTGTTCAACCTTGATGGATCTGCACAGGAGGGCATGCAAAAATATGCATGGAGACAGAAGGAAGGATGTGCTCAAAGCTAGTAATTGCCAGTATCATAAAACAGGCAAAGTAGGTCTACCACCAAACCCTGATTTTTAAGGCAGTCATCAATCATTTGATTTTATGATAAATTCACTCTATACTCGATTGAATTTGTGTTTAACATTTTTTACCATCATCATCCTATTTTTAAAACATTGAGGTATTATTTGCATATAATGAAATTAGGAGATATTAAGGGGAAACGTTGAAGACTTGAGACAAATGCACACATCCATAGAATTCATACCCTTACCATGATCATGCCTTCAACACAAAACCTTTGTACTCTTTCTCCCTCCCAACAAGAGTTATCTATTCTGATTTCTAGCACAGGTTAGTTTGTCCTTCTCTAAATTCATATAAATGAAATAATACTATATAAAGTTTTTGGTGTCTGATTTCTTTCTATCTAGATGATATTAATATCCCTCTTCCAGAGAGAAGGAAAGAGAGATACAAAAATATCACTGGCTAATTGTTATAGCCAAAGTTCATTTAGACAATAGATGTTACAGCTCATATTCAAACTTAGCAACTTAATTCCAGAGACCATGTTCTTAGCAGTACGTTCAATGACCAGGTACTTAGATTTTCTGGTTTTTACATTTAATAATTAAATATATTTTCAAAGGCTTAGGGTTTCATTTATTATAGAATATGTTCATTATTTTACAAAGTGTCTGACTAATATCATGGTTATTTCCTTATGTTACTTTAGCATGTTTTACACACACAAAGGAAATGCAGAACAAAGGCAATCACCTGGAAATTTAAACAGTGAAAAATTGCTTTTGATTGAATTATTTTACTAAATTCAGAAATTGTTTTTACCTACACATTTAAAATGAGTTGCTAAATAATCTGTTTCACCTTGAAAATGTAGACCAGATTTTGCTGCAAAGTATTACAATTTTAAAAAGTTAAATTTTATCTTGAAAGGATAACACATGATAAGTTACATCACAATATAATTTACAATGACATTAATAGGCTCATTAGTTTAATTTGTTCTGACTGAAGCACGGATATAATGAAATTACTAAAAGTAACATTGTGAATTCAACAACATATGACTGTAGCCAGTGTTAAAAAAGACTGGCATATTGGCGTTAATTAATTGATGCTATAAACATTAAGAACACTGTTTACAAAGGTATTTTCTTATTGAATTATTTGAGTGAAATTACTTAGTGAAAATATTGGCATTACAAGATCAGACAATATTGTCTGGGAATAAATTTCTGCAAACTCTTCATGAGTTCCCAAATGGAAGAACATTCTTTATCGAAATTTAAAGCCTCTCATTAAGAACTAAGAAGAAAATTATTGACATACTGGGAGACTCTCCAGGGTGAGTAGAAAATTATGTTTTTTGTCAACATTGTATAAAAAGACATATATAATGAAACAGATGTGAATGAGGATAATAATGAATGCACAAAGCTGCTTTTTAAGGGATTAATTATTCTTCTCAATATTTCTTCAGGCAATTTAACAGCTTTTATTATGGTCATTGTCAATTATATACAAGCTCATTTTGATAACATTTTCTAGGAATAAACATATAAAATTGTGTTCCACCCAAGGGTGATCTGGAATTCAGTCACTTCCCGCAGAATCTGCCTTCCTCCTTCCTCCTGCCCGACCCCAGCAAACTAAGATGGTATTTTAAATTGGTGAAAGTAATAAGTTTACAAAATACACTTAAAATTAATTGGCAGAGATATATTTGTTTTTATATTTTCAGCATTATAGAGAATAATATAATTTGTACCTTATCAAAGAATTTATTTAAAGCATGCATTTTCAAAAAGAGCCATATCACCTTTGAAGGGATGAGAGTTGGTTCCTTAGGGCAAAACATATCTGATATACACAATGGTTTGTGGTCTTCTAAAGGACCAGAGTACATAAACCTGCGTACAGTATACACATGGTATTACAATGTTACGGTGGAAGATAGACAACCAGCAAAAACAGTCTAAAAAGCTCTGTAGGAGAGTAGTGATGAATGAGAGGGTTGAAAAATACTAAACCACAATATGTCAGATATAGCAGTGTTGACTCAATAATTATGGTCATATTTATTTTTTCAATGAATATAGTCATAGAAGTAATGGATACATTGCTTGGTGCTGCTGACAGAATGACTGTGCCCCTGCTCCCAAAATTCATATGTTGAATCCTAACTCTCACTGAAATGGTACTTCAAGGTAGAGCCTTTGGGAGATAATTAAGTCCTGAAGGTGGAGCCCTCATGGGTGCAATTGGTACCCTTATCAAAGAGATCTCAGAAAGCTCTTGCCACTTTCATCATGGGAAGTCACAGCAAAAACATGGCCATCTACAAATCAGGGAGCTGCCTCTCCCCAGGCACTGAATTTTCCTGTGCTTTGATCTTGGACTTCCCAGCCTCCAGAACTGTAAGAAATAAATTTCTGTTGTCGGTAAGTCACCCAGTCTATGGTATTTCTGTTTTAGCAGCCTGAATGGACTAAGATGCTTGATATGAAATGGGAGGATGAAGGAAAAATAAAGTTGAGTTACTTTGCCCTACAAGGTTAAATACATGTGTACAAATATCTCGTTGATTTCCAATAGCACGCCTTTTTATATTTGCACAAAGGTACATAAAATTAGTTTTGTTAGAATATTCTTATAAGCCAATTAAATGGCAGTAAAGGGAAAATCTGTCTCTTAACCAATGTCATCGCTTAGATTGGTGGTTCCAATGGGCAGTTGTTGCTCCTTTGAATGCCAAGAATCATGTACCCCTTTCCCACCGTCCTCTTTTATATCTGTACTCATCACAATCTAGAACACATTTTGCCACATCCATACCCTAGATATACTGAAGTTGTGAAATTCACTGGGCTGTGACTCAGCAATTTCCACTAACCTTTTCTGACTTGTTTCATTGACAGACTGAGAGGGGTGAGGTTGGGAGGAGAGTTTGGAGCTCAGCGGGGGAATCTGAGCATGGTTACTGGGGTCAGAGCTTGGGGATAGGTAAGATGGATCCATACCACCAACCTTCATTTTATGAGTCTTTTACACAGAGCCCCCATCATGTTGAATCTGTAAAGTCTGTTTAGTTAGAGTCCACATAAAGAATATGAATGATTCTTTCTAAGTATAACACTTGAAAATTATAGATGCTCAAAAATCTTTTCTTTATGACAATTGACTCAAGTCAGGGAACTATAAAGTGAGAATGGATTTTCCCCACCTTAACCACATCAACATGGAGAAAATGCATCCCCACTTTGCACAGTGGTCCTATCCTAGATCAACACTATACAGATTCCGATGTGCCCTTAAAGAAAGGGTATATGAAACCTCTATTGTTTTTACCATTTTAAGTAAATCTATAATTATTTTAAAATATAAAAAATAGACCTGAGTTCACAGGTCTAAAACACATAAAGTCAGTTGCAAAAAAATAAAGAGCAGAGAAGTGTGCTGGTGCATTTTAATTCTAGCAGCTTTTTCATTGGAAAGTATATTGCATAGGCTATCTCAGTGGGAAATGTTTTCCCCTGAATAGACCAAAATTTTGTCTGAACACCTGCAGCCACATAGGATTGGAAGAAACACATTCTCATAATCTCTACTTCCTGTTCTCTCTGCAAGTGTCTGAATCCCCAGCACAATCACTAGGATCACAACATTGTTTTCCTGAAAGAGCACCCAAACCTTCCTCAGTCAATCCGTACAGAAAAGTGGAGATCTACAAGATATTTCACTAATTAGTAATCATTCCTTTGGTTCCTGCAGTGTGTCTCTTGTGTTCTTGTATTTGTGAGAAATGTTTGCCCATGTCCAGCTTCCTGCAAGTGCTGTCCACCCTATGCAGACTTCCACTACTTTCTTCAGTTCTATTTTTTTCTTGTGGCCATTGCACCACACCTTAATCCCAATCTAGGGAAACCTTCATTCTCAGCTGCAGTGCTTTAGAGTTATATAATCTATACCTGTCCTTGCTACAGCCTCTAAGTACAGATGTAAACTGACCATTTGGGTTCTGTATCCTACATATTCTACAGAGACTGTATGGTAAAAAATAAACCAACTGAACATTATATTATCAACATAAGCTTAGAATTATAAATAAAGTCTGTGATAAAATAAATGTGTTATTGAAACACACACATACACATGCCTTAATACACATTGTATTTTACACATATGTTCAAGAAAGTTAATTTGGAAAATTCTCAGCTATACAGTGAGTCCTCAAATCTCTACTTCTTAGAGTATTCACATTTTTTAAAGTGTAAATTCACCTTGATTTGAATTAGCTTTTTAGCTCACTTACAACTCAATTTTGTCTCCAGTCCCTGTGGTGTGACATGTTCCTGCATTTAACCAGTGGGTTCAAAGTTAACAATGATAACACAGTATTAATAAAGAAAAGGAAATAGCACTTGAGTCACTTCAATTCTTTCTATGTGACCACATAGAAATTGTGTTTAAAATGTAAAATCATGAGTCATATTTTGAATTACAAGGTATAATAACATTTGTGTTTGGTAAGTGCACATTTTCGATCCTGTGTTTAATCTATGCGTTTCATATTACCATGAACGGGAAGCATGCCTCGTTTGCTCACTGCTTTGTTCCCAGAATGTCACACACTGCCTAACCATACAACAGATTTTCCATAAATAGGGATTAAATGCATGAGCAAAATAATCTAATGAGTGTATGCCTTTAGTTCTCCCAAGTCTCCAGCTGCACAAGTAAGATAAACATAACTACACCGTGTTGTTGGAACTGTGGGACATGAAGCTCATACTTCTTAGTGCCTATCTCATAGTTTTTTAGTAAATGAGGATATTTTACTTGGCAATCTATGCCATTATGCTGTGGGTAGTCTGTCAGTAAATATATGGAGAAGAGAACTAACACTTATTTAGAGCTCGTTATTTTTAACAGATTGTTGATGTCATTTAAAATTCATTTTTATTTTAATGTTCACAGTAACCTTAGGAAATAGCCACTATTATCCCCTTACTACAAATTATGAAACTGAGACTTATCATTTTAATAATAAGTGTAATGGTGCTTTTTCTTTAGAAATTTTGAAACAATGTTTTCTAGACCCTACTAGGTTGAAGCTATGCTTGGAGAACACTGATAAACTCCAACAGGGGGAGTGAGGATGGTGAAGGAAAGTCCACCCACATTTCAGCCACACCAGCTGATACACACTTTGAACTTACAAGTGAAAAAATTCTCTTGAAGAAAATGAGGGACAGCTTGAAAATATTTACTTGATTTTACTATTCATGTTATCTCCCCTCAGCAAGGTTGAACACTCCAGACAAAACAACTCAATTACTCCTGGATGAATTCTGTGTCCCCCAGTTAATCCCATCAATGCACACAGATTGCGGCAAAGAAAAAAGAGGAGGAGAGAAAAGTTTGGAATATGTTATAGACCCCAGGTGCTCCAAGTAATGATCCATGGACTCCAAAAAAACACACCGCAAAGTATTAATACCCCATGAATGCTGGTTTGGTGCCTGACTTTATTTCCATATTTATAACATAACCCAAAAAGGAACCAGAAAAAAAGTTTCTTAGCCAGGAAAATTTCTGAATTTATAAGCATTTGAGTAAAGAACTTCCTGAGTGGAAAATTTTACTGCAGTGTATTTCTCAAATACAGCAGCCCAGCACATTCATGCCATTCATTTCCATACAATTTGTAAAGTTATTACCTACTTGGAATATTACCCACTTTTCTTCATGTACAACATAAAAATTTATGATGGATGCCCTTTAAATGTGTATCTAAAGTATGCATACAATAAAGAATGATTTGTGATGAGAATAAGCATTGCTTCTTCATTTTTAATTGCCTTTCTCTTGTAGATGAACTCGGGAAAATATCGAAGTAAAATGTATCCTATCACAGAAGAATACATCAGGACGACTTACACATTATATTAAACATTCCCCATACTTATAATCAGAGTTACTGCTCTACTAAATAACCACACAGGTCTGAGTTCAGGGTTTCTTTTTAAAGGAGATGATTATTGAGTTACACAATCTATTTTCTTTTGCTCATTATTCTGCAAAACAGAAATATTTGCAGGGTTTAAATTATGCCTATTGAGCTCAGAGACATCCTTTTATGTATTTTCTATTGTCTTAGATGACAATTATGTTCATATATTTTTGGACACTAAATGATTCATAACTATGCTATCTTAAAATATTTTATTTTGTGTCATAAAGTATGTAGAAGTGTAAAAATAAAACTAAGAAGCATAGTCATATTATGAATATGAACATTTCAACTAAACTTTGAAAACCATAACTTTATAAATAGTTTTTAATATCAGCGATTTTGCAAAGAAATACAGTTCAGAAATACAGTTCAGAGGGAACACAATATACAGAAAATAACAGAATGTGAAGTATACATGTATATTTCATTTTGTAGGATGTTTACAACCTGTGGTAGAATTCAGTGATGGATTGTGTAAAGATAAACATACTCTATCCTAGAGCAAGAAGAATTGAGTCATTGCTAAACCCCAGTGCTCTGAAAAATGGCTCTACTGACATCTTCTAGTAGGCATCAGAAGCCATCCTCTTGGAGAGTGCTCTTTTTACTTGTTTTCTCAGATGCTGAAAATATCTCCTGCCACCCACATGATGGTTTGGTACCCTCTGGAGAACACTATACTACCACGTCATATATATTATATGTGTCAAATCTAATTCATGACAGTGAAGAAGACAGACAACAAAACACACCAATCTCTTAATTTCTTAGATGCAATGGCAGCCACCAGAGGTCTCACACATGTTATAGAAGACTCTAAACAGTTTACCACACAGCAGAGACGGTGGAATTGGTACTAGAAGTCATGGCTCTTCGAGACATGGGTAGCCCAGAGCAGCTAAAGTGGGTAGATACTATCACCACCTCTTGTACATGTTGTGCACTAGCAGAGACATCAGAAGGCTAGCTTGTGAGTAAGTATGATGACGCAAGGAAGGACTGTACTACACCTTACCTAACACTGTGAAAACTAAGACCTAACAAGTTCCCAGGGGGAGGCAAAGACTGATGTTGAATCTTACCAAGTGAGAGGAGCTTTGAAACACCTTGGACCTCATTCTAAAGATTCATCCTAGTAAGTGTTAACAAAGTCTACTTAAGTAAGGCAAGGTGATAGCCAGAAAGAATTAAACTTTCTATGAGAAGAAAATAAGCATACTTCAGAGGAAGCTAACAGAACCTAGTGTTTATATAATAAATCACCAAAAATGCATTTTTCAGTACCAAATAATAATTTAAAAATTAGATATGAAAGAAACTAGATTACATGACCAGTACTCAGTAAAGCAAGGAGTCAGTAAAATCAGACCAGTGATGTCTTCAATGTTAGATTTAGCAGACCACAAGCTTAAAGTAGGTATTATTGAATTTAAAGTAGTAAAACACATTTTACAATTATTTTCAAAGAATTAAACAAAAGCAAACAAAATAAGATGGTAATAAATTTACTTCTATGTTATCAAAGAAGTGGAATCTATGAAATAAATAAAAATTCTAAAACTGAAAATTGTAATAATTGAGGTGAAAATTTTTCCTGTGCTGCATCAGGTTGAGGATAAGGGAGAGTCAATGAACTTGATTTTTGATTGACAGAAAATATGTTGTGTGAATAACAGGAAGATATGTTTGAGAGAAACATGCACAGAATAGCCAGCAGCTGTCAGATGAAGTCTAACATTCATGCAATACTGTCTCCATGAAGAGGTGTGTGTGAGAACAGAGTAGAGCCTTTTTGAAAAAATAATGAGAAATATTACTCAGAAGTGATAGCATAAATCAGTTTGCAGATCCAAATAAGATCAATAGAGAATTAAAGACAATCTGAAAACATTCAGAATAAAACAAAATAATACATATAGGAAAAACGTAAGTGTCCACTTACCCTCATTAGAAATAATCAAGGTCTGAAGACATGGAATGATATTTTTAAAGGCTGAAAGAAAGTAAGAAAAACAAAGGTTCTGTCCACCCAAGGCCTATACACTGAAAATATCACTGAAAACAAGGGTAAAATAAAAATCTTTTTGGAAAACTGAGAAATTTGCTTGCCCCAAAACCTGAATAGCCAGAAATACGAAAGGGTATTTTTCAAGTTGAAGGATAACACCAAACAGAAATGTGAATCTACCAGAAGGAAAGAAGAATGCCAGAAAAGTCAATATGTAGGTAGGGATAAAGGACTATATGTTTTTTTTTCTTTTCATAATACTCTTAGGAGAGAACTAGAAAAAATAAAATGCAAAATGTTATTTATAATGCACATAGAAGTACGAGATATGATGACAACATCTGGAACTACACCTCTAAGGAAGACAGGAGAGTAGACAGGGAAAACCGAATTTCCGGGACATCACTTCATTTGAGAAGTCAGAAAAGGGAGGTTGGGACAAACCATAGGCAAGCCTGACATGTGAGGGAGGAAGTTCAAAGGCAAAGTATGAAGTGCAAAGGTTAAATAATACAATATTGACTCTCAATGTCCCTTCATACATTTATAAAGCATGTTTTGTGCTTTAGAAACAACACTAAATTTTTTCAAAAGATCAAACACAAATATATTTTTTAAAAAGATATAGCACACTCAAAAATATTGGAATGCGTTCTGCCATGTATGTTGAAGTAAGTGGTATTCACCATTCTCCTTTGACCTAAAAAATGTAACGAATTGGACAAAACTAAAAATAAATTTTTAACCTGGCGTCTTTTTTAGAGCAGGGGAGCTATCACTTCTTGTATGTAAAATCAAAGACATTCTTTTTTTTTTTTTAATCTTTCTCTCTCTTTTTTAATCTTTCTCTTTTTTTTTCAACTTTTTGATTGATTATGCCATTACATTTGTTCTATTCCCCCCTCCATTCCCCTCCACCATGCATACACCTCCCCCACCATTTCCCCCTTTAGTTCATGAACACATGTCTCAAATTCTTTAGATTCTGTATTTCCCCAACTATTCTTACCCTCCCCCCTATCTATTTTCTATCTACTGTCTATGCTACTTATTTTCTGTACCTTCTCCCCCCTTCTCCTTCTCCCACTCCCCTGTTACTAACCCTCCATGTAACAAAGACATTCTTAAACAGCAATTACAGACTTAGTATGCCAGAATTGTCTACAGAATTTATCAGCTTGAACTGCAGATTTCTGGCCTCCAAAAGAGTCTTACTGAATAAGAACTTATAGGGACACAGCATAGTCTAATGTAAAACGAGGTGTAAAAACTATGAAACCAAATGACCTTCATTCTCTTTTGAAGCTCTTATATTCCTTGTCACTAAATAAACAATTAATTTTAAACTTCTGTATTTGCTATTTTACTTCCAGTACTAATATATCTTTAAGGATTTTTTATTACTCATGAAAATGCTATTATAGCTCATCATTTACATAGGCTTGCTTATGAAGTTTGATGTTTAATGACCTTTTCAATGAAATGTTTCATGTTAAAACCCCCACACTATAAATGTCTCATTAAAGGGAGAATACTCCCAGGAGCACATAGAAGTCCTGAATTTACAGGGTCGAACTACAAATGATAAACAGTACCAAATTGGATAAATGCTACAAAATAAATCTTCATAACCCTAATAATTAGTAGCACAGTTTTTAAAACCAAATACTATATTTGTTTATATTAAATTCAAATAATTATAGGCCTAAGAATAATTGTAAAATTAGGGACTGTTAAATAATGAATGATGACCACGAATACTATGTGTGTATCATTTCTTTCCTTTTATTTTCCAATGCATTTAAGCTTACCTGCCAGTGGGATACTACCTAAAAGCCTATTATCTATTCTATAAATTGATTTTCAGTTAATCTGCACCTTCACTTCCCACGTTAGCCCAAACACCTCCAGGAAACACTGTTCACCGGGAACATTAATTCATGAAGTTTGATTAGGTGACACATAATGGGCTCAAACTGGCACTTGCTTCACCTCCTCACAACACGTTAATTACACATACAGTTTCTATAAATAAATATAACGAAATATCACTCTTAAGACCGTCTCACACATAATTGGAAATCAGGGCAGAGTCATTGAGGACACAGTAGAGATGAAGTACATCACTCTGTCTTTACCAGCAACATGGTCCAAATAACACTAGTTACCTTCCCTTTACCTAGGGATCTTTGAACATGTTTCCTAGTGTTATATTTTCTGATTTAAACTTTGTGACCAGTGAAGGAATGTAAGCAATAATGTCTGTTCATGTGAAACAAACACAGAAGGATAAGAACAATTACACATGACTCTGTATCCACGTTTCTATTCCTATTACTGTGCTCCTTGCACAGCTTAGCACAAGCGAGTCAACATCACAAGCTCACACACACAGACACTCACAACTGGGACACACAATGGATTCTGCACCATGTAAAGAAATGTTATGTAGGCTTCATGTTTTCATTGTCATACAATGTAATGACACAGTACCCCTCTAGGACTAATCCAATGCAGTCTCTATATAATCTATCGCCTTCTGCATCTATTATTATAGAGGAAGCTGGACCCCATGGCTCTGAGTCTTCTTCTCATCCCTGATCTTTTCTCTACAGTCTTCCATGCTAGTGTTGGGGTGCAGGGATTCCAAGGAAGGCTTATACTATGACCTTACACCCATATTCTGCACATGCCACATCTCTGCAGAATTGAATACATTTTCTCCTTTTAACTTAATTTTATTTCACATAGGTGTAACTTAAGTTTAAATTATCTATTTCAGAAAGTGTAGACTGAGTAATCAAGTAATTTAATATTTAAGAGCTAATATTAGTGATAAGTGAAATTGTTATGATTTGGGTCCATGGGAGCTCATAGTTGCTAAATCTAAGAGTAGGTGGGACTCTTTGGAAACCTCATGTAATTTTTATCATGTCTTTTTCTTTGGCATTAGTTTGAAACCCCAGAAAAATAATTTTTCTTTAAATAGTCAATTATTATTTTCTAGAACATTTATATTTAGCTCATATTGTCCAGTTTCATAGTTCTTCTTTGTGTAAATCTAAGTATGTATCTGCTATCATTTACTTTTCACCTGAAGATTTTCTTTCAATATTTGCTTTGTACAGGCCTCTTAGCTGTTAATTTTTTCACATTTTATTTTTCTGAAAATATTTATATTCACTTACTTTTGGAACAATGTTTCTAATGCGTAGAAATTTCTAATATGTCAGGAATTTATTTCCACACTTCAAAGATGCCATTCCATTTTATCTGCCTTACATATTTGCCTTTCTTATGAATAAGCTGCAGTTATTTATTGTATTGTATACTTTCTCTTTCCTAAGGTCTGTATTTTTTTCCAAATTAATGTTTTATATTTCCATTATGATATGCTTGTTTCCTTTTTATATATACTGCTTGAAGTTTGTTGAGATTCTTTAAATGTGTGATTTTATAATTTTCATTAATTTTATAAAAATTACCTTCCTTAATTACTAAATTAAAATAATTAAACTCTTAACTAGAGCACAGATACTCATGAACTAATAAGCTCATTTTTTTTCCTACCCTTCTCTGCTTCTAGCTCAGTAACAACTCCTGTGGCTCTGGAATCACTGCTCCAGTGCTGAACTTGGGACTTTCACAGATGTTGGCCCTGACTGGAAAAGGGGCTACAACTCTCTCCTTCATACACCACATACACAGAACTCCCCATTCATTTTCCGCACCCCTGCTGGTGCCACTGGTGTGACTTTTTATGAGACCAGTCAAGATATAAGATAATAGGTGTAAGAGAATCATATAAAATTTCTACTAGGCACAACTAGGTTTTGGTCTTACAGATACAAATTCAACTCTATGGTTTTCCTTACAGTTTCCTTCTAAATAGGACCCATCAAATTTTGCTAATATTTCCTTCCAATATGATTTGAAAATACAGATCCTAAGACATAATGCTGCTCATTTAAAATTAATTTGTTTCTACATATTTACAGCTCAATTTGAAGTTAGAAGGGAAGACATATCTTGCTCTGGAAAATGGACTACAAGTAGAAGTGATTTGTGTTCTGTGTATGCATACGTATTCTTCCCCACAATGACCAAATAAGCCTATTTGATTCAAACTCTCTGAGTGACTGTATGCAGCAGACCCTTTCCAATGACCCTCACTGGATAGTATGAAGTAAATTTTGTTGTGTCAAGCAACTGAGATTTAAGTAATTGAGGTTGTTACTGCAGCATTATCTATCTTATTCTGACAAATAAATCCCTGCATATTCATAAGTTTGGAAGTTTGTCCCTACTAATAGGAGATAGAGTATATCAAATGATTAAAAATTTTAAAAACATATGGATGGATAGTATTTAAAACAAATGTTTTATCACATGACATTTGCAATGTAGGAGCTCCAAACTAGGGAGCTGCTTAAGTGTTCGTGATAGTCTGAAAAAACCCACGTGGTGGACTGGCCGATGTGGACACGCCATTTATTACTCGCATTAAAGGGGAATGCACTGACCCTGGTGAATCAGTGAGAGAGGCCACACCTCCTTCTGCCTGAGGCTCTTATAAGGGGTCCCAGACATTGGAGGCACGTGTCCTACATGTGACTCTAAAATACGTTACCTCAGTGTGTATGTGCAAAAAGAAAGGGTCAAGAAGTATTCACAGGACAAGAAGCTGCTCCAAAAAATGATAAGCAGGGAGTTACGATCTATTCCCAAAACAATATACATTCCTTCTGGCCAGGACCCCCCTGGCCCACCCTTGTCTCAGGTGGTGGGAGAGCCACAGACCCCACAACATGGTAAATTGATTCTGAATAGCATTTAATAACACCTGTTAAATCTAAAAGAATCTGTGCAGAATTTATTTTTGTTTTTTAGACAGTATAGACATATTTTCTTTTTAGGAAGAAAAAAAACCAGAATACTGTTTTTTCTCCCTAAAAAAGAGAATTGGCCTCCCAAAATATTCCAGTTTCACTGAAACGAACCACTGTTATTAACTGAGTCAGAGACTGACTGGCTAGCTTCTGAAGCCAGCATTTCCTTTTAAGCATAGAGTTGACTACATTTTACAATATTCTTTATGGTCATAATTGTGGTTATTTGTCTGAATTTTCAATCACTGGGATATGGGAAAAGGTGGGAAAATCTACTTCCAGGCCAAGTCCGTCACACACACACAAGTCTCGCCTAGTCCTTTCTTTTCTGCTTGACTCCATTTGATGGCTTTTTTAAACTTACTTTTTATTTTTTTATTTTTTCCTAAGGTTACCCGAGAAATCAAGTGTTGAAGACAGAGCCACCGTGAGACTCTGGGTGCCCGAATCACTCCGCTGAGCCGAACTCCCCCACAGCAATCTGTATGTGAGACAGTGTTCAGCCACACTTCTCAGTGTTAACGAACAAACGCACTGAAGATGTTGAGATGTCAGAATTTATCTGTAACAACATTTTACTCTAACTAATGCTTTAACCCACACAATGTCAGCTCTTCTCAGTTAAATTTAGTTAAACAGAGGCCACATTTCACTCCTCACAGAAATCTGCTTTGCACAAAAACAGAAAGGCCAAAGTGTAAAAGTGTTCCATTAATCATTTAAAGGGGTGTCATCAAACTGATATTTTAAAACCTCTATTTGTTTGTCATTAGATTTTTTTATACCTCATGGCAAGAAATCTGCCTAAGATTTCTCTGTTTCTCACCATGGCATTTATGAGCTCTTTCACACCTACTAAGTTTAGCCTGGGACTATTCTTCTTTAAATATTAGTCTTACATATTGCTTGGGACTCTGCTTCATTGCTTCCTGATTAGAGATTATTTCTAATCACTCTATCAGAAGTTACATCCCATCATTTTATTATTTAATTTAGTAATTTGGTTGTTTCTTAGGGAACACAGCATGCCTTCTTGATTAATTAATGAAGTATCAGTGCCTTACTTTGTTACAAACTCAAGGGTTTTGCCACTTCTGGTGCTTTATTCAAAAACAAGACATGGTTGTCTTGAGGTAGTTTTATTTGCTTGCAGCAAGTAAAACTTACAGGGGATTCATATTCCAATCTCAGCCTCCTCAGGCTTAGCCATGGCTGATACACACTACTCCGTCAATGTATGTTGATCGCAGTCGGTTCTGGGGTGGGGTTCCTGTCAAGCTCAATTTTCTTATAGCTGGTCTGCAAAATACTGTGCTACATTGTAACACTAGAGAAGAACAGCATTGATTAAGAATGCCCCAGACTTTTAGATCTTTGTCCTGTTAAAAAGCTTTGGAAGATAATCTTGGAAGATCATTTTGAAGCAGTATAAAGAACGGATTAGTCAGGAGAGCCACATAAAGCAAAATGCAGGAAATTGGGTGGGAGGAAGGTCGAAGGGGACCTATTACACATGAAAAATAAGTGTATGTTTAACACTGCCACGAATAAATATGACTAAACAAGATTAATTTAAATAATCCCTATATTAGCTGAAATTGCACAAGAATAAAAACAATGGGTGAATATCATCCATGGATTGATCTCTGAGTAATCCAGAGATGGAAAAAAGTGGCATCCACTAACTGGAAAACAGCAGAAATATGTTACTTTTCTTTTTTCCCCTATTATCATTTTCTCCCTCCTGTGGCAGAAATGATTTCTTTTATCAATATTGTTTCTTAACAATAGAATCCTGAAGCTATCCAACATGCCAAGTAGTTTTGGCTATTGCTCCCAGAAGTAGCAGAAAAGTGGTTAGAGAAGGAAAATGGTGCGCATAGATTAAGAAAGTGATTTATAGTATCAGTTTTAAGAGCAATATACTAAGCATGGAGTGTTTGAGTGCAAGAAATATTTGTCTATTTAGAGCAGATCACTACCTAGCAGTAGAAACAGCGGAATGGCCAGAGCATGAAATAACAAAATAGAAGGAAATACGTGCAGGACGTAGAAGTAGAATGAGGTGCATAGAATCAACGGGCTCAATACACAGGGCATCCACCAGTGATGAAATAAAACAATAAATTTATAATAAATGTGTAAAACCTACATTGACATCATAACATTTAGATTCTTTTTTTCTTTTATATTTTATTTATTTATCTTTAGAGGGGAAAGAGAGGGGGAGAGAAATATCAATGTACGGTTGCCTCTCGTATGTTCCCTCCCCTGCTGGGAACTGGCCTGCAGCCCAGGCATGTGCCCTGACTGGGAATCGAACCTTGATTGTCTGGTTTGCAGGCCCGCATGTGCAATATACTGAGCTACATCAGCCAGGGCACATTTAGATTCTTAATAAGTATAGAATATGTTTCCATACCCCTTGCAGCACTAAGAAAGGTAAATAACACAGTAGTCCACCACCATGATTCCAGGCATGCATGATGTCATATCTATTTTATTTTACTATTTACTTTTACTATTTACTTTATTTTTTTAAAGTAATTGCTCACCAATTCCTTGAGTATATTAACAGGACAACTAATAGATCCTTTCTGAGGTTTTTTTTTTCTTTTTAACTGTGCAGACATTCTAAAGGGATTTATTTCATCCTAAAGGGCTAATTAAATGAATCGTAACATCCCCTAAATTGTTCACAAGTAATGGGATTCCACATCTAGGGTGAATTAATCTGGGAGTGGCGGTGGGAAGAATGGTAGGCTTCTGGCCTGAGTCCCCATCTCAAATAGAGACTCAGCCAGCTCTAGCAGTAGCGAAGTCGGCAGCGTTGAAGCAAACCTGTTTCAAGGAAGTTCGGTAGCTGATTTTAAGAGGTGATGTTTATAAATGAGGTCTACACGACATGAACATTTTCTGATGTAGAAGTGGACACAAAGAGAGAAATGGAATTCAAAAAACCACAAGGGGACAAAAGAGGCTCTTTTGGCAAGGTGGCATGACACATAAACTGTCCTAGGAATTATCAGACTAGACATTAATTATATAAACAAATAGGAAATTATATATTTACTGTCCTTTTGGTGGCACTGTCATTGTCAATCATCTCTCTTTGGATAAACATTACTATTAAATAACAATTCACTGTGGTTTATATGAAAAACATTTGTAACATGGCAGATGTTATACAAACTTGATCACTTGAGCTCATGCAAACTCAAGGGAATAACACAGTTGACCAGGCATATATAAATTCTTCAAGGAAATAACAGCATTAAGAAAATTACATGGTTTTGTAGTGTTGTTTGGAATCTCAGATATCAGTGTTCAACAATATCCATGAAGAAAGGGTATGTTTTAGTTAACCATATATATATTTCTTAGTGATTGACATTTGTATAATAATGTATAAACTATTTATAGAAATGACATGGATACCATTAGTTTGAAATACATTTATTTAAAATATCTGATGCTTGAAAATAAAGGAATTAGAAAATATATACAGAGAAAATCCACTAACTGATTCACAGAGATTTCAGGCATTCACCAGCAGCAGCTGGATCATTCTCCATTTGGCAGATGTCAAATACATTAGGTTAAGATGTTCAGTGCTACCATAAAAAGATTATTGCAAATACAGGTAAAAGAATAAGTAGTGCATTAAAATAAAAGTCAATATGAAATTTAAAAAATAAAAATGATCAGTATGCAGGAGCCACATGATGGAAGAGAAAAAGGAGTTATATTTTTTAACCATATGGAACATATCCCAGTGATATTTAATAGTTGACAAAACTATCCTTTACCCTTTGAGCTTCAGTGATCCAAAACTGTAATGTGGAATTCAAGTGGCTATGTAATTATGCATCCTGGTCAGCAAATTGTTTCTGTGGTAGGTCTGTATTTGCAAAATACGGTGTTTAATTTTTAGCTCATATGCTGCAATCCATCATTTTGTTCATGTTATGTCAAATTATGTAAGTAATTATGATACCATGATAAAACACCAGGATACTGATCCTAGGGTACTTGTACTTTTTTTTCATTCAGTGTGCTTGCTGTTTAAAACATGATTTCTTCCTGCCATAGGTCAGTGTTGGTAAAATGAAAGATGTCAACTAAGGATATCTATTAATACCCTTTGGGGATCTTAAAAGCTGTCTTCAGTCTTTGTCCTAAGATCAAAGTTAAACACACTAATAAAGGAAATGAATTTTCTTTTGATATTGATTCAGAAATGAGTCTTTTAAAATACATGATTAGAGGTAAAGAAAAGAGAAAGAAAAGAAATGAAAAGAAAAAAGAGGTAAGGAGGTAAGAGAAAAGGAAACGAAAAACATGAAGAAAAAGGAAAAAGGGAGAAGGGGAGAGGTTAAGAAAGAGACAGAGGAGCATAAACAAATGAAATAGATGGAATGCAAAAGAAGCAGTAGGATCAAGAGGGTGAAGAAGGGGTTGGGAGGGGAAGAGAAAGAGAGAAGGAGGAGGACCGAGAAGGAGAAACTACACTACTTTTTTTCTCTTACGAGGACAGAACACTCAATTTAAAAGGATTTTATAATTTCCTAAGACTTGTCAAAAAACCAATTTATTGGACAATGTGATTTCTATAACTAAATTAAGGCATATAAATGGTCACTTAATTACAGTAGCTCAAAATATCAATTTTCAAGTGCACACACATTTTCAAATAAAAATGAAATATCAAAAATTCTATTTCTGATAAATGACCAATTTATTCACATAATAGCCAAATTCATCTTTTTACTTTATGTTTGTTTATATTCATTTATTCTTATTGCCTGATTGCCATACATTTTATAGTGTAAAATATATTAAACTTGTACTTCTATAAAAGTATTCACAAATCACTAAATTATTATTTTACTTTCATAAACTCCTATTGCATGCCAATCACTGGAGCGCAGGTTTATCCCACAGTGTGAGCTCACAAGGACCAGGACCTTTGGTACCCATATATTGGAACAATGACCAAGAAATAACAATCAATTAATATGGACTTAATGAATAAAAACACAAATACTCTCATTTGTGCAAGGGAAGAAAGAACAAGGAAGAAGTATAATCTATATGTACCTTTACCTAGGTACTATAGCATATTGGGTATGTATTATTTGGTAGATACATCATCAACTGTATGATGCCACTGTGTATATATATATATATATATATTGGTTTTAGCAGCTTTGAAAGATAAGCATCTTTGAAAGATAAGCTTCTACCCAAAATGAATGTAGAGCAATTAGAATGATAGAAAATGAATGGCACTAATCCAAATGTTTTCCTAATGTGAAATGGCTGAGACCATATTATTGCACAGTTCTCATTCATTGTTAATTAATTTCAGGAAATGAAAAACAAGAAAAAAATGCAGATATTGATACGTCAAATTGGTAAATCAAAATGCTGCACATTCTGTGTAAACTAACCAAAATAGTGGGTTATTAAAAGGGTCTGAATTATATAAATGACCACCACTTCCAAGAGTATTTGTGGAACTAAGCCTTTGTCCTACTTGTAAGTGCAAAATTATGTTTTACATCATCAATAATTTTTTAAGAAAAAAGAGCATTATATATATTGCTTTCCTCCCTACAAGATGCTTCTTATCTGAAGATGCCAGTGGATGATATATTATTCAGCCTCCTGTCCTCATAAACCATTAAATTTAACAGTAGTAGCCTCTCTTCTCATTAGAAAGCTGAGTTCATTAAATTTCATATTTAATCAATGACCGTCCTAATCAGCAATATTTGTAGATATAGCATCCAACACAGATTTCACAGAATACTATTACAATGATCAATCTCTCTCATTGTTTTCAACACTCTCATGAATATATGTGGTGCCAGGTAGCTGGTTACATATGAGTTCAAAGACAGGTTCTGCTCACCTACTCTAACTTGGTCACAAACCCTGGTAAGTACCTGGTTTGCCAGCAGCAAACACTAACTCTTAGGCATCAGCAATATGAAAGCATAAGTAAATATAGCTATGCCAATAAACTGTTGTGTTTTTTCTAACCAGTTGTTAAAACAAAGAGATAATAATTGATTTAAGGAGAATTTGATTTTTTTTTTTGCTTTTGCCCATACAGCATATTTTCTACATTTTACATTTCTTTATGTTCCTGGGACCCAAATCCTTTCTGCTTGAGCTACAAAATTTAATATATTTTTGTATGCAATTTATATATTTTTGTCCATTGCAGCTGTTAATTACAGACCTCTCTCTTCCTAAGAAGCAGTTATGTATCCATGAGGGTTGCATAAAGAAAATGTAGACTTATAGTTAATGGGCTATATTCATAATCATTACCCCATTTTGAAAACTGTGGATCACTTCTTGATTAATTTCATTGTTTGGACTATTCTATCCTTTAGGAAAATGTTCTACTCTTGTGCTCCCTGATTTCTTATGCAAACACAGTTATTAAATACTCATATCTATTCAATCTATCATGAACATTAACAAATTCCCCAAATGTAGAAGGTTTGGTACTGGCTGCCTTGTTCTAGCTAAAGGTAATAATGGAAGATGTTTCCATGGGACTGTTTCCTAGTTTCAACATGGTGGTAGAATTCCAAAATGGCAGGGGTCAGAGCATGACACTTTTTACTTTTATACACCAGATGGTTTAATTCCTAATGTGCAGTGAGGCAGGGATCCTGCAGTGTGCTGGGACTCTCAGGGCAATATACTGACCTTTACTGTCATAGTTCAGAAAGTCCCTGGAGATACTGTAAGTAGGCAGCCAACAAGAAGGTTACTTGGTCAATGGAATCAACATAAAATTGAGAGTCACTGAGAAGGTCAATATGCCCACTACCCAGTTTTTTTACCCAGTTTCTACATGAAACATAGTTCATAGAATCCACATTCAATGATTGAAGTGAAGGCAAAATTATCTTGGAAAAAAAACATTGTATTATCATCATAAATATTTATAGAAAATAAACCTCTGGTCTATCTATAAAGATACTGTGGTAATTTCCCCAAATAACTGTGCACTTGAGAAAAGGGAAAGCCAGAATCTCAAGAAGAAGTAAAGTGATGAGGCATCTGTGCTGACACCCAAAGCAGGTGAACCACAGAAGTTATAAGTGAAAATTCCCAACTGTGCAAATGAAATACCATGTTTTTCAGACCATAAGATGCACCTGGGTTTTTGAAGGAAGAAAATAGGGGAAAAAATGAAGCAAAAAATGCGGTAAAATATTAAATAACATAAATAACATTATATTTCACCAATGTAAATGTAACAGAACTCAGCAGCAGCATTAACAACTATTATTCCTCTCAAATTTGGGAGGGTGGGGGAAAGGTGCATCTTATAATCCAAAAATACAGTATATATCAGGGGAACACGTAAGTAATCAAGCAGTAAATCCACATTCATGCTCATAGTGTTTGCCTATTACAGAGCCTTGGGACTCGGTAATCACAGGGTTCACAGAAGGCAAAGCTCTGGGGCTCCTGCAAATTGAGAGAATGAGAAGTTCCCTCCATTCCCACATAAGGCCAAGACTTAAAAGAAACACAGCCTCATTGAACAAATACTCAGAGAACAAAACAAATCTGCATTTCTAGCAAAGGAAGACACACACAAAACGTGTGCTTTGCCTAGGTTCCAGATGAAGTTACTGTTTTAACATAAGCATTTGTAAAAGAGGTCTGTGCTCATAATGATGTGAGTTTAAGGTTATCTATTGGGAAAGTCCACCAAAACCAAAACAGAAACACTGACTTAAAATGATTCTTGTGGGACTTATTCAGAGTGCTTAGGAGAGGGGAAAACCTTCCACCTGGCCTCACAGGAACCACCAACTCAACCATCAATTTGCACATAAAATTTAAAAACTCAGAAAGTAGGCCAAGTAAGAGAATGAGAAACAGAGGGAATTAAAATCGACCTTACCTGTGACCGTAGATGCAGAAAAGCTCTAAAGAGAGGTATAAATTAGACTGTTTATCAGTGTAATGTAATATATTAACAGCTTAAAGGATAAGAAACTATCTTAATAAGTTAAAAAATCAGCCCTCATAATTTTCTCTCTGAGTCATAAATATTTCTTTATGTACTTCACCTACTAAAGAGCAGTGTGTAATGTCCTACAGCAAACAACATTCTCAGGGCTGAAATTACAACTATTTCTTTAAATCATAAATTAAAAGAGTCTCTGACAACTAAAAACAAAAAAGTTATTTTTAAAATTGGTTGAAAGTTATCCAGTAGTAAAGAAAAATAATTTTATACTGACAACAAAGTTAAAAGAATATCATTTACTCACCCATGCAAACATATTTGTTACTTAGTATACCTGTAAATGGACAAAATATTAGCTTTTATAATTTGTTTCCTACCGCCAATATTCCAAAAACACATTAGGATCTTATGTAATTGCCAAAACTAACTTTATTTTTTGTTTTGCCTTCAACCTAAAAAATCATAGGTAATTATGATCCTGCTATATAATTGGTGATTTACATAATCACTTCTAGTACCATTCTTCAGATGTGTTTGTGCTATATATATTAGTGAATAACTCTTTGTTTTTCCATTGGTAGTTCAAAAAATGTGTGTGCAGAAGAATAATGCAAAATATTTATGTTTAAGTGTAGGAATTATAGTCCATTATCATTGTTCTTTATAGTCTAATTTAGCTTTTTTAGGCAGTGCATACTACATTATGTTAATCTTTCTTTCTACAGAGAATGCTATACATTAGTTTCCTGAGTCTTAACTAATTTATTTCCATTTTGTTTTAATCACTGGGATATAATATCTTTACTATAGCAATACATACATATTTTAGACAGAACCTTTCTTTTCTTTCTGAGATATTGTATTTTTCTTTGCCATTACAAATAAAATTTGAAGCGATAATATATGAGTTTCTAGATTCAGTGAATCTATGTCTGAAGAACCAGGAACAGAACAGTCTGTAAATCTAATTCAGACATGGATTTAATCCAAACACTCATTTTTAAGCTGGCTGGTTCACACTCAGAAAGATTTTCTCTTAAGCCACCACTTGAAATAAAGTTAACCCATAAAATGAGCACACTGCATAATGTGGTCAGTATATTGTACCTCTTCAGTGAGTGCAAAAAATAGAGTTAATAATTTTAAAATACAGACAGTTTACTAAAACAGTAATATTTATAGTGATTAGTAAAACATTTTACACTTTATTCTGACTATTGTTTTCTTGAGAGAAAGCAATATCAGAATGAATATATTGATGGAAATTAATTGAAAAATTGTCATGAAAATGCTTAGATCATTCAAAACTTTTAGAGACTGATGATTATTCTTTGATGTCATACCAAACTTTATTTAATAATTTTATTTAATTGGAAAAGATTTCATTGTTTAGGTTGTAGATTATGATTTAGATATTTCCCTGGTTACAAGGGAAATAAAGTCATAATTAAAACAATGTTTTCTCATTAAGAAATCTGGGGAATAAAAAACATTGGGGCAATAAAGTAAAAATAAAATATGTATACATATAATGAAAAAAGACATAAAAAATAAATGAACTAAAATTTTTTTTTAAATTACTTATAACTGTCTGTTCGTTGGCCTTTATTTATGAATAACAATAAAGAGAGCCTGGGGGAAGGGTCAGGATGGGGGTGGAGTAGGAGGTAGACCCTCAGCAAAGAAGGCTGGGCAGCTGAGATCCGAGGGCAGGTAAGACCAGACGGAGCTGGACTAGACACGCCTATATTTCCATGGCAAGTCCACACACTTTCATCCACCCTTTGAAAAGCTGAAGGAATTGTGCCTACGCTGTCGATAAATGCACACAAGACAGCAGAAATCCTAGTGCATCTACTTTGGGCTAAAATTACATGCAATTCATATGGGAACATTAGCTACATGTCACTTATCAGAAGTCTGAATGTAGCTACGAATCTTTCACTTTACCAAGAACAGGAAAAGCATGAACATGTTACTCAATACAACATTCTGAAGTCTATAGTTGGACAATAATACCAGGGTTCCTGATGGAAAGGCCCAGCAAAGCCAGGCTGGGTGAAATGTGCATGCGACAGAGAGCTGGCTGTCTCCTGGGTGTTCATCTCAGCTGTAGAAGGTTTTTGTGCAGGGAGTACGGCCCTCTAAGCTGAGGATTTGACTGCCAGTGGGACCCACATCCGGGCCCCCTGCAAAGTCATCAAACCACCCCTTGTCTGAACTTCAGTGTGCAGCCCTGCCTGGAAGCTCATGCTCTCCTCTCACAAGTGAGGACCCTGATTGGCTGGTGCCCCACCTGCCTAAGGGAGAAATCTCCTGCTGATTACTGGTGAAAGCAGATTCAAGGTCGACACCACCACTCACCTAATTGTGGAAATGTGTTTTGCCAAGTAACCTGGCTGGAGGTCATTGAGGGTGCTGGCCTCAATGTTATAGGAAGGACACACCTGCCCCCTCCTGTGGCTTGAGATTGACTGTGCCAACATATTAGGCTCCCTCAGAGATCTGAGCTGGGATACTCAGTGGAAGGCAGCTCAGAAGGACCAGGTGCCCACTTAGCTTCTCCCGAGGCATTCTGGGGCTTGTCTCTCTCTACAGCAGCCACTTGGAATCCGCTGCCACAGAGGGGAACTGTATTCTTGCACAGAAAGTGTTGGACAAATGCCAGCTCTGCAATCTTGCTTAGAGGGGCATCCTTGGCCACAGCCCCTTTCGCTCCTTTGGACTTTCATTTCTGTGCATCAAAACTGAGCTAGTCTGCCGGGGCTGCCATAACGAAGACCGGGTTATGGCTTAAACTGCTGACATTTATTTCTCACAGCCTGGACTGAATTTGAGACCAAGAAGCCAGCAGGGCTGGTTTCTCCTGAGGCCTCTCTCCTTGGTTTACGTATGGTCACCATCTCCCTATGTCCTCACATAGTCTTCTCTATGTCCAAAATTACTTTTAATTTAGTTTCAAAAATGGGGTTTTACTCTTTTCTTATTCCAATTTTGTTGGACATGAAGAGGTTAGTCTAATTCTTTTCACTTTTTTGGTTCAGTTAATTTTTGTCCCTGGCATCTGTGAAAATTCTCCCTTCATTTCTAGGTCTCTGTCATTTTACCATTAATCTGTCTACTAATGTGTCTTTAATCACTGCTCCTATTCAGCAGTCAGTGGGCCTTACTAATGTAAATATCTGTACTCTTTCCAGCTCTTGGAAAATCTTATTAAAGTGCTTCATCAAACAAAAGATTCTCTTGACTCCAAGTCACACTATATTTTGTGTACTATTAAGACAGAGGAAAACTGCTAGAGATGTTATGATGTGAAAACAAATGTGAACTCTAGAATCAGTGAAAACTGTATTACTCCACCACTTTTGTCTCCATTCACCCTTTCTATGCCTTTAGTTACATGGACAGCCAGCCTTTAACCTATCCCCACATCTTTTTATTTCCCCCTGCCCCACTCTTTTTCTTTATGCTTATTATTGTAAGAATGACCTTGCATTATAATATTAACAACGTATTTGTTGTGTCTTTTTCCATGTTGGCATTTTATCAAGTGTTTTACATTTTACACTCAACATTACTCTTTTATCCCACATGCAAACTAAATGCTAGAAGTCTTTAAAACTTAATTATAAAAGGCAAAACTTAACAATATTAGAAAAAGTATATGAAGGACTCCATTAATTCATCTCAGATAAATGTCTTTAAAAAGAAGTTAGAAGCACAAATACTAAAAAGTGACAAGACATATAATTGCCCAACAAGTATATGAAAAGATGCCCAACATCACTAATCATCGGGAAAATGCAAATCGAAACTATAAGGAATTATCACCTCACATAGGTTAGGATGGTTACTGTCAAAAAAAGAGAGAGATAATGTGTGTTGGTAAGGAAATAGAGAAGTTGGAAGCTTTGTACACTAATAATGGGAATAACAGTGGTGCAACAGCTGTGTAAAGCAACATGCATGAAGGAAGGGCCCATGGACGAAGCCATAGGGGAGAAGGATTGAGGTGGGAGACGAGGGTGGGTGTCGGGGTAAGTGGTGGTGGGTAGATGGAGACAACTGTAGTTTAACAACAATTAAAAAAATATGGAGGTTCCTCAAAAAATCAAAAATAGGACTAGCTGTGATTCAACAATCCCTCTTTCAGGTATGCAGAAGAATTGAAATCAGGATTTCAGAGAGATTTCTCCACTAAGATCTTTATTGAAGCATTATTCACAATATCCAAGAAACAACCCAAGTGTAAATCAGTATAGATAAATGGACAAAGACATATAATAAATACATATTAGAGAATATTATTCAGTCTTTTTTTTATTTTTAGAGAGGAAGGGAAGGAGAAGAGAGAAATATCAATGTATGGTTGCTTCTCGTGAGTCCCCTGCTGGGAACTGGCCTGCAACCCAGGCATGTGCCCTGACCGGGAATCGAACCATGATGGTGTGGTTCGCAGGCCTGCACTCAATCCACTGAGCTACACCAGCCAGGGCTCAGTCTTTTAAAAATATCGCCAAATGTGACAAAAATGAATGAAGCTGAAAGACATTGCTAAATGAAATAAGCCAGACGCAGAATGGCATACAGTATGATTCCACTTTTAGGGCATTTCTAAAATAGAAAAACTCACACATAGAGAGTGAAATGATGCTCTCCTGGACTGGGGAGAGGGAGAAATGAGGAGTGGCTGTTCAACAAGTATGAAGTTCCAGTTTTTGCAGGGTCAGTTTTAGATACCTGATGTACACCATTGTGTCTATAATTAATGATACTGTAGTGAACACTTAAATTTTCATCAAGAGGGTAAATCTCAGGTTAAGTGTTGTCACTGCAACAATAATTGGGGGTGGGAGAGCTAGCCTCTTGGTTCATCTCTGAGAAGCAGAAGAAAATACTCCAGTGAGTAAGCCATCTGGGGAAATGGGTGAGGCAGGGGAATCGCCAAGAGTATTGTCAACTCAGTGAAGTGTGTTGACAATGGCTATTAAAAAAGCATGTTTTGTTTACATCCTCAACTTTGAATATTTTATATGACAAAAATGCATAAAACAGGAACTCTCAGAAAACCATTTCTGTAGTTTGTAAATTTTCTTTGTGTACTTGTCCAGTCATCCTTGTGATGTATTAATACTCTTATTATTGACTTGTAGGATTTCTTTTCACATGTTAGAGGTACTTACTTGTTTGTCAAAAAAGAGAAAGAGAAAAGAGGACACATTAACCTTCCTTAAAAGTGAACAAATATATGCATGGCCAAAGGTATAAAAAAACTAAATTAAAGTGTGAGGGCCAGTGTGAAATGATGTGCTTATGTCTGGCAAGTTCAACAAAGAATTGGTATTCAGAATATAAGAAAACTATTTTTTAATGGTAAAAATACTCACAAACAAGTAAAAAGCTATTCAAATTGTGTGATTAAAAATTGTTAGCATTAAATAGGCTAACCCAGCAAACCTGCCCCACACAAAAAAATCAATAGGATTTCTTTGGGCAGGAGAAAAATGATATGGGTCAGACATTTGGATAAATAGTAAGAGCAAATGAAAAGGAATAAAGATTAAATATATTATTTTGTTTTTATTATTTTTATTTGATAAAAATAACTCCTTTTTATACAAAGCAATGCCAGCATCAGTCTCCTGGGTGATAACACACAGAGAGTGGAACAAATGGCACTGGTGTCACGTGACATGGAAGCTAAGGACTGCAAACACTCTTGTGAAATGGACTCGCACTACGAGACAGTGCTATTTGAAGATGGATTGATTTACTTTTTTATTCACTTTAATTTCTTAATAGTTTTATGAAATATTCTTACCATGAAATTCTCTCTCATTTATGAATACAGTTACTACTACTAACTCTCTAACATTCCAAACAGTATTGTTGATTCAGGACAAACAGTTTGAGTCTTGTATATAGTCCTAAAGCTATTACATGCATCCTGTTTTAACTCCCAATGGCTAAAAGATGATATAGCTTGAAATGTGAATGTCTTAACTTGCCTGAATTTAAGCAGAAGCAATTCATGGAAGGGTGACATCTGTTGTTGAACTATTTTTCCCCCATCATCAGAAAATTTACTTTATTTCTTTCATCTTGCTCAGCAATTTTTTTAATTTTTTAAATTTTATTTCTATTTTTAAAAAGTGACTGGCAGGGTGCTTCTAGTCCAGATGGTAGTGCAGGCAGATACAGCTCACCTCTTCTCACAATCACATCAAAGTTACAACTAAAATACAGAACAACCATCACTCAGGGAAGTCAGAAATTGAGTTGAATGGAAGTCTGACAACCACAAAACTGAAGAAACCACATCCATCCAGACTGGTAGGAGGGGTATAGACATGGAACAGGCTGACCTCACACCTCCACGGACAAAAATTCAGGAAGGATATTTGGGGAGTGAGGAGTCACAAACCCACACCAGGACCCCCAGCCCAGGATTCCAGTTCTAGGAAAGGAAGCCCTCACAACTTCTGGATGCAAAAACTGTCAGGGATTGAGTAGATGGAGAAGCACTTCCCAAGAAGTTCCTCTTAAAGAAACCACACATACACTCACCTACTCAGACTCCTTCCCTCTGCTCCAGCACTGGGGAGGCAGCTTGAGGGGCACCAGTGGTATACAGGGAGAAACTGAAGTGTCCTGCAGCAAGGCGAGTAGAGGCCACTGTGTCTTTGCTGAGCCCTTCACCGACAGAAGCAATAGGTTGTTGCCACATCTGAGACTCCATCAACCTGGCTAGCACTGTGTGTCCTGCCCTGGAGATCCCCTGAGACCCCTCCCCACCTAACCTACAGACCCACACAAGCTGCCTTTCTATAAGAATGGCTCCTCTTGGCTCCTAAATCCTATCAAACAATCCACAACTGGCTTCAGTGAGCCACATTAGAGTCATAGCTTGGCTTCACCTGGGAATCTCCAAACCCAGCATCTGTAGCAGCCATCTCAGATTGCTTTATAACTCAGACAGGGTACTCTGGGGCCAAATACAGGTGGGGGCTGACCTTGGCCTGCACCACTCAGTAAACCCCAGAGCCTGTACACCCAGTGGACAGCTACAGACCAAGTTAGAGCACTACCACCCTGTCCCTATGCAGCTGATTCTCCACAGAAGGTGGAGGTTGGTAGTCAGTGGTCACAGCCAGTCTTTGCAGCTGACCGGCCTGGGTAAATCCCTCCCACTGATCTGCCAACAACAACCAAAGCCCAACTACAACAGGAAGATGTACTCAGCCCACACAAAGGGCATACCTCATGTATCCAGCATAGGTGATAAGGGAGGCTATGCCACTGACCCTCCAGGACACATAAAACATGAGGCCACACTGCCAAGACACAGACTCAAAGCAGTTCTACCTAATACATAGAAACAAAGACAGTGAAGTTGCCAAAACAAGGAGACGAAACATGGCCCAAATGAAAGAGCAGATAAAAACTCTAGAAAAAGAGCTAAGTAAAATGGAGATAGGATTCTATCAGATGCAGAGTTTAAAACACTGTTTATAAGGATGCTCAAGGAACTTAGTGAGGACTGAAGCAGCATTAAAAAAAAAAACACAGTCAGAAACAAAGGATAAACTAATTGAAATAAAGAACAATTTTCAGGGAGGCAACAGTAGAATGGATGAAGCTGAGAAATAAATGATTTGCAACATAAGGAAGCAAAAAACAACCATACAGAACAACAAGAAAAAAGCACCCCCCAAAATGAGAATTATAAACAGCCTCTAGGACAACCTCAAGAGGACCAACGTTTGCCTCATGGGGATGCCAGAAGAAGAGATGATAGCTGCGGGGCGGGGGTGGGGGTAGGTTAGATGGTGGTGGGCCTGAGCGAGCAGGAAAAAGGACATATGGACGTGGACAACAGTGTGGTGATTGCTGGGGGGAAGGGAGTATAAGGGAACTAAATACAATGGAAAAAATACAATAAAGATTTTTTTAAATGGCAAACTGAGGTTTAAAACTAATCCTTTCTGCAAGTATAAAGTAGCTATTCCTTTGTTTGGGAAGGCCCATTATTTAAGGTTATTTTTCTCCAATTTAGATAAAAAATGAAAATAAAATGTTAAATATTATTATAACTAAACAGTGACATTAGTAATTTAGTTTTCATGCTGATACTTGGAGAGCAAATAATTTGACATTTATTATCAGCAAGATGTAAAGTTAAAATCCAGCTCCTTTAGTGAAGATTTTCCTTCTTCATCTTGGTACTAGTTTCATATCTTTGAATGTCATCAAGCAATAGTGATTAATGTGATTAATGTGATAAATTGATTACTAACAGGATGATTTTTTATACTATCTCATTTATAATTAGCAAGCTCATAGAATGAAGAAAACAAAAGAACATAAGTAAAACCCAGTTTTTAATGTCTCTCACTTACCTAAAAATATAAAAATATAAATGACCTTGTGTGGAGCTAAACCATTAAATTTACTTGAGTAGTCCTGCACTCTAATTAAATCTTTACTTATTTAATTTGAAAAAATTAGAAAATCATTAGTTTTAAATCAGAGCAGCTAAAATGGAGCAACAAACTAAAAAAATCATCTAAGTGGCTAAAAGTAACTCAGTTATAAAAGTACAAGTGTAATTTATATCACATATCTCAGAAAAATAAACAAAACCACTAAACATCTTTCCTTCCAGATAATACTGTTTTCTCCCCATTAAGAAAAAAAAGAGCAACTAATAATATGAGATCAAAATCAAGTGCAACTGTTATTCAGCCCAGAAACATCTAAACAAGTGACCTGCACAACACAAAACTTTTCAATTCACTATCACATACAGTTAAATTACTTTTCCTTCAGTTACATAATAGTCTTAAAACAACCGCCCTTTAGAAAATAATTGTATTGGTTAAGCCTGTTCATTCTTGCTACAAAGTTAACTTCACTTATGTAGACCATACAAGTTTAATTGGCACATGCTTAAGAATAAGACAAAATCATAGCCATTCTTTTTAAAAACTACGGGATCATTTGTTTTCAAAGAATGGTATCAGATATATAATTCATTAAAGCAATTTTCTACCATTAGCACTCAAGCTTTTGAGATGATCACTAAGTATTCACCCAAAGATTATTAATGCTATATGAACTGTAAATTTTTAAATATTTGTGTCCATTTTATAATATAATACAATTTGTAAGGAAGAGTTTTAAAAAAGATAATCTACATACATACAATTAATTTTCCTCAAAAGAACTTCTTAGAAATATAGTATGAACATTTAAGAACCACAAGAGAATCCACTGTAGTTTAAAATTCAAAGATTTTCTTGAATACTGGCTCAAGACCATACCCAAAGTGACACCAGCACAAGATTTGATTGTAAAACTCTACCTCTTAAAAAAAGAGCACACTTGGTTATACATGGCTTTTAGCCTTCAGCTACAGTTATGTTACAAATCCCACCCCCACCCCAACCTAGTGTCAGTCATGGACATGTGGACATTCTCTGAGCCATGTTTCAAGTACTTGGCTTAAGTCTGTGTGCTTACATTCAGGGCAGGATGAACTTTACAAATTACACATTCCTCTATCAATAATAGGCCACAAATCCCAAAGTATGCATGCAAAGAATCTGAGTGACTATCTGGCCACTTGGCAAAATTCCTCTACAAGGCAATCTTGAGTTGATAAGATGTAATTTCTATTTTTCTCAAAGTTAATATATTGGAAAATTTTCAGAAGCTTTAGAGTTGTTCCCACCCAAACAGAACAACAGATGTCTGCAGGTTTATTTGGTCTTCTGTCATAACCGTTTTGTTGCCTTACTATACACCATCTTTTTATTCTGTTCAATTCTTTTTTCTGAAAAACTTCTAGTTTACCCATGAGACACAGTGATGCAATGCCACAAAAATGGATCCCCCATGAGATTCGAGTCCAGGTACCTGTGCCAACCCATTGTCACAAGACACACTTCTTCTAATATAATTAATAGCTCTTCTCATATCCACGTCAGTCTAGTTGTTCAACATATAGCAAATATAGGAAGCACAGTGTACAAATCTCATGTCCCTTTCACTGCCTTCAGGTATTGCACAAAAACTTCCATCTTCCAGCTGAAGGATTCTCAGGCCTTCCAAGCAAGCTTCTTATTTATTTCACTTAGGCATCTCCAAGAATAAATAAGCATGAAAGGCCAGTGTAAGTCATTGCTATGTGGCCACTGTCATAAGGATGAGCTCTTCCAGAATTTTTTGATGGATTGAATGGAACACTCAGGTATGAAGAGCCTCAGAAACTGCAGCATTTAGATTTGATCTCACTGTCTTCTGTGGGAAGGACCTCCAGGGAGTAAATCCACTCTATTATATCCTCTTTGTTCACCACATCTAAGGAATCCAACATACCAGTCCAAGAAGCACAAAAAATGCAACAGTCAACACAGTCCTGCCTCCCCTTGCCAAACCAGGCTAGTCAGGGGGCCCATATCTCAGGAAAAGAAAATAGAAGTCTGTAGTTCAGCTAGGCTCCCATTCTTAATTCAAAACCACATCCTCTTGGGGAGCGGGGGAATTATTCTTCATCCTTTCAAACTATTAAGAGTTTCACATGGCTGCTACATCTTGCTTTCCTGCTTCCTAAGCCTTGTGGTCAAGAAAGCCCCCTTTCCACTTCCCAAAACTGCATGATTAAGCTCTGAAGATGGATTTAGATTAGTTAAAAATTAGTTATTGGAAACTCTGGAACAGCGCCAAGACATACTTGTACGCTGTTTCAAAGAAGTACGATTGATGTTCTGAAAGAGAACATAAAATGAAACCATAAAATGTCAACTAAACCAGAGAAGGGAGGAGAAAACAACCCACAGAAAACACAAACATGGCAGAAATTAGCCTAACTATACCAATGATTTGAAATAAATTGTCTAAATATACCAAATTAAAGTTAGATTCAATAGGAAAACAAGGTCCAGTTACATATTTTCTGCAAGAAACTGATACTAAATGTAGACTTAGGTTAAATGTAAAGTGATGGAAAAACATGCACCATGCTAACAAAATAAAGCTGGAGTATAGTAACTTCAGACAAAGCATGTTTTAGGAGGCAGAAGATGATACGTGGGAGCATTACATAGTGAGTTAAGGGTCAGTTTTCCAAAAAGACATCAAATCTTAAATTTATGTACCTGAAAAGACAGCATCAAAACATAGGAAGCAAAATTGATAGGAGAAATAGACAAATCCAATGTCATAGTTGGATATTTCCATATTTCCCTATAATTAACAGATCAAAGAGGCAGACAATCACTGATTATACATGACCTGAACAGCACCATTAATCAACATTATTTAATTTACATTTATAGAAAAAGTCAATACAATCAATTAACCTTTAGTCAGACCAACCAGGAAAATGAGTGAAAAGATACATGTTAGCAATAGAAATAACAGAAAAGACATGAATAATGATCTCAGGAACATCAAAATGATAATAAAGGAGTGTTATAGAAGTTTATGGTGAAAGACCGAAGACTTTTTCATAAAACTGGGAAAAGACAAGGATGTTCTTTCTCATCATTTTTACTCAACATAGTACTGAAATTTCTTCCTAATACAATAAGAAAAATAAATTCATAAATGAAAGACATACATTGTGTACAGAAAAATGGTAGAAATACATTTTCTCAGGTGCCTTATTGTCTATGTGTCAAACCCTAAGAAATCTATCAGAAAAAAGTCCTGTAATCTAATCAATGAGTGAGTTTAACAAGGTTGCAGTATACAATATCAATATGGAAAAGTTGATTCCCTTCCTATATACCACTGATGAATAATTGGTATTTGAAATTACAAAACAATTCCATTTACATGAAAAAAGGAAGCACTTAAGTATTTATCTAACAAAACCTATGTAGGACTGGTACGTGGAAAGCTACAAAAATCCACTAACAATGAAATAAATGGAGAAATATTCCATAGTAATAAACTGAAATACTAATTTTTCTCAGATGACAATTGCTTTCAGCTTGACCTATCCTAGCAAACTATTGCAGACATTAACAAAATGATTAAAAATTGTATATATAACGGTAAGATCTAGGGTAGCCAACACAATACTGAAGAAGAACAAAGGTGGAGGACTCCCAGGTTTTGAAACTAAACCTAAAGTTATAGTAATTGGAGAACACAGCAACAGCAGAAACACAGATCAAAAGAACAAAGTAGTGGGGAGGGAGAATGGAGACAACTGTACTTGAACTACAATAAAAATAAATAAATTTTTAAAAAATCTAAAAATAGACCACACAACTACAGTTAACTAATTACTGAAAAATGTACAATGACAACTCGACAGATAAAAAATAGCCTTTAAACATGTGCTTGGAAAATTGGATGTACAAAAGTGTGCAAAAACATGTTAAATAATATAGAAAAAAATTGTCATTGGCATAAAAATTTAAATAGATCATAATTCCAAATGCAAAATACAAAAACTATAACATTTCTTGAGTAAGTTAAAGGAGAAAATTTATGTAATTTTGATTTTCATAAAGGGTTTTCAAACATAGCACTACCAGCACAGTCAATGAAAAAAATAATTTGTAAGTGAGGATTTATTAAAAGTAAAATTGTCTACTCTGTAAGAGTCTGTTAAAAGAATAAAAAGACAAGCCACAGTCTGAGAGAACATTTAAAGTAGAAGCTATTACAGGGATGTAAAGTTCTCCAGAAAAGCATTATAATATATTATTGTAATAATTACTATATTATAATATTTACTATATAAAAATATTGTAATGACCATGTATGGTGTCAGAAGGGTACTAGACTTATTGGGGTTTTCACTTCATAAGGTATACAAAATATCTAATCACTATATTGTACACCTAAAACTAATATTGTATGTCAACTGTAATTGAAAAATAAATTTAAAAAGAGAAGTGGAAGTTATACTGTACATTCTTGAGAATGGAGTATCTACACACATTTTTAGAAAATTCTTCTATATCAGGGATCTGTTTCTTTTCCTCCATGTATTTATTTATTTAATCATTTAATGATATCACTCAGTATAAATGTGTACATATTTATTTTATACTTTGGGCTATAATCTGACATATTCTTATTTTGCTCATATGGTTCCATACTTGGATACTGGGAGCTCTTTCAGTTGGCTCCTATGTCCCTTTGATATATACTTCTCTTACTCTAAAATTATTTTTAGCAGTTCCTCACTTTCTAGCACTACGTGTTGCTCAGACTCATGTTGTAAATTTCCTGTCCAGTCCTATATCTTTAAGGAAACTTGATTCCTTTCATTGGAGATGGTATTAGAAACCAAGATCCGGGTGTTAAGTATTGAGGTAATGTTGCTTTTATGCTTTCTCAGCTGATTGAGTCAGATGCTGTGTGTGTATATTCACCTCTGTAGACGCATGTGCTAGATATTTCTATGTGAGACCATCTACATCCTCATCAAGCTAAACTTTCATTCACAGTGCTCTCCCCAACTCTGATACATCACCACACAGATAATTGTAGCATGGTCCCTTGCTTTTCTGGGAACTCCCACTGCACCAGGTAGAAATCTGGCTCCCATCATTTTCCATACATTATAGTGTCAAAAGTAATAGGATATTTTAGGAAAGTTCATATGCAGTCCATATAGGAAGTTGTCCTAAATGAGAAATCTAGAAGAGGTTCATATAGGTGAAATTTGGCATGGGGTATTACCCCTCAACTTTTCTGTAAATCTATAACTATTGTAAAATAAAAATATTATTAAAAAGAATTGGTATTGTTATATATTTTGCTTCATCCTTTTATTGTTAACAATTTAAATACCAAGGTTATTATATAGTCTTAGAAAGATATTATTTGATGAAAGTATAATTCTATTTGAAAACTCATACAATTTCATAAGATCATTTTCATACTTTAAAATATTTAATTGCTTAAATACTTTAAGCAATAAACCTTAATATTTAAATATTTAAGGTGATCATCTAATAAATATTTGTAACCATGCATCTGTTACCCTAATTTATATTATTTTATTTAACTAAATTTCTGGAAGTGGAAATGACTTTAAAAAGTTTTAACATCATAAATATATATACACATAAATATTTGCACATATATTATTTTTGTTTTTATTACTTTTTCATTTTTACTGTTGTTCAATTAGAGTTGTCCTACTCTCCCCCACCCACCCATCCCACCTCCCACATACAACCCTCTCCCCCCTCATTGTCTTTGTCCATGGGTCCTTCATACAGGTCCCTCGAACATCCTTCCCTTCTTTTTTTTAAGTAAGTATGAGCTTATTCCAATTTTATCCAAGCTTAGTCAGAAATTATCTGAATTTCCCCATGCAAAACACTATTTATAATCCTTATTAAGTATCTGCATACTTTATAGTTTGTATAATTAAATTTCTAATGTTTGTATTCATAAATTAATTTTCTATATTCATCAGTCATTTACAATCATATTACTATTTATTGTGTCTATTAAATCTTTATCAGTTTCTCACTTTAGTATTACCATAATGAAAGTTGCTCTATTGCTTCTTTATGGTTTTTGAGTTTCCATTTTACTAATGTACAATAGTTTTAATTTCCTCAAAGAGCTTTAATTAAAGTACGATTTTCACATTGATTAATAAAATTAAGCACAATCTCTTGAAAAAGAAGATAATCTAATAAAAATTAGTGTCAAATTATTAGAGTTTAATTATATTCTATTCAAAATCATAATGCTTTATATTTGCCAAATTTTACACTTTATAATAGGTTTTCAAATCATTATTACTTACAGAATAGCTAAATGTTTCAAGCTCCATCTCATGTCCAGACAAAACTTTATCAATAACTAACAATTTTTATAATTCCCTTGGGCCTCTGTTTTCTCATTTTAAAATGATGGAATATATTTACAGCACTTATCCCATTGTCTTATTGGAAGAATCAATTAAAAAAATGTTTTTTAACTTTCTTACGGAAAGCATTTAATACATTTTATTTGTAATAGTGCACCACTGTGCACAATGCATATCTTCATTTTTTGATCACTGTACTGCATAATTCTTGTCTTATAAAACATTTTTTGGCAGTTACCTCAATGATATGGCAAATTTTTGGCAAATCGGCAGGTAACTCTTCACATCCGAGGAATAACTAGCAAGTCTGTGAATGACAGTACCAAGGTGCCATACATTTTTCTAGAAGGTAGAATTTAAATGTTAACTGTTACAGCACAGTATAAATACTGCAACAATATAAATACCTTGCAAAATAATACATTAATGTGTCAGTAAATGAGAATGGAGTAGAAAATGATTAGTAATAACTGAAATGTGAGACAAAAGAGAACTTAAATATTGAATACTGTGATTTCAAAATAGCACAACAATATGAGGTGCTGCTAAAAATAAGTGGCGATGCTACTGGCTAGATATTTTAAAAATTGTGTGAAACTTGTATCAAAGAAGTTGGCACAGCTAAGGTGATCATAGCATTTGTAAGATACATTGTTCATTGTTAGGCACCGTGATATAGTGAGAAATTAACAAAACGGAATGAGTGTTACATGCTGTATGATGTCAAGACTTTGTTGTATAAACCAGGTATTTTTGATATAAAAGTGATAGGTTATTAGTATATACTAAATATTTTAAGGTACACAAATATGATGAAGTGTCAATTATTAATTTTAAATATGATTCTCATTGGGTGGGAAAGTTAAAAGACAAAGGACAAAAGCCAGTGTTGTATTGTGACCAGGATCAAAGACCTAGGCTCCAAAATTGAGGTTGGAAACTCATTAAACTCTTTACTAATTAAGTTTATTTTATAAATTAGGCACAGTGACAGATTACCAACAATAACTAATAATAAAATAGAGCAGTTATAACAATGCTCTCCAGAATTGTTTATATAGTTTTAGTGTGAACCCATTTCAGACTCTGTGTGATGGTTCCTTACTTTGAGTAAGTGGCTTGAGTCACTGGTTTCAGGGGTCCCTTGCAGAAGGTTTCCCTAAGGCCCAATGCTTTTGGACACAACTCATTGCCATCAGCTGGAACACATTTTCTATTCCTGTTTTCCACTAACAAATTCAATGCCTCTCTCATCTTAACTAAACACTTATTATGCACTCTGACAGGGGTGTCAAACTCATTTTCACCGGAGGCCACATCAGCCTCACTATTGTCTTCAAAGGGCCAGAATAATTGCAGGACTATATAAATATAACTACACATTAACTGTTAAGAAGTTGACATTACATTGGGTCCTTTGAAGACAAGCACAAGGCTGACATGGCCCCCAGTACAAATGCGTTTGACATCCCTTCACTATGGTGTTAACTTGCAGTTTGAGGTGCAATAGCAAAACTAGCACTTTTTTTTTCATTCTTCACAATTTCATGAATAGAAGGCTCATTCTTACCCAGGATCTTAGCAGCCTCAGTGTATTCTTTTCCCTTTCTTATTAAGAGAAGAACTTTCACTTTTTCACTTAAAGAAGCACTTCAGTGCTTCTCTTTAGCTTATCTGAATTGCTAGCATCACTACTCTTGCACTTTGGTGCCATTATTAAGTAAAATAAAAGGGACTTGAACATACGCACTGTGATACCACGTCAATATAATGATTGGGACAGCTCAGGGTGACTCAGGAATGGTAACATATTCAGACGGATGTGTGGGATGATTCTCATCCCAAGTGTCATGGGGCAGACCAATGGGAGACTTCTTTGTACTACTTGAAACAGCACTTAATTAAAACACGAGTTGTTTACTTCTGGAATTTTCCATTTAAGTTTCCAACTATAGTGGACTGTGTGTAACTCAAACTGCAGAAAGCAAAACCACCAATACAAGGAGGAAGGAAAGTCACGCCTTTAATGCAGAGATTTCTAGATGAAGAGGAAACCTTCCAGGTTTGGTGAAGAGATAATCGTGCATCCCTCAGAGGTCCTGAATTTTAAATCTGATGTGATGATGTTGTTATTGAACTGAGCTTTTGGCTTATTTTCTTCAGGGGTTGGGTGACTATATTGTGCCAATGGTGACAACTGAATATTTAGTGATGAAAGTTGATTATCATTGGAATTTATGCATTCTTCAAATATTTCAACTCTGTTTCCTAGGTACATGGATATACTTCCTAGTATTCTTAACTCTGAGCAATGCCCAAGGGTGTAGTATGTGTATTAACATATGTTCTGGCCCAGAACATTCAATTGCTGGTTCGAGAGACTTCAAGAGATTTTTGCTGCTCTGGCACAGAAAAATGCCAACGTTCAAGACGGAGGCTGCTTCCTCATCCTAAAGGAATCCTTTCAAATCGGGGCAGACATGCATGGTGTACAAAAAAAAGGTCTTTGTTGATTTAAGCCACTATTTGAGATTTTGGTGTTCTTTATACCACAATATAACTATCTGTGGCGACTAACAGAGACAAAATAAATAGGCAGACAGATAGACAGACAAAAAGATAGACAGACTTGATACAGATATATCGATATGTGATACAGATATATCACATGCATAGCTGTTTATATAGTTTGATATAAATCTATATGCTTATGTATATATGTATATATATATTTAGATGAAGAAATTCTAGTATACTTACAGCTAGTCAAAATAGAATTCTGTAGGGGAATGACCATAACACTGGTAGAATTGTGCCTTTCAGAGAAGACAGGAAAAGGAATCTCAAATATGAGTGTAGACACTAGCTTTTATAGAAGGTCGAGCAATTATTCACAAAAACAGGATGGAACTGGAAGAGAAGAGAAAATTGGTAAATCATCAAGTAGGCAGCAATTACCGAGAATACAGGATAGATCTGAAAGAATGGCAAATACAGAGATTAAAAAATAGTTCAAGAAATCTATGTTTCAGAAGTTTACAGAAACTGCCCTGGCTGGTGTAGCTCAGTGGATTGAGCGCGGGCCTGCGAACCAGACAATCGCGGTTCGATTCCCAGTCAGGGCACATACCAGGGTTGCAGGCTGGTTCCTTGCAGGCCAGTTCCCAGTAGGGGATGCATGAAAGGCAACCATACATTGATGTTTCTCTCCCTCTCTCGTTCCCTTCCCCTCTAAAGATAAATAAATAAAATCTTTAAAAAAAAAGAAGTTTACAGAAATTAATTCTATACATAGGTATTGAAGTACTTGATGGCGTTTCTGAATTTCTAGTGTAGGTGACTGGAATTTGCCACACTGCTGATTTAGGTTAAACACACTGGGAAGGCACGTCTGGGCAGGGAAGATAAAGGATAGTATTCATGTAAAACTATTAGCAGTACCAAGTACTGTGTAAAAGTAATCTAGTTTTTTCTGAAGGTGCACTAAAATCATTAACATATTCACTAGTGAATAAAAACAAATTTTTATAATATTCTAATGGAATACATAGATTTTTTCTATGCATTTTACTTTTTAAACTTACATTATGGTCATTGAACAAATGAATACATAAATCTAAATAGGTTAACTCTTTTATAGGCTAGTTTTAATTAATTCACCTTTTTTTCTAATTCTCAGAATAATCACATAAAAAGGAAATTATATATTTCTAATTTCAGTGAAAAATATAATAAGACCGAGATTAGGTACTTTGCCAAGCTGAAATAATTAATTAAAATCTGAGGTCAATTTCAGGCCAAAATATGAATAATTCTGGATGCTATGGTAGTTCACAGGTGGTTATGGTACCAAATGTTTTACAATATGTTTTTTAATCATTAAACAAAAATTTCCATGGGCATTTAGTCCTCTCTACCAGCTTGATCACCACACACAGTATCTGCAAAATTGTGTATCATTCTAGAAGTAGTCCCTGCCTTGCTGGTTGGAATACTCCTCATTCTACCAGCCCAAGAGGAGTGATCACTTCAACTCATGTGACAAGGCAGCTACTTTCTTCTCAGTGACCACAGTTAAGTCCAACTGTCTGGTTGTGAGCAGCTGCCTATATTGGGCATAAAGTAGTATTTCATTATAACTTTAAGTTGAATGTCCTGATAACCAATAAAGTTGGTCAATGTTTTCTATTTTTCTTGATGTTAGATAATATCTTTCGGGAAGCTTCTATTTAAAAATTTTGCTGAAGTTGCTAATGGCATGATTGTATTTTTATCAAAGGTTTATAGAGTTTCTATTAATAATCTGCACATTGGTTTGGTTTGTCTGATCTGTTATGTATATTAAAAAAGGGGAGGGATTTAGAGGAACTAGTATAAAGGACACATGGACAACAGCTAAGGGGAGTGGAAATGGGAGGGAGGTGGGGAGCATGGGGTTGGGACAGGAAGGGAATAAAAGTTAGAAAACTGTACTTGAAAAATAATTAAATTTAAAAAAAGAAAAAGCAAAAACAAAAAATATATATTGACTTCAGTTTGTAGCTTGTAGTTTGATTTTTCAGTTTCATAATGATTTCTCCTGATAAAACTAAATTCCTAATTTTAATTTAATCCCAATTTTTACTCTTTTCTATAAATATATTTTGTAATTTTTTACAGTAGAAGAACATGTTTTATTTCAAGATTGTTACTTGTAGGTTTTGTTTTTCATACCTAGGTCTATATTAATGTAGAATATATTTATATATAATGTAGGGTAGTGGTCAAGTTTAGCTTTTAAAAATATTGTTATGCAATTAATATGGAAACATTTATTTTTATAGACTGTTATCTATATGTCCACTGCCATCTTTATCATAAATCCATTTTCCTATGTGAGTAGAGCAGTTTCCACATTTTGTTCTACTAGTTGCTTTGCAAGGTAGGATACTACCTTACAATGAGAAAGCACGGTTTTAATAAATCCAGCCTTTATAGGTATTAATAAACCTATATTTTTTCTGCAAAATGTTTTAGTTATACTTGGTTTTCTGTCCATTTATGTTTGAGATGCAGCTTGTAAAACACAATCAAGAATAAATAAAAACTATTAGGGTTTGGACTGTGATTACATTGCACCTATAGATGATCATTTAATAGTATTGATGTCTTTAAAACATTGAATTTTCAATAGATAAGCATGGGATTTCTCTCTATTTATTTAGCCATAAAAAACCCCCGAAATATTTTGTAGTTTTCAATATGGAGATGTCTTAAGCATATTTTGTTAGATTTATCCCTAAGTATATTTTTTAATGTTATCCTTTAAAATTTCATTTACTAAGTGAATATATGCAAAAATATAGTGAATGCATACCTGAAAAACTTAATTACTGATTATTCTAATTTATTAATAGATATTCTGAATTACATTTACATATTTATAATATCTGGAAATGTAGTTATTTTCTTTTTTCTAATCTTTACATAATTTTCTTCTCTTTCTTTAAAGGAATGTCTAATACACTCAATAAATGCTGAGCATCTTTGTCTATTTCATGATCACCAAGAGAAAGCTTTCAAAAACTCACCATCAAGCATATTTGTTGAAGGATGCTTTTAAATAGAAGCCCTTTATCAAAATTAAGGAAGTTCCCATATCTTTATTAAATGGCTTTCTGCATATATTAAAAAATGTATGGCTTTTGTTTGTTCTGTAAATGTGATAGATTATGTAAACACATTTTCAAATATTGTAAGAACTGAGCAGTCCATGGATGAACTTAATTTGTTTATGACATGACATAAATATATTCCTTCTATTTAAAATTAATTGCTAGAAGACTATCCTCCATATTCTGCTTAGGGTTATTATATCTACATTTATGAAGAATTTGACTTCAAATTATCTTTTCCTGTAGTATCCTTGTCAAGGTTTGGTAGCAAAAATATGAGGACTGCTAAAGCACATTGGGAGAAGTCACTTCTATTTTTTGAAATAATTATCACAAGATTGATATTAGTTTTCTCTTAAAACTTTGGTAGAACTGACCAATGAACAAAGTGAGCCTGGAATCTTTTTTCTGAAAAGAAGAGATTTAATTAAAATGTATTTTATTTAAAAGTTATAGGACTATTTATATTTTTCTGTTTTTAGTAGCTTTGTATACTAGAAATAACCAGTTTCATTCATATTCTCCAACAATGTTTTTCATAATATTATCATTTTATCTTTGATTCTTTCAGAATATATTGTGATGCTTCATTCGTCATTACTGATATTAAATATTTTATCTTTTGTTTTAGATATATTTATTTATTTTTAGAGAGAGGGGAAGGGAAGAGGAAAGAAAGGGAGAGAAACATCAATAGGTTGTGGGGGCCTGGCCCTTGCCCCAGACTTGTGTACCTACTAGTAATGAAACCAGTGACCCCTGAGTTCACGGGCCGGAACTCAGCCCACTGAGCCACACCAGCCAGGGAACATTGGTATCTTCTTATTCTTGATGAATTGCCCCCAATTCTTTACTGAGTTTTTTAAGAAAATAATTTTAATATTATTTATGTATTGTTTCTATTTTAATTTACTTTAATTTTTAAATCTATATTTGTTATTTCTACTCTCGTTCATGAATTTGCTATTTTTGTATTATCTTACTGAGAATGATGTGTATAGCATTCATTCAGAACTTAAAGTTCCTTAATATTTAAAATATACATTGATGACTTTTTATAAATATGTACATTTATATAAATATAACTCAGATATAAATATACAATGCTTCTAATGTGTCAAATTTCCCCTGCACCACTTTCTAAGCAATACAACCCTATCATTATTATAATCAGTAATCTGATTTCTATCTCTATCCCTTGTACTAGAACTTTAAATGAGTGGATACATTCTTTTGCCTTCATTGCAATATAGTATCTATAACATCCATCCATGTTGCTGTGTCTATTGGTGTTTTGTTTTTTATTATTTTGTAATATTATATTACCTGACCCTGACTCATTAGTCTATTTCCTTGTTAACAGACATTTTGTTATCGTGAATCAAGTTGTGAATATTCTTATGTATAACCTTTTGGTGCACAAAGACATTTGTTTCTCTCACTGTGTGCGGTGAGTGTAAGAGTAGAATTTGTCACAGGTTGAAAATATATTTATATTTAGTAGATATTAACAAATAGCTTTGCACAACTGTTGCACCAATTTGCATCCTGATCTGCAATGATGATTGTTATGAGTTACCAATATTTTAAATTTTAGCCATGATGGTGAGTATATAATTGAATACATATATATATAAATCTTTACATATAAATATAATTGAGTATATAATTGCCTGTGATTTCGATTTGTATTTTCCTGGTGAGCTGTACATCTTTTTGTATGCTGATTGGCTATGTGGATATCCTCCTTTGTGATGTGCAAATTCAAGTTTTTTACCTAATTTTTAAATTAAAAAAATGCTTGTTTTTTTTTTTTTTGTTATTGGCATGTATGACTGGAGGGTCATAGGAGCATATCTTCAAAACACTGTACAGAGCATAGCTTCATGTCAAATTCGTGAAAACAATGAGAGGTTCCTTTTTAATTATGTTAGTTTCTTAACAGAATGTTAGTTACACTTTCAGTCTTAAGTGTTTTTATATTCACTAGGTTATTTAAGTGTCAACTAAATAAGCTACCTCCTTGACACAACAATTTAGCAGTTGTAACATTATTCTCTTGATCAGCTATTAAGTCTTCAAAGGCAAAAGTCAGTCCCTTCTCTTTTAGAACAGAGCCACTATTCGGTGATGCTACTGTCAGTATCAAAATATGTCTGTCAAAATGTAATAAATCGTACGTGCTGCCAATAAAATTGAGGGGCCTATTTGAAATATGTCATAAAATAGTCAGTGGGGAGGGGTTTGATTTCCTCGTCAAGAAGGTGATATACTTTAAATCACATTTCATTGTTAAGACAAAAGTCAGAATGCCATTCTGAGCAACACTGAAACCTTTCCTGTTATTTTGATGGAGAGCCTTATGCAGTGTATAAATCAGAGATAAAGTTAGTGCTCTACGGCAGGCCCTATACTCTCTTCGTGTATCCGGTCCGCCGTACAAGAGGCACAAAAGGCCATCAATCTTCAACATCTACCGCACAGCAAGGTGAATTGCTAGTGCCTCATTCCCTCGTTCAGATTTCTCATCTCAGGTGCCGGGGCAGAAAGGTCCATTAAAATAGTCTTATTCAGTCTCTAGTTCCTATTCTTTGTCAATTCTTTGTAACTTTTATTCAGAACTCTCTATTATGTTCTTTCCTGTCTCTACAGCGGTACTCATTTCCTCCTCTTCCCAACTACCAGCTGAGAGACCAAAGGTCTGTGGCTCAGACAGAGCAAACAGAGCTCTTGATCCTGTACCTGAGATAGGACAGTGGAGGGCATAACTAGAGTGACCCTAAGTCTTGGTTTGCAGAGACAATGGCGGTTTGATGCTTGCTGCTCCAGTGTCCTCATCTGGTCACGCTCAGTTCCACCACCTTTCAGTCTGAGAGGCATCGTGCTGTGGGTTGGGTGTGGGTTTTGTCTCCTTTGCTGGAATGTGGAATCTCTACTCTTTATTTAGAAAGTAGGTAGCACACAGTCTATGACCATTTCTCAGCATAATATAAAATGTATTAACTAGTTTACTAAACAAACTAGGATCGGCCAGTTTCATGTAAAATGTAAATAGTGGACTTATCAACTGAATCTCTTTTCTTTTCAGAATTTTCTGTTTCAGTTGAAAGGAAAATGAGACAAGAAGACAATTTTTTCTTATGTTGTATATGCTTCATTACAGACAGGAAAAAACCTATAAATTTCAGAGGGATTTTTTCTATTAATTTCTTTCGTACTTTAATTTTTTGTCACTAGGCATGCTAGAATATAGACTGTCATAAAAATTTGGATAACAAATTAATTTGAATTTTAGTTTTGAAATATTGTTATTGATAGTCACAGAAAATGCCATTGTTTTATTATTATATTAATGAAGATTCTTATTTCACATATAAAAGTTGATGATTATTATTATATTCCAAAATGTATATAACATTATAATCCACATTATCAATTACATATGGCATAGTGTCAAATAAAATTAAATGATAGCCAACTATTTTTATATTAAAATATATATTTTTTAAAAATATCATAAAATTAAACACTATACTGTGAAAAATAAATAGATTTCACAAAGGCGTTTAATAAAATGTACTATTATGACCCATAAGAAAGCTAGGATTATACAAGAGCAAAACATTTTAAATTAAAAAATGGTTCCATGAGTATTCAACAATAGTTAATATATTATGTAGGCATTTCTAAAACACTTTTTACATCTTTTAAAATCTTTTGTTGAATACTGCATTTTCCTGTCCACTGGAAAGTTTTTGTTTGGATTGCTTACATCCATTGTCAAAACCTGAGAAACCATGGAAGCCTGCAGGCATGAGAATATAAAGGGACAATTTACAACCTGATAGAGAATTGTTGGAGTTGCCAAGGGGGAGACGAACTTGGCCAAATCTTGCCCTTAAATCACATCATGCTGCACTCAGTAGGAATTGCTTGCAACTTAGGTCACCATTAAGTGCTGTGTATATTGATGCTTTCTCTTCATTGCAGTAACTCAGACTTTAGTCCTTGAAAGTACAAGGGAGCATCTTCACATGCTTCGTACCCACAGTGAGCTAAAATAACCAATGCCATTCGAATGGAAGAGTCAGGGTCATGAAAAAAACTTACTCTCTGAATACATGAGATATTCTAATTCCCCAAACATGTTTTCCCCAGGGGAAAAATATTCTCATTTTTCTGCCTGTACCTCTAGATACAGATAAGGTGTGTGTGGGGGGGTCAGCTTTTACTTATTATACAAGCTATATTTTCCATGAGTATATTCTCAGAGTTATTTCTGTTACACACATTCCCTGCTTCCTACCACATTTCTCCTTAGGTCTGTGTCAGGGACACTCTCAGCTCTAGGTTTTCAGTTCAGAGAAAAAAATGTGTCTTCATTTCTCCTGTGGCTCCCCCTTCAATATTCTACTCTTATTTGCTACACTTTTCTTTTCTTTCTTTTTTTTTGTGGAAGGCGGTAGAAGAGACATTTTCTTCTTTTTTTTCCTGAGTAAGGCAGTTTTAAGCAGCCACTGTTTCCCTAGCCTCAGGTCTGGCAGTCCCCTCAGTGTTTGAGCCCCGCCCCAGGTGCTATTTCTGGCACATTCCTGCCTCACTCCTAGTACAAAGTTTGATACTTTAGTTCCCTAGCCAGATGCAGTAGTTTTTCTCCAGTGCCCCGCGGGCCACGGTGTTTGTTGACCATCCTTCCCGACAATAAAGCTTTTGTTCCACAGGTAAAGAACTGAGTTCCAGGCTAACTTTTCTTGAAACTTTTTAATTACTTGTTGTTCCCCTCTCTCAGGTCCAAAACACAAAGATAACTTTAAAAAATGAACAATTGAGTGTAAAATTTGTAGGAATTAACATTAGCTTTGTATCTTAAATTAGAAACATTGTTGGGATTTGAAATGTAGGCATCACTTAGCTATCCACCAAAGATAGTGATCAGTAAAAAACAGGGGTAATGTTAGTGCTGCATAAAGAAATAAAAAATATTACTTAGTTGAAATACAGTGGATTTATATTCACAATCTACTCTTAAATAATATTGTTTTGAGGAATTAGGAAATATGAATTATAGGCTACACTAGGCTATGTATTCTGAAAATCTAATTACATGGAAAATTAAAACTGTGATAAGCATGCTATGGCTTCTCTTTTATTAAAAACATACCACTACATAAAATTTTGATCACATTTTCTAACACAGTATGCTCAGCAGTGTATCAGTTACCTGTTGCTATGTAACACAACATTGCAAAACCCACCACTGGTTTAAAACAATAAACATTTATTTATCTCATGAGTCCCTGCTCAGGATAGGCCTGGCAGGTTTATGATGGCCTTGGTTATGTATCCACTAACCTCACCTGAGAAGTTTAGCTTGAAGGTCTGATGGGGTTTGGCTCTGACTTCAAATGAGCTCTTTCACATGTCTTGGGCCTGGCTTAGATGAATCAGCTGACTGACTCTGCTCCATTTGGCTATCCTGGTTCTAATCGCGTGCAGGCTGCAGGAGTCTCAGAAAGTGAGCACAGACACCCAAGACCTGGAGTCCGAAGCAAGGAAGTGATATAACATCCCCTTGCCTCTTTCTTGGCCAGAGCAAGTCACCATACCAGCTCAAATTCAAGAAGTAAAATGTCTTGCCTCTTAAAAATAAAAAAGACCTGCAAAGTCACTCAGAAAAGTACAGGAACCAGGAATATTTGTGGCCACTTTCCAAACTATCAAAAGTGGCCTTATATATTTGTAAAAAAAAAAACTATTAACAACTTGCTTCTCTGAGGCTTTCCTTAAAGAATCAAGGAATGTTTGTCTATATTACTGCATTGAGAACAATTTATTACATAATGTGTCCAGTTGCTTGCATATAATTTTACCCTTCTTCTGCTATCTCTGTGACATAATTATCAACTTGTACCCTTGGGCTTTGTCTCCTTCGGATGTTACTGACCAGTAATAAAGTGTGTTGCTTACTACCGTAATGCAACAGTTAATTGAATTTCAGTACTAGTCAATTTCAAACAAAATCATCTAAGTCAGCTACTATTTTGACAGAACTCTATTAGCATCAGGAAATATCAAGCAGTTTATAGCTAGCCAGTTTAAGTTTGATTCTTTTCATTTTTTTTCTGTTCTTACCTCTTAATAAATGGAAATACATATCAAAACTTACAGTTATGAATTAGAATGCCTTTCCTAGTAAATGACTTATTGCTGCTGAAGTGATTAACCTTTCATTAAAACTTGATATAAAATTCTTCCCTGCATATATCTATGTTTATTATTCAAGCCCCAAAGGAAAATACATCAAACATAGGACAGTTTGGTTTTTTAAACACTTTGAAAACTCAGAGACCTATAAAACCTGGGATTTTCTAATTCTCCTCCACACTGCCTATTTCATGATAAAAGGGAATGGGTTCCATAAATATACAGACAGTTTTTAAAAATATATCCTATTATCTACCTTCAGGACTGATATAGAAATTAACTAACATGGTGTTCTATAACTCTCATGTAACATCTACATGGGAAGGTGTGAATAAATCTATTTGGGTAGAATATTATACTTGTGAATCAGTGTAGTGCATAACTCTATCTCTTTACAGAACACTGTGTCAGAGTTGACACATTGCATAAGGGATCCAGTTTTTTAGAAGCAAGATATAAATGTAGTGTCACAATTTGTGTACCTAAGAGAAGTTATGTGTCTCTAACCAGAGGAGGCTCTCAAAGGCTCTGTCCTATTTATTCCTTCAGATCCACAGGGGTTTGATTTTGACATCACAGCACAGCTGTCAACTAACACAGAACCGTCACTCTTGCCCTTGTCTTCTGCCTTCACTCTGTTTTTTCTTTGATAAAATTCATCTTCCCAGGCCTCTAAAGGCCAGCAGACTCCCCAGTTATTTTTGCTGTGAGCCGATGGCATTCCCAGCTGCCTGCAGGGCCTGCCGTGCTTGCTGCTATGGCAGCTGAGGCCAGTGCGCAGCTGAGAGCTGAAGCACTGTGGGCCCCACACCAGGCTTCTCTGCATTTGTCTAGCTGATATGGAGAGAACCCCTTCCCCTGTGTACGATCTGTTATATAGTAAAACAAAGCTGACATATTTGCCAGGCTTCAGAGAGTTTTCATGTGTATCAATTCTTACACACACACACACACAAAGGCAAAAAGAAAGAAAACTCAATTCTTGTCATCTCTGCCCTCCTGGCCCTTCCTCCTGCACCCCAAGGTGTTTATAAGAATGAGGCTGGGCCTGGGACTCAGATCCTTCGAAATACATGTTTGGGTCACCTCAGCGGGCAAAGGAACCTGAGTGGCTTATGTGCTGGCAATATGCAGAGTGGTGGATGAAAACCCAATAAATGCCAACTACAGCCTCATGGCCCGCACAGAGGTGAGATCAGCAGGGAGGCATACTTTTATTCCTCGTAGACCAACCACTACTTTAGTTTGGCCTTTCTTCCCCCGCCTGGAGTGTGGTACTTAACCAGGCCTTTTAGATCTTCAGGGGGAGTCTGTACATCACATTGGTTTGGGAATGATGCTTTAATGACAGGCTGAGTTTCCTATTCTGAGAGAAAGAATGAGGTCATCATTGCATGATAGGTTAAGTGTAAGCATGAAGTAAAGAAAGATAAATAATTTATGGCATGCAGTAACCTAATTCCTGAATTTCATCTCATTTTCAAATGTCATACCAGGTTAAGAGGTTATGTGAAAGAGTAAAATTTGTTGATTATTTACAATAAATTTCCTAGGAATACAAACTGTTTTTTCATTAGTATAGATATCTCTATGTACTCCCATAATTTATAATTTTATATTATAAATCTTATTTTTCCCATTGACATAAGTATTGGCACACTGATCCTCTTGAAGATTATATTCTATTTACTGTATATGTGTCTTAGACTTTTGTATTTCTAAGTCATACAGATCCCGAACTTTTCTTAAAGATAATGAGTTAGATTGTCAAAATCAGTGAAATAAAGTAAAGCCTAGCTATCAAACATATTTTACTGGAAGCTTCAGTACATTTTTAATTGCTATGTCCATTAAAAACAGTTTTAAAAGACTGATTCTAATATTAGCATTCAAAAGAGCTAGTTAATATTAAGTTTTTTCACTGAACTTTTCACCAAATTAAATTATGTTGATAAAACTGAGAGATTTCTAGAAGCTTTACACGCCAATCTTCACCTCCTTTTATGCTTCATCATTAAAATCAGTGAGGAGATATTTCTTTGCAAATAGAGAGTGCTGAGTTGTTCTCCTCACACACAAGAAAGCCAGGACTGTGATGAGTAAATAATCTATGCCTTATTCAGAAAATGTTTCTCTTCTGTCTCTGCATAAGTTGGTTCAAAATGTCACACTGCTCATGAATACTTACAATTTGCAAACCACCGATTATATTCAGAAATAAATAATGGCCATGGTTCCTGATTCTACAGATGATAGTTAATCTCTGATTTTACTTATATTGCAAAAATGACCCAACAAGCACCGTGAGCATGGCATTTAAATCAACTGAAGATAATTCTGACAGTGTTTGGCTGAAAGACTGAAATTTCTCATCACAGGCTAGCAGAGTTCTCAACTTTTTTTCCCCCCTTAAAAATGAGAGGTTTCAGAGATCAAAGCTGTTGCAGTGTAAATGGGAGCCAATCTATCATCAACAGGAACGTCATCACTCAGGATCACTTTATGCCCTGTCACTCTCCCTGACATTCTTGAAGCTAACCATAGCAACAAGCTGCAGAGCTGACATTTATGCTTTTGTCATGATGAGTTGTCCTACTAAAGTAAGCTGCCAGACACATGCACAGAAATCAAAACCTTGTGTTCGTAAGAGAATCTAATAAGTAAGATCTAATGACTGAAATTCACTGAACGAAAACTACAATCACAAGAATCACCCAAGTGTTGAAACCAACCTGTGTTTCATGATACACGAATAGCAAAATCATGGAAATTAATGTTTTAAATGTTAAAATAATTTAAAGAACATTTTCAGTCCCCTTGTCACAGCATTTGATTTCATTTACTTTTTGAAACAACTTATGTTGAAGTCAAGAATATTATCTCCAAGTGAAATAGGGTTACAGTTCAAAGTGGATATAGGGTTATGAATCTTTGCCAGCATTAAATATCTATCTACCTTGCAAATAAGTGCCAAAATACGTATCTAATGAATGCATAAATGAAAAAATGTTGTTTGAAACAATATATTAGCATCTGTGTTTTATTTATTTTATTCCTACACTCTTGGAAATGTTACACTTACCTATTAGAAATAGCATTTTGCCAAAAGTCTCCAAGGAGGAAAAGAGCTATGTTAGGTAACTAACTACAAGACCATTTACATAATGTGGAAACATATGAGATGATAACCACAATTCTCACTACAAATAATACCCCATGTAAAATGTATCTTCATTGTTTAGAAGCATATTTGCAGAGTGAAACCTAATTGTATATTGGGTTATTTTATGGGGGAAAAGTCTTCCCCACTCACAAAAGTTCTTCCTTTTTATCAATATTTCAAGCAATTTCTAATTTATTTCAGTATTCTTGTGAAAATACTTGTACTTTACAATATAGGTAGCTATTTATTTAAATTGCACATCCTTAAAGGTAGAAATTTGGGTAGACAGTGTGTTACCTAAATGTGATTGTTGTATACAACTTTTGGGACAACCTGGTTAGCACCTCTACTTCCTGAAAAATTGCACAAGCCTTTGAAGCAAACACATGTTATAACATGATTATTTTTGTTAAGAGCAGAATTTCCTTCAGCTCTTAATATCCTTCCTTCTTTACAAACAGTATGGATAAGAGACATTCTAGGGGACCGCTTTTGTAACATTACCCTCTGTTTGGGATAATTTTGCTTTACTGTAGCTACTAAGCGCTTCAGTACAAAATCATGTGAATAAAAAGAACCTGTCAACCTTATTTACAAAATTATCCTCAGTGTTTTTTTTTAGGTGATGCATTAACCTGAGATTCATATTTAAGCATTATGTATTATAGCTGCAATCATACTGAGTAATCTAACGTACTGAAAATGTTTCCTAGCCATTTACCATGCATAATAGAGAAGAAATGATTAGCATATGGTCATAATAAACCAGTACTGTGATGGCATTTTATATACATAATATCACTGTTCATAAAGATTCCATCTGAATTGTGACATATTTTGAATACATGGGGAAAAAGAACTAAATATTTGGTAAATTAGTAAAGTTTACAAAGTTAGAAAGTTGTTAACCAAATGTTTACGCTGGAATCCATCTGACTCCAACATTTTACATTGGTCAATTTTGTTAATGTGATCATTATCTGTACCTTCAACATTTTAGCATTCACTTTATATCCTACTCACTTTTTGTGTAGAAATTTTTAATACATAATTGTCTAGTGTGAAAATGATATGCCTCAGTTAGACAGATAATAAACCTAACAATCTTCTTTGTTCTACATGTCATTGGTTAGAAAGGTCATAAGTCATTATGTTAGGAGATGTGAACAGGGACAGTTGTTTTCATTTTCAATTGATACACATTTTTTTATGGTCTGAGATTGACATTTTCTTGACTGTGCTAATAGCGAACATCATAAAGTGTTTAAAGTGATCTCTGGAACAACACTGCACAAATATGGTCTCCATGCATATCAACTCTGAATAATGGGGAGCGACTGGCTTTAGTATTGAAGGATTGTTGATGACCACTATGCACTTCAGATGAAGTCCTTTATTTCATTTATAGTCCTTGGGAAAAGACATTTGAAGTCATTCTCTTTTTGCTTAAAATTGTTGAAGACACACTGCTCATTATGATATATTATTCTGCATGAGATCCCATAGACAAATGTATTTTCTTGAAGTTGTATATCTTGAATGATCTATATTCTTTTGTTTGTTAATAAGAAATCATGTATACTTTTTTGAATTGACAGTCACAAAGTTTGCATTTAAATTTAATGGCCATGCACTACCACTGTTTTGGTAGTTAATCACTCATTTCTTAAAAAAAATATTGAGAAGTTATTATGTACTAGCAAATTCTCTAAACACTGAGCATTCTGTAGTAAATAAAACAGTTTTAAAAACTGCCTTCGTGAAGTTTACACTCCAGTAGAGAAGACAAATAAGGAAAATACACAGATAAATTGGTAAAGAAAAAAACATTCAGCAAAGATGGGTAAATAGAAAATTTTGAGTTGTAGGGGGTGAGGGAATGAAATATCAGATAAGATAGCCACATGGATGACCTTTAATAAGATGATTTTTTAAAAATATTTTATTTTTTAATTGTTGTTCAAGTACAGTTTCCTGCCTTTTACTCCCACCCCAACCCACCCCTCAGCCCTCCCCACCTCCCTCCCATGTACAGCCTCCCTTGCTTCCATCCATGTGTCCCCCATATTTGTTCCTGCAAACTCTCCTCCTTTCCCCCTGAAATTCCCTCCCCTCTCCCCTCTGGTCACTGTCAGCCTGCTCTCTGTTTCAGTGCCTTTGGATATATTTTGCTTGTCCATTTGTTCTGTTGATGAGGTTCCTGTTAAAGGTGAGATCATACGGCATTTCTCTTTTACCGCTTAGCTTATTTCACTTAGCATAATGCATTCCAGTTCCATCCCTGCTGTAATAAGATGACTTTTGAATAAATACCTGAAGGACTTTAATATTACATTTATCTATTCAATTTATAACCTGTCTTAAATGATTTATTAAAGACAGAATAATTTGTTACGCCATCTTTAGTCTATGATTCTCAGAATACCTCTATTAACATTTACAAACCACCTCCTACTTCACGGTACTTTCCCACACTCCAAAGTCACTGGTATTCTTTCAGTTCCTCAAGGTCAATAAAGATCTTTTTCTATAGGTACCTTCACATATATTGATCCTATAGCATAAAATACTCTTTCCTATATCTTCTTTTTTCCTCATCATTAAGGTCACTTCATCATTTCATAGTCACCTACATAAAGAAAGCCTCCCTTTATAATTTAATTCAAACACTTTATTTGCATAATTCTTCATTTTTTTTAATCAATATGTAGGGATGGTCAGATTTCTACTTCTATCAGTCTGGATATTTTCTTTATCAAAGGATTTGTCCACTTTAAGTCTCAGTCACTTGTATAAATTTGCTTATATCATGTCTTTTCATCATTTTACTGTGTGTTGATTGAGTAGTAATATCTTTTCTATTTTTTTAAGATTTTATTTACTTATTTTTAGAGAGATGGGGAGGGAGTGAGAAAGACAGAGAGAAACATCAATGTGTGTTTGCCTCTTGCACATCCCCCACAGGGGATCTGGCCTGAAAACTAGGTATGTGACCTGACTGGGAATCGAACCAATGACCCTTTGGTTCACAAGCTAGTGCTTAATTCACTGAACCACACCAGCCAGGGAACCTTTTCTATTTTTAATTTTAGTAATTTACATTGTCTCTATTGTTTTTACACTAGAATTAAATATAAATCTCTGATCTTTTAAAAACAATTCACTGTTTCATTGATTTTTTTCTAATTTTGTCTTATTATTTTTATTACTTAATTTTCTACAAAAGTGGAATCAGATCATTTTTATAACTTTTTTCTATTATTACATTTAAAGACATGATTTTCCCTTAAACATTTGTTTATGCATATTGCAAAATCTCAATAGCATGTGTTTTTTTATCATGCAGGTCAAAGTATTTTCTAATTTTACTTATAGTTTTCCTCTGATTCAATGACTATTTAAGAGTATGTTATTTTATAAAATTTGGGTATCTTTTTTGTTATTGATATTTAATATAACCTTTTTGCTCATAGAATAGACTCTCCTGATTTCAATAATTTTATATTTTATAAGAAAGTGTTTGTTCTATCCTGGTCAGTTCACACATGCAATTAAGTCTCTCTACTCTGGTGGAAACTTGAGTGTTGCAGCCCTTAGATCTTCCTGGTAGCTGCACATTTCCTGGTTTTAACGTGCATGAGTCAAATATGCAAAGTTATCCTGGTTCCAATCTCACGATTCATGTTTCCATGTCTTAGCACATGTTTATTTCATACAATTTAGACATTCTTTGATATAACTACCTAGCACTTAATGGTATATCTTCAAATGTCCTTTTTACATTTCTCTTTTGCTTAATGTTGTTCTGTTGATTTATAATCCTGGAGATTCTTTTCTGTTATGTTCTTAGAGAAACTTTGATGAGTCTCTACAGAATCTACCCATATTTCAAGCATAAAAGATTAGCTAAATGTTAGACAAATAGTTGAAAGAAGGAAGAAAGCAATTTGCAATGATTCCAGGAGGAAAAAAAAAGGGGAATAGAAAAGATGAATAAAGTGAGAACTTTATCCTCTGAAGACTAATGTACTAGTTTGATAGAGCTGCCATAACAAACTTGTGTCTTCAACAGCAGAAATTTCTTTTCTTACAGTTCTGGGAGCTAGAAGTCCGTGATCTCAGTGTAGGCAGTACTGATTCTGGGAGCTGTGAGTTAGTCTGTTTTACTAGGTTGGCCAAAAAGTCTGTTTCATTTTTTCTGTAAAATTTTTTCATTTTCACCAATAATTTTATTGATTTAGATATTTTGAGCATGTTGGTTCTCTCCACATGGTATAAAGTTGATTGTTCTTAATTAATGTCTTGGTTTAATTGCTATCAACTTCAACTGTTCTACCCAGCTGTGGAACATGGCCCACCAAGAAATGTCCAGTATGAAACTTTGCAAACCACTTTGACACATTCAATCAGTCACAGCACTTCCTCCATAGATTGCATGAATCTTTTTTTGCATTTCAGATGTGTTTTTACCTCTCTTGAAATAATAAAGCATACTATGCTGAAAATGTCACATTTTTTCTTCCATCATCAACATTAAAATGGCTACACAAGAATTCATCGATTTTGGTGAGGCTTTTTTTAAATGCATGCTGATGACAGCTGTCATAATACAATCTAACAAAAGTGTTTTGAATGAAGTTAAAAACAACTAAACACTACTAGAGCCACCTTATGTAAAAAAATCCTAAACTTTTTGTCAAGCCAATATGCCTCTTTTCATGCTTCTTATAAGTCACTAGCAATCTTGGACATTTTTTAGCTTGTAGAAGCATCACCTCAATCATTGCCTTCCTTCTCAGATGGTAGTCTTGCTGTGTGCTTTTCTGCATTCAAATTGTCCTCCCTTTTTAAGAACTTTGGTTGTATTATATTACAGCCCAAACTAGTAAGCCTGTTTTAACCCAATTACCTATTTATAGAGCTTATCCACAATAAGGTCACATTTGATGTACTGGGGATTAAGACTTTAACATACAGTCTTTTAAATTTATCTTTATTTTATTTTTCATCACTGTTTATCCCTCTATACCCTCTTCAAACTATAAACATCAAGTACAACACATATGTACAATTACAAAAAGAATTTAATAAGTGAGTGTTGATGTAAAGGTGTTCTAGTTCTTAACAAAGCATTGAGGCAGATACTAATTTCCAAATGGAAGTACTTATTCTATGGTAAAAAATTTTTAGTATAATGCTTGAACATGAACATGAATGAAATTATAGGATATTAATCGCAGGAAACAGAAGAGTAATGAAAAAATACTTTAGTATATTGGTTTGGAAATTTCTATGAAGTATTCTTCTAGAAAATATTATAGATTAAGAGAAAAACAAGTCCCCAAATTTGCCTTTATAGAGTTTGCATTATAGTATGCTCTAGCATACATAGTTATATACTACTCTTAAATAATAATAATTATATTAGTAAAAATCAAACTAATTATATAATTATATGCCTAATCATAGAGTCAAGTCAAAGTAATTAGGTCTCAATCTGAATATACTAGTGATCTGAAATCTCTTATGGTTGAAAACATTTACAGCATTTTGCATGCTGTTTTTTCATGCTTTGGTCTTGAAATTGTAGTTTTAATTTTATAAAATACAAAATATATTTATTTTACCCACTGTGTTAATTAATATTTAAGATAACAATGAATATAAAAATATTCAATGAAAGGATTGGAATTTGTGTGTATATGGTACACTTAAGACTGAACAATAGAAAAATGAATATTTTACTTTATTTCACATGGTCATTAATTAAATATCTACAGTTTATGTTCAAGTTATTCTATATTTGTCAATGTTGAGACATATTCCCGAATAGCACTTTTCTTCTATTGAAAAAATTTCTTTGTAGCTTATCACCTGTGCATACTTCAGACAGTGAGGATGCTAGACTTAAATTTATTTTAAATTTTTGTCTAATACATATGATTTCTATTAGTCAGTGTTTTTAATTACCTACTTCCTCCATTTTTTGTTATTCTTCCTGATAGAAGTATAGGTATGTTTTTAATATTTAACATAAAACACACATACTTCAATTTAAACAAAATTAATTTCCTATCTGAAATCCTAAGATTTTTGTATTCATTCTTTTAAACAATTCTGTGTTGTACCCTTAAGTTCCTATATGTATCTTTATGCTATTTCCCTCCTAAAACACTTCCTCAAAAATACATTTTTCTTTTTTAAACCTTGAACATTTTTCCTTAGTTTTTGGAAATATAACATTAAAAGGAATTTTTTAAATACAATCTTTTGCATTCCATTTTACATTAAGTGTTCTGAAAATGTTCTTTCTGAGCAGCATATGTGCACACACACATTTATTTTGCTTATTAGCCTTTGCAGACCACAATTGTGAGAGTGTGAAAAAACATGATTTTACTATTCTGTGGGATAAAAACCTGAAAACAAAAAATGCACTTACAAACCAAACAAACAAAAACACACAGAAAGAGCAACAGTATTCTGGCTCCCAGAGGGGAAAAAGGGTTCTGGGGGACATACTGAAGGGTAAAGGGAATTGAATGTAAGGGGATGGAAGGAGATTTGACTTTGGATTGTGAGCCCACAATGCAATATACAGGCATGATAGAATTGTATTCTTGAAATCTTGTTATTGATTTTAGTAAACAATGCCACTCCAATAAACTAAATAAATAAAGGAATCTTTTAGGTTAACTGTGGTACTGAACTTCGTCATTCATTTAGGGATGCAGTGTTGCTTTTGGTCTAGATCGACGTCCAAAACATTCTAAGATTGGTTTATTTCTCTTTCCCTACCCTGTGGCCTTAGTAAAGAGTCTTTCATCCTTTGGTGAAAGGTTAGGAATAAGATTTTAGTACGTGAAAATTTTTAGTGTGATTGAAATATCTTTTCTTGAGATCATATAATTTTCCTTTGAGAGATGTTGGAAATGTGAGCTTTCACATATTTGGGAATTGGAAAAGGGGCCATTAGTTTTCATGGCAATCAAAACTATATCTGTTTGAAAGACCTTTCATTCCTGCTATGTAATTTAAGTGGTCCCTGAGTGTGGTGTTCAGTTATTTTAGTTATTGATAATTCAATAGCACTTAACCACAGCCACAAATCCCTGTTGTTTTAACCTGAGCTGTAATTTATCTCTGGAAATTATAAAGCAGTATCAGGCTTCTTCCAGCCTGAGAGCACAGCATGTCCCATAAAACCAAGGAGCAGCTTTCAATGGCAGGATCACCTACCTCCTGCCAACCTTTGGTAGGTAGGTATGTCAATGCTTTTTAATGGTGCTTGTGTTTTTCTCATCTACTTTCTCAATAGCCTGGTTCAGGTTATCTTTGGGGATACAATTAAAGGCATATGAGAGGATCACACAATAACCCCATTTCTAAACATCCCTACATATCCAAGTCATTGCATGCATGTCTCTATATTAAGTAATGTTTGATACCTCAACTTTACTAGAGAATTTGATCAGGTCCCATGTTCTAGTCAACTAATCAAATCAAGGGCTAGAAAACTCTCCGAGTGACTCAGTATTTGTGGTAGGTGGACCTGAGCTGACGAAGTGCTACATTTGAAGTTATCTACCACCCCATTCCTCCTCCTGCCTCCAGAAAATCGGTGGTGATATTAGTGCAGACATCACAAGATTATTCTAAATATTAAATGAATAATATTTGTAAAGCTCTGAGAAGATTACCTGTTGCTATGTAACTGCTCAGTGAACAAAAATTTACAGAGTATTTAAAGTTCCTTGAGCAGTTCTTATTTTTGCTTTTTTGTCCTTTTGATCTCACTCTTTTTATAGATGTTTTTCTTACTCTTTTGTTAAATCAAACATATTTGTTGTTAAGAAAAAATTAACCTTGAGTTCTCCCTGGATAAGGAGTATGGAAGTGCCTTATTCACTTCACATGCTCTTATCATTAACTATTATGAGCCTGCAACAAAGTTATATGCAAATACAATAAGTTGTCTTGTAAGAACTTATAGATAAAAAACAAATTAGGTTGTAATATAATTAATGATGACACTATAAATGATATTTGTGTCTTTGGAGAAAATATCCAAAACAATTTTATTGACTATAACATTTATCTTAGATCTTAAATGATAAAGAAGATATTAAATAACAAGAGCAAGAATTTCAATGCAACTAGTGCACAGGTTCTAGGAATGAGTAGAAAGTGCAGAGCTGGAGCCAAACTAAATATTCTTTGACTATGTAAACATTCCCGGGCAGTGCCTACCATATCACTCTTATTATATACAATAATATAACTAGCAGTAAGCAATGGAAACTAAAATTTTAGTGGGCTCAACAGCAACATTTATTTCATATCTCACATTACAATATGGGCACATGGAGGATGAAATTGGTTGCTGTCTAAAATCTTCTTAGTGAACTATTTTATTTCTGTCTTTCACTGTGTCAGTCTTACAGCATTAGCTTTCTTCTTCATTGTGTTGTCTTGTGAATGTACTGAAGTCTCCTAAATCTGTATATTCTAAATCCAAGAAAAAGGCAGAAAAAAGAACAGTTCCAGATATATCTATAACCTTTTATAAAATAGGATTGTCAGTAAAATATTGTTTTATTCTCCCTTGCCTTTGATTTTGAATAATCAGTGTTGTCTTAACCACAAGAGGCCTTACCAACATTTTCCCGAAATTACTCAGCATCATTCCACTTATACCTCATTGGCTAAAACAGAAGAGCCAACCTTAGCTGCAAGGAGCCTGGGTAAATCATTTAGCTGAGCACATTGCTGCAGCAACAAGATAAAAGAGAGAAGTGGATATTGGATAAGAATTGTGCTTTGTATGCCTCAATTTTTGCTAATAAATTGATGAGCTCACTAAAAATACTGAAAGTGATTTTCTCTCAATAAAACCACTTCCTTGCCTTTTAATAAATGTTTCCCTTGACTTCACGGCTCTAACCTCAGTTACCAATTACTGCAGTTTACTTAATATGTGGGACTCACTGCTTTGTCACTTAGAGGTTTCATAGACAGAAACAACAGTGTGGAATTTTTCATCCTTTAATTCCCCATGCATTCTAAATGATAGCCTATAAATCTGGGACAACAGACATTCAATTACAATTACGTTATTTAAAACTTTGCCGCTGTGCATTAAAATCTCCATTGTATGTTTATGTATCCCTTTTTGCCAATCAGATCTATGACATTTGTAGCTATAATAGTTAGTGATTTCAAACTGTCTCTCTCAACTATAAAGAATAAGGCTAAACCTTCATTGACCTTTTCTTCTATTGTTTTTGTGTTTCTCAAAAATTCTTGTATATTTATCATTAGGAATAATCCTTTAACAAAATAATACCTCAATTTTTATATCATTCAATTATCAGCAAAATGCTTTCAGCTAAAATGATATGTGTCTTATAAGCAAAATAATAATAGAAAATAACAGAATTCTAAACTAAGATAATACCTCAATAAATTATACATTAGTAGGATTTATCACTATGAAGAAGAATGAAAGTTTGTAAAAAGTCTACCTTTGAATATTAATTTTTTTGCTTTATAGTAAATAACATCATTGGATTTGTATATATCCATGCATTATTTAAACTCTTCATTAAATTTCACACATTTAATTATTCTTTGTTCTTTTGCTATGCTATCCTGATTCTTCTCAAACAATGATAATAGCAGCTTTATTGCCACTTCCTTTTCCCCATTATAAACAATAGAAAAAACTTAACACTAAGTCCATAGAAATTTAAAACATATTGTTTCTCATTTGAACATGCATTATAAATGAACTATTTTTTCTAATAAAGGGTTGTCCATCTTTTATATACTACACTATTTAGATCCAATTTCATGAATGACATTCCATTTGTCTTTTTTCATAATGCCTTGAGACATGGACAAGGCAGAGATGATTAAGAAATAAATGAATGCCCTAAGAAAATTAATTTCAATAATGTATGAAAGCAGAAACTAGAATGCAATGAGTTGGGAATTGGAAAGTAGTTGATGAATAGAAGACAGAATGTAAAGAATGGCTTTCTAAGTGATTTTACAATGAGTGAGGAGAGTCAGTTATTTTCAAAAAGTAGCAGAAAAGAACAGGTGCTTTTGGATTCTGAAATGCCATGAGAATTGAATCAGAAATTATTTTAGTTAAAGTGTGAGGTCACTAAGTGCTTGGGGAGGTGAGAAGAATAAGGCATTAGAAGCTCTGGTCTGAGCTAGAATGTCTCATTAGAAATCCTGGGAATAGAATAATTTTCAGGATAAACAGGGTATAAGAAGGTTAATTCAGTGCGAGAGAAGCAAGGATTATTACTGTTAACTGTGTGCAGCTACTGGGAGGCCTTCCCTAAAAAAGGGGTTTGTAAAAGATATTTCTCAAAACTGTGGCAGAGGATTACTTCAAAAGAAAAATCAATGTTTTAGTTAATATAGTGCTTATAAAACACATTGTACCTGGAAAGCCATTTTGGTTCATTTCTGCTGTTTTATTTTATGCTATTTACTACCTATCACTGTCAAAGTTTTTTTTGAAAAATGTTTTACAACAATGTTTAAGTACAACTTTAACAAAGTTATGGGTATAAGATAAATGATTGGCATGATTCTTATAGCTGCCTTAATCTTAATAAGGACATGTTCTTTTCAAAGTGTCAGAAATTGTTATATTTTACCATGCTTATATTTTAAGAGTTGTCCCATCTTTTTAAAAAAAATTGTAAGTACACAAGTGAGGAACTGGCCTATATCTAACTGAAATGGCCATATGGTCTAATATACAGACAAGTTCATTCAGAGTGATACCAGAGTTTTGGGACTGATGTTAAAAATTATATATATATATATAATTTTTAACATATATATATATATAAATTCCAGTTTCTTTGAATATAAACCAAGACTAATGTATGTATAGTACATAGACAGAATTTGTGTTAACTAACATGAGTTAATACAGGTAAAGAAAGATACATTACAAATTCTAATGAGCTAGCAAAATCTATTATGTATAACATCGAATTGAAACTGAAACTGTAATGTTTTAATAGGTTTTTATTATTATTCCATTACAGTTGTCCCAATCTCCCCCTTTTGCCCTCCTCTGCCCACCCCACCCCCACAGTTAATCCCCACCCTGTTGTCCATGCCCATAATGTGTCCAATATTCCATTTACATATTTTTTACTTTATTGTTACAATATAACACTCAAAAATCCCCAAGTAACATATAAGGCATCACCTCTCTCCTGGCATTCTTGTACTTCTAAGAGGAAGGCTGGAAAATACTTATCTTTGGAGCATTAACTTTTTCATAGGTATTATTAATTGGCTATGTATTGAACGGCTACTGTGTTCAAGGGTCTTTGCTGTACTATGAACTCACCAAAATGCAGAAGGATTTATTCTCAATTTTAGAAGCATTTAATAAGTCAGTTCTTTATGACTTGGTAGGTAATACTGAGCTGGGGTTGAAGGTTGGGTCACAGGGAAAATTATTATAACTACAACTATCTTCCAGCTGTCCTCCATTAATAAGATTCCCAGACATTATGAAACACTAATCAACACCTGGCCTATTTCACTCAAAACAAACAAGCAAGCAGAAACAAAAACAAAGACACTGAAATAGAGAACAAGGGGACAGTGACCAGAAGGGAGAGGGAAGGGAATTTAAGGGGAAAAAGGGGGAGGGATTTGGAGGAACAAATAGGAAGGACACAAGGATGAGAACTAAGGGGGGTGGAAATGGGAAGAAGGTGGAGAGAACGGGGCGGGGAGGTGCTGGGATGGGAGAAATAGACAAAAACTGTACTTGAAAAATTAATAAATAAAATTTGAAAAAGAAAGAAACACTAATCAATAATACGGAACCTTGAAGTTGAGATAGGTATAAAAAAAGGTGAAAAGTTTAAGAAATTCGACATGCAAGTGGGGTTTTGTCAATGATCCTGTACATCCTCCAGAACCCCGGGGCTTTAAAGTTGCCCCGTGCCTATGGAGGTCTTTTTTGGGATGACTGTCTTGTGGCTGCTCTTAGTGCTGCTGACAGACTTCAGGCTTCGTATCAGTACAGGATCCTGGGTCTGACTGGTTTCGCTGCCTCTCTCCCCGACTCCAGTGGGTTTTCTTTCAGTATCCCCAGTGAACCTGTGCCTGGGTGTGTGGTTTGCTGGCCCTGCCACAGTGCCCCATTGCCTTGCTGGCTTGTTATTGGCCGAAAGACCCGTTGTGAAGGCAGGGTCTCTCCTAAGCCTCTTCCAGGTGCAGATGGAGTTTGCTTTCCCGCCTTCTTCAGCAGCAGTGAATCTTTGCCATGGATCCAGAGCAAGAGAAGATGGGGTTTTGTTTTAGTGTACTATTAAGGGATGCCTCTCTTAGTTAAGGATGTCTTTTCCTTAACTTTCACGGCCAAGCAGTGTGTAAATAGCTGATGAGGGAGGATGGATCTCATGTGTGTCTCTGACTCTTAACTACTCTATACTGTCAATGTAGCCCACTCTCAGCTTTCAGAAAATATAAAATTGCAACGGGTTTAGTTTCTCCTTTGCTTTAATGGCAGAGTTTCGGAATACTCTGAAAAAGGTGGAACTTAATCAATTTTCCCATCCAATAGTCACTTTGCAATAACATTTCTTTAGTTTCCCTTGACCCTCAAAGTTAGAACATGCCCCACTAAGCAGAATTCTAGTGTTAATGTTGTACGTTTTTCAAAGATCCTATAATTAAACCTAGTTTTTCCACCTTATATTCAATGGGAGAAGAATATTTTCTAATAACAAAACTAATCATATTAGATTCCTTAGAAGAAGTATATGTGTTTCTTGACGGGCACCTTCTGGAGAGATCATTTACAGGTGAATTGACTGTGAAATTTGCATAACTTGCTGAATTTATAATTAGCCCTTTATATAAACGCCAAATGCACTGTATACCTTTAGAATTTCATACTGTATTCACCTGTGTCTTTTGAAATTACAACCTAAACAAAGCCCAGAATTATACTCAGTGGGTTCACATCACAATAATTTTTTTTCTAAATAGAACATTGACAATGAAAACAAACTTCCAAGTCTTACTTCAGTAATTATTTCTTCTCTGACCTTAAAGAGGTAATGTAATCCCAATTTTCTTTTCACACAAATATTAGGGTGCTCTATCTCTCTCTAAAAAATCATGTCAATTAAGTAGGCAATGGTTGAGATCCTTCCAGGTGTGTGAACTAGTCCCTGAGTGTAAATTACATTGTACTAACTGCGTTAAAGCCACCAGTGCCTGAAATTCAGTGAATCACTGCTCTACTGCACGAAATGTTCCCCTAATGATTTGAAAGAGTCAATGTACTTCTTACATTTTCCAGCTCAAATACTAGGAGCTTTGTAATGCTTTTTACAAAACTGAAAAAGAGGTATATTACCTGTGTGTGACATGTTTTCTCACAACTAGTAGAAAAACAAAACTGACAGAAAACTTGAAACTAATTAGATATTACAATGCATCCACAGCTTTGAATTTACAAGATGTACTTTAAAGAGATTACAAAATATGCAAGTTAAAGATACTCTTTAAATTCATCACGTTGGACAGAATATCTAAAGCATAAAGTAAAGGGTGTCCCAAGACATTTGGTAGCATCTGTCAAAATACTTGCTAATTAGTAAAATCTAAAGGCAGTTCTCAGTGAAATGTACAGTAGTTATTCATACTCTCAAACTGAGAACAATTTAAGGCCTTGAAACATCACTCTATATGCTCACTGAACAGCATTTCCTTGAGACTTTCATTATATTCTGAAATGTGTTACAGTTTTAGAAAAGTACACCTATGTGATTAGCTATTCAATAGTATTTCTTTCAATTTGATCATACTAGTTCGTTATATTATTTTTTCATGATAATGAATTCCAAAGAGTTGTTGATGTAATCAAGGATATTACAAACTTGAATATAATTTAGTTTATCAGTAGTTCTTTATCTTGGTTGCAACTGTGACAACATGACATTTTAAAAATGCTCTCACATTTTTATGTTTCATGAACATACTATTTGACTTGTTTCTCCTTCCAGATAGGTGAGCACTCTGAGGTCATGCCAACTGGTTTTTCCCTTCACTCTTCATGGGTCTACTCTTACAATGCCACCTTTGCCTTTGATAAATTGCTTCACAAACCAAAATTGCTTAGCTTTTCCACTGTTCTATAAAAATGCAAAATAAATTTTACATTTTATATTCACTTGTCTCATTATTAAGCACTAAAAATAGAAATAAATAACTTTTGAATGCCGAGTCAGCTTGCATTCTTAGCATTATCTCTCAAATGTTCTGTCCCCTGGCACATTTGACGTTTGCAGACATCATCTACTCTATGAGCTAGGCAATGTACTTTCTAACATTATTTGAAATTTCTTGTTCCAAGAGATTCAGCACAAGTTTCTGGCTGCCATCAAAGAGATCAACTCTGGAAGTTCTATAGAAGGAATGATTAAGGCACAGAAGAAATAATAGAGAAAACTATGAAAAAAATCCTTGAATGTTTAGAGGTTTGTTTTTAAGCTATTGTTATGTTTTGTGTTGTATTTACATATGAATATTATGGAGGATAAGCTTTTTTTCTTTTTCCATTATAATCATCACAATAAATAGAACTGGATCTGGCATCTGTATTTATAAATCTTTGTAATATGTATTTAGATATGAATCTATTCACAATTGTGGTCTGTCAACTCTAAATCCACCCTTTATACTCTGTGATGGAAGATAACAATATACATTATTCACATGTCTTTGTCACCATGATTCCTGTTGCATTTTCCAACAGAAGTCACTACAGGAAAATTGAAAGTTAGAAGGAAAGAAGGACCTCTTTCCCTTTTTATATTCTTGCCAACATTACCCAGCATTGGAAGCTGCCCCCAGCACCAGCAGGTTGACCTAGATTTTGGGGGGAGACCTTGAAACAGCTCATTGAGACTCTAGAAATACCCCTTCCTGTGATATCTGAGTGAGAGCATTTCATAGCACTTCACTGAAGTCCTGCGGTACTAGCATATTTCTGTGACCCATTTTTCAAATACTTGAATTATACCTGCAACGAACCCTTCACTCAATCTCCTGAGTTTTGGAAACCTGATCTTTCTCCCCCCCTTTATCTTTAGGGTGATAATTCTTCCTGAAATAATGTTGCCCAGATGTCATTGTTTGCTTTCACCTGTTAGCCTTTTTGCTCCACTACATTTTCCTGTATTAAATCTGTCATTTTAAATAGATAGAATGGATCCTTTTTCATTGGCTAGTCCTGGACTGATAAAAGATTTTTAAGTTCTTTACTATGAATTCCAAAATTAATTTTCAGAAAGCTTTTGGTACTTACATTCATGCAATTAATTCATGAAGATGCATATTTCTCCATGTCTTTTCACCCATTTATCTAGTTTTAACATATATATTAATATTATGGGTTAAAAATATAGCATATATTAATATTTGTTTCATCAAAATTATTTTCATAAATGTTTTATTGACAGATTTTAGCCATTTTAGAGGACTTTTAAGTCCTCTAAATAGATATTTTGCTGAAAATAACCAGGTTCAATTTTATAAACCACAATTTTCACACATATCAGTTACTTCATTTTTCCTGATAACTCTTAGACAGTGGTAGGTACCTCAATATTCTGTTTTATATTCTAGAGATTAAATTTTCAGGTGATTGTCACATTTTATTAAATTTGTGTACTTACGAATACAAATATATTGGAATGAAAACTAACTCTAAGAACCCTCAGCATACCTACCGGCACTACTCACAACTCACTTGAAAATAGGATAATTAGAACAAATAAGATAAAAACATAAAACCATTAGTTCATTTCCACTTGCTATACCAACTCCTGCCAATGAAGATACCAGGAAAGCATTCATATACCATCGTCCCCTCTTATTTCAAGTGAAATAACTATGCATCATCTGTGCCTTTCTGCCTTTGGTATATAATCTTCCTATCTTATCATTAATGCTTTATTCATTTTTTCTAAGATATCCTAAAGAGAAAAAACTGTGTCCACACTCCTGTGATCACTATATTTATTTTCAATAAAGCTAAAGGTAGTTTTATTTTGAACACATTTTCTGATTTGGAATAGCTTTGAAATATCAGAAAAGTTTAGAAAATAGTACAAAATATTCTCCTATGCCCTGTATAACTAGTTTCTTCTTTTAATAGCTTACATTAGCATGCTTACAGGATGATAAATCTGCCTTATTTGAAAGATATGTCCTATTGTTAGTGTGCAAGTAAAAAATAAAAATGTGTTTGTATACATCATTATTGCAGGCAACAGAAATTGATTGTCTAATGAAGCAACAGTAATAATATCAGAAGTTCACAGAGTTAATAGAAATGTTAGAGAAAACACACACACATAAGACCAGAATAGAGGAAGGAAAATGTAGTGTATGTTGAATAAAAAAGGCCAAAATCTTCCTAGGAATGACTTCTAGGGAGATATCAATCATGTTAGGAGTATTCTTTGCACACTGTCGCTGGCACTTTGATTCTGTTGTTGAAAACTCAAGGTCCCACTGTTCCTAAGACCAGTAAAACAATGTTTCTTTGGGATACCAATTCCCAAATAAAATGTAAAATGAGAGAATATATACTAAATAAGGTGGCTGCTCTAACAAATTACTAAAAAGTCTAGTCACTTAAAAGAGCAGAAATTTATTTTTCTCATGATTATGAAAGTCAAAAGTCTGAAATCAGTATCACAAAGGCCAACATCAAAGCCACCTCAGGATAGAGCTGCCTCCAGAGGTTCTAGGGAATAACCGTGTTACCGTTTCTTCAAACTTCTGGTGGATGGAGGCTTTCCTTGAATTGGGGCTACCACACAGGAATCTCTGCCTCCATTGCCTTTTCTCTGTCTGTCTTGCTCTTAAAATGCATTTGATGGCATTTAGAGCGCAGACAGGTAAATAAACAAGACTTTCTCAAGATTTTTAACTTAATTACACCTTCAATGTCTTTCACATATTAAATAACACATCTTAAGGAAAAGAAACTAAATTTTTCAGAGACCATTTTGAAATTTACCACAGCTTCTGACTATTGGAACCCACATTTCAAAACCCATACCACATTACTCCTCCTATGTAGAAATAGGTTTTGTATTGTGGACAACTGGAAAATCAACTACAAGTGCAATTTAACAAATCCAATTAGAGGTATCAGAGAATCATCTCTACTGACCTTGATATATAAGTGCAATTAAAAGGAATTATACACTACAAACATTCAGTCTTAGTCATCTTAGTTTTTGACAGCTTAATCAAAAACATTGACTAAGATGTCTTTGAAATTAAACTCATTTAAGAAGAGAAAGCCAAAGATCTGGATACATGTCCCTTGAGCATTTGTTCATATACTGAGTTGTGTATTGAATAAAAATTTATCATGTTATACAGTTAAATTCCTGGTTATCTGAATTGAAAGAAGGCATTAAGCTTAACTGAGACAACATTAGGGTCAACTCTTAGAAGAAGAATGAACTAGCCACAGAATTAGGCCTATACAGACCCATGCTGACAAATTTAAATTAAACGCTGACAGGGTCAAAATAAGTGCCTGCTGAAATATTTCACACTTTAAAGGAAACCAACATAATCCAGAAACTGAAAAACATATAGAAGCTCTCAATAACTTGAGAGCAATAATCAACAAACAAAAATATTACCAGATATATGAAAAAAAGATAATACAACTTAGATTGTGCAAAGATGCAATTCAATATAAACAGACCTAAATATGATCTAATCATTGAAATTAATAGGCAAAGACTTATGAAGACGTACTAGCTTGGCAATTACTATATGTTCTGTAATCAGAATTAGTATGTATGTGTCCCATAAATTAAAAAAAATGATGCTATGAGTAAGCAGATGAGAAATCTTACTAAAAATCATCATTTTAAAACATGAAATGTTTTTTCCCTTCTGCCATCTCATGCTTTGACTTTTCTCTCATTTTTGGTAGTGGGAAACTGAATTTTGATATGTCTAGTTGTAGTTTCATTTGTCTTTATCGGACTTAATTTTAATTGAGGTTCTAAATCTGTGGTTTTGTATTTTTCTTTCAATTTAGAAATTGAAATGATTTAATTTGGAAATTATTCTATAGTGTTCAGTCAGTTGAAAGCACGTCTGCTGATTATTTTGAATCAGATATTGTATTATTTAGTTAAAATGTAAAATTATACCAAGGTTCTGGTTATAGCAGAAATACATTATAAAGGACTATGGGATTATATGGTTTTTACTGGGAGCAATTGGTGTGTTCAATCAAGACAATAGAGGCAGACAGTGATTAATCACCAATTTAAATCTAAATAAGAAATTTAGAGATTTTGAGAAATTCTTCTCTAAATAAGAAAAATAGGAGATTTTCATGAGCAACATATACAGTTATAATTATTGTTCTAATTATATGCTTTTTGTAGCACATTATGGTTTTTTAGGGAGTTTAATTACAAGTATGTGAGGAGGTGTGAAGCCAGGTTAACATCAAGAACTGGGGTTCTCCTATAGTGAAGAACTTACATCATTTCTACATAGCTATGATATAAAAAAATGATGGGTTGGATTTAAAATATGTCCTTTCCTTCCAAATAGGAAGATTTCTGGAAGTTATAAATAGGTTAAAACTGTAATTGATGAATAAAAATTAATATTACTATTACATTCTTAATTTGCCTTTACCTATAACTTCTATACTCTGTAGAATATTTTATTATGATGATTCTAATTATTTGATGCCTATAAATCTTTCCTCCCCAATAAGTATTCTCATTGAAAATCTTATAGTTTTAGCATTATTCAGTGTGATTCCTTTAAAAAAGTATATAATCTCACTATATAGTTCCACAATTTAATTGGTTTCACTGGGCAAGATTGACAATGTGCAATTGTTAAATAAGATTTCCCTCATTTAAGATTTTGGCTTTGGTGTTTATATGGAATTCTGAGGCCTTGATTTAAATCTTTCATTATATTGTGATATCCTTTAAGGTATATTGTGCTAAGTGAAATGTGCCAAATAAATCTACCTTTTAAAAACTGCAAAAAAAAAGAGAGAGAGAGAGAAGGAATTCCCTCATTCATTGGGTTTCAATACAGAATGTATCAATTCTAATGCAAATGTAAACCTCTTTTTGTGCCTTCAAGATCTGATCTCAAAGACAAAAAAGTGTATTTTATAAAAATTATCATAGTCTCCTTACTATAACTTGGAAATCTGACTATGACAAGAGTTAATTCTATATAAATGAAATAATTACATAAAGGAAATGTAACAGTGACAAAATGATATATGGATAGTATTTTACTTCAAATCTAGTTTTTAATTCTTAATTTTAATATGCCTCTAAAGCAGCAATTTTCAACCAATGTGCTACAAAAATTTTTAAAACACATATCATCTATTTAGTCTGGGGCACTGACCTCTTCCTTAGGTTGTCACTAAAAAAAAAATAACAACAGCCAACAAAATGACAGCCGTCCAGTGTAAACAAATCAAAATTATGCCTGTTTTTTAGTCATACCAGCAAAAATATACTTCTGGTGTGCCACAAAATTTTAGTTATTAACTTCTACGCGCCATGAGATGAAAATGGTTGAAACTCACTGGTCTAAAGGAAGAAGTGAAGATCGCTAAAATGTGTATGGTGCTCTTCTCAGAAACCCTGTTCAGTTCTGTCACATTCAAAAAGAAAGGTATATATTTATGACAACCAAATTATGGTCTGATATTTCAACCATTAAAGGTACCTTGCCTGCCCTGGCTGGTATGGCTTGGTGAACTGAGTGCCCACCTGCTAACTAAAAAGGTTGCTTGTTTAATTCCCAGTCAGGGCACATGCCTGGGTTGCGAGCCAGCTTCCCTGTAGTGGGTGTGCAAGAGACAACCACCCATTGATGTTTCTCTCCCTCTCTTCCTCCTTACCTTCCCTTCTCTAAAAATAAATTAAATCTTTAAAAAATATATATAAATAAATAATAATGATTCCTTTTTATCTCTTAAGTTTCTGTATATAAATGATATTTATTGTCTGGATTCAACTTAGATTCCCACTCTATCTGGTAAGTGATGCTGCATAGGATAAATACATAGATGAGGACATATTTTTCTTCTCAGGGACATGTGTTAAACTGTAATACTGTCAATGATTATGTGCATGACTCATATGTACTCCTATAGATTGAACTACTACATTTTGATGAATTATGACATAGATTTTAAAGTAATCTAAGTAAACTAAAGCTTCTAAAAACAGTTGATTTATACTATAGTGCATTATTTTAGATCTGTATTATTGATGCTTGCTTAATTCTAGATTGAATACTCAAAAATAAAATAAATTGAAACTTAAACAACACAAGAAGCCCTCAGACTTAAAAGTTACTAAATAAGACTGTTTTGGGTGGTTTTTTTTTTGTCATGAGGTTATTACGAGGCCTAAAAAAAAAAATCTCAATCTTTTTAAAGAGAAGTTTACCAGTTCATATATTATTCTAGGTCCATTGGATATTCTTGTTTTTAACTGTAATTGCTCTTCATTTTATTTTATTGACATTCTGGTCCTTAAAAGTCTCTATGATTATGTTCACTCATTAATGCTTTTAAAGTTTTTATTATATTGCTGCTTCAATTTTTACTACATGGCTCACATCAGTTTCTCCCAGTGTGGAGTTTACCCTGAGTCATAAAGATGGGAAATTGTGACCTAAACTCTAATGATGTAGAACGCTGAGCAATTCTATAGGGCTCCGTGGGGTTAATGGGGATTTGTGTACTTTTAATCAACTGCTCTAATAAACACACACTGAATGTTGTGGCATTGCGACAAGATAAATAGGCATATTAGAAGGGAAAAGATGATGGGCCAACTCACATAAATAAAATGATAAGGGGAGAGAAAGTGCTCCGGATATGTACTTCATATGAGAATCCCACTGAGTATTCACAATGTGTTCTTGGATAATGGCCATAAGTAACAATATATTTTATGCAGTATAATTAACTTTTATGTCTTTAAGGTAGAGCGTAATGATAAAGACCTGAAATAATTCATGAATAACAAAGCATAGGGAAGAGGAATTTCTCTTCCAAGGTTAGGCATGCCATTTTTTAAAAGATTTTCTTTATTTATATTTAGAGAGAGGGGAAGGAAGGGAGAAAAAGGGGAAAGAAACATCAATGTGTGGTTGCCTCTTGTGCACCCCCTACTGGGGGCATGACCTGCATCCCAGGCATGTGCCCCAACTGGGAATTGAACTGGCAGCCTTTCAGTTTGCAGGCCTGCGCTCAATCCACTGAGCCACATCAACCAGGGTGGCACACCATTTTTAAATTAACATTGAATAAAAATAACACAAATAATAAAGATCTGAAATTAAATTTGCCCCAATTTATCTTTTGACACTCATCTCAGCCTGCTTCAGACCACTGAGGGCATTGAGGCAGAGCTGCCTTAATCTAGAAAACTGAGAGGGAGGAGACCTGTTGAGAGTTTCCCATTACATGAAAGAGATCTTACATGGAGAAGAATTCTGGGCTGTCAGGTTCAGCAGGCAAAAGCACTGTGGAGAAGGAGAAATACCCACAGTGAGCTGCAGAGGGGTGAAGCTGGTGGCTTGATTGCCATGTATTTGCCACACAAACCTTGATTTTTGTCAAGGTAAAACAGATCAGTTTTAGTGTGTATGTTGTAAGTACATCTTAATGTCAAGTTTCTTTTTATCTTTTTCAATTGCTTAAGCTTAAATTAGTTTTGCATAGAGATGCATACATACATGATTTTTACATAAACATATCAGTGTAATTGTATCTTACTTTTTAAGTTATTTTTATTTTTTCATGATGTATTTTTCTTATTCCACACTCCCACTTTCCTTCCACTCTTGGCCCTTCTCCATCTTCATTAAACTCAGTATCTGAACATCCTACTTATTCTAACAACATAATGTATATTTTGGGAATTTTATTTTTATGTTCAGATAACTCTGTAGAGAGGTATACGGTTGTAAATAGGTATACAAGCATAACTACATAGGAAATAAATTATTGATATGATTTCCATTAAAAATAACATCATACATACTTTGCAGCACCTAGGGTATTTTTTATTCTTACACAACAGCATAAGATGAAATATCAACACACTACCTATATGTATTAATGCATTAGCCATAACATTTAATGTCCAGTAACCTGCTTTGTATATACCATGTTTTTTGCCATTTTCATATTGAAATGCATGTTGCCAAGTTTACCTGTTATAAAAGATCTTTCCCCCATTATAAACATGTTTCAAAAAATATATGTCAAATAATATTTTATTGATTTATATACCTTTACATAAGGCATCTTTGGTAACTATTCATAGTGCTTTTTCTCTTAGAGTTCCTGAGTTTAAAAACTTGATTAGGTATATACCCTCTATTTCTAGAACACATATGTATTTATATTCATATTTTTAAAAGCACATCTATTAATGTTAATATTAATTCTATTGTTAAATGCCTGTGAGATATGTCTATATTTTATGAAACTCAGATGGATCTGCCAGAACCATTAATTAAATAATATATTTCATATCAAAATATATTTTGATTATTCTCCCTTATAATGGAATTGACCAGATTATTAATTTCTTTCTTCCAATTTTTTAACATATTTTATTGATTATGTCATTACAGTTCTATTTTCCCCCTTCATTCCCCTCCACCCTGCACACCCCTCCCCCACCATTCCCCCCACTTTAGTTTATGACCATGTGTCTCAAGTTCTTTAGATTCTATATTTCCCATGCTATTCTTGCCCTCCCCCTTTCTGTTTTCTCCCCACCAAGTCATGAAATCCAAAGACCTACATCCAAGATTGCTCTATCCAGCAAAGCTTTCATTTAGAATGGAAGGACAGATAAAGTGCTTCTCAGATAAGATCAAATTCAAGGAGTTCATCATCACCAAGCCCTTATTACATGAAATGTTAAAGGGACTTACCTAAGAAAAAGAAGATAAAAAAGGTGAACAGTGAAAGGATAGCAAACTCACAGTCACTAAGAACCACACCTAAAACAAAAACAAACTAAGAGGACAGCTAGATCAGGAGCAGAGCCACAGATTATTAATTTCTCATTGCTTCCTTTTCAAGCTTCATGCTGATTTAATCACAGTGAGTCCACAGTCTGTTCTGCTGTTGACACATTCCCATTATTTTGCCCACATCCTTTTTCACAACAAAATGAAGCATCCTGAGAAATTATACATGCAGCTTTATTTTAGGAAGAGATTGTTCAGATTTTTAATGATACACAATTATGCATACATCAATACATAAATGAATGTGGTAGATAATCACTCAAAGGATTCCTGAAAACCTCTGCCTTCTGGCCTTTACACCCTTGTGCAATGTTTACCTCTTGAGTGTGAACTGCACCTTGTGTCTACTTTCTAAAAAGCAGGATGTGGCTATAGTAACTAAATGTCACATTTGTTTAGAGTAAAAAATGATGGGGATTTTCATCTTGCTAGTCTCCTCTCTCTCTTTCTCTTTTAGTTCTGGTTTTGAGTGAATTGAGCAGCAATGTTGGGAGTAGACCCACAAAGCAAGGAACTGATACCCGCTGCTAACGGCAAGACTAGAAATCAGCTAACAGTACTGTGTTTGTGTTGGAGGTGGAACTCCCCAGTCAAGCCTTAAGATGACTTTAGCCCTGCTTTATACCTTGTGAGGGACACCAAGTTGCAGCCTCCAACTAAACTGTGCTCAGTTTACTGACCCATAGAATCTGTGAGATAATAAATGTATGTTGTCTTAAGCCACAAAGTTTTGGGGTAATTCATAATGAAGCAATGGATAATTATCTGATTAAATATGCATTAAATTTAACTTATAATAACTTTGTTCTTATCAATATTGTAGTCATTTCTATACTTGTTAAATTTATATTTGATTTCAAAATCTTGATACTATATTTGGTTGGTTTACAACTATTTGTAATAACATGTGGTAGTGAAATATGCCCCAGCTTCATTTGGGGGAACAAAAGCAAAAAGATTTATTTACATAGAAGAAGCAACTATTTACTCTCACTTCCATTTATTTTAACTACTCCCTTGTCAAGAGTTAAAGTAAATATATTTTTGGTATGAATTTGTTTATTTTCATTGTGGAGATGTTATGGGAATTTCTGGAATTATATTTCATTTACAGACCCAAATGCTTCACATACAGTTGGTTAGTTTCTCTTCCTTAAAAATATTTATCTTAATTTTGTTTTACAACAACTCTGTTTTGAAATAAATAATACATACATTAAAATTAATTATTATAAAGATATAAGCATATAAAATCAAAATATAATAAGGATTTTATGATCTATACATTGATATTCTCTTTCTTGAAAGCCAAATTCAAAGCAAAGGTAATTTAATTTGGTAATTGGTATTTGTACAAAATAGTATTAAATCTCACAGAATAGTTATATAGTCTAGTAGAGTCTAGCTAATTCAAATGAGAAAGCAAACAGTCTTGATACTGGAAGTAAGCATATAAGCAATCTAATCGTATAATGTTTTAATTTACTCTAGTAACTAGTACAATGCTCAAAAAATAGAAGATTAAAAAGTGTAACAGTTGGCTGATGAAGCTGAGTTTACATCCACTTAGAATATATTAGGGAAATAAGCAGGTGGGAGGATTAAAGATTTATTTAGGGTGATCATGATATGACGTCAGTCAATGCATTATGTTCTGGTGTAATGATCGTCCTTTGTGGTTTAGGCTCATAATGAGGATGTATGTTCACCTTTAGCAGCGAAATCTGCTTTTGTTTGACATGGCTGGAGTGACTGACCTGATAGTTTATCAGTTGGCTGGGGAGAGGGTGTTGACTGTGGTAGAAGTGAGTGGTCTCAGATTTGTTGAAAGGTTGGCATCTGGCTGAGAAGAATTAGAGGATTTCTGTAGTTTCTGCCACTGATGACTTTACAAAATGTTAGTACACAACGGAGGGGTGAGAAGCTCACAGGGCACTGGCCACAGAGAGGGCTTAGGTCAGACAATATGTCAATTAGTTATTTAGATGTAGGCTATAATTTTAACGTAAATGTCATACACACTATGTGCAGCATTGTTAAAAATAAAGAACTTAGGTATAAAAGCATATCAGGTTGATTTCAGAAAAAATGTACAAAATTAGTTGTTAATGCTAATACTTACATAACATGCATATAATGTAATAAAACTACTTTAAAAAGAGAATTATAAAATAATATATTCATATTAGAGAAAAGAAAACACCCACTTATTTGGAAAAGGGGGACAGAGTGATATATATATATATTTTTCAGATCATTCAGTATAGGGCTTATTCATAACACTTATTAAATTAATCAGAATAAATCACACTTTAATGGAGTTAATTTGACATGCATCACAATCAAGATTTTTCATTGAATATAGTTGGTAAAAGTTTTATTAATTTTTTCTGTTTAATTACCCTATTTTCATATTTTTTAAAGTAGAAATTTTCAGTTTTTCAGAAGACTTTGTATATATCAAAGAAGTATTTTTTTCTGTTGTAAATTTTTACTAAATTCTATGATGTCTCCATTACAAACATAAACTAGTAAAATTGAGTGAAATAAAGATTATGGAACTTGCCTCATAATTCAAAGAAAATACTTCCAACAAAAGGTGAAGGACAGCATGTGAATCCAAGACAAATATCACAACAAACATAAGTGAAAATGTTACCATGGCCAACGTTCATAACTCCATCTAAATAAATTATTCCTTCAGTCTTAAATTCTACTAGGAATAAAGACTTTTTAAAGCTAGTTTAATTGTAGTTAGAAATATGAGTACAGAAAACTTTTTGTTGATAAAGGAACACCATAGTATGTATTGATTACTGTAACATACTAATTCTGAATTCTTTATAACACATTCTGTACTTCTTCCATAACATCTGTACATCACCAAATATTAACTGATTTTTTTATGTTGTACCAGACAAGCTCCTGGTTGCCTGGAAGATACAAACTAAATTATCCAATTCATAACAAGGAACAAATATAATCATATAATCAATTCTTCATCTCAGATTTCCACTGGTGGTTATAGGATAATTGAATTCAATACCATGAAAATCATTTTTTCTATTTCTGTGTCCATCTGCCATCAATGTTTACTTATGTGTGTTCAATTATGGCTAAATTTAAAATAAGTACATTTCACAAAACTTGTCTCACATTTGTTTTTATTTCAATATTGTTCTTAACCTTCTATTTACAGTGATTTCAACCTTTGTCAAAATTTTGCAACTTTAAAAAAGCACTTCAAAACTCCTCTTAAATACCAATTCTTGTATGACTTTCTTTCCTGAGAGTCTTTTATAATCAAATAAGTATCTAAAATAAAGATGCATGAAAGCCTATCTAATAGAAAAGAAAAAAAAAGATGAAGTACATACTAAGACAAACTATTTATACATTACATATACAATAAAAACTTGTGTTTTGAAAGTGTAGAGAACACAGAACTTAAGGCTAATTTTTAAAAAATTCAATTAGAAAATTGGTATAAGCCATGAACAGATATTTCACGGAAGAGGATATACTGATTTTATCTAAGCACATGAAAATATAGCCAACTTCACTGGTCATTAGGAAAATTCAAATTAAAACCACACCCTATATCACTACATACTGATCAAAATGGGTAAAATTAAAAATCACGATGACACTAAATGCTGGAGATGATGCCAAGAAAATCTGCCATCATATAGTGCTGCTGGGAATGTGAAACGGTACAGTTACTGTGGGAAGCAGGTTGGCAGTTTCTTAAAAATCTAAATGTACAACTCCTGTACAACCCAAAATTTCACTATAGTCACACAGCTTAATGGTGAATATGCTTTCTGAGAAATGCATCTCTAAGTGACTTAGTCACTGTGCAATCATGGAGTGCACTTAAAACAACCTACATGGCTATTGGTGACCTACCCATTCTGTCCTCAAATGAGAAAAAGAAGACTTTATGCTTCAAGGTAAACAAATCTTCTCTGTGAAAGAGATAGGTCATCCCCTTCTTCCAGGTACAGGCAGGGAAAACAAGTATAGATTTCCCTTACAAATATGAACGTCTTTCCCAAACCTTGTACTTGCTTCCAAAGCTTCCCCATGTCTGCTGTTTCTTAAAAATCAACCCATTCAAACTACCCCTTTATCCCAAAGAAACATATTTTAGGGTGACATATTCTGCTCCCTAAAACTCCTGGGCTACAACCCTGTACAGCATAACACTGTACTGTATTACTAGGCTGGGGTAACATGGCAGTGTGGTAACACAACCCATTACACATTGTATTTGGGTAATGGGTTGTGTTACAACATGACAGGGGTTAGGATCTTACCATGCATTAGGATTTCTAAGCTCAATTACAATTTTGTGATACCACACTCCTAATCATTATTAAGCATACAGTTCTATGGCTTTAAGTACATTTACATTATTGTGCAATCTAATCCCCATTTATTTCTAGAATTTTTTGTCATCCCTAACTGAAATGGTACATCTATTAAACATTAACTCCCCACTATCACCTCTCCCCAGCCTCTGGCAACCACCATTCTACTTTCTGTCTTTATGAATTTGACTACTATAGGTGTATCATATAGATGTAATTATATAACATTTGTCTTTGTGTGACTGAATTATTTCACACAGCGTGACATCTTTAAGGTTCATAGACGTTGTAGCCTGTGTCTAAATTTCATTCCCTTTTAAGGCTGAGTAATATTCCATGACATGTCCCTATTATAATTTGTTTATCTATTCAATCACTGCTTAAAATTCTTGCAATAAAAATAATTAGAACACATCGGTAGTTTTCAATTTTTAGGGACAGAACTAGGAGTGTGAAGGAAATGGGCTCACTTATAAAAAGGCAACCCGAGGGGTCCTTGCAATGATGAAATTGTTCTCTACATTTTCTGTGGTGGTAGGTACACAAACCTACAGAAGTGATAAACTGCATAGAACTAAATATGCACCTGTGTACACTGAAAAACACATGTAAAACTGCAAAAATATGAACAGGATCAAAGTTGATATCCTACTTGTTATTCTTTGCTATAGTTTTGCAAGAGTTTATCATTGGAGGAAACTGGGTAACCTGTGCATGGGATCTCTCTGAATCTATAATTACTTCAAAATAAAATAATTAACTAAAAATAAAGAAGCTCAAATGTTTCATGTATTTTGCTAACAGCATAGGCATTTTTAGTTACAGCAATGCATGATGTATTTGATCATGAAGATTGTTTTTATCCCATAAGACATGGGATAAAGTTTCCCAGAAAAAAATAGTTGAGTGCAAATTAAAAGAGAAGGTATTCAAGTGAACAATGAAGTCAAAGTGATTGAGGTTGTCGCAGGAAAAGAAATAAAGTAGTACAGGCATCAACTGAATTCCCCAAAAGAGGAGGGAGTGGTCTGCATTGTCCTTAAGTGAGTGATCAAGCAAAATAGGGAGTAATAAATAAAAATGTGAAACAGGAATACCATAATTTATAGAGATTATTTTGAGTTAAATACCAAAGATGTTTGACCTATATCTTGAAAGCCCTGAAGAGTTATTAAACAATTGTAATGAATAAATGAGTTCATTGTATTTGTATCTTTGAAAAGAAAAAAAGGAAGATAATATTAAAATGGGGTATATGTATAAATGACACACGGACAGAACCAAAGGGGATAGGATTGAGGTTGTGAGCCCAGGAAGGGTGGGGTGGGGTGGGGTGGGGGAGATTGGAGGGGGGAAAATGGAGACAACTATACTTGAACAACAATAAACAAATTCAAAAAGAAGCTTATTCTATTCCAAAACTGAAGAAAATATATTAAAATGGTGTAGAGTGAAAAACTAGAAGATCAGAGAAGGAGCTATTGAAATGAAGCATCGTGACATTATACCTAGACTAAAATAAAGCCACTGGAGAGAGGAAGTCAGGGAAAAAATAAAGTGGAATCAATCTCCGAGGGAGAGTCGAGGAGCTCCTTTCTACTCCTCGTAGAAAGAAGAGAAAGACTGAAAGTGGGAAATTATAGGTCATAGGACACAACCTGAGGAAAGAAAGGAGCACAGACTGACAGCATCGTGCTTCCTGTGTCCAGCTGAGCACGTTCATATAAAAGATGGAGCAGGCAGCCTAAAGCTGAATCTGGAAAAAGCTGCATTTAAATTCTCTTAAAGCACATTTATGCTTAGAAAGAAATAATTATAAGAATTCCCTTTATATTTTTGATATGTAGCTTTCTTAGTAAGTCTAAACTAGGACGTGTTACAATTTTTTCTGTCTTCACTGGAGACATTGCCAGGATAAGCTGAGACACAGATACAGTGATAAGTGCCAAGAAGGCAGAAAGTTACAGGTGGCTCAGTCCCTTACTAGTTAAACCATATAAAATTGCCCCTGTTAAAAACAAAAGTCAAAAATGTAAATTTCCTATTATTCCATATATGCATAACTTCTTTGAACTCTGTTTCTTAATTTTTTTAATTCAGTTAAATATATGCTTTGTTGTAAAGAGTAAAGCTAAGGCAATATTAGCATAATGCTTGGGATATCTAAAGGACTAAAAAATAATAGCTATTTTATTAATTCAGGTATATTTCTATACTTATTTCACTGTGCTTTACAAACTGCCATTTAATCTCTTCCAGGATTAATTTAAATGCAAATGTTGCATTCAGATGTTAGCAGTTGCATATTGGAAAAAAAAGGTTACAGCTTTGAAATAATGATAAATACTCTATTAACTTTAATTGTTATTTTCTAGGAAGCATGCAAGAGAGTGTGACAAGAACATTACTATAGGCAAAGGTCTATTAGCCAACAAGACCAATAAAATTATACCTCTTGTCAAAAATTGGAAGGGCCAGTAATTATTAACAAGCCTAATAAAGAATTACAGTATTAATTTAAAAGTTTATTTTTATTCACTTGTGAACCTTGGGCTAATTCCAAAAGTCACATGAAAGAAATGGAAAAACTGCTTGTCTAATCTCCTTGCTCACTTTATGCATAATAAGAATAGGGTTAACTCTGTAGTCAAGAAATCAATTAGGCAGTGCAAACACTATTTTAATTTAGAAGAAGTATGTTTCTGAAAGTTTGTACTGTTGTTAATTTAATTCTTTCCTTCTCAACACTTTGTACAGTTACAAACGCACCCTCTCTCTTTCTACCAGTTGCAAGATTTCTACTAAGGTTGTAGGGTTTTAAAGTACAAGGTAAAATTAACTAGCATTTCTATCCATTCTTTTTTATTACATTAGACTACATGTGTTAACTTTCAATTTAACTATTTATCTCAAAAATTAATTTGGGAAAATCTAGAAATAAAAAACAGTCATATAAAGCTCAAAAATACTGTCTGGTAGATAAAACTGACTCATTAATTAAATAGTCTGTAACTTAGCCCCTGTATAAAAGCTAAAAAAGAAAAAAAAGTAAAACGTGGAAGTAGAGGCAAGGTATTATTTCCATATCATCTAAATTCCTATGATACATGTGATCTACTCCATATCGATATTTATACACCAAGGCACCTAGTTATACATTATCCACAGTAACATAGCACTCAGATAATATTATCTGATACCCAAAAATACACTATATTGGTAATAAACTTCTTACATTTATCGAGGGGTTACTATGCACTGGATATTACTCCACACGGTTTTCAGCTAAAAAGGGGCACTTTAAAGCCATAGTTACTGTTGAAGAAACTAAGAAATACAAAGAATTCAATATCACTACTACCATATCATCACAACAGGTGTTCAGATCTGACTCCCAGAAGTTTCTCCAACCCATTACTCTCTGTCTTATCATGTGGTATGTATCTTTCTCACAGGGGTGACCAACCCACAACCACTGGCCACATGCAGCCCAGGATGGCTGTGAATGAGCCCCTAAACAAAATCATAAATTTACTTAACACATTATGAGGTTTTTTGTGATTATGTGCCACAATATATTTAATGTGTGGACCAGACAACACTTCTTCCAGTGTGGCTCAGGGAGGCCAAAAGTTGGACACCCTACTACTCCAATGACAACACCTAAAATACCAACATCCTCTACATGTTCAATCTGTTCTTCATTTAAAGAAAAACGATCAGCCCTGGATGCTGTGGCTCAGTGGATTGGGTGCCAACCTGAGAACCAAAGGGTCACTGATTCTATTCCCAGTCAGGGCACACGCCTGGGTTGTGGGCCAGGTGTCCAGTGAGAGGCATGCAAGAGGCAACCACACTTTGATATTTCTCTCTCTTTTTCCCTCCCTTCCTCTCTCTCTAGAAATCAATTAAATCTTAAAAAGAAGAAAATGTAAATTATAAAAAAAAAGAAATGACCATAGATTTTTCAAGATATTTACCCTTGCAAGTTAGGCACCTGCCTACACATTAACTTGAGGGATATTTATAAACATTGTCACACAGCCCATAAAATATTTTGTCTACCTTATATTTTCAATTATGACAAAAACTAAATGTTAAGATAGTAAAATATGGCAATATTCCTTCAGTTTTGTAGAAAGTAACTTGCAACATATTTTCTCCAAAAATATTGACTGTGTTAAGAGTTTTTAAAAATGGTAAAGTTAAATATAAAAGATAAATTTAAGTTTCCAGCACTCTGAGGGTGAAATAATCTTTACCATCCTTTGCTATTTTTCTTCTGACTGTGACTGCAAGACGGCCACTGTAAGGTGGAGAGACAGTACCATCTATGCAAAATCATTAAAATTTCTTACTTTGTCTGTTGGGGAACATCATTCCCCTGCCAGTCCTTTTTATCTCAGTACAAAGTTTTTGTAATTGCCTTTTCAAAATAATAAGTTATTGCGACACTGTATGTGTGCTCTAAATCATTGCCTTTAGTGTTAACAACAAGGACTACAAGAGTACTAATTATCGGTTTCTTTGGAGGTTGGCAGGAATTCACTAAGTTTATTATAGTGGAAGGATTTAATTTGGGCACATGTCCAAAGAAAACAAAACATATTTTGCTTGTTATTTTTAGTAACACCACACAATAAAATCAATTTTCATAATATAATATTAAATAGAAAGTATATGTATAATAGTTCATGTATATGAATCTATTGTAAATTTGTTTTGTTATATATAAAACATTTTTAAAGGACTCTCTCAAAATAGAAATTGAAGGAGTAAATGAGGACATATTTTCTTTCCTCCTCTCTTTTCTGTTTTTTTAACTTCCTCATACTTGGTGAGACTTGGACTCTCAGGAAAGAAAAAAAATCATTATTTCCCCTGACTTCATCTTAGTGTGATTGATAAAAGAAAATGAATACATTATCTTTCATCAGTTAGAGAGAAGAATAATAAAATGAGATTTGAAGCAAAAATAAGGACAAAAACAACCAGTTTGCTACTCTGGCCCAGTGATTGAAATATCTGTTTCGTGAGTGCTAAATAAAACATGAAACAGAGCAGGAAGAACAGTGGTACCCATGGGTGTCACGGAGGCTGAGCAGCAGGACTGATCTCTCCCCACCACCCGCTGTGGTCTTCATCGTGGCCCCAGGCTGCAGGCCGGTTGAGAGTGCAAGTACAAAATCCCACCAAGTTCTTTCAGAAGTAAATCAAAAAGCGAGCTGCGCTTCATCGATTTAAACATATTTGTGTAATATATGGTCTTTCATTCCAAGAAATTTTAATATCTTTTTTCCTGTGACAAAGCCAGATATTCTCGTCAATGTTTTATAAAAAGAAGACCATTTTTGGGTGAAACTGACTTATTTTTCTTGGATCATTTAACACTAAAGCCCTGTTAAATGACCATACATAATTCTACAGTTGATCTATAGGAAGAGGTACAATTCTTAGGGATTTGTATTTGTTTTATCATTTTGAGTGAAAAGAGCAGCTTCCATTTTTGTTGTCCACTTCAAAATAGCACCAAAATTTGTAGATATTAGAAAATATGTATCATAAATCATGAACATAAAGGAAAATTATCCTGAAATCAAAATAATTTGCACTTTAGAATCTGTTAGTTTCCTACCAGACATAAATTCTTCCTTAAATATTTATGTTTTGAAAAATACTTCTTCAGGTAAAGAAGCCCCAACATGAACAATTTATTTTGCTACAGATCTAAATATATCTCTAAAATATGTGTAATAATGCAAACAGCATGCTCTCAAATTTTGATTTGATTTTTAATTGAGGGTTAATCATCAATAAGAAAATTAGCAATGTTGTTATTACATCTAAACTTAAAAAATTAATTACAAATTCCTAATCTTTACATTATTTTGGTCATGTTTTTTATTAATAGAGAAGACTAAACCATAGCAAGGCTAACTTGTTCTAGGTTTTTAAACTAAATCAAAACTGAAACAAGCTGTATTTGATAAATTGAAAAAAATTAATTGATCTCCTCCGTTATATTGTATCTTAATACTCTTCTGCACGTTATTAAGTGCAATAGATAGTCTTATTTGTACTTTCCCTGGAGCACCCTGAATCTTTTCTGAGTACTAGTCAAAATAAGAACACATCATTTGTTTAAGAGAGAGATCCAAAGCCAAAATATCTGAATTTATCTCAATCTGTTTCTTTAGAATTGCTGGTAATTTGTTTGAAATTAATCTACCAAATTTAGTTATGTATTCCACTCTGATGCCTGTAACTTGGTTGCCTATTTGTCACAAAACTATTTGTATTTTTCTTGAGGATAACTAGACAAAGCTAATGAAGGCTTCATAGCACCTGCCATATCATCTCAGTAGGAAGAAAATGTCATGACCTCCATGGGTATTTCTGAGTGAAAATCTTTTCCAATCAAGATTTGTATTTGCGTGTGGAATATGCAATATTATGACCAGCTTTGAGCTTTTGAGCCATGTTAAATTTCAACACTTCAACATAAACTCATGGAAAAAAACAGAATGCAACTCCCCTAATGCTCTCTCAGGGTCCAGAAAAGAAAAGATTATTTTATTCTTTCTCATTATCCACTTTGTGTGTGCCCTGGTGTAAGTGCTTAGTCAAACAGCAAATTTTTTCACCTGTATTTGTCTCTACACATTGTTCATAGTTCATGTACATTCTACCTTACTGTAAGAAAGTCTCACCACCAAAAGAATGGGCCTTACCAGTTCACATTTTCTACATTAATTGGCCATAATGCAGCTTTTCTCCATGACTCTAGCCCAAGATAAGACTTTGCAAACATTTTAGGATATCATTATAATTTAAACTGCTCCTGGACTTACTACTAAGATTAGAAAAATAGATTTATTTTTTAAAAAAGGCATCAGAAGATGACATCCAACAGATACCAATATTATTTATCTGTGCCAACCTTCCAAAAGCCAAATTGGCTGTCACCAACCTAATATAATAATAATAAAATAATAATAATAATAATAATAACAATACACAATCTCTCATTTAGCCATGTTTTACTATGTTACAAGGATTGTTTTAAATAAGCTCATCATATATTTTCTTTCAACCTATGAATATAATACTCCTTTTGTACAGATTAATGAAAAAAAACACTAACAATTCAGTGAGATTAAACCATTTTTCAAGTTAGTAATTGGTATAAGCAGGATTCAAATACATGTGTTTGAAAGTCTTAAACTGCCGTTTAAGTAGCAGTCAGTGTTAACTGAAAATAGATATTCCTCATAGTTATATACATTATAAATTGGTAGAAAGCATGGCAATTTGGGTATCTCCACAATATAAAATAAAATAAATATTTTATGCACTGTGTGTAATTGCAAAACATTAGTATGCCATGCATTAGGGTTATCAATGAAGTATTTTTCAATAAGAAAAACAACATGATACACTACAATGGAGTTACTTATGTCTCTGATGACAGAGAAAGATCTTCAAGAAACATTTTTACAAAATCAAGACTGGAGAAAAAGAACAGTGATCTCTGAAAGACAGGAAGCAAAGAAGGTGAGCCCTACATTTGCTTGAGTTCACTGACTGAAGAATGTTTCAAGGCCCTGCTGCAGAGACATTGAACCCTGGGTTGGAAAGAGGAAACTGGATGTTTGAGGAGGCCAAGGTAGTCAGTTATGAGAGAAGAAAGAGCAGCGCAAGGGAAAACCGTGGAGAGCTGTTACTATCACCTCTGCTGGGGAAACTGGGATGAGCACAGACAAGGATCAGCTAGTGCACAAAAACTGGCTGAGACTGGGGGAAATGAAAATCCATCTGAAGAGACTAAAGTAAATAATACCCAGAGCTCAAAAAATAGTTGTGTGGCACAGCTCACAAACTGTGGGATATCTGATACAGTGTACAGAACTGCTTTACCACAACTGTGAGGGATGTTAGCCCAAAACACTGATCTCATTTCAACTAACAATCCTCAAAATCTGAGAAGGATCGAACTATTTCTATATAATTTAACAAAATGCTATAGGAAAGCTCAGAGATAGTTATAGGAACACAAATGAAATTCAAAATGGCTTTTAATCATAAATTAGCAGGCACTCAAAAAAATCCAAGAAAATACAGCTCATACTTTACAAGATAAAGGACTGAAACAAATCTGGAAATGAGACAATGATCTAATGAGAAGACAAAGGCATTAAAAGTTACTTAACTGTATTGTGTATGTCCAAGAACTTAGAAGAAACCTAAAACATATATTATAGGTATGGATGATATTTTTTACAGACCCAATGAGGTTGAAATATTAAATATGAAAACTATAAGGTCTCAGATGAAAATTAGAATAGTTAAAATTGATATCAGATTTAGATACTGCAGAGAAATATAATAGTGAACTTAAGATACGGCAATGGAATCAATCAACAAAAATGAGCAGTACTAGTGAACTGTGGGACAACTTCTAGTGGATTGTGTTTTGTGAAATAGGAGTCAGTAAAGAAGACTAAAAGTGTAATATGGAAAATACTTGTTGAAATATGGTAAAGAAATGTCTAAATTTGATGAAAATTATAAACTCACAAATATAAAAAGTTAAATATTGGGAACCCTAGTGAACTGTTGGAGGGAAAGCAAGTGGTAGAAAACAGTGTGGAATTTCCTCAAAAACTGCTTTTTGACCCAGAGATCCCACTGCTGTGATATATCCTAAGAATAACAAAACACCGATTGGAAAGAACATATGCACCCCTATGTTCATAGTGGAGTTATTTACGATGGCCAAGATCTGGAAACAGCCCAAGTGCCCATCAGAAGTTGAGTGAATGAAGAAGCTGTGGTACATTTACACAATGGAATACTACATAGCAGGAAAAAAGAAGGAAATCTTACATTTTGCAACAGCATGGATAAACATGGAGATTATCATGTTAAGTGAAATAAGCCAATCAAATGCTACATGATCTCACTTATATGTGGAATCTAATGAACAAAATAAACTAACAAACAAAATAGAAATAGTGGCAAAGATACATAGAAGAGTACGACAGATATTAGAGGGGAGAGGGATAGCAGACTGGAAGAAAAAAGGTAAAAGGATTAGTCAAAGAATATATATGCATGGCTCATAATCAGAAACAACAGTGTTTTGAGGGCCAGAGGTAGGAGGGGAGCAGGGGTTAGGTGGAGGTGGGCCAAGGGGGAAAATGCAGGACAATCTTAATACCACAAAGAAGAAAAAATAAAGAAAAACATGTCAACATTTAAATATCTAATCACAAAACTTCAAAATAAAAGAAGGCAAATATAAAAGTGTACATACTGAATTATTTCATTCCTATAAACTTGAAGAAAATGCATAGTGACAGGGGCTAGAGGTAGACATTACAAATGGGCATGAGGATATTTTGGGAACTAATAGATTATTTCATTGTCTTTATTATAATTGTGGTTTTGTAGGTTCATGCACATCAAAACCTACCAAATCGTGCACTTTAAATATGTTTATTAAATGTTAAATATACATGAATAAAGTTGTTAAAATTTCAGTAGAGATTATCTGGGAAAAAGATAAAAAGCTTTATTTTATGTGTGTGTGTGCTTGGTATCTGTACTCTCTGGTCTTTTTTAATAGCTATCTCTTTCTCTCTTATACACACATGCCCATATATAGGTACATACATTTAAAATGAGTAATTACTAAACAGAGTTCTGGTGAAAACATACATACAAAGAAGATATCAAAAAAGATGCATGTCTGCAGAACTGGGTGCAAAGAATAGAGCAAATTTATTTTCTGAGAAAGCTATTAAGGTAATTCCAATAAGAATGAGGTTTGTGAAATATTAGTGTGAGCAAGGCAGACTATGTGCAATATGAATACATTGAAATCTTCCTTATCACTACTTAGAATTATTAGTAAAATAGTATGAGAGGTACTGGAGTTAAGATGGATTATACTAAAAATCATTCAAGGGACCATATTTATCTTATAAGAAACTAGCTTTAATAGATATAGTGTTGCCCACAAATGGAATTTGATAGAAAAAATAATCACATGAAACTATTTGCACATAGTGAGTGAATTCAGGGATGCTCAACATCTTGCAAAGTAGGCAACAGTTGTCCATAACATAAATATTTACTTCTGACATCATCTTCAGGTGACCCACTTGATAATCATGATTGTAAAATTATATGTAACTAGAGCCTAAATCTACTTAACATATAAATGTAAAAGCTTTGTGTTATAATACCTGATTTTAACATGCCCTGTGATTTCCACAAATACATTTACTATTAAACTTTAAAAAATAATTTTTTATATCTCTAGAAAAAATTTATTAAGAATCACCTCCCATCTTGCAAATATAACATTATTTATGGCAAAGTGGTGTATGATATTAAATAACCAATACAGTACAATGGTATTATATATATATATATTCATAGCTGTAGCCATTCACACTGTCTGTTATATATTCCATATTTATATTTTGTTACACAGTAAAATTTTGTGTAGCTTGAGTAAAAGAGGCAAAAATCTTCATTTAAAGGCTTAAAATTTAGTTTTAATACTCTGCATGCATGAAGGTACTAGTGTCCTACTCTGCTAAAATTTATTCTTTACTAATATTACAATAAGTCCATTAAAGATGGACACTTTAAAAATGAACATGCTAGTATATTATACACAAATATTATTTCCTATATTTATTAGAAATATTGAAGCAATGTTATTCTCTCAACTATGATTTAAAACTCTTACAATTATAATAATGTTCTCATTGTATTGTCTCATTTTTTTGTTGAACAAGATGAATAATAAGAAAAAGTTGTAAGCCACATGATATTAGAAAATAATAAATCTTACCAGCTGCACAATACATTATTAATATGGTGATGGAAAGAAATCTAAATGAAATAATTTATTCTACTCCATTGGGCAATGACATGGTTTCATGAAGAATCAATGGGATAGAGAAAATGTTGAAAATCAGCTGTGTAATGAACTGTAGTGAAGCAAATTTTCATTATAAGTAGATGAAACCACACTGCATGATAATGAAGATTGACTACTTGCATCTGTAATCTGAGAAAAGAAAAACTGTGGAGAAAAAGACAATTCTAATATTTATAAGAGTGACTCAATAAAGTTTTTCAATGAGTAAAATATTTAATGTGTTTTTTGGAAATATATTTTTAATCAATGTGTATTAAAATATCAGTTATGGTGATCAGCATCATGGATGTTGGACATCATAAAAAATACATCAGGTGTTTTTAATAGTCATTATATTAATTATTAGTAACATTTAGACTCTACAAATCAGAGAAAAATAGAAAAACAAACCAAATAGAATTATCAATGCCACTAATGTATTAAAAATAATTTATCAAAAACTCTTCTTTTAGGCTGTGAAACAAAATTTTAAAAAGCATTTTTAAGTGTTTTAGGAGCAATATGAATTTCAAAAGAATCATTTAAAATTACTTTTCAGTGTAGTATTTTTATTCATTCATTAAAAACATTGCAAATAAATTATTGCTAAATTTTATGGCATATTTGAGTGTATGTATAAAATTGAATGAGCATTTTTATACCAAAAAGAAGTAGAATTACTTATCAATATGAAGATATTTCTTCCAGAATTTATAAATTATCTTAAATTTTAAATTTTTTTGTTCTCAAAGGGTTTTCAGTTTCTATCATTTCATTTTTTTTAAAAAAAGAAATACTTATTAATTTAAATATATATGGCTTTTTTGATACTATTACTTTATAATTAGTAGGTTAAAAGATTTCTCTTAACGTACATGATCAGATTGGGTACTTAATGCATTTGATGTCTGTGTAGCACATCTTGGCCAAAACTCAGAAAGAGTTAGTTGAGCTGTGTTGTAGTTTAATTTCTGTAAAAACAAAAGCAAACTAAGAGGACAGCTAGATCAGGAGCAGAACCATAAAAATGAAGATCACATGGAGGGTTAGCAACAGGGGAGTGGGAGAAGGAGAAGGGGGGAGAAGGTACAGAAAATAAGTAGCATAGACGGTAGGTAGAAAATGGATAGGGGGGAGGGCAAGAATAGTAGGGGAAATATAGAATCTAAAGAACTTGAGACACGTGGTCATAAACTAAAGGGGGGGAATGGTGGGGGAGTGGGTTTGCAGGGTGGAGGGGAATGAAGGGGGGATAGAACAACTAATGGCATAATCAATAAAATATATTTTTTAAAAAAGCTTTTAGATACAGCTGAAACTTATACACATGCTTCTTTGCAAAACGTCAACAACAAACATTTGTTTTCATTTCAGTTCTAAATATATCATTTTAAACAAGTTTTAGTAAAGTGTACAATTACAAAAAAAGCATTAAAATGAGCAGCGGTCATGCAATAGGATATTTGAGTTTGCTTTTTAATATTGTTCAATTACAGTTATCTGCATCCCCCCCCATGAGTCTCATTTTAAAGGACAGCTTTAGAACAGGTTCTTCCTGGTTCTTTTCTGTGTGAGGGAGCATCTTCCTGGATGGAAGAGTTCTTGGGTCTTTTTTCTTTTTCTTTTTTTCCCCACATCACTGTCCATGTTCATGGTCATTCACGCATGTTCTTTGACTAGTAGCTTCTCCTTTGTTTCCCCCCTCTAAACTCCATTCTTGACACTGTTAGTCTGTTCCATGTCCCCATGCCTCTGGTTCTTTTTTGCTTCTTAGCTTATTTTGTTCATTAGATTCCTCTTACAAGTGAGATGGTATGGTATTTATCTTCCACTAGTTCACTTATTTCACTTAGCATAATATTCTCCTATTCCATCCATGCTGTCACAAAAGGCAGGAGCTCCTTCTCTCTCTTTCTGCTGCATAGTATTACATTGTGTAAATGTGCCACAAATTTTCTGATGGATACTTAAGCTGTTTCCAGCACTTGGTTATTTTAAGTAGTGCTGCTATGAGGATAAGGAAGCATTAAGTTATTCCGAGTTGGTGTTTGGGAATTCTCATGGTATATTCCCAGCAGTGGGATTGCTGGATCAAAAGGCAGTTCCACCTTTAGATTTTTCAAGAAATTCCATACTGTTTTCCACAATGGCTGCACCAGTCTGCATTCCCACCGACAGTACACTAGGGTTCCCTTTTCTCCACATTCTTGCCAGCACTTGATTTTGATCTCTGACTTTATTTGTTGAGTTAAGCTCTTCCCTTTTCACTTTAAGTCAATCTAATTTTCTTCAGTTATTACATTAGCCCAAAATACCTGTTCCATAATCTATAGAAGTTAAGATCAATTTTGTGGTTCTCAACAATATTGAACATATCAGGTGGTATATCTTCCAGGATGCAATATACATACTGAATTAAAAACCTCTGTAAGTTATTGTATCTCCCAAATGAAAAATACATATGTTTGATAATTAAAGATGGAAGCTGAACTGACCCCCACTTACCATCGCTCTCAAAACTCACTGGGGAATTTTGGCTTTTTGCTCTCACAAACTCATGCTCTGCAAAGTTATAGCTTTTTACCCAAAGGGAACATTTTTTCACAAGAAGTCATAACATCAGTCCCACTGAACAGTAAGTTTTGGCTGCCACACAGGTACTTCAGGTGACTTGCATCTGGGGACCAGTAGACCAGAGCAGGAGTCAGCATCTAAAAGGTAATTGACTCTGATTATCTCAGGGAAGCTAGGGCTCAGGTACCCAATGGGGGCAGGACATGCGTAGCTACCCTCCAGATCAGGGGTGTCAAATCATTTTCACTGGGGGCCACATCAGCCTCGTAGTTGCCTTCAAAGGGCCAAATGTAATTTTAGGACTGTATACATGCAACTACTCCTTAACAGTTAAGCTAGAACTTGGCATTACCACTGGGTAGAAACAAGGCATCCTGCAGGCCTTGTGTTTGCCACCTATGCTCCAGATAATCCACTTTGGTGCTGATTGGTACACATTTTCCCCTTTGTAACTGTAAATGAACACCTCATTGACCTCAGCTTAAGAAGGACATGGTGATCAGGGTTTCTGAATGCTTAAGGGAGTGAAGTCCAGGTCAAAGCACCAGAGAAGCCACTGATGCTGGTGAAGGTAGAAGCTGAATGCAATAGAGAACACAGATGATGAGTAGTTCATAGAATGGACTTCAATGGGAGCAGAGATGTGTTACCTAAATCTGCCTCTGAGGGGAGGACCTGGTGCCCTAGCTCTCAGCACAGACTGCCACTTTCTGCTTCTTCAGAATTGCCTCAGCTTGTCCTTTCAAGGCGGGGCACATCCAGTGATGGTTCAGGTGAAAAGGCTGATAATCTGTGATGAGCCATAGATACACCTACACTTTCTGTAAGGTTGGCAGATTGTTTTCAGGCCTATATTGAAAACAGACTTCTGCCTTTTCCCAAATCTACTTCTTTCCCTTTCCTTGCACAGATACCTATGGCTGATTAATAATACCGTGCATGCCACACTCCACCTTGGCATCTGCTTCTGGAGAACTCAGCCCACAAAAGTGTTCTTAATGAAATGAGGGCCATTGATACCCACTTTCACTGCCTTCTCCCTCATCATAGTACATCATTGATACCCACTTAGCTGCAGTCTCCTTCATCATAGCACTCATATAATATGGAATGCGGGCACATGCAAACTCTCTCAGCTGCACCCAATGCATACCTATTATAACATAACTCAATAATTATTCAAGTAGAGAAGTGTTTGCATTGAAAAAGAACTCTAATTTCTGTAACTTATCTATCCCTGGCCTACCCTTCCTCCCATTAAACTGGCATTTCTCATAAAAGAATCTAGGAGGGGTTAACGTTTTCCTTTCAGTAAGTAGGAGAAAGCACAATTGAAAAGCATGAAGCAGCTCCTCAGAGGCTGAAATTACATAATAAATAGAGGCTAATTATTCATTAGCCCATGAAACAATCATTGATATGCAGGACGAAGGACAAAGTGATATTTGCTTGCACTTATCACTAAAAATATAATGGAGCACATAATATATTTCAATGAGCCTAAAATGTTAAATAAAATGTTATCTTTCTTTCCTGACAGGTGAATCACATGCAAATGTAAAATTCCATTATCTTTACCTACCACCTTCAAAAAACAAAATATAAGTTAGTTTTTGGTAATTTTAGCATAAACATAGTGACCGTGTGTGTTTTTTCACTCTTTGGAAGCAGTAAGATCAATTTGAAAACACAAACTCACAAAATAGCCTATGGCTACTGCTTACCAAATACCTGTCCCAAAATTCTACCTAGAGTTAATTGTGAAAATTCAACCTAAAATTAATACTTGAGGATGAAGTGATGATGATAATGACAAGAGGTATTTGTGTGTATTTATGTGATTTTAACCCATTTTGGTTGAATTTTTTTGTTGATGTTCATATTTTAAAGTGGGGGGGGGTGGGTAGAGCACCCCCAGGGGAGAATAATGGGAGGAAAATGGGGACAATCATAACTGAACAACAATAAAAAATAAAAGTGCGTATAATATCAGCAAATCCTACTAAGTGCCCAGTTTTTCACATTTCAGCAAAATATATGTATTATTTTGGAAATTGTGCATCTTTCATAACTGATAGTGCTTAAAGGCAAAGGGACAGTTTTTGTTTCAAAACACCCTGTGCAGTTGTCTAGGTAATCAAAGTATAAGTTAAAAAAATTGTATTTTAAATTGAGAAATGAACATGGTATTCACTTCGTAGTTGTCTAGCACAGCGAGTGCTGACTTGGTATAAAAGTCTAACTTTATCCTCTAGAGTCACCCACTTGGCCTCCACATCTCCCTTTTTTGAAATCAACTGTAGTTTAGTCAGTAACAAGAATGCCAATGTAGTGTAAATAACAACAAATTTTTTTCTTCAAGGTAATAAACCTTTGTCACTCTTCCTGATTAGAATGTCTGCAATAATTTTAAGAAATAAAGGGTGCATGTTTAATGTTACAGCTCTCTGGCTTCTTATAAATGTAGTATATATCAGCTACTTCAAAAGTGCATCTAAGGATTTTGGTTTGAACCTAGGAATGGTAGCTCTTTTATATTTTTAAATAGAAAAGTCCTTCTTTTTCTTTTATAAGTAATAGACCAACTTGATAATCCAAACAAAAGTACAGAGTCTGTAGCCCCCAAAAGGCACATATTAATATATGCAACAAATTTTACAGGAATAGGGGAAATCATTGATATTCTAATTAGGAAGCTGCATCACAACATTCTTGAGTCCTGTCCATGAAACTTAATGGTTATGAGAATGTTAATTGAAGAACACCTGAAATAGATTATAAAAGGTAATTCTCCATCTGTTTTGCTATTCAAAGAAAATTAAGTTACTGTAGTTATGAAGTAATCCTAATGGCATTCAGTAATGATAAATGGTACTTATAACCATAGCTATTGAGTAGTTAGTTATTAGGTCACAATACACCATACCAAACATTTTGTGTCTCATATTTATGGCCTCAAAATAACTTGGGTGAAATGGACTATTAATATTATACAAGACATGATATGTTAATATCTCATTTTTACATGAGAAAAGAGAAGTTTATTAACATCAACTAAATTTTGTAAAATGAAGGATTAAAGGAAGCAAACTCCATGTTTAGATGGTACCAAATGTCTTAGCCTTAAAAACTTATTATAAGGTAAGGGAAAGTTGCATAATCAAGATTTAACATCTATATGAGAAAAAATGGTATTTGATGCAAACTAGTAGGTTTAAGATTTTAAATTTTTTACACTCTATTCTTTTTTAATTGTATTGACTTTTAAATAATAAACAATGGATTTGTTATAAATTATAAATTACTTTTGTTTTTAATTTTGATTTTAAATATATTTTATTATAAAATATTTAATATATATTTACCTATATAAGATATATATGAAACAAAGGGAATTGAAAAGATGACCCATACACAAAACATACTGCTTGAGAACTACATTTCTATTTCATCAAAGCCTCTACATACATTTCTACCACTACTCGTTCCTTCTGCATGATATTAAATACTACACAGTTACATGAAGATTATGCTCATGATATTCAAATTACTTTTATTGAACATTAATATATTGTGGTTTTCTCTGTTTTTGAAATTCACATATTGGAACCACACTCATGCGACACTGTGATTTCTTTGCTTCTCAGAATTGTAACTGTGAGAGTTCGTGGGGATGGCCATCGATACCCTATTTTTGGAAACATGCATATTTGCATTAATAAATATAACAGTTCAACTATCTAGTATTCTTTGATAGGCATTCAGATTTTTTCCATTCATTGGAAATAAGGTTTATACAAACATGGAAATCTACATCATGTGAAACATGAATAAAGAAGTTTTACTGTGGAATATACTCATAGTGGAACTACTGAGTTATTGGGAAACTTGCCATTTTCAAGTTGCATAAATAACATTTTTCCAATGTGGTTGTGCCAATTAATATGCCTATGAGAAGTACACCTAGTATTCTAAATCTTTAGCAAAGTGGGTATTACCAGACTTCTACATTTTCATAATGTAGTGTATATATACCAATGGGTATTTGTGATAGTTTTTTTTTCAGCCCACTTAATTATTTTTTAAAGATTTTATTTATTTATCTTTAGAGGGGAAGAGAATTAGAGAGGGAGAGAAATATTATTGTATGATTGCCTCTCATGTGTCCTCTGCTGGGAACTGGCCTGCAACCCAGGCATGTGCCCTGACTGGGAATTGAACTGCAGTTGTTTGGTTTGCAGGCCTGTGCTCAATCCACTGAGCTACACCAGCCAGGGCTCAGTCCACTTAATTATTAATGTTAGAGTGTTAAATATAAGTTTTCTTTTGGTAAAATGACCACTCTTCTTTATATATATTTATATGATGTGCAATATGTAACTTGTTGGCCCATTTTATATCAAATATATTTTCTAAATTTATGTCTTGATTTTCTATTTTTATTGTGTCTGTTTTGAACTAAATTTCTAATTTTGATGTAACAAAGTCAATTATGTGACCAATTTTGAGTTGTTCAGAAAAATTTCCCCACAAAATCTTCATATTTGGTACTAAAACTTATGAAAGTTTAGGTTCAAACTTATACCCCTGAAATTGAAATTTTAACTTTGTCTTAGTTTGCTTGGACTGTAATGACAAATTCCAATTCATCATTATTTAGTGATTGGTATTTTTTAACTACCTCATATAAGTAAGCTTTGCTTATGAATATACTTTCCCATGTTTCCTACAAGCTGACTGTTCTGGCATATACCCATATCTCTATGGCCCATGAACCTGAGGCTTGTGCAAGGGGTGTGAAGAAAACATGAGCTGTTTTTAAATGCACGTTGTTACCCAATTGTTGCAGCACCATTTAATAAGTCCATTGTGCCCTGGCTGGTGTAGCTCAGTGGATTGAGCGCAGGCCTGTGAACCAGACAATCACGGTTCCATTCCCAGTCAGGGCACATGCCTGGGTTGCAGGCCGGTTCCCTGCAGGCCAGTTCCCAGCAGGGGACGCACAAAAGGCAACCACACATTGATGTTTCTCTCCCTCTCTCCTTCCCTTCCCCTCTAAATATAAATAAATAAAATCTTTTAAAAAACATTAAAAAAATAAGTCCATTGTTTTTCAACTAAATTGCAGTGATACCATTATTGTCAATAAGAAGATTGTATACATATGGAACTCTTCCTGAACTTCATTCTATTTACTAACTTATATTTCTGGAGTGTAAACATGACTATATTTATGATAAGTTTGATGAAAAGTGGACAGTTGTGGGGAAATATGAGAGGATCGAGGGTATGAGATAAGTGTAGTAAACAGAAGAAACAGAATGGCTTGTTTATTGCTATCCTTGTCTTGAAGATAAGAATATTCTTTTTCTTGGTGTAGAAAGGGGTGCCTCTCACATGAGGGTCTTATGACATATATCATCTAGCCAAATGTATCAGAAACACACACAAACACACACATATATTAAGTATAAAAATATGTGATTAGGTGGATCTTTAGTTTAAAATTTTTTCCAATAGCATGTTACCTAGCAACTAACTATATGAGACAGGAAACTAATTGCTGTGTTCTCACAGGAATATACTGGGTTTCATTTGCAGAAGTGAATTTGACAGATGGGAGAAATGGAGAGGCAAACAGAGAAGAAATTAAGTGCTGTGTTTATAGATTATAGAAATGATGAGGAAAATTCAGTAGAATTTGGAGAGAAGTTAAAAATTAATTTAAAAGGCTCAGGACAGTGCTGAAAATTAAGTCTAGGTTCAAAAGGGCAGGGTGGAAGCTGAACCAGGATATTACAAGGTATTCAAATTGAAAGGCACCTTAGGTCCACAGCTGACCATTTTTGCATTTGACTCTGAAATTAGAAGAAAGCAAGATGTTTGTTTTACTTGGAATATATTAGTCACCTCTATGCTTTTGAGTCATACTATGGAAAGGTTGGAAATTGAATGCAAATGGGAGAATGTGAGGCCAGAAAACCATATTATCTTCTGTGGCTATATTCTGACATATGAGACATTGTCTTTGAAATGAGTATCAGGGCACAATATCAAGGCAATTCAGAGAGAGAACAGCAGTAATTAAATTTGAGGTGTGAACTTGTAAAGAATTTGGTTAGCACATCTGTTTCTACACAAAACGTAAAACAATTAATACATACCTCCCAATAAGAAATAATCATAAAATAAATAAATTATTTCCTTGAAGGAGGTTTAGATTGCTACTGGTCAATCAACATTTTCACAAGAGTACCTAAGGTTTTTCAAGTTATAATAAACTTGGTAATAAAGAAGTCATTATTGTTTTGTAATACAAAGGATTATCAAAACTATGTATTATGAAATTTATCTCAGAAATTACAATCCAAAATTTGCTAATCACTTGAATACACTGCAAAGAAGACACCCATATTCCTTTGCATGAGATGCTTTTGAACTTCGTATTAAAGATATACCCATGTTATGATGGACATAACACAGTCTGATATTCTCTCTCATTGGCCATTACACAGTCTAGTTTATTTGCAATATCATCACGTATAAATTTATAAAACTTGATGTGATGTAATACTTTTAATATTAATTTTTCTTTAACATTTTAAACATTTTCATTGTTGTTGATATTGTTTATGATTGATTATATTTTTATTATTTGCTGAAACTAAGAATTCTGATCCCTAAGAAATTAATTCTTGGTTAACTTAGAGCCATTCAGACCTAACTGCACAAGCAATAACAATATCTTTGAAATTCCAGATATCATTCTAGTACATGAAATAGAATAATGTGTCTGGACATTATATCATGAAGTCACAGTGATTACCTTGATAAAAAAATATTACCTAGAATATGTGTTACACTGTCTTCAAGTGACTTGCTGAGGAATGAACTTGAGACTACCTCTGAAACTAGAAAAATTTTGCTAAAAGTAGTCCTGGACCTTCGTACTCACTAAAGTTCAGAACAATATCTTCATATAAGTTACATTTTCTTGGTAACTTTTCTCCTTTCATCTGAGTCAAATGAAATAATGAAAAAAAATTAAAACTAAGTGTTTAACAATTTCTAAATGTGACTGATAGCTGAAACAGGTAATTTTGTTCTTTAAAAAATATTAGAATGTTATATAAGTAGGCATTTTATTCATTTCAATAACTACAGATCTTAGAACACTGCTTGATGTATAATGGTATTTGAACAATATTTCTAATTAAATTAATACATTCATCAGACATTCCTTGCAGCTCTTACTTAATAAATTGCACTGGGAGAGCTGCTCCAGATACTTGCTACATATGTACACAATCGGAGGAAGACTTCAATGTAACTGCCTCACTCCTTGCAATTTGAAAGCATAGTATAGATGTTTGTCTATGCAACTGCAAGCAGCAATATAATAGTGCTCAGTTAAGCTAATCAAACGATGCTATTTTCCTACTTCAAAGGAGCTAGGCTCATTTTCTGTCAACTATTCCACACACCTTTGTTTTAAAATGGATAATTGTCTACTTGTGTCTGTCAAGCACTTAATTCCCCAAGAAAAATCAGCTACATTGTTTCTCATTTGTGCATTATTATGCTTACATCATAAGTAATATTGGGCAATTGGATTGCAAATTTAATGAAGTTAGAAAAATAAGTAATCACGGAACCAAAAAGGAAATTTCTCCAACTATTTCTCATTATTCACACTATATCTTCTTTATTTTCTCTTGGTTAATAAACACCTAGTATTTTGTTACTTGAAAAATAAACATTGTTCAAGACCACGATGCTAAGAGTCATTTTTTAGAGCAAGATAAATTTTCTCTGCACAATACCATTGTTGTATGGACAAAGATCTCTTCTTGAATGTATCTTTACCATTCTATTCCCCTCTATTCTTACTTATTGATTTTTACTTTTTTGACTGCATTGATGCTGCTCACTTACCTTAGTTTTTATATCTGATTTCACTTCCTTCATACTCTCCTCCTCTCTTCTTGAAAGTTTATAAGATTATAAAACTCCTTATCTTCATACTTCATGTCCATCAAACATATTCAGAGACCAATTACTCACTAGTCAATGAAGTCATAAACCTACCACTGTTGTGATTACCAGAATTTTATATAACCATTCTTCTATGACTACAAGTCTTACAAAACTATACAGCCTTAATCTTTTAACTTGTTTTTCTAGAGAGTGATTTTTTCCTGTATCTGTAGTTCCATGATATTATGATCTACCAGCATGTCATATTTATGTATATTTTACATAGCTGTGAAAGTGTTGCATATTATAGAGTTTAGTGATAACGTTTATGCTAGACTTGAAATACCAAATTTAGAAATATGGCAACTTTTAAAAAAAGAAGAAAATTTCACCCTTTGCAAAAGGATGGATGGACCTGGAGAATATTATGCTAAGTGAAATACACCAGAGAAAGACAAATGCCATATGATTTCACTCATATGTGGAATCAAATAAAGAAACTGAACTAACAATGAAAATGGGAACAGATTCATAGATAAAGAGCAGGATGACAGTTATTGGGAGGGGAGGTTAGGGGGTGGAGGGACTGAGAAAAAGGAAAAAAAATTAATGGACCAGAGTGTGGTGATTGCTGGGGGTTGAGGGTATAAGGGGACTAAATGGTAATGAAAAAATACCATAAAAATTAGGTCAAAAAAAGGAAAATTATCTTCATAGAATTCAAAGAGAATGTTATTCTTATATTTAAAATAGAAATAAAAATATCTGCCACTTTTTGAGTTATTTTTAAGAGTTAAGTAGTAAATCATGACAGAACACAATAAATATTATTATTAATTTTTATTATGGTTAATTATAGGTATTATTCTATATTTAGGAGAATGCACTGTTAGCTTCACAAAAGAAAAGATATTTTGTCTGTTTTGTTCACTGTTTTAATCTTATAATATCTGAAAAGTAGACATTAAATAAATAGTGATTAATTAAATAAAAATCAATTGATTGATAAAGTTAGTATATTTTAGGTCCTCAGCACAAAAACAGAAATATTTAAGAATTGTGGATCTGAATATAGCTGAAGTGGATTAAATTGCAAAACTGTTCTTATTAGTTATGTCACCTTTGGTAATTTGTAAACTGGTTTAGCATTTAATAATTTTATCTGGGGCATGAAAAAAAATATTATATATAGTTTATATGGTTGTTTTGAGGACTGAGTTTGAAGATATTGACATGATAATAATCAAAATTATTTAATAAATAGTACATGTTATGAAGATATTTTGTCCTCAAATAAGTTAAATAAATAATACATATAATATAGACTATAATTTGAATCGAGTTCATGTAACTGCTTTAATAAGAGTGCACCTTCCTAGAGCAATTCAAAAGAACACTAAAAATCTGAGTAGTGGGAGAGTATGAGGAAAGACCTTTGAAGGTGATGGCATTTTGGTTCACCGGCTGGCACTCAATCCACTGAGCCACTGAAGTTGATAGCATTTTGGATGAATTTTTTAGTAGAGTAGGATGTTAAGAAGCAATGGTGAGTATTTCAAAATGAAAAATGGAAGATAGTGGTAATAATGCATTCTCCAGAACATAATTTTGTTTGCATAAAATGAGAACTGAAAAAATGCAATGGAAACTATTTGCAGGAAAGCAACTGATGACTATTCCAAGGGGAGTATGTGTGTGCATGTGTGTATGCTCACATGTCAGCCATGAAGGGGATGGTGAAACAGTGTATAAGCCTATTGGGAGCGCATCTCAGCAATATTTCCAAAGTAGGGGTCAGATTAAGCAGAGTTAGTAGAATATTTACCCAAAAGTATAGATGCTATTTTAAATTTTATGTCATAAATCTCATCTTTGTGATAAGGATGGTATAGGAAGGAGTATGTCTCAAAATAATTGGTTTTCAATTTTAAGGTATGTTACATTTTAATTTAATTTTTGAAAGAAGTGTTTTTGTTGGTTTTTTTACCCATTGATGCCTTTTTTATCTGCCACCTAATTATATTATTATTTCATCCGGATGTTTTAAATGAATAAAATGACCCAGTATAGTTACTGAATAGATTTTTTTAAATAAACATGAATTTACTTGTATTTTGTTAAAACTTCATGCATGTTAATTTTTTTTATTTTCATCTTTACCTATTATACAATGTCCATTGTTTTGTATCTGCACCAAATACATAGTTAAATATATAGTTTTTCTGAAGAGCGTATCAGTTTGGAACTCAATTTAAAAGTATGCCTATCATAACTAACCTTCTTTCAGTGACTTGAAACCATTTGCACTCATTTACTCTCCTATTGTAAGGTTTATTAAGAAAGCACAATTAAACATCTGTTCTCTCATTTTCAAGGTCATGAATTAAAGTGTATGTGAAAGTGTGGTGCACCAAGCTGGTGGGGTGAGGGGTTTAGGAGCCACAGGAACATGACACGGTTCTGAAGTATTTGTGATGTTAGGAGCAAAAAATGGATCATTCGTCATAAATAAACACAGGTATGGCAATTAAATTAAAAACTATGAACCAGTGAAAAAAAGTATACATTTCAAATCAGCAGAACACATTTTATCTGAAAGAAATTTGGAAAGAAAAATTACAAAAAATTTAAATGCCATGAACAGTAAGCATAAACATTTTAAAAACAAATGCTAGTAATGTGGCAATTTTGTTAACATAGTTTGAATACATGCACTAAAAGTGAAAGCCACCCAAATTTTACCTAATAAAAAGTTTTTACTTTGCAGTGTCTGTACTTGTAACAAGTAAAAAGGGAAGGCAGAAAAGGTTTTAAATAAGTTTTAAAAATACCGAAAAGCCTGGCTGGTATTGCTCAGTGGATTGGGTGCAGTCCTGAGAAGAACCAAAAGGTCACTGGTTCAACTCCTAGCCAGTGCGCATGCCTGGGTTGTGGCCCAGCCCCTGGTTGGGGGTGTGCAGGAGACAACCACACACTGATGTTTCTCTCCCTCTCTTTCTCCCTCCCTCTCCCCTCTGTCTAAAAATAAATAAATAAAACCTTTAAAAATAAAAGTAAATAAAATAAAAATACCAAGAAAACGTAAACCAAAATAAAGCTGAAGTATCAGATTTATTGCCTTAGAAGAGAGTTACCATATGACCCAGCACCCCCTCTTCATTCATTTACCTAAAAATATGTGAAAATATTTCTTTGTAAACATATAGATACCTCTATATGCATTGCAGCATGATTCACAGTGGCCAAGACAGAGAAAGAGTATCCACTGATAGATGGTCTGATAAAGAAGATATGGTACATCTATGCAATGGAATACTACTCACCAAAAGAAAAGATGAAATACTGTCCTTCGGGACAGCATGGATGGATCTTGAGAATATCATGCTAAGTTAAATAAGTCAGATGGCAAAATTTAAGAACCATAAGATTTCACTCATGTGTTCTATAACACTGAAAGTAACAAATACACAAACAAGACAAATAAAAGTCATAGACACAGACAACAGTATGGGGGCTATCAAATGGAAGGGGGTCAAATGTATGCTCACAAAAGGAGATTTAATTTTGGGTGGTGAACACGCAATGCAATATACACAAGATGTATTTTAGAATTATACATTTGAAACTTATATAATATTAATAAACAATGTCCACCCAATAAATTTAATTTACAAATTGTATATAAAAAACCTTACAAACTGACATGACCACATGAAAAACAGAGCTTCATATATTGTAAAAAAAAAGCAAGATAATTTAATAAAAATTCATACATATGAAGCATGATAAGAAGGAGGTAAGAAAACAAGATTATAACTGTCCTCCAATGCATCTGTGATGGATGACTAACAAACTCAGTTTAACTTGAGGCCTCAGCAATGAGATTGTATTTCTACTTTTGTTATGTCAAACTAATGGGTTTTCACTTACATAATCAAATATACACTTCACATAAAATGCTACTTGAAAAAAATTAACTCATTTCTGTAAATTGTTATATTTTAGAAATGCCTATTTAAGAGATATATTAATATTTTGATTTCTAATTTGTAAGTGTTTATGACATCCTATTTTATTGTTCACTATGGTGATTAATCTGTGGTAGAAAAGGCATTATTAGAACTGCATTTGAATCTTCTATTTAATGTGTGATAATAAATTTGCTCAATCCAATTTAGCCTTACACTCTAGGTTGACTCATTTGTAAAAAATATATAATCAAATATGTTTATTATTTATTTGTGAAGATTATAAGCAAATTACTTAGCCTTGGTTTTGGTTCATACTAAGGGTTTAATAAATATTTCACTCCCAGTTGAAGGCTATAATTTAAGAAAATATACTTTAAAGAGAGTTTTGATATTTAGATGAATTAATTGCTAATACACATTTATACTATGGAAAAATGAATGTTCAGCTTCCTGTGATATTATAAATAGAGCTTTCACTAATTATGTGGCTCCATATGAAACAAAATATCAATGCTACAATAAAGACACTCTGAATTATTATGTGAATGACTAATCAAAAGCATAAGTTCTATATATTTGACATTAAAGTCAGATTAAGTCCCACACATAAATTATAGCTACTTATGTACAATGACTGATATCTCTTGGTAGCACAGCTTTCAAAACATTGGAAATAATTATAATTTTTAAGAGAATCACATTGATATCACCTTTTAAATTTGACACACTATGTAAAGAAAATTGTCTTTCACCTAGTCTGAACAGATTTATTAAAATTTGTATTTCTCTTACCGTAATATTTAAAGAAGAGAAGGTTTATCCTGAAGAAAGACAGTGATGCAAAATATCACCTCTAGCAATGATTACAGTTGAGGAAACTGAGAGGAAGAATAGCCAAGGATTCCATTTGGAATCCTTCCCTTATTATTTTAAGTGATATTTTAATAGTCATTTAAAATATAAATAGCATTACCTGGTAACCTGATATAGTTTCCTAAACAAGTCATAGTTATTTTTGTCTGCCTTATATCTTAATTGTATACTAGGAAATGTCAAAAGAAGTTTAATTAAAATTGTATGGCCGAGCATTTTGCAAATGGACACATTGGAAAGATTCTAAACAATAGATCCATGCTTAAGGTATATAAAACAGCCCATGCACACTTAGAGTTTACAAGAAATGTAAAAAGTGTTAAAAATAGAGAACAGGCTGACAGGGACCAGAAGGGAGAGGGAAGGAAATTTCAGGGGAAAAGGGGAAGGATTTACAGGAACAAGTATAAAGGACACATGGACAAAAACTAAGGGGGGTGGAAATGGGAGGGAGGTGGGGAGCACGGGGGGGGTGGGCTGGGATGGGAGTAAAGAACAGAAAACTACTCGAACAATAGTTAAATAAATTTTTTTAAAGTGTTTAAAATTTGAGACTAATGAACTTCATGTTTTATAATAAAAGTTTAGGTTGATGAGGCATCTTTTTTCATTATTACTGAGTCCAGTCACGGCTCCGCCCCCTTTCTCCCCATCGCTCCCCCAGTCCCCATGTTATGTACTATTTATAAGCACCATCTTGATAGGTGAGAGATTGAAATTACTGCAGTTCTTTGACTTTATTTTCTATTTTCATTCATCAATATTTATTTTGAAAATGCACAACAGCCCGCTGCTAAGGTGATACTGTAAGTACATTTAATGACCTCATGGTGACTTGTTTTTCTTTATATTTCATAACACAAAGTTTTGCCAAGACCACAGTAACTAATTTTCTAGTAACAATGTAATATTTTTACTAAAACTTAATTATTTGTTAATAACACATTGTGGCCATTGGTTCTTTAATTCTATTTTATAATTATATTTCTTTGAGAGCGGAATCAGAAGCATAAGTGGTGTTTTTTGTCTTTATACAATATGGTTCTAAAGATCTGTTTTCTATTAAAAATTCAAAAATTACTAGATCATTTTCATATGTGTTTCAGTTTCTATTTTGTTTCTTTTCCTTCACATACATTAATGGGAAAAGCCTGCCAATGCAGTTATGGGGAAAAGGGAAAAGTAAATATAATCATATCATCTTTCTTTTTTCTTTTGAGAACTATCTGTGGAACGCCCAGTGGAAGGATAAAAGCTTTTCTCTCTACTGTACGGTCTTGCATCTCTGGTCAGAAAAATATCCAGCTCTTATATTTGCATAGAAATTCTAGACCACATCGTAATAAACAAATATGTTTGGGCTATTGTGTCTGGCACTGAATAGTAAGAATGAAATCATGATGAGGATAACAGAAGTTCAACTCAGAGGGAGATTACTCTTTTGCATATTACTTTGCTTTCCTTATGTATCCACAATGTACTTTTTTTCACTGGCATAAAAAGTAAAAGGTAATTGTTGAAGAAAAGAAATAAATTATATGAAATCTTGCTGAAGATCTTTCAGCAGTACACCAAAACACAGACTCACTACCTAAACACAGTCAAACCTTTTGCTGCATGAAAGGGAATCAGAAATGCATTCTTTTAGGTGAACATAAGATGCAAAAATCAGATTCGTGGGACTGTTCATTTATATTCAAGAGAGAAGAACGTATAATGACTGCAAAAGAGGAGTGTATTGCACAAAGACATGTATCTTTACCTAATTTAGTAATATCTCTCTCCTTTTAATTAAACAATCATTATTTTGCATAAATCTATATAATCAAATGGTACTCCACTTTGATCATAGAGAATAGAATAACTGCAAACCACAGTCACATATGAATAATATTATATAATTGACCAAATGATGACTCTAATAGATCACTTATTATTTTGTAAAAATCATAAGAACTTCAAAGCCCTGATTATTTGTCCTTAGTTTCATGAAGCTAAAAGTTCAGCTTTCATTACAGTTCAAACTGTAAGTAAATTTCCTCTGTTTCTGGGTATACTTTTGGAAATGGAAAAATGAATAAAATTATTACATTTATTACATTTAGTTTATCTTCAACTAATATTTTTCTTTTATTGATTCTTCAAAGATGGGTGAGAGAGGGAGAAAGAGAGGAAGAAAAACATCGGTGTGAGAGAGAAACACAGATTGGTTGTCTTTTGCACACATACCTACCAAGGGGATCAATGGTTATAGTTTTAATAGTTTTATTATTTTTCTACTAATCAGATGATTTTTTTCCTATTGAATTACCATCACATTTAAATTTCCACCCACCCTTTTAAAACTACTTTGTTTAAAGATAGTCAATAAAGTACCTCCCGAGAATTTCAGCCACTCAGTACAGTAAAAAGCCTCATAATAGACAAAGAAAATCATTGTATACATAAAAATACAAAAGTATTTTATATTTTATATTTTGCTTTCTTAAATAGGTATTTTAGGTAGCTTGAGACTATTATCCCAATAACTTTATATATTCCAGTTTAACTGAGTCATGAGGAAACATGAAGAAAATTAATTTGTAAATGAGGGACATACACATGTGATATGACACAAGCTTTGTCAAAATTGTAGAATTTATATTTAGTAGACATTATATAAATTTTCAAAATTTTCTTCTACATTCTATAACAGTCACTTTTATGCTTTCACAAAACTAGTCAAGAACACTCTCATAGATATATATTATTCTACTCTATTATAGATAGCCAAAGATAGTTCATGAGCTGAAATGATTTGGACATTGGTAAATATTAAAAATCTCCATGCTTCTCCTGGTTAAATACATTACTTACATTTTTTTAAAACTTTATATTTTTATAGCATTTTTGGAATCACAGAAAAAAAAACAGGAAATTACAGAGATTTCCCATGTACGGTTTATTCTCTTATGCATAATGTTCCCATTACCAACCTCCCCCGACACAGCGGTTATGTTTCCACAACCGATGGATCCACACTGGCACACTGTGACCACCTAAGGTCTGTAGTTCACATGACAGTTCATTCCGGGCAATGTGCATTTTATGGGTTTGGCCAAAAGTATAGTGACATATATCCATGAATACAATATTATGCATAGCATTTTTAGTAATCTAGAAAACTTCTGCAGTCTGTTTTTTCATTTTCTCCACCCCTCCTTTATCAACCACTAATCTTTTTACTGTCTCCATGGTTTTACCTTTTTCAGAACATCCCATGGTTGGAATCATACAATATGTAGCTTTTTCAGATTGGCTTCCTTCACTGAGTTGTACATATTAAGATTCTCCCAGGACTTTACATTACTGATAGCTCATGTCTCTTTAGTGCAATTTTGAATAAAGCTGCTATAAATATCCATATACAAGATTTTGTGTACATATAGTTTTCAACTCCTTTGAGTAAATATCAAATGGCACATTTGCTGGACCATATAAAAAGAGTGTGTGCAATTTTATAAGAACAGCCAAACTATTTTCCAAAGTAGTTGTAGTATTTAGTATTCCCATTAGGGATGGAGAGTCTTGTTGCTCCACATCCTCATAAGCATTTGGTGTTGTCAATGATTTTGTCTTTGAAAAAATGAATATATTTAAGTGCATATTATTTATTTTTATATTCAGTGATTTTCCAGGTCTTTCTAATATTGATATTTAGTTAATTTCTAATCTAGTTGCAAAAATACTTGGTGTAACTTCATTTTATGATATATTGACAATTGCTTGATGCCTCAGGATATGTTTTATTTTAGTAAATGTTTTCTTGTGCACTTAAACAAAATTGTTTTCTGTTTCTCATTGGATGGAAGGCTCCATAGGTGTCAGTTATATCAAGTTGATTGATAGCATTGCTTAGATCTTTTATATTCTTATTGATTTTCTGACCGTTCTGTCAATTACTGAGAAAGATATGTTGATGTTTACAACTACAATTATGTATTTCTCTAATACTCCTTTCATTTTTATCTATTTTTGCTTCATAAACACCACAGCTCTACTATTAGATGTATACACACTTAGGAATACATATTGATGGCTTTATTCTTTATATGAAGTCTCTTTTGACCTCTGATGTTCTGAAGTCTACTCTTTGTGATCTTAATATAGCTAATTTGTCTTGATTTTATTAATAACTAGATGGTTTATCTATTTTCATTCCTTTTTTTACCTCTATGTATCTCTATATTCATAGGTGAGTCACTGGAAACAGCATATGGTGGGTCTAGCTTTTGAAATCCAATCTCATCATTTTGTCTTTAAGTTTTGTTATCCACACCATATACATTAATGTAACTAAAAATATACTTAGTTTATTCTATCTAACATTTTGGTAGTTGTTTACTACTTTTTGTTTCACCCTTATTATTTTTATGCTCTTAGATTATTACTAATTTATGTCACATTTTATATCAGTATTGGCTAAATAATTATATCATAGGATTTATAATTTATATCTTTCACAATTCATATTTAAATAATATATACCACTCATATATTATAAGAACATTAAAACATTTACTTTTAGTTCCTCTATTCCTCATGCTATTTTCATATATTTTACTTTGACATATATATAATAAACCCCATAAAATGTCACTTATTTTGATTTAGACTCTCAATTGACATTTAGATCAAGCATTATTTTAAATATCACCAACATCCTCATAAGCACTGAACCAACTTTGCTTGGGAATATGACTTGACAAGCTCCTTCCAGGCATGGAGATCTGCAAGGTCAAGACATTTGAGATAGAAAAAGAGGTTGTGGAGAGAAAAGTATGCTTTCTTCATCATGTGGAATGCTGAGGAGAGAAAACCTAATTTTTAAAAAAATTTCAAGTTGTGTATTAGTCTGGATCCCCTGAGAAGAGATACTGTGTCATTATAGGTTCTATCAGGAGACATAAATCACATACAAATTTTAACAGGAAAGATTTAATACAGTGAATTTTTAACTATAACAGGGAAATGGAGTAAGTGGGATTAGCTAGTAGGTAGTATATAGAAATCTAAAACACATAAAAATAGTAGTAAATATAAGTGACAGCCACTATTCAGGGCCAAGGTACAGCACCCAGGAGAGGCACCGTCCTCTCCCAGGGCTGAGGTCCTGGCTTTGTTGGAGACACCATAGTCATGGTTTTCTCATTCATGGAGTGTTGTCATGTTGCTGTGCTAAAAAAATTTACTGGAAATCTGCTTTCTGGAATTTGCTAGGAATTCCTCCTCTAATATAGCAGGGAAAGCTTCTTATGAAGGGAGGTGGCTCATCATAGGTATTGTGTTAACAAAACAGCCCAGAAAGGAGATGTCAGGAATTACTGGGTGCTGAATGCTTCTTGCCACTGTGCACTAAGGAGCGAGGATTTAAAAAGCTATGAGTGCTGCAGAAAACTGATCCCTGAGCAAAAAGCACAAAGGAGCCTATAAAGTAAGCTCACAGGTACCAAGAATCACACCCTCCCCATTTCTGCAACATCTATTTAGTGTCCTCCATTGCAAGATTAACATTATGCCAAGTGTCAGATGAGGAAATTAAAGGTGAATTTGGACCTGAGAGGCAACAAATTCATAATTGCCATGATGTGATTAAACATGCAAAATTTTATTGAGGGATAATAATGTGGGATATACCACAGAGAGAGAGCCAGCTAAGCTATCTGACAATAATGTAAGGCAAACCCTGTGTGAAGGAGAAAGGGAGAGGAGCTTTGGTAAAAGTATGTATAGCACCACACCAGGAAATTCAGCAAAGCTTTTCAGGTGCCGCCCCCTAGCCAAAACCAGCCATTGGAGGTGTCCTATACCTGCCAGAAATGGACCTGATGTTGTAAACCTGCATAACCTGCTACTCTCAGACATACTGTGGGAGCACTGGATCAGAGTGTGGGAACACAGCAATGAACTTCGGAGTGCAGCAGACTGAAGCTCTAGTCAATGACACGCTCAAATTTTTTGCAAGGTACATACTCATGGATCACACAAGTCACAATATAATTGTTACCTTCTGAGAAAACATCAATAAAATCTACTATATTTGTGGATCTTTTTGAAACAGAAAGGTAGAAGTATTTTCCCCATCAAGAGGAAATACAGGGAGAAGAAAGGTAGAGATAGAATACAAATAGAGAATAGAGTTGGAAGTACAAATAGTATGGACTTACTAGAAAACCTAGAAGAGAGAGAAAAGAGAAAGACAAAAAGAGTTAAATGTCTTATCTATGAAGCACAGAGACACAATCTATTAAAAGCCCAAGAGGTAAAGGAGTCTATAAAATATTTGCAGAGTAAAGAGTATTTAACAATATATAAGAAATGGGCTAAAGACTGTAAAATCTATTCAATGAACAGGGCATATTTATTAAATAGCTTCTACTACAGTGATAAAGAAATAAAAATAAAACTATTTTAATTAATCAGATAGACAGAAACCATGAGGATCTATTTATGGTCACAACTTTAGAGAGAGACGCCCAGCTCTGTGTTAGTTAAGACTATTAACTAATGAAAGCTCAGTGGGAGTTAATTGAAAATATATATTAAAACTATCACTTTATGTTTACATATTTACAAAATAACATCTTATATTGACTTAATTGTGTTTATCATAGCTGTATACTGGGGTGAACCTGCATTCTAATAAACAGGGGCCTGTTTAAATAAATTATGGTGTGTTCATATACTTTGTAATTCTATAAAGCTGTTTAAAAGTTTGGAGTAGCTCTATAGGGACGGATATGAAAAAGTTAAATAGATATTTCATGATGTTGGAAAAGGATAAATGTATTATTCTTCTATTGCTAACATACCAAATTACCACAAATTTAATGGCTTGAAAAAAAGAATTGACTATATCTTTTTATTTAAATCAGTATCTGGCACCTTGGCTGTGCTTTTGCTTGGACTCTCTCAAGACCAAAATCAAGGAGTTGCAGGTCTGTGTTTGGAGGCTGAAGGGTACAATATGTTTCCCTGCTCAGTCAGCTTGCTGGCAGAATTACAGTTGTAGGTTGAGGCTGTATGACTGATATTCCTATTTCCATGTAGGCTATTAGCTGCAGGCTATTCTGAATTCCACTGCATTTCTTGGTTCTTCATACATTTCTCCATCATTAAAGCCTCCAACCACAGAGAGTTCTTGCTTTGCTTATCTTTAATCTCATATTCTTCCCTTCTCTGTCAAAGCATCTCTCTGACTCTTCTGTGTTTGTCTTCCACTTTTAAGTTCCCATGTGGTTATATTGATCCTGCCAGTGTAATTCTGGAAAATATCTCTATGTGAAAGTCTGGAACCTTAATTCCACCAGCTATGTCTCTTGTGCCATTTAATAAATCATATGGAGAGAATTGAAGGATTCAGGCGTGGCCCGCTTGGGGGATCATTATTATATTTATTACAATCTCTAGTATGTTAACATCTGCTTTGGAAAAATACTGCAACCAATTTGGTTATGTAAAGAATATCTCTGAAAGTTACATGAAAAACTAGGAAAAGTTTGAAGAGGGGGTCTGGGTTTCTAAGAGAGGGTGCATGGGTAGACATTATTCAATATTTTTCCTCTGTACATTTTGTATGTATATGTTTATAAACATACATGTATAGACAATATGATAAATGTTGAATATATTTGTATGTAAAACATAAATAGATACATAAATGATGAAATTGACTATTCAGAACTTTTAAATAAATGACAAAGTTAACTTTTGCTTTGGTGAAGATTAAACTAAGTTTTCCATATCTAAAAATATAACAGTGGGAAATGACTAGTGAGTAAGATTTGGTGTAAACAGAAAGAACAACCCTATATATCTACAGTGAAAAACGATTATACGAGGAAAGCATTTTTTAACTTTTTCAGTTTTTGGGGGGATGTTAATAATTTTATAAAGAAGACTCTAGAGGCAAAGTCTTTATAGAGAAAATAGGCCATTATGCAGTATAATATAATAATGATCACAGACTAAATTAAAATTAGAAGTGACTGAGGAAGGAATTTAAAAAAAGGCAAAATTTAACAGAACAGTGGTAGAATGACAGAACTGCAGGGTGGTGTTTTCACAAGGGATGTGATACCTATAAATCTTGTGTATTTGTGTGTATGTGTACATACATGCTTTCCCCTAGAAAATAAGCAGAGATAAATAAGATACAAGAAGTTATATTAGAAGAAAACTGGCATAAGGGAGGAGCTGCCTTTGTCTGCATTGTTTGAAATTTGAGAAATTTATCACGGAAAACCCTATCTTATTTATAACATCAAGAAAATTACCAGCAGTTGAACAAGTCAAAAGGGGGTGCAGCACTTATGAGTATAAAGCTGACACTCTATCCTATTAGAATTTTTAGATTAATCTGAATAAACCTATGTAGAATTTTTCATATGAGGGAAGAGTGAAATGACCAGCATAACCAATAGATAGTATTTTTTCTTTTAAAGGAGACATGAAGAATATTGGAATAGGAAAAATATTGGAATATTGAAATAGTCCAACATTGAAATAAAAAATAAGATTATTTTACACTAATAAATAGAAGTTTTATTTTTTCAGATTAGAATTTTTTTGTCTTCAAGATTATCTTCCCATCAGTGCACGATGAATAAGGACGGAGTATAAGAGACGCTCCAATTATACATCATCATGGTGCCAAGAATAAAAGCTCAATGACCCATAAAAAAAAGCACAGAATAGTCAAAAGATGGCAGAATGGTGGGATTTTAAGACAACAATACCTTTATTTAGAAATAAAACTCCACCTGATGCTTTGAAAATAAATATGTCAACCTAAACTTTCTAGTTATATGGCAGAACTGATCAATAAACTATACTTCATTATCCATAAGGGTATGCAGAAATCAATAAAAATTAACTGAAGAAAAGAATCAAGACTTGTATTCCTTCCCATTAAAGCTAGTGTGTTAAAAAAACCTTTAAAGAGAATACATTTTAAAAATTTAAGGTGCCAAAAATAAAGTGTATGAAGTATTGTAAGTCTGTCAATTAGACAAACAATTTAATCATTGAAAACAATAGAATTAAGAGAAATGCATTTGACTGTATTAGAGATAGACACAACAAATTAATAAAACAAATGGGATATACAGAGAAATAATATGCTATTGAATTAATATATACTGTATATAGCAAAAAAGAGAATGGAGTTGTGAAAAAATGACATACATATATTTTGAAGGGAAGAGTTAATTCCCTTAAACATGAGTATGTGGTTAGTATAGGATTGTCACGAGGAAGAGAAAGATTCCCCAATGTATACCTTAAGAAGATAAAAATTCATTGGCAAACTTATGAAACCCTGTAAGAATGGTTACACAAAATAAATAACAGAGTTGGCTCCTAAACACGGGCATGGTCCCCCTGTTCCCAAAGGTCCCACATATGCATAAGGAAAGAAAAATTCAGTAACCTGAGTTTGTTGTTTTTGTGAGGGTTTTTGCTCTTCTAACACTTACTTTGAAACTGTCTGAGAACTGTGTTTTCCTCAGGCCCCACAGTGTACTTGTACCTGAGAGCAATGCCATGACTTCCCTGAAGGTTTACTATTGTGCCAGTGAGTCCAAGGGCAATTTTCCTGTACCAGCTCTGACTTCAAACCCTGAAAGGCTGATACTCTGAAGGAAACAGGGAACCATGTCAATAATTGGGAACTTATCTTTGGAGTACAGGGGTCTACTTCATTGAATTTTGAGGTCAATTGTCTATTGTGTTAATTACACGTGACTGTCACTAAAGTGTTTCTCATCAATGAGATCCTTGGTTTGATATAAAGGGAGGAAATCTGGTCAGAATCAGGAAAGAGGCATTAGAATAACATTTGATACTTACACACTGTTTTAAAGAGCAGAAAATGACCATAATTTATGTGGTGGTTCTTCTTACATTTTTTTTACTTTTATTGAATTTCTAAGTGTGAAAGGAGTGCTGAAGTAAAAAGAAACACAATAACTTTTAAAAGAACATAATATAAATTTTAATGCATGAAGATAATGAATGAGGATAGAGTTAAAAAGTTTGTAAAGCCCCCAGTAATTTATTAAATAGAGGTATATCAAATGCATTATTTAGCATAAAATAATATAAATAAGATGGTAATACTGAAATTATTTTATTATGCAAGATTAAAAAACTATGAGGGAAAAAAGAAAAATAGGGGAGGGAGAGGGAAAGAAAGAGGGAGGGGAGAAGGAAGTCAAAAGGCTGACCCCAATAGATATCATTCCAGATAACATGTCTATGAGCTTCCAGGTGCACTTGGTGAATAAGAGAGTGTCTGAAGAGTTGGGATGGGGGAGTTAGAAGCTTCCTGCTGTTTCTGATATCTGGTTCCCTCACTGTCCACTTCCATCACATGAACAACCAGCTCCCTACATTCACGTCTCATTCTGATAGATCCCACACTACAGATTCCACAGATCTCAGCCATCGCTCTAGGTCACTTTCAGAGATCAAGGAGGAAGTTTTAATTGAATATTTTTATTCTGATGATGATAGAAAAACATTATAAATCTTAGGCTGAATAAAAACTCTTTGGAAATAAAACACTGCAGAACTAGTACTGATATGTGATTTTAGCAAAAATAAATATTTCTACATATATTCATGATAGTTTGGTGACAAATATACTATGTTTTCCTTAGATACCAGAGAAAGAACAAAAGTAGAAAGCATATAAATACGGTTTTTACATCAAGTACAAGCCAAATGAAAAAATGGCACATCAAATTTTCCAATAAAAAGAAAATTGCAAAAGAATAGGTAGCAAAAGCAACAACAACAAAAACATACTGACTTCTACAAAGCCAAAGGTTAGAAATCACAGTTTTAATTCTCAAAAAATGTTGTTTTCTTTAAATATTTTAAGAACTTTTAATATTTTATAGTAATTTTCAGAGATACTCTAGGAGCAGACTATTAAAAATGAATCTGTTTATACTAAGTATTTCATTGTACTTGTTTCTTTAATATTTTGTCTTTTTACGCACACACAATAAAGCCTTGTGCAGTCTGCAGTGATTCATCAGACTAACATTTTCACAGCCAAGCAAGCAAATTGGAGATAAAGGTGCTACTATTAGGAAGAGACAAATATGTTGACTTTTACATATCAGCTTTGGGATTTAACTCAATGAGCCTATCTTTTATAAAATATTTTATAAATAGAGTTGCATAATTTGTGTTATATATTTAGTTTTGCTAAACAGCTGAAGACATTCTATATTGTGCAAAGCTAAGTTGATGTGATATATATAAGTATATATGTATATATATACACATGTATAGATAAGTTCAATGCAGTCACTTAAATTTTTATTGAAAATTATGAAATACATATAAATAGGTACATGAAAAGAAATAAGCACATTTTTCAGAATAACTATTAAATGTTAAAGTACTCATCGATCTTGAAGCCAAAAAGTGGAAAACAGTCATGAACCCCAAGCCTCATGCAAGGATTCCCTATTTCACCCTACTCAGCTTCTTCCTAAATAATCCAACACAGGCTAACCACTAAATATGGCAACGCCCACATCTGTGATGCATTCATTCAGAAACCGAGGTGCTCTCTATGTCTAATCTGTCATCACTGGAAATCTTGTAGTATTTTAATAAATAAGCCTTCATTTGGCTGGTAGGCAAGGGACTGAGAGGACATAAGCACAGTTTAATACATGTTATTAGTCAAAACATAGTTTATTAAACAGAAGTATAAAACAATATTAAAGAATTAGCCTTCAATTGTGTGAATATCACAGAGCATATTTATCTATTTTATCATTAATGAACATTTTGTTTGGGTCCATGTTTGTTATTATCAACAATGCTTGAGTAAAAATTATTTTATATACCTCCTACTGTACATATGCAACAGATTCCCAAGGATATAAGGCTAGTGGTAAAATTATTTTGCTATCAGGCATACAGTATGTTTTTATAGTGGGATGTTCTTGCAGCAGTGGGTGAGCAGTCCTAATGCTCATAGACTCTCCAACATCCTATATCACTAGACTCTTTATTTTCTATGGGTATAAAATTATATTGATTTTATTGACTTGTTTGAGAAATATTTGACCAGTGCCTACTAGGTAGGAAGCACTGTTGAGCTTCGCATATATCAGTGATCAAAACAGATCAAGAACCATCCTTCATGAAGCTTACATTTTTTGGAAAGAGTAATAAACAGAGATAAAATAAGCAGTTATATTGAAAAGAGTGTAAATAATAAGCTAAGAGAAGAAAATAAGTAGAAGAGCGAGAGCACTAGAGTGTGCAGTTTTCAATTTTAAGTAGTTTAGTCAGTATGGGACTGTTGAGTAGATCAGTGTAAGGAGGCACGGAATTAAACCACAGGGACATCTGGAAGAAGAATGTCTTGTCTTACAATGTACTCTTAAGTTTTTGTTTCCGAGTAAAAAACCATGGTTTTAAATATCTACTTTTAAATATCCATTACTCATATATTATAATACGATTAACTTTTATATATTGGATATAAATTATATATATACATATATATATTCAATGTCCTTACTAAATCCAACTGAACCCTAATAGTCTATAAATCAATTTCATTATATAATTACACGATCATGCCATTGACAAATAATTTACTTTCTCTAACATTTCCAATCCTTATACTTTCAAAGAATAACAATAAAACTTGAAAAAAGTGAAAATTTTTTTCTAAATTCAGAGAGAAAGCATTTAATATTTTACTATTAAGTATGAAGTTGAATAGTTGCTAGCCTTTCTTCTTTATTTCTTTCTCCCTCCCCTCCCCCCACCTCTTCCCCTTCCTTCGTTCCTTCCTTCCATCTGCTTTTCTTTCTTCTTTCCTATTAGCAAGTGTGTTTTTCAGATAAAGAAAGTTTATACTTCTGTTTAATGGAATATTTTCTTTCTATTCCTGGTTTGATAAAAGCTTTCATTTGTGTTTTTTAATGAATTACCATTGATTTTATAAATTTTCATGCATTTATTACATGAGAGTATAATGTATTTTTTTGTAAGTATATTAAACAACATTGATTGATTCTCAAATATTAAATGACTGCATTACTGGTATTCCAGGATATTCTTGGATATATTTATCCAAGTCATAATGGATATTTTTAAGTCACTGTTGCCTTTGATTTGTTAATATTTTATTTAGTGTATTTTCATCAGGCTCATGAGAAAAATTACCTAATACTTTTTCTTATAATATCTTTGACAAGTTTTGCTTTTAGGCTTAATCTGGCATTACAAAACACACTGGAAAATGTTTCCTCCATCCACGTAAAATGAATATTTTCTGCTCCTCAAACTTTTGGAAAACTTTATAAATGAGGCCTTTTGCAGCTTGTTTTTTTAATAAGAAGTGTTAAACTAATGTATTGTTTTTTAACTAAATATTACATGATTCAGACAGATTTTCTATTTTCCTTCTGTCGGTTTTGGAAAGTTGTATTCTTCAGATAATTTTCTAATTTATATCAATAAATTATCTTATATTAACATACATTTTCATCTATTAATATCTGCAAATTTTGTTCTGATAAAATATTTCTCTTATTTAGTAACTTTTGTTTTCCTTTTCTTTTTTCTTCTTTGATTCTTCTAAAAGAATATCTACTTTTTTGATGTTAACAAAACTTTGGTGGTTTTTTTCTGTTGAGCTTGTCTTTTATATTTAATTGATTTTTGTTTTTACAAATTCTGTCTTCTTTCACTTATTTTATTTTTGATTGTCTTTTCCTAGCTTCTTGAGGTTTAACTTTCCATTATTGATTTTTAGCATTTCTTCTCTTCTAATATATGCACTTAGAATAATAAACCCTGCTTGGCTATATTCCAAGATTTAAGTTGCATACTTTTTTGTTATTTTTATGCAAAATATTACTAAAATTTTATTATATCTCTTTTTGACCCATTTGATTATTTTAAATGTGTTGTTTAGTTTTCAAATATTTGAGAATTTTCTACTTAATTTTCTAGTACTTATTCCTGTGTTAGTTCCACTATAAAAAGGGAATATAATTCTTTGTATCTGTTGTTTTGAACGCCTTGTGATTTGTTTTATATTAACATCTGATTTCTTTTGTTAAACATCTTCTGTATACCAAAAAGAATAATTATATTTCAACTTTTGGTTGTAATGTTTTATACATGTCAATTAAGTCAAATTGATTAAATTTGTTCATTTTTTCATAGTTACTGATTTTAGGGGGGGGTCTTCTTTTATTAGATACTGAGAAAGGTGCTAAAATGCCCAATCATGTTTGGGGATTTTTTTCCTCTTCTGTTCTATTAACTTTTGTCTTATAGATTCTTAAAACCATGCCATTTGATACACACAAATTTAAAATAAACTTTTGTGATACTGCATGAAGGAGAAGAGCAGAAAATAGTGCATATCATTGTGGCAAGGAGTTGGCAAATCATGGAAGACAACACAGGTAATTGACAGAACTGTGTCTTTCCTAGATGTGGAATGGGAACGATTGCCAGCTTTTGGCCAGAAGAGTGACATGAAGTAAAAGCCTGTAGTATGGTTTGAATGCATTATAAATTTAAACTATCTCGTGTGTAAACTAAATAAGTAGATTTGTTGCAAGAGTGGAAAATGTGAAGTAATTAATTTGCAGTTGGTGTTTACAGACTTTACAGTAATTCATTTCTGTAAGGATAAATAATAGAACATAAAAGATATATATTCTGAGATCTATTTGTGTCTTTTAAAACTTTGTTATGTCCTCTATCAGCTCAGATAATCATGATTTTAGTTTTCTCAAGTCATCACACTGGGTTAGTTTAAATTTCACCTCAATATTTAGCATAATGCCATATTACTACAAATGACAACTCCCTCTTCTTTGAAGGAAAGATTTATTACCTGCTGTGGTTTAAAAGTACATTCATTCTTTCTAAAATAAAAACTTCTAAAATATTATACAATGGGTTCTAATTTTGCTGCACTTCCATGAGCTAAATTGCTTCATTTTTCATCAATACGAAAGCCTCCTCTGAGTCACCAATTAATGGTCCACTCCTTCGTGTCCAGTCCTGAACGAACCTTTAAATCCTCTGCAAATTATTAATATGTAACTTTCAAAGACACATGTAATGAGAGATATTTTAACACTGGTAATAGTTAAAGAACTTCTATAATGAGGAAATCCTTCTATGTAATGATAGCATCAAAAACTTACTCCCTGCTGTTTTTCCATTGTCTACCAAAAGTGACCTCTTTCAAGAAAAAAAAAAGTAAATTAGAAAGAATAAATAAAAGTAGAGATCATTATACATGACTGAGGTTATGTTATCATTTAAATTCTACTGTTTCTACTATATTTTTTAGTTACAGTAAAATTGTCTTTATTAGCAAGTGGAAAATTTCTATCACCTAGATAATCACATTAGACTGAGTTATATTTTGCTTCTGCTTTACAGGCAAACCTAAACTCTGCATTAGTGAAATGCAAGTTAATATATAATTATTTCTTTCAAATGCATACAGGGCTGTATGTAAATTATTTCTCAATAAAACTGGAAAAATATATTTCTTAAGTTGAAAGTATTTCTTACTTATAGTCAAAGTGTTCCCTTTCATAACAAAATGGTATAGTAAAGGCAGGATGAAAAACTGAGTAAAAATTTTAGATTTTGGTGTAAAGCTTAAACTTATAACTAAAAGATCAATACTTGAACTATGCCATCAAAATAAACAATTCTATAGTATAATAGAATATAGTACAGTATAGTTTTTTAAATGAGATTACCACTAGTATTTTAATAACATTTATGTGATTTTACATTTTGTTTGGAATTTAATATTTATATACTTTTTATATTCTATTAAAATACTAAAAAGGGTAAGATTATATTCTAGTTTATACTAACTGTTAATGATAAAATAGACTGAATAAAAATATTAATTATAAAGTGAGCTATTAGAAAGGTTTCCCTAAACTTTGTATATATGTGACTAATTAAAAAGAAGTAATATAAAAATGAATTATATAAAAATGAATGAAAAAATGAATAATATAAAAATATGGTGTGTTTTCTTCTATCCTTTAAAAAGTTAGTTTTTTTATAAGTATGACAGAAGATAATGAGCCAAAATTTTTACATATGATTAAGGTTAGAGTGGTTTTTTGAGCAAATTTCTGACTACATCTTCTTAACACCTCATAAATAGACTTGGATATATCATGTCATTTTCATACACACTCCAACATCTCTTCTGCGTGAACACGAGTGTCATTCCTCTCAGTCTATTTTGAACATTCTCTTATCCTTGAAGCTTGTTTTTATTCACCCTTCCTTTCAGATATGAAAAATTGCTCTTTCAAGGATGTTTTTAATTTATTAGTGGTGCCATACTCATCCATAGCCTGAGATCTGCACAAATTTCTGGTTGATAGTGGCCCATTGCCTGGGTTCCAGAAGATATAACATAGATGTAGCCATGAAATGAAAGACTCAACGCTCTTGTGAATTTATGCCTGTAAGTGACCAATGTTGGTAATATATCAGTAGATGCCACCAGAGAAAGAAATACTGCTCAGTGAAAAAGGTGGTACATAGAAATGTGGTTGTAAATCATTATTTCCAAATTGTGAAAGAAGCCATTATCAGTGTTTTCAGTTTTAGCAAGGAAAAGAGACTCATTTATTCACATTGAGATCTGAAAGGAAAGACAATGAATCATTAAGACTGGAACTCACTAACCCAGCAAGGATTTATTGAATATTTACTATTTGCCAGGCTCTGTTAAGAGAAAAGGGCGATAAAGGTATGGGAGGCAGGCAAGAGACATGAGTTTTCTGCCACCATGGAATCGATAATAAACATCTGACTATTATCATGCTGTGCTATGAAGACTCAAGCTAGTGTAGTTTTAGTCACTTTGCCAGAAAAACCATGATCTGTATTCAGTTATGATTGCTTTCTCACAGATGTGAATACGAGGTGAGAATCTGATATATTTATGCTCTTCAAAGATCTAACACAGAATATTCCATATAGGAAATATGCCATTATTATTTTAAAACATGGAACAAAATGGTGAGATAATTTAATATTCTAGGATTGTGTTAAATCTTTATAAAATACATTTTGTCTTCCCCAAGTTGGACTCTGAACTGAAAAGTTTTCCTACTGGAAAGTACGCTGTCAATCTTCAAAGGGCAACCGAAATCTGCTGTGAAGCATTTGGATCACTTTGCTCCCTAAAATTTTTACAAGCTGTGGTGTGACAATGCCATTTGGCTTTTTTTTTTTCTTTTTAGCTGATAGGTGGAAATCAATCCCTGAATTCTTTTCTTCTCCTGGGCATCTCAGTCCCCTTACAGAGGGTCCTGTGGACACCATGCAAATGCCAGGGACAAGTAAGTAACTTTGCAACAGTCATACCTGTCTAGGGTTTACTTGTTGATGGCACATTTTCCTCACTTGTTCACCCTGAAAGTGACTATATGATACCTTTTTGAAGAAACCAGACCTCCCCTTAACATAGTTAGAAATTTACTCCATTAGTTTCAATGCCATCCGCCCCCCCCCCGGATTCCTTCCCATAATTTCTAATAGGTCTTCTTCTCTCCAAGACAGTGAAAAAGGGTAGGAGAAAAATTAAGAGTCTAGAAAATGGCTACTTATGCTTCATGATTTCTTTTCTGTCTTCCTTTCTGTCTTTTAAATCTCACAACCCTACTTCCCCAGGGAGAAGACTGTATGGCCTAACCACCATAGATCAAGAAGATATATTCCATACATGATAGAGAAATGTTACAATATTATATTCTAGAAGACTAATTATGTACGCAGAGGCTTTTTACAAATCAAGTTATGCCAAGAATTTGAGATTCATACAATTTTCTTTCCTCTACTTGAAAAAATTCTATGAAAATCAGAAAGAGTTTAGATAATAGAAGAACCCATTATAATGGAAATTTTAAGGCTATGTTAAAATTTAAAAATAAGCTTATCTTTAGATATACAGAAGGAACCTGACATGAATACCATGGTTTTGTTGCCATTATTATTATTATTATTGTTATTATTTTATTCAGTCTCAGCCAGATGTTAAGATAGGATTGGAATTTTTTTCAGCAGGTACAGTCTTGACTACCTCTCAATGGATTAATATAAACCCCATCATGGCTTCATATATTGCATAAATATAGTTTCAAAGCTCTCATGAACCTCACTTTTGTTACGTTAAATTAGGATCCTAACCCAACTGCAATATGTGTGTGTAGGGATGCAGGGATTCATCCCAACACACCAAGCAATCCTTGGACACCAGCTGGGTGTCCCACATTCAACTCATTCTGACACTATCAGTCCATAGGTTGAGGGCTCAGTCCTGCAAGACTGACCTGTGTCCTCAGATGCTTATCACAAGCCTAGGCTGTTACCTGTGCTTCTGCCCCACCAGCTTCAAATTGGAGTTTCTGCCCCTTCCAACTCAGAATGCCCATCACAAGTTCAAGGTGTTAACTTTGTTTCCAACTAACTCTGTAAATCAGAGGTTTCTACAACCTCTCCTTGGATTTGATTAATTTGCTAGAATGACTCACAAGACTCAGAAAAACGTTACTTACTAGTTTACTTATCAGTTATAAAAGAATATAACTCAGAAATAGATGGAAGAGATGCGTAGGGAATAATTTGTGGGAAGTTGGTTAAAGCTTTTACTTCTTCTCTAAAAGTGTTGCTCTCCCCAAATCTCTACATGCTCCAATGTGGAAGTTCCCCAAACCCCATTCTTTTGTGTTTTTATGGATGCTTTATTACATACTCATGTTAAATTTAAAAATTGGTCATTGGCAATTGATTCAGCTTCCAGCCCCTCTTCACCTCCTGGAGGTTAGGTGGTAGGACTAAAAATTCCAACCCTCTAATCAGGTGGTTGGCTCCATGGACAATCAGTTCCCATCATTCTGTGCTTTCCAGAAATCACCTCATTAACATAACAATATTACTCTCAACACTTAGGAAATTCTAAGGGCTTTTGGAGCTGTGAGCCAGAAACTATCAAAAAAGACCTAGTTTATATGAGAAATATATTTTGATAACTTAATGACTAAACATATATTTTCATACACAAAACTGCAAGAGCTAACAGAACACAAAAGATTATCATACTTATGCATCTCCACCTATCAATTTTACAGTCATCCCACCCTCAGTTGCCAGAGCTTTGGCCTTACACAAGATGATGATCCCAGAACACGCTTCCCAATGTTGATGTAGAACCATATTAAAAACACAACAATAGCTATAGAACAAAAAGCAGACAACAGAAATCCTGGTTCCTGCTTCACCAGAATCACAATCAATACTGTTTCCATTGGCAGTTAGTTCATTATTAATAAGGGGGCAAAGGGGATTAAATATGGAGTTTAATAAACTGGGAACATGGACCTGCTTGCCTGGCCAGAAAGCTAGCTACAGCTTCACATCCTAGGAGATCGCAGCATTCCTCTGCCAAGGAGATTGACACTCTTACCTTCCCCTTCTCCAGTACTGGACTGTTGGTGGGGGAGAAGCAGGGAGAGATGCTGGACCATAAAAGCCTGTCAGTCTGAAGGGGGTGTATGTAAACCTACCAAAAGTCCATGAGAACCTGGAAATTTAATTAGTCCTTTTAAAAGAAGCACCTGGTTTATCCAAACCCAAGTTAATGTAATTGCAGGGGAGCAAAGAAACTTGCTCTCTGTCTTGCTCATGGTCCACACACTCACCCTATTCTTTCCTATGCTCTCTCCAGGGAGCATGCAAATATGCAGGTCTAGTAGTTACCAGGGCCCGGGACAGACATGTGGACTCCAACAGGACTGAGTTTAATTTAATAGGAAGAAGAAACTCTGGGTCTTGGCTTTTGTCTCTGCCTTGCTTGGATTTTTTCCCATGGTGGGATGGACAAGGATGAGAAACTGGAAAAACAGGGGCAGCCCTCCACAGTAATAAAGCACCCTGCCACACCACAATCTCTGGAGCAAGGGCCCTTGGAATGCAATCCTCATGATCCTGTGGAAGAGCTTTATTTCCACCAAAAACAACAAACAATCTAAAACCTGCTAACTTACATTTATTTGTGAAATATATTTTTTCAAAAGATTAATTTTGGCATGATTTGTTCACCATGGGGAATATGACTTTGAGAATGTGGGGTGTATGGAACTATGCAGATGTCTTCCCTCTTGGAGGTGAGCTATTGAAACTGTTTTTGCCTGCATGCAAAATTTAGAGAGCTGCAATTGTGGTACTTCTATTCAACATAATTTATTTAAAGTGTATTGTGTGTGCTTCCAGCATATTCCAAACATATTAATATCCATTAATCTTAAACACTGTGTCTCTGGCACCTCTTGATTAGTAAACTAAACTTGGAATGGATTTGGTTAACATGGAGTCTAAACTATTTTGGGAAGTGAATTTGAACTGAGTCACAGTGACTGTTTCTGTTGCCTCTTACTATAGAAATTCTTAGGTCTAACAACTCTATCTCATGAAAAGTGATTCATCTTTCATATTTAATAAGTGAAGATATATCTGAGACTGACAGGTGGTGACTCCAATGCCCACACACACATTACATGAGTTCATACCTCTCTCTTCTACCCTGACCACTGCCTTGACCATGAATGGAAAATGGAAATTGAAAAAACTAATCCAGAGTTGCCTAAGTAAATGAGTCCAAAATTTAAAAATGGGACCTAACCAGTGATACACAGCCCATGGTCAACTTAGTTTAAAGTAGCACGCATTTTTCTGACTCCTTATGTCCAAAAAATATTTGAAATGCCTGCTTTATTTTATTTGGATCTTTGCTTTATCAATTATTGCTTAGATAAGATCAGTCCTAATATAAAAAGGCCTGCTCATTTTGAGAACAAAATCAGCATAAGCCACCATCACCCACTAAGGTCATAATACCAAGTGACCTACAGATAAAATGTCCTGTTTGGGCTGCAGTATAATAGTTAAACTCAGCGTCAAAGTCATGGTATATTTCAATATCAACTTCTGCAAACTGGATTCACTGTTGCAAACCATCAAACCTTACACTACAAATGAGTAAACACCATGTTAATTGATGAACAACCAATCTCATATGTATTTTGAAGTTTAATGAAAGAAGCCCTAAATAAAAATTAAATTATTTAAATATTGTATACAGTAATATAATGTAATATTACAAAGAGACTCATTTAAATGAATAACTAAAGAAATAACTATAGAAATAACTAAATGGATAACTATAGAAATAACAAAACAATTTAAAAGACATATGTTTTTGTGTTCTTAATCAGAAAGAAACAAATTCAATATATGTCACAAACATTTAACACATAAGCCCTTTCAAGATTCACATTCTAAGTACTAAAATATAAAATACCCTACTTTGAATCATAGAAGCACATTAAAATAGCAAAGCAGCTAAAATGCTTTTTTTCTATAATCAAATAAAAATGCATTAATTCTTTAACTTTACAAATTATACTATAGAGAGAATATTTTATAGAGAGGATATTTCTTTAGTAAAAACACACTAAGAAGGTTTATAAAAGCATGATCAAATAAATAAGCGTTTCAAGGAACTATAAATAAATATTTAAATTTTTATTGTGTTAAATATTTAACACATTTGGAAAGAGCTCTTGCTTGCTATTGAAATTGGCGTCTTTTTGCATTAAGTCATATTATTAAAAACATAGTAGCAGTTTTTGTATAAAATAATTAAATTTACATTTTTTAAAAAATATCAAGGCATGAAGTAAATAATTTGTTTGGAAAACTTTCTAGCTTGAACCTACATTCTTACAAAGAGGTTCATGCTTCTCTAGGGTGAAGGTGTGTTTATGTTCATATGAAGAAAGTAATTCACTGTCTTATCTCCAAGATATTTGTCATGTCATCTAATGAAGTAACACAGAGATGGAGGAATTCTACAGATATAGATATGGTCATAATTTTTATAATTATACTTCAGTTCTATTATAACAAGAAAAAAATGTATTATATAATTACACATATATCCTATCTTAACACAGAATGCTGTTTACTTATTGTGGGGGGGGGGGCCGTTATCCACAACATTCCTCTAAGAGATTATCACTAGAATGTATAAAGAAGCATGTCAGAGACAAAGCCAAGTGAGCATTTCCTGCATGCTAATGTGTTGGATTAAGTAAAGGACACACTTTAAACCTTAAAAAGCCCTGCTCAAACAGGTATGTGGGTGCATGTACAACATTATATTTAAAGCAAAAAATCAGAATGACAAAGATCCCAATCAAGTGTGGGTACTGTGAAACATATGAAAAGTGTTTTAATTAAGTGGGCAAGTCATAATACTTCTTAATTAATCATATAGTTCTTAAATTGCTCATACATATTTTTTAGAAATAGTTCGATATTTGATTAAATAATGTTTGTAAAAATAAATATTTAATTTTACTTTGAGGTAAGTATTTAGAAGTTATTTGAATAAACTTTATTTCAAAACTTAAAATTTTAGGGGTAGAACTCTGTATCCAATATATATTCACATTTAAAATGTTAATACATGCTGATTTTTTTGCCCTTTCATAACCTTGCACTAATTTTTACATATTCCTGCAATGTAAGAAAGTATATATTTTCACACATTTTCTCCAATATTTGCAATATCAGTATTGTTAATATTTACAACTGATGGAAAAAACAATTCTTAGTTTTATGTAACTACCATTTAATTATTGCTAAATATATTAATGGTCTTCAATTTTCTTTATAACTCCAAACTATTTTCATTAGGTATTTTTTAATTTTTATTTATTTGTGTAAGCTTATATAGTATACATTTTAATTCTCATTATAAATATCACAAAATTTCTCTAATTGCCAATTATATTTTAAATTTGATGATACTAACATTTATCATACAAAATTTTGATATTGGTTCTTTATATCTTTTTATAAAGATATAAAGAATCAAATCTGATTTAATTCTTTATATCTTTCATTGAGATTAACAATTTGCTTAAAACTTTGTTTTGTTTTTTATTTTCATGTAGAATTAATCTTTTTCACCTTTCCACAATTACACAGTAAGTATTCCCAAGGAAAACTACCTTTGCTAATTAATATATTATCTAAACATTCTTGATATATTACAATGTAAGAAAGTTACAGATTATACAGCATCTGCATAATTATTTTAATGGATATTTTCATAAAATCAGTACATTTATCTGAATATATAAAAATAGAACTTTGGTGAGGTACTGCTAACATGAAACCTAAAATATACTAGATGCCACTCTTGAGAGCGTGTTTCATACTGGGTAGCTTTATTGGCATCCTGTTTCAGTTTTAAATATCCTCTCTGTCATGCAGTGTTGGGCACTGAGATGAAAACCCTGGTCTCAGACCTTCCTCAAGGCTCCAGATGTGCACACCACCTGTGGAGTCTGGAAGACTGAACCTCAGTATTGTTTTGCAATCTCTTGCTAACTGGATAGCACTTTGGAGTGGTTTTCTTGAGTTAGCTATGCAATTCACACCCCTGCCCCACTGACATCAGTGTTATCTTTTCTAGCTTTCTTGAAATGTCTCTTGAAATGTCTTGAAAAGAAATGTCTTTTGAATCAATTGCAGCAGTTTTCCGTAACTAAGTTAAGAACAGTCTGATTATAGCCCTGGTACACTCAATTTGAAGAATCTCTATTGTGACTGCTTTCTGATTATAACTTTGCAAATCTTTAAAGCCTGTTCACTAAAGTAAGAACTGTATAGATAGATATTAAGATACAAAGTATGATTGCTTTTTTATAGTTTGATTAGCCATCCCATTAAAATAATTTTCAGAAGTTTGGTTTATATTTATGTATCCCCCAATTTCAAACCCTTGTTTTTTTCAGGAAGTTCTTACTGTATTGTTATTACCCACTGTCGGATGCTCAAGATTTTGTTCTTTATTTAAACTTGAGGACATTCAATTATAAAAGATCACATAATAAAAGATTTGAAGAAATCTAATTGTCATTTAGATATAATACATTATGTCTATATATATATAATAGAAACTATGTACATCTTTAAATAGGTATGATCCTTACTATACCTAATGTACTCCAATTATCCATTTTATTCTTCCATTGTATTGCATTCTATTCTATTCTATTCTATTTTATTCTACCCTACCCTACCTTACCCTGCCCTATTCTGTCCCATTTCTATTCCTATCCTATCTTATTCTTTAACATCACTGGTTGCAATCTACTAAATTGATTTTATAATGAAACAGGATAAACACGTTGTTTAAGATGTTTTAGGTGCAAGTAGCAAAGTATTAAGCACTGTTTAAATGCTATTATTTTAAATGGTATTATTCCAAAGAAAAATGTATCCAGATTTACTATTTTATAGGATAAGCAATTCTATAGTTCACTAATTCAGTAAACAAATAATGTCAGTAAAATTGAAGGAGCATTTTCTGTGGTTGCTTTACCTTCTTCAGCATATGGGCTTTTGTTCATAACCTTATGTCTAATGGTTTCGAGCTGACAGGCATAGCTGCTGGTGTTCCGGCCGTACAACAGCTGTTTGCAGAAACAGAGGAAGATTATTTTGGGCTTTAAATGTATATTTTTGGCCAAAATCTCCTTTATTATATTCCCAGAGCTAAAATAATACCAGCAAGGAGAATAGGATTTACATCATCAGCAAAGAATGATCTACATTTTCTACAGGGGCTGAGGAAGGGCCAGCTTTCCAAAGCACATTACTACTCACTACTTGAATAAAACCATGTTTCATTAGTAAAAATGAAGATTAAAACAGGGCTGCTGATGGGGAACAGAGAGAACAGTGATGACACTCCTCACATGTCCCTTAATGCTACGCGTAGGTGTTCAGGTCCACAGTTCTGAGCCCAGTCATCCGAACATCTCAGGAAAGGCTGCAGATATGTGATTGAAGCTCACTAATGAGCCCTCCAGACCAGCTCATCTGCTGAGTATCACCATGTGATGCATTTCCACGTCCCATGGAAGAATAATCAACCAGCTAGACTGGCTGAATAACTGGCCAAAATATGATGAGATGTTCCAAGGTTGTTTTAACCCACTAAGCTTTTACATGAGTTTGCAATGGGATAGATAACTGAACATTCTTGAATTTATTCCCACTTGAGTGTACCTCCTTTGCTTAGTTTTATTTTCCTTCAATCAGCCAGCATTTAGGAACATTTTTTTCTGAGCAGTGCACTTGGGCTAATTCAGTCTTCTCTGCTCAGACAAAGGGATAGCCTGGAGGGCTTGAGAATTCATGTCACCTCCTGGAGGAGGCCTTTAAGCAAAGACCAAAGAGTCTGAAAGTACAAAAGCCACAGGGACTTTACTGAGAACTAATTTATACTCCAAAGTTTCTCTGATGGAACGGGTCAAAATTAACCTCTGTAGAACTAGGCCTGATAGTACTAGGTTTGACTTATTCACCCTTCCTGCCCTCCTGCACTCTCTTACAAGTCTGAATAAATTACGTGCACTTGAATCCTTGCCTCAGAGTCTGCTTCTGGGGAACCCAAGCCACAGCAAGAGACTTGGGTTCCTGGTTGGGGAGGGGGTAAAACTGCTGGATTGCTTAAAACTTGACAGGCCTAGCAAGGCAAGCAGACCATAACTACCTGTGAACAAGATTCCTAAATGGGTCACGTTAACAAAGCATAGCCCTTGCCAGAGTGACATCTTTCATTTAGTTATTATTGTTATTGTAGCTATACTGTGTTGCAAATATATCATTTGACAGCACCATTTAAGAACAATAAAATAAAATTTGATTTCCTATAATTTATTTAGTCTTAATTTTATTTCATTTTTGCCTTCTAGAACTTTAGCTAAAGCAAAACATTCCCACAACACCATTGATTATAATAATGCCCATTAATAAATAAATATAGCTAACATTTATTGAATGGTGATTATGTATCAGACACAGTGCCTAATATTTTTCAAAATAATTTTAAACTTTGTATAGTATATTAGAGCATTATATCCATTTTATGCATCAGGCCAGTGGGAATATCCCATTAAGGTGAAAATGCTGTGAATCTTTTATATCTGACTTTCCTAAATAACGTGGTTTCTGACCATTTCTTCCTGACGGTATCCATCTCGGATGGCATCTGAGATGTTCGCTGTTGGCAATTCCAAATTCCTTCTTGTGTCCAAGTCAGCCATAGTCCTTTTGTCATTGTTATTTCTAAACAATAAGAATCTTTACTGATAAGTATAATCGAGAGGCCTTTTTTCCTTTCTATGTGTGCTTATAATATCAAACACATTAATATACAGCTCTCAATCATTTCATTTGCATTACAAAATGTGAACTTAAGTACTACAATTTCCCATTGTGACTTTCAAATACCTATAAAGGACTAAGAATTCATTTGAAATAAATACATTTCTAAGCCTACTTTGATGAAATAAAAATAACAAATAAATCTCTGAATTTAAGATATCTCTACCCTAAATGTATCTAAATGAAATAGCTGAAAATTACTTATGCCAAGTCTTTATGTTAAATAAAAAATGAATATAGGTTCATACATTTTCGAGAGTGAATCAACAAATATATGATTACATTGGATGGAACATATTATTTGGATAGGCTTTATGGGAGCTGGAATGGGGCGAGGGGGCATCCCATGGCTGATACATCTAAGTTGTATATCCATAGTAAGTAACAAGAGGAAAGAAGCAACTACTGTGTCTTCATATCATACGATTTATGATCAAAGTCCTATGACTGAAGGGATATTCTCAGAAGGGCGCTATTGTACTTCTGGTTTATGATTATTCCCTGTCCTTGCTGGGCTACTGGACTCTAATTTGTTTGGTCAGATACGCATCTGTTGCTAATGTCATTATGGTCTTTGGTTTCCACGTAGGTATGCCCTGCATTCATCTACTGCATTTGTCTAGAAGACTCTGTCCAGTCTTCTTTGGCTAAACCAAATAAATCTTTAAAGGTATGAGAAATGGAGGTATTAGAACTTCAACAGTGCTATCCTACAACACAAGTGACTGCCTCACTCAAGGCTGTACCATAGACATAAGCAATTTAATCAACTTTATTAAATGTACTATTCTCATACCACATTGCATGGAAAAATTGTGTGACTTGTGTCACAAAAACCTTTTGTCACAGGACTCCTCCTATAAATATTACAGTTTACATATACTATCCTTCATCTTAGATCTTAGCCTAACAAGCTACTGTATTCTAGTTCAAGGGTATAAGCGGTATTTAGTGATAACCCTGCCCAAACTCCCTTTTCATTTTTTTGAAAGTAAGTAAAAGGCTCCTTCATCTTTTATGAATCTCTCTTTGTATGGTTTATAACCTATGCAGTAAGATTTAGGCATATTTTCTGCAAGTTATTTGTGCATGTCAATAGTAGCACAATTTAAGGAAAGGATAAGAACCAGTGTAATAAACTATAAAGTGTCTAAGATCTTACCCATTTTGGAAGCTAATAAGTTACCTCACTAGCATAATATAGTTTTATGCATCCTGGCAAAAGACATAAAATCTGTGGGTCAGAGATAAAGGTGTTTATTGCTGTGAGCAGTAGCAGTAGCCAGTGTCAGCATAGTCTTCCATGGGGTCCCCAAACTCCAAAACCCACAGACAGGGTAATCTAAAGGGAGCCAGGTGACATCTGCAGTGTGGATGTGTTTTGGGGCAGGAACACTAAACTTAGGGATGCCTCTATTATAGGCATTTTTTTCCTTTCTATGTGTGCTTATAATATCAAACATGTTAATATACAGCTCTCAATCATTTCATTTGCATTACAAAATGTGAACTTAATGCCTCTATTATATTGTCTTATAATTATGCCTCTATTATATTATCTTATAATAGACAATAATCCCATGTATAGGAGGACATTATAGTTGTTCTATTGAACAGTAATCCCACTTACCCTTTCTTCTAGAGGAAGGCACTACTTTTATCTCCCAAAAATAAAAGCAAGCATGTCTTTTGCTCTAGTAAGAAAAATTACTCTATCTTACAGAGCTGTAACTTATACATACATCCATAAAAAATTATTCAGAACAAAGAGGTCAGTGCCTGTGCTCAGAAGACACACAGAAATGGGAGACGACCCTGGAGAATTTCCCACCAGGAATACCATCAGTTTTGACTGTGCTGCCTTGGCTTCTGGAAAATTTCCTCCTATGTGTACTCCACAGGACAGTCTGATTATTCTGATGTGGCTGGCAAACAGCCGGATCCAAATCCGTTTAATTTCTCTGTCTAAACCTTTAGTTAAAGCTACCCTCAACAGGACTCTGAAAGAAGGATGAGGCCATCCTGCATTCGTGTCCCACGGGACCACAAAACCAATCAGTTAAATGAATCTCTTACAGTTTCAAGGACTATCCTGCAAAACCAGGTAGCTTTCTCCTTAAGTTTCAGTACTGACCTTCGTATTAGGGCCAAAGCATCGATCCAGGTACATTAATACGTGGTAGTAATTGTGCAGGCTCAGCCTTGGCCCTCAAGGAGAACATCTAGAACAATCCAAACTACAACAACCCTTGCCAATAAAACTGAGACTGACAGGAATGCCTTCTAGAGCCAAGTGTTACTGATGACCTTAGCTAAAGTTAGGGACAAATTTCACAGCACCTTTTCTAACTGGATGTTTATCATTATACAGATAACTGCAGGCTTAAATGAGGAGTCAAATATCTCTCCAAGAAACTTGGCAAATTAACCTAGCCTCAGTTTGGAGAGTTGTCCACATGACTGATCAGTGTACATCATTTACTGGTAGTTTTCCTAAATCCTCAGTGGTGCCTTATTACCACCACTCGGGGGCATATCTCTATATTTTCAGGAGGGAGGTAAGTTAATACTTGGCTTTTCAAAATGTATAACCCTGAAGGTGCACAGGCTGCCCCTGGAGAGAAGGGTTTGTTTAAAATCATTACCCTGTTTCAAGTGGGCCCTATTTCAGGGAGGGGGCCCTGGGTACCACTGCCATCATCTGGTCTCTTAGACTACTATTAAAACTTATACTTCCCATTTCACTTTTAAAAATTCAGTCTAGTTTTCTTTTATTTTAAGTGACAATCTGAGGACATTATTCCAACCATTGGACTGTTTGTCCACGAACCCAGCTGAGTGGCATTCATCTGCCCAATGACTGAGTGATGTGTGTGGGAATGAGCACAGGGAGGATATCTGGAGGCATTAACAGGCGTTTTGTGTAGTGGATGCTGTATTCAGGGACATTCTCCAATGTTTCTGATAGCTTTCTCAGTAAGAGTAAGAAGAATGGAGATCAATTTCTGATCAATATTCTCTGGGGAGGGATAAAAAAATCCAAGTCAGTCAAATATAAGCTGCTTGGAACTGTTTGGGTAAAACACACCAGGTGTTTTCCTTCCTAAAGAAGCTTTCATGAGTGATCCTGAAAGACAATGACTATTAATTCCCTTTGTCTGAATACCTTCTAGATGAGAGTGCTGTTTCTCTTCTAAAATTACCATAAATTGGGTGCATCATTGCACAAGTGGTAACTTCCCTGTTCACATAAGCTTTCTGGTTTGAAGGAATCAGATGCAAGAAGGGTAAGATCATTTTTATAAAACTAGCAGAGGCTGATTCTGTTCACACTTCAGCCAGCATAGGCAGTTGAAGTTGGTTTTGGTGAGCAGTGTACTAAATCAAATGGTTATTATCCTCATGATCTATGACCATGTTGATTCAATGAGAAAATCTAGATAGCTGAAGCATAATTAAATGTGAATCCCCTAGGCCTACCTTTGGCCAAACTGTCACTAAGACTTATTATTGAGAAAAGAAAAAAGCATTATGTCATGATGCAGTTTTAAACTTTCAAACTAGTTCTTTGTAACCCTCAATCTCTTTCATTCCACCCATGATGCAGAAACTGACCAAGCAGAGAAGACCCCTTTTTGGACACAGCCATACTCAAGGACCAGAATGCCCAAGGAAGGTGTGTATACCATGAGGAGATGAAGCGGGGAGAGTCAGAAATATTTTAGGGTTCATTTTAGTGTTTAATGCATATCTACAGATGATGTGGATGTTTCACCCTTTCTACAAGGCCATTGTTGAGTGGCTTTTGTTGAGGGACAACACCATTGTCAGACTAAAAACAGTACAGAAATCTAAAAACATGATGCAGATTAATTATAAGTATAACAACTGTAATCTTGAAATCAGTCAAACATCAATATTTAACCTGTAAGAATGTCAACAACATCGAGTCCCCATAATCAGCCCCAAAGAAGAAGTAAAAGGTTGATGTTGTCAAGAGTAAGAAACAAGGAAAGGCCATGCCTCTTACAATGCAGCCATCTGAACCCTGGGACAAATGTGTCAACTTTTGTCAAGTCTCAGTCTGGCAGAGACAGAATGCTTGACTTTGCTTCTAGTACATGATAATCGATTTTTTTGCCATGCAGGATATGATAAAGGATCTAGTCAGCAACAGTGTCTGGAAAGCAAATCAGTGTGAGTCTAGAAAAAGGAGGCTCAAATAATAGAAAGACTATATTTCATCTCATCAGGAAATTGTCTTTACATGGATGTCTACATGAGTGTCCCACTGAGGGTTACTTTTATCTGTCAGGTGGTAGTTTCCCAAGGGACACACCTAATGGCTCAACAATTGGCAAAAGCCCAATATAAATAATATAGACATTAAAAATATGATAGGTTTATTAAGAGGAACGTTAGCCTCTATGAGAATGGCAACAAACTTTGCCCCCTTGGGAGAGTAATCACATCCTGTTTAGTTTCTGCATAGCTGCTGCTGAAGCAGAACAGCCAGAGTCACTCGTGGACATCACCGAAAATGTGCTTAGGCAAACCATCTGTGAATCATGCCCTGGCACAAAAGGGAAGTTCTGTGAATTTCAGACCCTGATGAGCCAGTGGTCTTGTTCCCACAGATAGAATGAGAAATACAATTTTCTATGAAGGGAAAGTTACCACGATTTCACACAAAACTGAAATGTCCCTGTAGTCATATCAGCCACGTTCCGGAATATCCAATTTCCACTTGAGGAGTAAGACTTCTTGGGCCCTTCCTACATTGTTAATCTATGACTTTGAACTGACCACTCCAGCAAGCCGCCAAAGGAAACAGCAGGTCAGAGAGTCACAAGGCCTCTCTAGAGGTAAGAACTTCAGTGTGGAAAAAGCCCCGTAGCAAACTGCTTTCCCAAAGGTGTACTTAGTAGCCATGTCAGGGATGAGTCTACCTCAAGGAGTGCATCTGGAGGAGGGTTTTCCCCCTTTACCAGGGGCTACAATTGACAAAAATCATCAGCCATAGAGATTTTTAACTAAAAGGGATAATTCAGATTGTGGGGTCTCAAAGGTGTAGCACTTCCCTATATGCAGTTCTTCTTTATAGGGAGAGTGACTTCATCCACTGTACAAGTATATAAAACATCAATATCAATTACACAGTGAATGCAAGCACAATAATACAATAATGAATTGGCCCAAATGGCCTCACCCACACAGTTGCTAACATTATCATAATTTAATAAGCTAAAATCAGCTGGCCCAAACACCAAAGAGGAGAGTAGATGGTAGTAGGTGCCTGTATACAATTGACAGAGATCCATAAAAATCTAAGTCCCACTCCTTACTGAATTATTTCACAAACAGACATGGACTTTTGGGAAAAGACCTCAGTCCTACCCAATTATATTTCCTCCTGAAATAGGTACAGGTAGAGCTGGAAAGGAAGTGAAGGATTAACAGGTATGGAGGGAGACAGCAGTTTCATCAAACAAGGTGAATTGCAGAAGCTGCTCAAGGCTCATAAAATGAATTGCCAATGTTCTTGGTGTACCCACAGCCCTAGAGAGCAAGGTCATCTTTATTGATAACATCTATTTTAGTCTCAGAATCTCTTGACTTTGTAATCAAAGCCACACTGTTCTCTGGCCAGGGCCCCAAAGTTTGTGCCTTTGAACTTAATCTTGACTTGCAGAGTGGTAAAATTCTTTTAAGGAGTTCAATTTAATTGGGGAAATTTGCTGCGTGATTGTCACGATAATAATTTTTTAAATCTTTGGTTTAAAATAAAGGCTGTGGGAGTTTTCAGGATGATGGTTGTTTGGCATCTGGGTGGAAGGGAGGCTGGGAGAAAATGAAATGGAACATGGGGGCCTGACTGGTGTGGCTCAGTGGATTGGGTTTATTCTGTCAACCAAAAGGTCACTGGTTTGATTCTCAGCCAGGGCACATGCCTGGGTTGCAGGCTAAGTCCCAGTTGGGGGCATGTGAATGGCAGCCAATCAATGTTTCTCTAACACATTGATGTCTGATATGTCTCTCCCTCTTTTTCTCCCTCCTTTCCCCTCTCTCTAAAATTAAATAAATAAAATCTTTAAAAAGAAGCATGAGGAAATTTTTAGGGTTGGTGATGTTTCTATCATCTTGATTGTCATGATTATTTCAAGTGTATGCATATGTCACAACTTATCAATTATACACTTTATATACGTGCAATTCAACATGTCAATTACACTCTAATAAAGCTTTTAAAAACTACTGCAAGGGTAATGAAAGAAAACAATATGGTAAAAAGAAGAGAATGTAGAAATAGGCTTATAAATAAATAAGAAAAAAATGATACACTCACATATATAATTCTCATTACACCTGCTTTGACAAATGCATTAAAAAATTATTTTTTGACATGGTAGACCTAGTCAGAGCACTTGAAAAATACAATATGATTTCAAAGGATTACAAAAAGCAAACCATATCATGAGTAATCAAAGACACAGATCTTCTTCAGCAGCAATTCTGATCATAAACATGAATGTGTATGAGGATAATGTTGGAACTTTTGGAAGTTCAAACTCCTCTATTTATGGTTTTCTTCACACTATATATCACTCACTGTGTGTATGTAGTGTATGAATACATTTACACATCTAGTAACATTCTTACTATCTTTATGTTTCATTGTTTAGATTCTTCAGGAAACAGACCAAGGAAAATAGATTTGCATGTCTCTGGGCTAAGATGATTCCTGAAGAAGGCCTCAGCTGTGAACTCAGCCATGAATTGGTAAATTTGGGGAATGAATACTTAACTCCTGAAACGAGAAACTGGTATGAAGCAACCACTAAGGTTGTCACTTGGAAGCACTGATTCACATAAATAAATTCATCCATCCGTAAAGAGCTCAAAGATGTTGGATGGTCTCTTTGCCTGAGGAAATTTATAAAACACCCAGTGGCATGAACTACATAGTCTGCCAATGCAGCTAATCTCACTATGCAGCTGAAACTCATTTTTTTCCCATTGTAATACCCATCCAGATTCCTGCTGTACTTGTCCAGGTGGCAGTCATGGACATTAATAATGTCTGCCATAGATCCTTTACTCGGTCTTCTCTTTAAGAGTACCCACAAGCAAGGCAGTTTCCTCTCCACTTTTAACTGCCCCACATTCGGTTTCATTTCAGCATCCCACCGAGGCTGTGCACATTTTACTCCTTCCTCAAATGACTGAACCTACCCGGACTACTTGAGCTGAGAGGAGTCTCCACCACAGGGTCCTCATTGCTCTGGAGTGCCCTGTCAGCCTGTGTCCTTCTGGAGCTCTGCTGCCGGGAGAAGCCCTTCCTACACGGTCTTCCAATTTCCCTTCTCTTCTTTCACATGTGTTGTTAGTCCTGCATCGTAGTATTGAGGCTTTCCGGACTAGCTTTCTCCTTTCTCCTTTATAGGCATATATCCCTTGCCTACCCTCACAGCCTTTGGACATTGAATTCCTCAAATCAACGCATAGTTACACACAGTTCATCTGCTTCAGGAGTGACACAGACACTCGCCCCTGAGCCCTCAGAGCCTCTTGCTGTCATGTTCTTATTAAGCTGTTCATGCATCTGTTGATTATTCAGATTAGACTGAGAAATAACTAGAAACCTCCGTGGATCACCTGGATACAAATATATCCTTTTGTGCTACTATTGCTTAAAAGATACCCTCCGTCTTCGAGATGATCAGAGAAAATTACTCCTGCCCAAATGCTGATTCCTTTCCATGACTTCTCATCTCTTGGTATCACTGAGAAGCCTAAAGTGGCCAAATAACACATAGTACTTAAAACGCAATGGTATTCTTGCTGTCTGTGATTATAAGTAGTGTTCTCTGTCTCTAGGAACAGAACCTCTATATACACAAGTCTTAGAGTTCTAGGAACAGAAAACAGCAGTTACCACCAGAATCTTCTGATCTGTAGTCAGACACATCCATTTCCCCACTGGCCCTGTCCTAGAAAACAGCAGTTACCCAATGGATCTCTAAGTGAGAGTAAGTGAAGCTATTCCTACTCACACACCTTGGTTCCTAGAACCACGTGTTCTTACCAGTTAGAGACATGACACCATGTAACAGTCATTCGTTAAACAGGCATAGCACTCTGGGTTGAAAATTTACATATTCCATCATCTCAGCTATCCTTCTTATCAAGCTCCAGGACTAAATTTAGCTTTTTCTGCCATGTAGATGTAAGAGGATGGTTTTATTAGTATATTTAGCTTCTCTGTTGTCTTAAATTAGTGATTATTCACTCTAAGACTTTCATTGTCCCTTGTCTCCAATGTTGAAATGGCCTCAGTTTTAACTATCCCATTCCACAGTCCTTACAATTGCCGTGTATCCTAAATTTTTCATTTGGCTGAGATCTGAGATGCTTCATTAACCAGCTCCTGCCCCCCAGTAGAATCCCACCCTGGTTTCTTATCTTAGAAATATTAGTGACTGCACACCAGGAACTTTCAATATTTCATCTGCCACCAGTGACGGAGTTTTCTCTGCCAGCTGACTGGCAGATGCTTTTGTGCTAAAAATTTCATTTCTGCATCTGCCTTTTTGGACCACAGTTTGCACCAACTGACCTAGATAAGGTTCCCTGAGAATCGGACTCTGAGACAGTTATTTGAATGGTGGCAGACTACAGAGATGAATTCACTGGAAGAACAGCTGAGAGTGAGAAGAGTAAGGTTGGGCAGAGATCTCTGGCCTGGCCTTGCAGATAGAGCTGCCAGGTTTAGCCAATAAAAATACAGGATGCCTAGTTCAATGTAAATTTCTGATAAACGTAAACTAATTTTTATTGTAAGTATGTACTTTAGTATCCTCTGGTATAAGTGTGCCACAAATACAACATGAGGCATACATTAAATAATTATTCATTTTTATGTAAAATTCAAATTTAACTGAGTCTTGTATTTTTCCTAGAAATCCTACCTTCATCTTTGTCATGAATTGAGTGAACAGACCATGTCTTTTTTTCTCCCCAAACTAAAAAGTTTGTAGCTGCAGGCTGCCCTATAGAAGGGAACCAAACTTCTCTGAGGCAGAATTCTTTGGCCAAAGGCAATTCAAAGGAGATTATGTTAGTTATGAGTTATTAGCAGACATAACTCCTGAGGTAATAAGTCTTCTCATTTTGGAAGGGGGAAATAGAAAGTTGTAAAGACAAAGGTCTTCACAAGTAAGTGTGTTGCGGGGGGAGAGGAGAGGAAAAAATGAAAGATAGAGAGAGAAGATAACGGATAAGTCTCAGGAACTGTTTTTCTATTTCATCTAGCTGAGATACGTGTCATCAATCTCAGAATTTCACAGAATGGAGTACAACTATGATTCACTCTATAATATAAATAAGCAGACATGAGCTCAGGCTTCATTCAGAACACTTGGCCTCAGCAGACAGGGAATCTTCCTCAGCTTATTGCGGGCCTGGACTTAATGCTGTGCAACAGAACATGAGCCTTGCAGACAGACTCCCGGACCAGCCATACGGCTGGAGCTTCGCATCTAAGAAGCCACCTATTATTCAATATTTTTCCTGTCTAAAGCACCTGAAAGTCATTTGAAACTTATGACTTTGAAGACAATCACCTTCATTACACAAGTGAACTTAAGCAACCAAAATTAAAGATGTTACTATCACCTATTCCTATTATGCAAGCAGATAACTGGAAAGGTGTAGCTGCTGCCTAAAAGAGGGAAGAAAGGGAAGAGGTAAAAATAGCAATACATTTGATAACAAAACAAGGTTATCAGTGTACAAACCACTGAAACATATTAAGAATGGAACTGAGGTAGGCTATTCTGTGGGATTGCTAAATTAAAGTGGGTACAATATTTAATTGTAAAACTATGCCAAAGAGAGAAGGATTATGAAATATTAGCTTCCTTTTGTATATCCACAGGTTCATTGAACAATTCTGAAGTAGCATATCATAATTATGTTCCTTCAACCTGTTTTTACAATTGGAAGAAAGGATAGATTAAAAACTGTCTAACTGATGCTTAATAATAAGAAAATCTAAGACTAGCTTATTGGTAGAAATCAATTCTATTACAATTTGAAAAAAATAAATCAAGTAAATTAAAACTGTTTTCTCCTTAACTCCTTATTCTGTCATAGTTATAAGAATTCATGAGGAATCATTCCTACACATCCAGTACTTGACTGGATACAATTTTCTCTTCTAGATATCTGGCATTGTCTCAACATTTTTGGTTGCTGCAACGGGTAAAATGAAAGCACCACTGGTATCTAGTGGGTAGAGGCCAGAGATATTGCTAAACATTCTAGAAACCACAGGCTAACCCCACAGTTAAGAATTACCTGCCCCTAAACGTCAATAATGTTGGGGTCAGAAAACCCTACTCTAAATTTGTACAAAAATAGTATGCACACATTCATCATCTGATAATAAACATCTATTAAGCATATGAATAGCTCAAAATTCAACCAAAAATCCATTCCTTCAGTCAGCTGATCATTCAGTAGATATTTATTAAGAATCTATGGCATATAAGTAAACAGATCCTTAAGTACTGAAGACTGGTTGAGTGTTCAGTAGGATGGAGAACATGGTGCCTACTCTATCATCATTATGTTCTCTTAGGCTTCGTGATTCTGCTCTGTTGCCTGACAGTCTGGGATTGGCTCACCAACTAAGAAATACAAAAATGTCATACTGGACTAGGGTGTTGCTAGATGGCTTGGAATGGATCCTACTCTAGGGCATACACTTCACATATCATGTGGTGATTGTGGGGGGCACAGAGGTAGAGATGGGAGGGTCCAGGGAGATACATGGTGATGAAAAAATACAGTGAAAGTAAATTTTAAAAGCATTGTTACAACGAGAAATCTATATTTAATCTCTAAGTCATCAAATTCTAAAAAATATTCAGAATTTAAATATTTTCACCTAAGAAAGAAGGGTGTCACCCTGTTTTGAGCACTTACAATTCTCAACAAAAATACATCAAAAGTAGTGAATTTAAAAATATTTCAGACAATAATTCAGTCATTCCTCAGATGTAGTAAGTGCATGATAAATACATGGTTAGTACATAAAATATGCAGGATATAAAACATGTAGAAAGTATGTATCATATATGATTTATGTATATCATACAACCAAATCTTTGGAAGGTATATATTTGTTTATTTGAATTATAAATGAAAAAATTAATCTCTGATTCCTTTCTTATGTCATAACTAAAATATATTTTTGAATTAAATTTGTAAAATTAATATAATTCATAGAAGATGAAGAATTAGTTTTCTAATTCATCTACTGCATTATGAATAAAAAATCAAAGCCAAGCTATAGTCTATTCAGTGTTTACCAAGTTTGCCTTAGCAGAAAGATGTGCTGAGAAATGAAGAGTATATACACGCAACACGTCAATCTGCCCCTTACAATGTAGTGAGAGCCATAAAGATTGTGATAAAAGGTTTTCTTTTGTAATCTCTGTTCCAAAACCAGTTTTCTAATAATATGTACAAATACAATGAAAAAGCCCTATAATCCTCTTCACTCAGAATATATCTGCATTAGCATAAACAGACATATTACATCCACATGAATAATACCAGAATGGTGGATATTTGTGATATTTTATGGCCTATATATCAACTCCAAAATCCCCTAGAGCTCACATTTATTGGTAAATTCTGATCTTCTCATAAGATGTGGGTGATAATTCTTGAAAAAGCACTCACATCAGTAACTTTCCTTGTCACTGTTTTTTGACAATTCTGTTATTATTTCTGATAGCTTATAGTAACTTAAGGACATCTAAGAGAGGAAATAAAATTAGTATCCCACTTACATTCAGTTCAGACTTCTATGTCTTTAACTAAAAAAGCAAGTAGAATCTTTGTGAAAAATCTTACTACAATTTTAGCTACTCATCTACAGAGGCTTATATTACTATCATTGATGTAGAATTTTTGGTTTGTTTTGTTTTGATTTTCAAAAAGAAAATCACTTTACAATTTTATTTTGAAATGCCCTATGATTATATGTTTTGCCAGTAAGTAAAGCAAATCAATGACTACGTTCTTGGACCTTTGATGAGTCAAAGAAAAGATTACAAAAAAAATACATGCTAAATTTAGGAAACTTTTAGGGAGAGTGGTTGATTATACAAATCTACCATATGTTACTCAGATCATCTTTGGGGATATAGATAACTCATTATTCACTCTGTATTTTAGAATGCATTTTTTCAAAGGTTTTCAAGTGGCAAAGGAAAATAGTGGAATTTGGATGCAAAGAAGATTTTTATAAAGGGCCCCATGAGTAATAACAAAAATAAATAAATAAATAAAATTGGAGCTGCTCTGCCAAGAGTAGATAGAAACAGACTGAGCTTCTGACCAGAATAAATCTCGTTGGATCTGTCAAAGATAAAATATCAATTTAAAACATGATAAAAACCAATGGAACCTAGACAGAGCATTCAGACACACATCTTCGTTTAAAAGAATTCAGATTTTTGCCAGAAAGATAAATCAATACCAACACACTCCCCCTCACAGCACTGCTCAAATATGTCAGTCAATATATTTGAATGAGTCAAGAACAATTTCGTATTAAATTATTCATCTGCAAAGAAAAATGGCTTACCTATATCCTGCTTGAATAAATGTTTGAGTTTCTCAAAATTATTCTGACTCTAAATCACAAGAATGGGCCCATTCAAAATTACCAATTGTTATTCATTTCAAAGTTAATCTTTATGCGACCTCTCTGAAAAGGATCATAACCATAATATATTGACATATCTATTACAATATATTTTGGAAATAATATTAGTTCTTGTCCCTAATACAGTAAAAACTTAGACACATGAAATAAGTGGATGTCAACCAAAAACAAACAAAAAATAATCAGAAGGTGGAGGGCAGAAAGCAAAGTAATCTGTAAACAGAAATATAAATGCTCTTTGTGGTAGGTTTCAAACACCCGAAAATAAGACACTGAAAAAGATCAATGAACCACATTGCATGAGAGTGTAGCATCAGCTAGAATATAACAGGACAAATTCCTCTGAGTAAGTAAAATTTATATGATGCCCAGAGATACCATTGCCGAAATGTTACAAAAACTTAAATAGTGAATAAAACTGCTCCAAGAACTTGAAATATTGGCCATATGCCTCAATAAACTGAACTTCAATAAAATTACAAACTTCTGCTCTGCAAAAGAAATGGCATGAGAATGTGAAATCCACAAAGTGGGAGAAAATATTTGTAAAAGGAACATTTCATAAAGAATTTATCCAGAATATAAAAAGAATTCTTAAAACTCAACAATAAGAATAAACAAATGGGATCTCATCAAAATAAAAAGCTTCTGCATGGCTAAAGAAAACAGTATTAAAATAAAAAGACAACCAACTGTATGGGAAAACATATTTGCCAATGATACCTCAGACAAAGGTTTAATCTCCAAAATATACAAAGAACTCATATGACTTCACTCTAAGAAGACAACTAACACAATAAAAAAAATGGGAAAAGGACTTGAACAGTCACTTCTCCAAGGAGGACATACAGAGGATCCAGAGACACATGAAAAGATGCTCAATATCACTAGCTATCAGAGATGCAAATTAAAACCACAATGAGATACCACTTTACACCAGTCAGAATGGATATCATAAACAAAGCAACAAACAACAAATGTTGGAGAGGTTGTGGGGAAAATGGGACCCTAGTTCACTATTGGTGGGATTGCAGTCTGGTACAACCATTATGAAAAACAGTATGGAATTTTCTCAGAAAACTAAAAATAGACCTGCCTTTTGATCCAGCAATTCCAATGCTGGGATTATACCCTAAGAACCCTAAAACACCAATCCAAAAGAACCTATGCACCTCAATGTTCATAGCAGCACAATTTACAATAGCCAAGTGCTAGAAGCATCCTAGGTGCCTGTCAGTAAATGAATGGATCAAAAAATTGTGGTACATATAACAATGAAATTCTATGCAGCAGAAAGAAGGAAGGAGCTTCTACCATCTGCAACAACATGGATGGAACTGGAAAGCATTATGCTGAGTGAAATAAGCCAGGTGTTGAAAGACAAATACCATATGATCTCACCTTTAACAGGAAGCTAACAACAAAACAAACAAGCAAGCAAAATAAAAACAAAGACACTGAAATAGAGAACAGGGGGGCAGAGACCAGAGGGGAGATGGGAGAGGGAAGGGAATATCAGGAGAAAAAGGGGAGGGATTTAGAGGAACTAGTATAAAGGACACATGGACAATAGCTAAGGGGAGGGGGATGGAAATGGGAGGGAGGTGGGGAGCACAGAGAGTGGGTTGGGCTGGGATGGGAGTAAAAAACAGAAAACTGTACCTGAAAAATAATTAAATTTAAAAAATCATTGTTAAAAACAAAAAAAAAAGAAATAAAAAAATGTGATTTAAAGAAAATGGGCCAGAAACCTCAACAAAAATATCACCAAAGAAGATGTACTGGCAAATAAGCATAAAAAGAGGCTCCATATCATATCATCAGGGAAACACAAATTAAAACAACGAGATATCACTACATGTCTGTTAAAGAGCCAAAATCTACAACATACTAAATACTAAATGCTGCCCAGAATGTGGATCAACAGGAACTCTCACTCACTGCTAATGGAAATGCAAAAGGGTTCAACCATCTCGGCAAACTTCTTAAAAGTAAACTTACTCTTACAAATATCTTTCTAGCAATTGTGCGCCTTGGCATTTCCCCAAAGGAATTGAAAACTGATGCCTACACATAAAATGGAAGTTGGTAAAGCTATGTTAATTCCAGATAAGTAAGACTTTAAATCAAGGGATGTTATCAGGGATAAAGAAGGCTTTACATAATGATAAAAAGTCAGTTCTCCAAGAATACTTAACAATTCTAAATGTGTATGTACCCGATAGCATAAAGTAAATCAATGAGACAAAACTCTTATAATGACAAAAAGAGAAGCTAATAGAGCCACTGTTACAGGGAATTCAACATCCTCTTGTCAATAACCAATAGATGAAACAGGCCAAAAATCAGTGAGGCCATCACAGATCTAAATGAATTATTAATCAACTTAATTAATTGACAGTTATATAATACTCAGTCCAATACAAAAATACATCTTCTCGAGCTCACAAGGAATACTCACAAGGATTGTCCACACTCAGGGCCATAAAATACATTGGAATAAATTTAAAAAGAATAGAAGTCATACGAAGTATATTCTCAGACTATAATAAATTAAATCAGAAATCAAAACCAGAAAGACACCTGGAAAGTTCTCATTGTTTTAACTGGCGTTTCCCTGATGACATGTTATATGAAGCATCTTTTTATGTTTATTGCCATTAGAAGACATTATTTGGTGAGATTTCTGTTACTTTGTCCCATTTTTTAATTAGGATTTTTTATTTCTTATTGCTGAGACTAGACACCATACTTATGAGTAACCCATAGGTCAAAGAAGTCTTAAGAGAAATTATAACAATCGTTTGCACTAAGATTATCAAAATAGAACTTAAAATTTGAAGGATGCAGGGGAGAAGGCAATACTTAGGAGGGAACTTATGGCATTAAATGCACATCCTAGAGAATATCTGAAATATATAATTTAAAGACTCATTATAGAAAACCAGAGAAAGAGAGCAATGCAAGCCTAAAATAGGTGGAAGAAAATAAATAATAAAAATTAGGAAAAATATCAATTAAAGTACAAACAGGAAAACACCAGAGAAAATTAATATAATAAAAAGCTGATTCTTTGGAAATGATGAAAAAAACTTTTTTAAAAACTGACTTTGGCATACTGTGTAAGTACATATAACAGGGCATATTGATTCATTAAAGATGGTATTCTATAAATATTTAAGGTTTATCTGTTTAAGCATATTCATCTCCTAGATATTCATCTCATAGCTATTCATCTCCTAGGTAACCATAATGTTTTTTATCCTGATATGGATACTGATAATTGTGTACTGATGTTATTATACTTTTCTTCCAATTTGAAAATAAAACATATTTTAATACTAGGCAACAAAAACATAATATCACTATAAAAACTTTTTCTTGTTCAACATTCATACTTTTTGGTTTTGGTTTTCTTTTCTTTTTTATACATTTTTATGATGTACTGTGTCAAATATTTTCAGGTTTCAGGAAAGCCACTTTTAATACCATAGATATTTTAACAAATGTCATGATATTTAGAAGCAAAGGACAAATGAAGGAAAATAATAACAAAAAGCATAATATCAAGGAAATCATCTGGAGAATAAGAAAGCACTTATCTATGATTACTAATATAACAAAGAAGGCTCAAATAATTTAATAACACTTAATTAGTTTAATCTATTTTATTTTTTAAATGAGGCCCTTATTTGCAGTCTGACTCTATACTTATATTTTTCTCTATACTTATATTGAGTAGATGAGAACTCATAATTTGTGGAGTGTTCAAATATAATCATATTAGATTTGTAGTTGGCTGTGGTATATATTTATGTACAAGTACAATAAATTGATTTATGTACAATAAATTGAAATTTCATGTAGACTATAGATACTTGTACATAAATATTACCACAGCCAACTATAAATCTAATATGATTATATTTGAACACCCCACAAATTATGAGTCCTCATCTACTCGATATAAGTATAGAGAAATATAAGGACTCAAAGTTTGTGGAATATACTTGTGTGCATTTGTATGAATGCATGATAAATCACAGAAATGAGGGGATTGCATCCTGTTTCTTTAGAATATGCAATTAATATGCAGTCAGATGCGAGGAGGTTGTAGAGGCCAGGATAAGAGTTACGAGCACATTAGAGTTGAGACTTGGGAGAGATGTAAAGACAAGAAGTTAAGGAGTTTCTTCTTGGTGACTGACATGCTGACTCAGTCACGGGAGGGGTCTCCAGTGCACAGAGGGGAAGCTACAGTTGGCATTATTCACGTAGTGTCTCTCAGACATGTTCTGGGTGATACAAAAGCACTCACACCCTCAGATTTTGGCAACCAGCAGCCCACCACTTCAGGGCCCATATTTGCTACATCTCTGAAAACCTAGAACTGGATTTTGAGTTCATAGACTTTCTCACTTTATTTTCCCATTCTTTTTGTTTGTTTGCTCTTTTTATGGATGGTTTGCTTGTACATTCTAGTTCTAGTTTCATCAAAAAAAACCCTTATAATCATCCTTATAATTTTGACCACCCTCTAATTAATGCCTTAATAGAACAAGACCATTGTCTTCAACTCAGTTTTAACATTTAAATGATTCTTCAACTTATAGATCATCTTACATTATTAAGCTCGAATACATAAAGTACAGTCATTACTATATGAGTCTGGGAATAGAGAAAATTCAATATAAATGTCAGAATATCAGTTTGAAACCCCTTAGAGTTGAATTTTGTTAGAGATCAAGAGTGGATATACCAAATTTTCTTATGATAATAATAAAAATAGAACTTTTTTTAGATAATCATCCATAGAAAGAACAGATCATAAATCTTCACCAAAATAATTTACTTTTCCCCAAACGAGTGCCATAGAGATTTTGAAAACAGAATATATTCTTCTTTGATTGCTAATATTCTTCTAAGCACAGAAAAATTAAGTATTTGTGCTTTTCATACAAAAAATGTAAATTATAAATAAGTACATTCAAAAACTGGACAGTTTGGAACTGTTATATTTTTTTAGTCCTTGTTCAACAAGCATTCATATGAGCAACTAACATTTAGCTTTTATTGGTAAGAATGACTCTAAATTAACTTAATATGGAAAAGACATAATTTAGGATTTGTAACTGAAAGTGTTCATTTTTTCAGATTAAACTGATTACAAATACCCCAAAACTCACTCTTCAGAGAACTTTGTTTTGAGTACTGCCTGCTTTATGTATTAAGATCCTTTAATTATAAAAGCATATATTCCACTTACAGGTCTAGCAAAGAAATTTTTATGCATGTAATAAAGATAAAATACCACAAGTAGGTTTTCCAAATGGTAAATGTATTAAATAAGGTCATAAAAATACTGTTTGTGTTGTGTGTGAGAAATAAAAGTACTCTCTAGAAACAGGAGATAAAAATTTTGTACTGTTTGAAGCAAATATATGTATTCATTTGGATTTGAGAGATGAGCAGACAAATTGTCGTTGTAGAAAAAATTATGAACGATCTAAAAGCTGTAAGTATGTAATTCCTTTTTCAGAGAAATAAAGATTTTACATTTGGAGCTGTGAACTACTTCAATGATTAAATAACTTTTCATTATTTTATATTAGCAGGATAGTCTTTGAAACAGGTAAGTAGAAAGGTTTATTAAGTTATTGTTAATCTAGATGTGTTAACGCATCTTGCACATTTTCAATCTTTTACCCCAAAATGTTCAAATATACAATGATTACCTGAGAAATTAAAAGTGGTCTTGATTGACTAAAAAAGCCTCTTCATCACCAAATTCCAAGGACAAAATAAAGATAAGCATTAAATCCACTCAGAATTTAATGTTCATATGTGCTGGAAATAAGTATATATGGAATATTTAACATGTGTGAAACAGTATTCAAAGTAACTTATAAATAACACTTTCTTTAATTCTCACAGAAATGTTTTGAGTTTGGACCCGCTGGAATCTCATTTTTTGCAGAATGGCTAAGCATTTTATTGAAGGTTACCTGATGAGTAGATACTGGATCCTGAATTTAAATCCAAGCAATGATTCAAGAGTTTGGTTCTTACTTACTTAACAAGCAGCACTGTTCCTCAAAGGGAATTATACTACATTTCCTCTTAGAAGAAATGTCCAAAATCAAATTATCTTGTTTTTTTTAAATAAAGCCAAAATTCCAAATTCTTAACATATCAAACTCCAAAAATGTACCCACCCCAATTTTATTTTCTGGGCAAGGTGAAAAGGATGGGAGAGGCCCTACCACCTGATTCTCTCTGTTCTTTTATATTGATTTATAAGTTCTATCATATGTAAATTAGATCAATAAACTATAGCCTGATAATAGATTGAGCCTCAGATTTCTTTAAGAATTTTATGAATGCATCTTGACTAGGATATGGCAGGCACACTCTGCCCCAGGACCTTTGTACTGGCTGTTGCCTCTGCCTAAGGTGCTCAAATAACCATTTGGGTCAACCCCTTTCCTCCTCATGAAGCCACCAAGATCTCTGTCCTCCCTGGAATTTCAAACCCACTTACTCAGCTCTGTTTTTTTTTTTAATAACAATGATTTATAAAACACTCAATTTATTATGAATAATGTTTACTGTCTAGGTTTCCCTCCCCCCCGCTAGAGTATAAATGCCATAAAGGCAGACATCATTTCTTTCTCTGCTGTAGACCAAATGTCAGATGTGTGACCAAAGAAGAACTAAAAAAAAGTTCACTGAACGTATTGTCATCAGTGGCTATATTATTTTCAGTAACTTAGGTTACAAATACGAATGTTAGTAAAATTAGTAAAAATTGTGTTTTTCTTTTTTAAAAGAGTTTTCCATAGTGGCATGGTAAGACACAAAGATATTTCCATTTTTAATTTTGGGAGGTGTAGAAAAATTGCCTTTTAAACAGCTTGTATCACTTTATATTTTCCCTAATTGGTGTTTCTTCTTCAATGCGCTCATTAACAATGATAATTATATTTTTAAATTTGTAATATGAGAGGCAAAACTATTCTATTAATTTACTTTTTTTCAACTTTTATTTATTCTTTTTCCAAGCATTTTTTCAACTTTGAGCATCCTGCCAGGGACAAGTGGTGGTGTACATGAAAGAAAACAACATTTAATTTGCCATATGTTGCCTTTACACTTAGGAACTTTTCTATTGGACGAGCTTAAGAAAAATGAAACAGCACATTGTCTGAATATAAAATATCAGCATAATATTTACGATATGGTAGCTCTTTTGCTTAGATGGTCAGGTAAATCTTTCAATAATTAAGTTGAAACTGGAATGATATCATGGCAAAGATGGACAGAGATGGCAGCAATGAGGCCTGGAGCAGTGGGGCAGCTAAAACAAAGGCGACAGACAACATCACATCCCAAGTACTTCAACCCATTTGTCCCCAACCAGTTCAGTAGTAAATAATGCTATGCCAAATTCAGAACTACTTCCACTACTTTGTTCAAGCTTTTAATCAAAGCTTTCAAGTTCAATATCGGTAGACATTAATACATTGTTTCATTTATTATATTTATTGCAAATTTGAGATAACGAAACATTACAGAAAAAAGCTGCTTATGAATCATGCTGCTTGTTGAGTTGATTTTGAATGATCCAAAATGATTAACCTATTTGGACAGAATTTGCAAGAAAGTTCATACAGCATTTCTACATGTACTGTACTACAAATATTTAGTCTGCCCTGCCAAAGAAAATCCTCTAAAACCTGTTTATTTCATTTAATTTGTATTATTACAAATATATATTTTCCCTAAGAAAAAGTGGCTTTTTAAAAGTACTGAAAGGTTTTAACAATATCATTTTCACTTCTTTGGAACGACCAGTTATGTTGAGAGTTGTACCACTGAGGCAGGAATGAGACCGGAGAACTAAAACCAGGAAACACTGATGTGTTAAGTGATCATTTAATTTTTCCTAATTTTTTTCTTTTTTGCTTATGAAGAAAATTATTGTGGGCTCTGATGAAATGTTAGAGAGAATTTGTAGTAGAGAAGCTCTCAAAAATAAATTAAGAGGTGTATTTATACTCAGAAATTAAAAAAGAATGGGAAATAGAAGTGTTTATCAGCTAAATACTGATATATTAAAATCTTAATATTATTGACACATATACTCTTATGATAGAATTATCAACAATATGTTTGATGGAAAGTACTTCTAGAAAACTTTGGGGTAAAAATTCTACTTATGATACTGAATCATACTTCTGTTATATCTTAGAAAGATAAAAAGCATAAAGATAGAATCTGCTATCAAAATATTTATTACTGAACAAACATATAATCTTTTGACAATACCATCTCAACATGCCAATCATTACTGAAAAGTCCTTTCACTAAGGTATTAATGACATGGTCCTCTGGCCCAAAAAAGAACAGTGTTGTCTAAAAGATCTTTTTATATACTACTTGGCCATCAAAAAGAAGAAAATCTTACCTTTTGCAACAACATGGATAGACCTGGAGGGTATTATACTAAGTGAAATAAGTCAGGCAGAGAAAGACAAATACCGTAAGAGTTTACTCATATGAGTAATCTAATGAACAAAATAAACTAACAAACATAAAAGAAACAAACTCATGGATACAAAAAACAGACTGACAACTGTCAGGGGAAGAAGATTGGAAGGCTGGGTAAAAAGATGAAGAGACTAAGAAAAACAAAACAAAACCTCATATGGACGCAGACGACAGTGTGGTGATTGTTGGGGGAGGTTGAGGAAGGTATGGGGGCGAAACAGTGATGGAAGGAGACTTGACTTGGGCTGGTGAACACACAGTACAGTGTACAGATATGTGTTGTGGAATTGGGCACCTGAAATCTGTATAATTTTGTTAACCAGTGTTACCCCAATAAATTCAATAATAAGGAAAAAAACAATAGACACAGACAACATTATGGTGATTACCAGAGGGAAAGGGGGTGGGAGGGTAGAAGAAGGTAAAGGAGAGATTCATGATGACAGAAGAAGACTTGACTTTGGGTGAACGCACAATGCAATATACAGATGATGTATATAGAATTCTACACTGGAAACCTGCATAATTTTATTAATCAATGTCCCCCAATAAATTCAATTCAATTTAAATAAATAAATAAATCATCTACTTATGGCTTACAGAATTTTTTACCGTGTAACATTAAGTAGTCAGTCAATATTTATGTAAAAGTTAACATAGCTTTTATATAAAACAGGATATTTTAACCAAAAGGGAAATACCCAGTCAGAAAAATATGTTCTATGTATTGTTATTTACCAGTATAAACATGGTCACAACTTTGCATTAATATTTTGCCACTGAACTTTTTAAAAGAAAATTAAAATAAATAATACAGCTATTAAGTAAACAGTATCATGCATACATAGCCTTCTAACTAATACATGGTTTAAATAAGCACAATATTTGTTCCTCCAGTTGAAATGGTAATGAAATTTGTTAACATAATGAAAGAGGAACAGGTAGGACCCTTAAAGGTGTTGCTCCAAGGACCTTTCATAATGCCAAGAGTCAAGATATTTTATTCAAATGTAGACTGATCTGAAATTCTGCAGTAAAAAGATTGATGTTCTAGAACCATTTTGCTACTTACTAATTCACTCACTGTAGATTTTTAAACACTTCATAGGCTTTTTACACTCACTAAATTTCAATTTGTATTAAATAGTATAAAGGTTTTGAAATGCTTTGATCACTTAGAAGAAAGGGACTATATAATCTAAGAATTGCTTGGTATGTTATAATCTATTTTATATTCCTGTGCTCTCATACCTTTATCGATGGTGAGATTTTGACTTACATAAGAAGATCTAGCCCAAGTTTCTTGCCAGTATTTTATAGATTTCTCTACCTTTCATAACATGTATCAGAAAGCAGGTCCCATATATCCTGTTACTCCACTTTACAATACTTTTTTTTTTACTCTATCAACATAAGCCCAGACTGAGTCTCAGACAGAACATGTGTACCAATATGAAGACTAAGACTTGGTGCAATTGTATAACTTAACCCTTAACTAAGCCATGGCGAAGCTGAGGTTGGAATCTTAGGAACTTATTCTTAGGAATGAAATTAATAAAATATATGCAACTGTATTTTATGACTATGAACACCATCTCATATTGTATAATATGTTAACTCCTCCTAGTCAAAAAAACTATTGAATTATATTCGGGGCCAAAAATATACATGATATTTGGTGTTCTACATTTCCAGATATTCATTTTTTATTATGATATAAATTACTACAATGTTTATAATTATGATTTGCTGTATTTGCAAACTGTTCCATATAATACAACTACACTAATGTCATTATTTTTTGCAATGGTTACTTTTAGGTGAAAGTAATAGTATATTTTAAAATACTCAGGGGCATTATATATTATTGTTTTAAAATTTTTTTCTTGGAAACTTCACATTTCTAATAATAACAAACATTTTCAAAACATTTATTTTATGATTTTTTGGCCAGCATTGCAACACTAATATTTTAATCCAGATAATACAATTATTCCATATGTATAGTAAAGTTAGTGGCATGGACTGAAATTTTATAATTTCATAATATAGAATTTTATGATTTTCCTTATGTGTCTACTTCAAAAATTCTATATATTTTATTTTACAATGTGTGCCCCCCAAAAAGCAAAACTATACCATTTATATCAAAAGCAAGTAAATGCCTTTAAACTCATAAAACAGCACTTTTAGTTGTACAGTTTACTATGTGTTGACTCTCAGACCGTTTGGAACTTCAAGGCTGAAATGTCTCATGTCCAAGTTCCAAGTTTATGAAGACTAAAATGTAAGAAATGGTTTTTCACTTCGGGTGTTAAAAATGACAGCCCAAAGATAAAAGCAAGTGATCTGAGTGATATGGAAGAAGTATGTGCTTACAGAGAATTTATGGTGTGTACTACAAACGGTGAAGATGGAAGCTTCTCCGTTTACACTGCCGTGCAGCTCCAGCCTACATGATTCAGTTTTAGGACTTCTGTCCATTATGATATACAGAAAAAAAGTATGAAAGTGTCTTTCTTGTCCTCCACACAAACACCTTTTTTATTTGTTACCAATTGCTACAAATAATAGTGCCTTTACTGTTTTTAATTCTCCTATATTTCATGCAACCTCTTTCATTGTACTTCCATAAAAATATATAAATGTCCATGACAGATAATTATACTGGAGAAAATACCCAACGTGTATATCACTGTGTTTCACTAGTCAGTAAAACAAGCACAAAAACATTAAACTTCATGCTGTGATGCTGTAATGTTAGCTGACTGATCATAGCTACTTAGAATGCTTCAATTTTAAAGTCCAAGTATATGCACAAATATCTAAGGAATTATTTTTTATTAGGATGCTTTGATTGCATGCAAAAAAACTAATTGGTATATTAAGATCTCAGAGAATCAGCAAGAAACCAGAATAAAAGGTTTGTAAGTTAGTGAAAACTTGGTAAGGCTTTGGATAAAAATAATGGCTAATATTATGTACCTTTGAGCATCAGCTATTCATTCAGGTGAATGTGAACTTACATGTATATAACTATTTGATATTCAGTTAAGCCCTCTGAGGTAATATACTATTCTGAATGCACATCTACTATAATTGACTTTTTTTTAGGTTTAGATATGCAAACATTGTCAATCTACCAGAACGCTAAGGCTACTAATTCTAACCTATTCAACCAGGAGCCTGGCATAAATACTAGAAGGATTTGGAGTCCTGATAGACCTAACACGAAGTTGTCTGTGTTGCATCTCAAACAACTGAAAAAACATCAATTGATGAATAGCAGGGTCAGCCAACATTTTTTGTAAAGGGCCAGAGAGTAAGTATTTTAGGCTTTTTCAGGGAACAAATGATTTCCGTAACATATCTGAAAGACAGTTAGAAGGGCCTCCCGTTGGCCAAATATGAGACAGTTGAGCATAACAGATTATATCTCATTGAATGCAACTGATACTGATAAAAATAGTGAATGAGACCTGGCTGGCGTAGCTCAGTGGATTGAACACAGGCCTGTAAAGATCGTGGTTCGATTCCCAGTCAGGGCCCATGCCTGGGTTGCAGGCCAGTTCCCAGCAGGGGGCACACAAGAGGCAACCACACATTGATGTTTCTTTCCCTCTCTCCTTCCCTTCCCCTCTAAAGATAAATAAATAAAATATTTTTAAAAAATAGTAAATGATAAAACTAGTATAACAAAAATGAGGCACTTCCATAATCTCAACATATCTCATATAAAATAATTAATTAATTAGAAAGGGAAATGGGTAATTTTAATGGTAAACTGGCAGCCACCACCATAGTCTGGCTCAAAACGTTTACATAACCAGTAATTGGACACATAACACTAGTATAGCAACTGATAAAATGTAATTAGAAAATGATAAATAAACCAGGTTCATGTCTGTGATACTTGCCAAAATAAAATGAATAATCTGGATTTATTCAGGAGGAACCATCAGATATATCCAAACTAATAAACATTCCACAATTGTTCTTGTGGAGTTTCTGCAGGGTTGAAATCATGCTAACATAAATATGTAAAAATAAATTCTTGGTGCCCGGACCAGAACAAAGAAATCAGAAGTATCAGAATGCTCCCCTACGTGATGCTAATTTGCAGCTTTGAGAAATGCAGATCATCCAAATAAGGGAGCTAACGGCCATTGGCAGGATTAAGTGCTGTGTCGTGGGGGGCGTGACCAATGCCCTATAACCCTAAGACAACCATATCCAGCCTCAGGTTACATTAAATGCACAGTCTTACAAAACGTCCATTTGAGACATCACACAAAACTCAAATCAGGCTTTCTCAGGCAAGTGCCCTGATACTTCATTACCAAACTGGTTCTCCAGAAACACGATGAGACAAATTTAAGGGTTTTATTTTGTACATGCTTGCTCAGGATATTTTAGAGCTTTATTTTAGCTACCTAACTTTAAATGTGACAAAAATTATTATTATTATTATTATTATTATTATTAAATTTTTATGAGGAGGAGACTCAAACATGTCCAATCCATAGAGAAACAGCATCTAAAGACAGAGAAAGATCACTGAAAACCATCTGGGGGCGTTCAATTTTGACAAACTCCCAGATTCCTGCAAATAACACTATTCCAATGATCAGGAAATTAGTCTTCCCCAAACAATGCCTTAATGTTCGCATAGTGAACAGACAAGTTATGGCTTCAATGGAAATTTACAATTTGTAGAATAAAATTTTAATTTTGTTTTCACTACTCAACCATGAACCTACATAAATAAGATATAATCAGGACCACCATAGATTATTTGGGAATTTCAATTTGTGCATCAGAAGCGTTATACAAATGTAATGTTCAGATACAAGAGTTTGTTATAGAAATGTCATAGGCCTACAGTAGACACAGGATATAAAGCAGAGTCACATTTCATGGGCACTGGCCCTGCAGCCTCTATTCACCATGGACTTATATTTGCTTTTGCTCTTATCTTCTCATCTTCTCATTGAGACTGGTTTCTAAGCACCCTTGCACCTTACCATCCGCAATAGGTCACAGTCTACATGAATTCTTAGCTCCAGTTGCCCAAATCTGACTATATTCTTTGTCATTCATTACAAATCTTACAGGAATCTGGCTTGCTACCAATTATTTCATTTTTGGTCCAGTGCAACAACTACTTTGGCCCAATTGTATATAGACAGATCAAAAGTGTTCGAGCTGAGAAATTAAATATTAGAATTGTCACTCTCTTGTGATAACTTATGACAGATACTCAGATGCAGCCACTTAATATGATCATAGTTATAGTATGTCATTATAATCTTTACCTGACTTGACAAAAGACTTGTCCCCTATTTCCATGTGACCTTGGATATTAACTAATTAAGTAGTTTCCCCACAGCTTTTTGTAGGTCCCACCCTGAAATATGAATGCCTCCCTCCCCTTCTTAACTAACTAAGTAACTAATCCCAAATACTGTTCTACCCTGAGTGGTTTCAAGCCATGCTCAGTAGCAATCTTTTATGAGTTAATATTTTGGGTTAAAAATTACCAAAACAAATCTGAATGTTACTTAGCAAATAGAACATTTGCTGTAAGGGTAGCAGGAGCTAACACAAGTGGGGGGACAAGAAGACTGGCATCAGGGAACAGCATAAGTTCTGGGATGCTACTCAAGCCAAACTCTTGAAACAATTGTAATAGCAGCAGTAGCCCACTACTAGGATCAGTATGGGCTACTGATCAATGATCACTAACTACTTCTAAGGATGAACCATCCATTTACTTAAGATTCCAAGTCAGAGGAGAGGTTGCCTGACGGGTAGATTTAGATTATGTTCCTTCTCCATGGCTAATTTGGCATGGTCAGTGAACAGACAGTGCCAAAAGCATCCAGAAAACCCATAAGCTTCTGCAGAAAAACAGCAGGCACTGGGCTATACTACCCCACACAAAACAAAAAATACAGAATGGAATGGTTTTAGTCACAAAAAATAAATCAGAGTGCTGGTAGGAAGGACATATGGATGCTGAGGATGGAGGGCAGACGAAATACTAAATTGTAACATTATTGTTAAAAGAGATGGTGAAATGACATGGTTATCTTGAAAATAATCTAAATACTGACTCCAAGCATTGGTATAATTAAGAATAATTAGGTAATTAGGATTCAAAAGAGTTGATTTTTCCCTAGAATTATTTTCAAATATAACTAGTAAATTAAAGTACCTATTTATCCAATATTTTTCCATTTTATTCAGGTATCTATAGATTAGGGTTTTTATTTCATTTTTGTCACACCACTTGAAGGACATTACATTTATGATCACCCACAAACAAGAAAATAATGTACATAAATATACAGATAAATAGCAATTCCAAGAAGTTTCTGAGCTACTCTCGTAACTCACTAATTAAATTTCAAGACGGTCTGTGGCTCTCTTGTAAGAAACACTTTCTGACAGATAACTCACAGATATACTTCTAATCCAAGGTAAGTTTTCGGTAATATCATTACTGCCTCTGGAATTTTCAGCTCCAGAAATATTTGTTTTAATTATTATTTAAGATTATATATGGTCCTCCAAGGGTTTTTATTTTCAATATTATTTTTTATAATTTTAAAAAGATACCTAATTATTAGAGAACATTTAACACATCTTAAACTCTATGAGAAAGAAACATCAAAATCACACCACCCAGATCTAGTAAGTAGTAAGGCATCAACATCACTGTGTACTTTCTACGTCCCACTTACATTTCCTACCCTCGTTCTATGTAATTTAATATCTCATGCCTTGTATGATGCTTTTCTTTTAACATTTTGCCACATGTATTCACCCTCACCATTACAACTGGCTTACAGACTTAAATTACCCATTTCCTTGAAAGCACTAAGCCATCCGCGAAGTCCATTTCCAGACTGATAGACATCAAAGTGCACTATGCTCTTCTTATTAGGGATCAAAGTGAGTAGAAGGCAAAGAGGGCAGGATTTTAGTCATTTGGATTCCACTCTATTTTTTCAGGGGATTGCTTTGATTAAACATCTGATGGGAGAAATATAATTTGCCACTGCTTTTAGATATGGGAAATCAAATTCATCTAAGATAAGAGGTAGTAAGTGACAGCATAATTAAAATAAACTAGACATTTTTCAAATTCTTAGGAGACTACCATTTTAAATAAGATGATATTTAATATTTAGAGAATAAATCCAGCCCACAGGCAGTTGTAGCTTACCTAAACATTTCACTGTGAAACATGTGCTCTTTTCCATCTTCTTGGCTTTCAAATAAAACTTACAGTGCTACTTAAGCATTATAAAATATTTTTTTAATATTTACTGGATGGAAGAGTAAACAGATTGATTGTGGGTGAATGCAAAGCATAATAATACATAACATTTAAATGCATATTTGTATATTCTTTCTAAAACCCTATGCAAAAAAATCTTGTTTGAAGTTTCAATATCATCTAATTCCTGGTAAAAATCAAATTGGAAGAGAGTGGTACAATCTCTACTGCTCTGCTTCTGATGTTGTATGAGGATGTGTTATCACAGCTTGCTTAAGGCCTGCCGATGGAATGATTATTAAATGTGGATTGCCTTTTTTAAATATTCAAGAAATGTGATAACCCCAATGTTTGAATGTTCCTTTGAATACTCATTTATTTTAGTAATATGTATTCATTTATTTCATCAATATTATCAAACAGCTATGCCTCACTGATAAGCTCTGAAATTCTGATGAGGAGGATGACCAATCTTTTCAGAGTTTCCACAGTCTAAAGGGGGAGGACAGACAAGTTAGCATTGGACATCCAATGCAAAGCAATAGCATTTAATATAATAGGGATAAGCAGAATTGACAGGGGAACACGTTCATAGTTTAAGGCAGTTAAGGTACTCCTGAGCCTTATAGAATGAAGAGTTGATGTGGGTTAGTCAGGTAATGAATTAGAGTGGAATGTGGCGGAAGAGCATTCTTGGCAGATGACTAAGCTTGTGGGAAAGTAGACAGGCAAACCAGGTTCTAGAATATATGAAAATTTGTAAGAAGTAGTTTAGTAAGTTTCTTAATGAGACATAATTGGACAGGAACTTGGTCATAAAGCAACTTGTATGTAATAGTTTGGAGTTCAATTTTCATTTTGAGAGATATAGGAGACTGTAGAAATTAGGAAGGAAAAAAGTGGTATCATCAATTTTTACTTTTAAATTTTTGTTAGCATTGTGAAGTCAGAGTAATATGTGATGAAATAAGAACAAGTTATTATTCATTATAGGGCTGCTAAAAATGATTATGAAGGCCGGCATCATATAAAATAGACAAGCAGAGACATGAAAATAGTAAAAGCATAATCTATATAACTGAACTAACAGAAAATTAGAGAAAAAAATTTCTCTAGCAACTCCAAATGAATGGTTCCATAATTCACCAGATGAAAATTATCTCTGTCAGACCAGAAAAGTAAATAAATATTAACACCCCAATTCTTTCCAAAATTTTCTATAAATGCAATTCCATTTCAGTCAAAATCCTTACAAACTCTGCAGGATAAATTGAAATGCTCAACCTAAAATGTGTATACAAAGAGTCTAGAACAGCAAACATAATGATATTAAATAATATGCAAAGTTAGAAAATTTCTATTAGCTTATTTCAGGATATTCTACAAAGCTAGAATAATCAAAGAATTGTGTTGTTCGCATTCAGATAGACATATAGTCAATGGAAAAAAATGAAGAATTCAGAAGTTTCAAGGTAGTCCTTCAAAGATTCAGTCCATTGATTTTTTTAATATCTTTTGAGGAGAATTATAGGTGCAGTTTTTAGGATAAATTTTAACTGTGTATGTGGGAATTGAGGAGAATGTTAGAAAGGCTTTGCTTAAACATTAAAATGAAACATTGTGTATAATCTAGTTGAAGAGACAAAGGGAGAGAATATTTCCTAAAAAGATAAAGATAAATGAGCAAAGACATCCAATGAATAAAATTGTGTGTACAGATAAAATCACAGAGGTGTGTGGAAACTTAAAGATTCAAGAAAATGGATGGACAAGTGGCTACATCTACACTGTGGATTTTCTGAGTTTTGAGTTAATGCTTTGATCTTACAATGGAAAGCTATTAAAGATTTTGAAGGAAATACTGACTTAAACTGAACTTCTCTTAAATAAATCACCTAGAGGATATTGGGGGATAGATTTCACTGGGTCAATCTGCCATCAGAGATGACATTGCTTAATAAGATTACATAAGTTTCAGGTGTACAATTCTGTAACTGACCACCTGTATACTGTATTATGTGCTCACCACCCAAGCCAAATCTCCTTCTGTAGCCATTTATCTCCCCTTTACCCTCTTCTACCTCCCCTATTCCATTTTCACTCTGGTGATCACCATACTGTTGTCTGTGTCTATGAGTTTTTCTTTTCTATTTACCAGTTTCATCCTGATAAATTCAATAAAAAGATTACCATCAGCAAAAAGGGTTTTTAAGTTAGTATAAGATACTCAAGTGGTAAGTGCCTGAAATATGGCAGTGAAAGGTAAAACAGATGAGAGTAGGAAATAGAAGCACAACTCAAGTAAGAGCAAAGGACATAAAGGAAAGAATAAACAAATAGGACTTCCCCCAAATAAAAAGATTCTGCACGTCTGAAGAAAACACCAGCAAAAAGAAAAGGAACCAAATGTATAGGAAACTATATTTGCAAATGATACCTTACACAGAGTTTGATTTCCAAAATAGATAAAGAACTCACATGACTCCACCCGAAGAAGACAAACATCCCAATTAAAAAATGGGCAAAGAACCTGAACAGACACCTCTCCAAGGAGGACATACAGAGGGCCGAGAGACATATGAAAGGATGCTCAGCATCACTACCCATCAGAGTGATGCAAATTAAAACCACAATGAGATACCACTTCATTCCAGTCAGAATGATCATCATAACCAAATCAACAAACAACAAGTGTTGATGAGGTTGTGGAGAAAAGGGAGCCCTAGTACACCGTTGGTGGAAATGCAGACTGGTGCAGCCACTGTGGAAAACAGTACAGAATTTCCTCAGAAAACTAAAAATGAAAGTGCCTTTTGACCTGGCAATTCCACTGCTGGGATTAACCCCTAAGAATCCTGGAACACCCACCCACCCATTCAAAGGAATCTATGCACCCCAATGTTCATAGCAGCACAATTTACAATAGCCAAGAGATGGAAGCAGCCTAGGTGCCCATCAGTAAGTGAATGGATCCAAAAACTGTGGTACATTTACACAATGGAATTCTATGCAGCAGAAAGAAAGAAGGAGCTTTTACCCTTCATGACAGCATGGATGGAACTGGAGAGCATTAAGCTAAGTGAAATAAGCCAGGCAGTGAAAGACAAATACCACATGATCTCACCTATAAGTGGAACCTAATGAACAAAACAAGCACATATAGTATAATTAGAGACATTGAAATTAAGAATAAACTGACAGTAATTGGAGGGAGTTGGGAAGGGATAACAGAAAGAAAAAAGAAAAGGATCATCAAGGACCATGTATAAAGGACACATGGACAAAGCCAAAGGAGAGTAGGATCGAGGGAGGGAGGTGGGAATGGCTTGAGTGGGAGAGGAGTGGTGGAGGGAAAGTGGAAACCATTGTACTTGAACAACAATAAACAATCACTAGGACAATCAAATTGGGATGGGTATGAACAAAAATCCTCAGTCTAGCAAAACAATATGAATCTTGTGTAAAATTCACACCTGATCACCTGACCAGATTATGTGACAAGACTGGAGAGAGTCAAAAATCTCTGTGACCTGAAGCATTTCTGCAAGTACATTTAATACAACTTCAAAGACATTAAAACTTTATGGTTGCCACAAAATAAAACAAATAAACAAAGATGTAAAAGCAAAAGGACATTGCGACCCAGAGTGAAGAAGGAGAGAGAGGATTTAAATTGGACTCAATGGCTGCAAGGCCAAACACTGCCACAGATGGGGAATGTAGGGCAATGGTTAACCACAGACATTATTTCATGGTGAATACATTGATCTTGCTTTCCCTCTGAGACAGTCAGAGAAATATTTCGAATAAATATTTTAATCTCAATATATAATCTCAATTTAAAGGAAGATGTAAAAGAAAATTTGATAGGAGTCTGCAGGAGAAAGCAGGCACTGTTATAATGGTAATAAGAGTAGGTAAAGTGGAAAATGACAGATGTCCCTGAATATGTTTATATAAAATATTTTCTTGCTCCAAAGCAGCACTTACGACTGCTCTAGACTTTCAGGAGATCATTTGGGTGGCTGGTTTATACATTCTTGTTGGTAATCTGACAGGAGGTAATTTAATACCATGTTTACCATTCTAATTCCAGTGCCAGCATAGCCTTACAATGTTTTAATAGCTTAATATTTTTAAATAAAATAAATACAAAACGGGTGAAAATATAATCTTCAGGCAATCACAAATCTAAAGACTATAGGAAGAAAGAGGTACACACAGAAGTAGCTATAAAAGGATAGATGAGAAATTGAGAAGAAACATGAAAGCGTGATATTAAGGGAGGTAATGGAAGAGAAAATTTAAAGACGGAAGCAATGAACTCTGTAGTTCAAATGGAACAAAAAGCCTCGGTAGGTGAGAACTGAAATCAGTGAGCTTTGGCAACAGGATTTTTGCAGATCGTAGCAGGAACTCTTTCCACAGGGTGAAAAGGCAATGTCAGAATGTAGTGGCTTGGGATGGAAAGTAAATGGAAGAGAAAATTAAAACAGAGATGGCAGTCGATTCTCTTATGATTATGAATGAACGAGTACAGAAAATACAGAATTGTTAGGAAGAGAAGTGGGCTAAAGAGATTGTCGTATTTGATTGCCATATTGTATCTGGGAAATTTGACCATGTTTCTAAGTTAAGAAGAAGGTGCAAATAGAAAGAGGCTAAATATTCAAGAGAGGGAAAGAAAAGGAATGACTCGTGAGGCCAATTTCCTGTTGAGAGGAAGTGTCTTTAGTAAGGGAAGTAAAGGTGGGTGTGTATGAAAAATTATTTACGGGTCCTTTGGAAGAGATTTGGGGAGGGGCAGCAGAAGTGAAAAATATACTGGATAATCTCCATTATCTTTATGGGCCTGGATTTGATCTCATACCATCTGATTCTCAATTCATATTAAGTCTCAGTAAACGAAATATAAAACTAATAAATATAAAATATTTAATTATATAAGATGCTATATTTATATAAATATAAAATATTCAAATATACAACTCAATAAAAGTAAATATACACATACATTTGGAGACCAGCCCTGAATTAAACATAAGACAAAACCAAATTTTCCCACAGGTTACTCAACTGTAGGAGGCTGTATATTTTGATTTGTATTAAATTATTTTATCCCCCTTGCTCTGGTTACAATTTGATGTCAATACTCCTTCCATTGAGAGATGAGATCTGTGTTTCCTGCTCTTTTATCTGGGTGAAAATGTAACTACTCTTCAAGCAACTGCTGAGGATGTGCCATCAAAAGCGGTCCAGCTGCCACACAATCCTAGAGCACTCATCCTTGAAAACCAGCTGTCACAATACTTGGAAAAACCTCTGGCCATTCAAAGAGGTTATGGATGGTGGTTCTGGCTCACAATTCTAGCTGTGCTCCTACCCACTGCCAGCTTTAATCAGTGAGCCACATGAATGAACTTTTCTGGTAATAGATTCTCCAGGTCCTGCCCAGCTGTTGAACCTTTCTTCACAAGCCCTGCCTACACTACAGATACATGAGCTAAATAAATGACTGTCATTGTTTTACATTCCTATGATGTGGACTGCTGTATTATGCAGTGATAGTTACTTAGAACGACATGCTACATATATGCTATTAAACATTTCCGTGAAGGGCAAAGTCAGAAAGTCCAAAGCTCATGAAAAAGTGGAAGCAGAACCTTGATCATCTTTTCTCTAGTAAATACGTAGTTTGCATTCTCTGACCTAAGACAGATTAGCTAAAGGCCATTATTTATTTTTTTAATCTATTTAAAATTTATTGATTTATTTATAATTTTCCCTAAAAATTGCCCTTATGGAAATATTTTAGCAGAAATAAACTACTATGCAGAAATGACTTAGACAAGAGAGCTGAGTTAAGATACATACTTCACAATCACTATAAAATATACCACTTATTCTTTGGTTATTTACTTTTCTATATAGGCAATTGTTGATTAAGAATTAAAAGGGGAAGGGTTTACAGGAACAAGTATGAAAGACACATGAAAAAAATAGGGGGGTGGAAATGGGAGGGAGGGGGAGGTCTGAGTGAGTGGGCTGGGATGGGAGTAAAAGAAAAAAACTGTATTTGAAGAACAATTACACTTTTTAAATTAAAAAATAATAAAATGTTTGAGCACTTTATAATAAATTAAATGGCTGTTAGAAGAATTTTGTTGCTAGTTCAGCAAATATAACTGAAAGTACTGTCCTCTTTGAAGGCATCCTGACTACTTGATGATGAAGATTGTGTGCTTCTCAGCGATAAACAGCAGTTGTGAAAGTGGCTTAGTTCCACATTAAATAGAGTTTCCCTAGATGATGCAGTATCGCACAAGCAGAGAACTTGTCTCACTGTTAAAGTCTAAAGAAAAAAAGCCATTTGCATAGCATAACTCAAGATCATAAAAATAAAATAATGATAATAAGTAGGTAATATCCTTAGTAATAATGGTTTTATGATGTTTGAAAATTTTTTTGGATGTGTTTTATTTTTAAAGTGTATTTCAATACATAAATTTGTATGTGTGCTTTACAAGGAGTTATATTTCAAAAATGAGAGGGTCTAAACAAGATGTATGACCAGTACCAGCATTTAAGTTTCTGATTTTAATAGTAGCCTGATGTAGCATTAGTCACCACGCTGCATGGAAACATGTAACGGCACAACCAGAACCACAATTTGTTAAATGGTACACCCCGCACACCCAGAATATTTCAGTTTGTCATAAAGTTAACATTGTGAAGTATATAAGCATCATCAGATATGGACAGCCTTGTACATAAATTACTATTTAGCAATACACACACTGCCTCAAAGATTTATTATTTATAATTCCTCCACAACTGTTCTCTTGCTAATACTACTTACAATTTATAAACTATGTTGAACAAAAAGAGGGTAAGAATGTGATTCAAGGATTAGTATAAGTAAAAAGACGCTGATGTTAGCTTGACTAAGACACTGAAAGATATGTCAGTGTGATAATTCAAGTTTTATATCTAAATAAGAACTGAGAATTTTTTAATAAAACAAATGATGTTCTTCTCATGTTTATATAAAAGGATTTGAAAACTGAAAAGTATCATAAAAGAGTTTTTTTCATGCTTATCCATAACTAGACTTGAGAAAATAATTACAGTAGATCATGGGACAAAAACAATTTCGTAAGAAGAGAGGAACTAAAGAAAGACATGATTATGACAAGTTCACTGAACAGCAGGTGGAGTTATTAGTGAAGGACAAAGATAAAAGAGAGAAAAGAGTCCAAGTTAGTGGGGTTAACAATCTAGGAGACATCAAAGCATCAAAACTATAAAGGAAGATCTGTCTATTCAAAAAGTGAAGCTATTACTCAGATATCGGACAATCTGTGGGTGTTTTGAAATCAAAGTAGTTTCATGTGAACATTTAAAAATGGAGAAAAAATCATGTAGAAAAATGTGGAGACCTGAGTTGAATGGAAATCTTAGAATAGATATACCAGCCTTTAGATATTTAAACAAAGGCATATAGTGTAGTTTTAACACACTGAATTTTAACAAGGTCTTATAAAACATATGAAGTACCTGTGAAATGTGACTTTTTATTCCAATGTTCTTTCATTAATCATTAATTTGTATAGAGAAATATCAAAAGAAAATGTCTATTTCACTTACATAGAGAATTTTAGAGAATATATATATATGATAATAGGAAAGTAAAAGAAAAATTTTCCTGTGCATTATAAAAGATAAATTTAAATAATTAGTTTCAGAGCAAAATCAATTTATTATAGCAATATATTAAAACAAAATAAATACTTTAAATGTGATCGGATTAACCTAATATACTAATGACTATCCAGTAAACATATGAGAGCATCTGCCAGTTATTTTATATTTATCAGAGGTCACTAAAATGCATATAATGTAGAACTCTGGAACAAATTTCCAATGATAAAATATTTCATCTAATCTAGACCGTCTGGGTTTGTTAACTTGCCTTAACCAAAGAAAGAATACACTTTCTTGTATATTCATGATAGAAGGTTGTTGTACAACTTTGAGTAAGACATCCACCAAAGTCCAAGACATGCTCCTATGCACCCGCAGAACCTGGAAGATAGGACTGTCTTCCCTGAGGATTACCTATAACCATCAAAGGAATGGCTATAGATCTTTGAGAAAGACAGCCCTGGGCTATAAATGGCCAACAGGCCTGTCGGGAGGCATTTAAAAGATTTTTCTATCAAAGAGGCAGACAAATGTACTGCATTTACAAGCTGTTTATAAAAAAGATTTTATTCACTTAATTTTAAACGGAGGGGAAGGAAAGGAGAGTGGGGAGAGAAACATCAATGTGTGGTTGCCTCTCATGTGCCCCCTACTGGGGACCTGGCCAACAACCGAAGCAGGTATTGTCCACCGATCTCAATAACATAGCAAAGAAGAAGAGGTGAGGGGAGGGCAATGTCCTTCTCATGAACACAAAGGCAGCTTCCATAGGCGACATTGTTAACATTTAGACATCACTTTCTGTGTCTGTACCACAAATCACTGCTGTTGTATTGAATTTAATAGAAAAAATAAAATCATTATTTGGCAAAGCTAATGTGTGCATTTATATAAAATTCTTAAAAAGGCAAAACTAACCTCAATCTATAGCAAGAAAACCTGCAAAAGTGGATGCAAAGGTGTGAGACTGAGGTAACCATTGGCTAGAAATGGACATAAGAAAATATTTGGAAAATATTTGGAATAATCTGAATCTGGATTTTATCAGCATATATATTTCTAAAAGTTTCTTAAATGGTTTACTAAAAACAGGTCCAGTGTATTATGTATAAACTGACCAATTCCACAAATAAAATAGAATAGTATGAATTATTAACCTTTCAAAATTCTATTTAGCATATTGAGTTGCCAACTCAGGGGATGTGTTGATCCAGGCAAAATAATATTTTCTTCTTTTTTTTCCTGCGTAATTATTCTTTTTTGTTGTTGTTGTTTCACTATGTTACCAAAACTTCCTAAGTGGACATTAAAAGTCTCCTACATCTGGTTTTGATCATGGATAATTGTCCAATTGTTGATCTTTCCAATTGTCCAATTGTTGATCTTTCCAATTGTCCAATTGTTGATCTTTCCCAGCACCAGCTGGGAAGCTGGGTTCCCCTATGTAGTACCCACAATCCCTCTTGCATAATTTTGTTCTTTTTCCTTACTTTCTCACCAGATCCTCCAATGCATATAATATCACACAAATGTCAGAATTCAGAGTTGTGCATCAAAGTGCCCACTCCGAATTGAGAGTTAGTAGATTAAAAACCACAGCTGACAATCCTGTGGACTACTTAAAATATGTAGATTTATAAACTAATAACAAAACTAACCGTGAAATACAGTGTAGGAATCTTATGCATAACTATATATCAGTTCTTATGACCAAATAAAAGAGCCACTCTGGCTCACTCTTTTTTTTTAATATTTTATTTATTTATCTTTAGAGAGGAAGGGAAGGAGAGAAGGAGAGAAATATCAATGTATGGTTGCCTCTCATGAGTTCCCTGCTGGGAACTGGCCTGCAACCTAGGCATGTGTCCTGACTGGGAATCGAACTGCGATCATGTGGTTTGCAGGTCTGCACTCAATCCACTGAGCTACACCAGCCAGGGCTGCCTCACTCTTAAAAGTCACATTTTAAACACCAAAAATTATGTATGCATGTCTATCTAGTGTCTATCATTGTCTATCTAGTGTCTATCTAGTGTCTAGTGTCTATCACTATTTCCTATGATCTTAATTAACATGTAAATGAATATGAACAGCTCTAAGAAGACACATAAAGCCCTGCTCCTTGTAAAAATATGTAGAAAATTTGTTTTGCAATTATATGATGCTTGTTCTTCTTGAGAGCTGCAATGTGGGTTAGTGATGTAAATGATGCTAAAATAATTGATTGTAGTGTGTTTAATTTGTATTGAGGGCTTAGCTCTCCCTAAGTGTTACTGTTAATAGAAAATTTGTCTTTTTTATTCTCTTCAAAAGATGTTTATTGTATTTTATACATCAGCCTACGGAATCAGCACTTATTGCAGCTATATTTTATTGGAATAAATACTTCATGACTTAAAGCCCTCAATAATGAGAAACACAGCATCATAACAGCATATTTTTTACTGTGCAACTTAATATATTACAGTAACACTATCATCTATAGACAAAGAAGGAGAAAACAATCTGCTTTGATCTGACAAAAGAAGAAAGATGACTATTATCCAACTAAAGGTATCTACACAAGGTTTTCCTTCAATAAAAAGTTTCTTCATTTTGCTAAAATGAAGAATGAACAGGACAGTGAATAATGCATTTCATTGCAGTAAAAGAACATTGCCACCAGGGACTATTATTTAAGAAATAATCAGTATCTTGTGGCATAAAACCAGAAACCACATAATGTTAAGTAATTTCTTTTATAAAATTGACTTCCAGAAGTTGTTCATTGGTTGTAGAAAAAGTAAAATCCAATGCCATTGATACACTTATTAATTGCATTTTTATGATTTATTATATTGTCTATAATTTTGAATGTAGTTTATTACTCCCTATTAACTACACTGACATTTCATTAAAATCCTAATCTTCCTTTTTTAAGCTACCCTATGATTTTTATCTACAATGGTTTTATTTCAAATTAATTCTAAATTCAAATTTTGCCTAATTTCAATTTCTCACTTTGCTTCAAGTGGAAAATTCAACTCTGACTCCTGAGGATCATTTCAATTTCTAGACAACAGGTTCAAAGGCACTGGCTCACCATAGTGAGCCTCTGGTCGTCCTTGCTAGCAGGCCACATCCCTTGTGCTTTCCAGGACCAAGTTCAGCTTCACTCCGGCGAACACTCAGCGCTTTCCAGAATCCATACTAAACACTTTGCCTTAAATTACACACATCTCATGCTGCATTGAATTGTTGTATTTCAGTTGTGGTTTTCTTTTGGAAATAGCCATGTCAACTTCTCATAAGCACAGGACTTGTACAAAACTTGTTCTCCGCTACTACACATTGAACTCCTCTGTCCAGGCCATGCCTGTTCTGCTGGTTTGGAAAGCACAGGCCTAGCAAAGGAGTTCAGAATCTACCCTGTGCCCTTGGGGTCTATCCACTTCACTGCAGTTAAGCAGTCCTTTCAAATTAAGGTTTTGAAGTATGACATTAAAAAGAATGACACGAACAGGCCTTTGGATCTATGACACAATGTGGAGGTAACATGTGCAGACTACGGAGTTAGACTTCATTTAACTGTTGGGACCCTCAGAATGAATGTATTCTGTAGCTATTATATTCACCCTGACCTCACTTCCTTTATACAGTATTTGTATTTCATTTGTTTTATATATTATTAAAAGTTTTATATATTTTTCAAGAGAATCAAATGACATTTCTATCACTATCTATGCCTGTATCTGCACCTATAATTTACGAATTGCATTTCAGTGCTTGGGGGTGACATCCAAGAAGGAGGCTGAAAAATGAGCCTGATTTCATATTTCTCATGGTCAGATCCCCACCTATAGTTTCAGTATTCCAAAACAGAAGGTCCTTTGAAACCTAAATATAATAAGCTTATATGAGCTCTCCATGTTCCCCAGTGCTCAGGCATGCTAGCAACTGTTTTTCTGATTCTTTCTACTATGACACACCTACTATCTCCCAACTTCAACACAAACAAAACTCAACTGACTGTGTTTCCACTTAATAGACTGCATACTCTCTTTCTAGTTCTAATAATTCCATATTCAGGTAATAAATGTAAAACCATCAACCTTTGCTTCTGCTACAAAACCTTTAAAATACTGACTGAAAAAATCATTTTAGAGTAATGTGCAATTGAATTTTCATATCTGTTATTCATTTAATAATATATTTTAAATATCTATGCAGTAGCAGATATTGTTTCAGATCCAGAATACAATAGTAAATGGAGCACACAAGTCCCTGGCTGGGTGATAAAGAAAAGTAGTCAGTAAACAAAACGTAAATGTATATAGCAAGTCAATTTGCAACAAATTCCTTGGACAGACCTCTGGTGTAACAAATAAGAAACATTCATTTCAGTCAAGAACCATTCATTCTCAATGAATAGCTAAGCTTACCAGTTAGCCTACGTAAAAATACAAAAAAATACAATAATTTGAAACTAGTAATTCCTGAATTATGTAACAAACATCAATGTTAGGATAAAGTAGTCTAGATTGACACTTCAACAATCTCAGTTGGTTCCTTTCCACCTCTATTATAATAGAAGATCTTTTTAAATGCTTGCATGTACATCCTAAAGAACTCTATACCCTAACTCTGCATAAATTGGAAGAAAATAACAAATGGGCAACTGAAAAAAATAAAAAGAAAGCCCAGAGAAATCATACCTTATTTCCCAGGAATATGTATAGTTATATGAATAGATGATTAAGAAAATATTTTCTAGATTCTGCCAAGATGGAGGCGTAGGTGGAAGCACTGTACCTTCTCGAACAACCAAGTTTAAAAACAACAAAGTTTTAGCAATAAAAATGCAGCCAAACCACAGAAAATTGAACTATACAGAAGTCTGACAACAACGAACCCTTCAGCCAAACCAGTAAGATGGGAAGAGCCAGCAGCAAAGCGGGGTCAGACAGGAAAAATCCACTGGACCAACCTGTGCACGCAACCCAGGTGCGCCAGCAGCTGTGGGCAGATACCAGGTGTGGAGTAGCAGGCGGACCCACTGAGGGTGGAAGGTGGTAGTCTCACTGAGGGCTGACCACGGTCACACATTCCCGTGCAGATAAACCGGTGAAGGAGTGAGCTGTGAGACAGACTGTGCAGGCCCCAGTGGCGGGAAGCAGCAGAGGGGAGCGCCATTGTCCGTCTCTGACCCGCCCCCACATACAGCGTCACAAACCAGCGACCTGGGTGGCCCCGCCCTGGAGAACACCTCCTCATAGATAACAAGCATGAACAGATCAAAACATGGCTCAAGAACAACTCAGAGCCCCACAGCCCATAAATCTAAGTGATGAAGAAATAGCCAAACTTTCAGATGCACAGTTCAAAACAGTGGTGATCAGGATGCTCACACAACTGGTTGCTTTTAGTCCCAAATTAGAGGAACATATAAAGGCTAAACTAATCGAAATGAATGGCAATGCACAGGAAACCAATAGTAATGGAAAGAAAACTGGGACTCAAATCAAAGGAGTGGACCAGAAAGAGGAAAAAAATGACCAAACAAAAAAGGATAAAGAAACAAGAATTCAAAATAATGAGGAGAGAGGCTTAGGTACCTTCAGGACATCTTTAAATGTTCCAACATTCAAATTATAGGGATACCAGAAGGGGAATAAGAACAGCCAAGAGTGGAAAACTTGTTTGAACAAATAATAAAGGAGAACTTCAGGGAAATAGACTTCCAGGAAATCCAGGAAGCTCATAGAGTCCCAAAGAAGTTGGACCCAAGAAAGAACCCACCAAGGCACATCATCATTACATTAGCCAAGATTAAAATGAAGGAGAGAATCCTAGAAACAGCAAGAGATAAGGGGACAGTCACCTACAAAGGAGTTCCCATCAGACTGTCAGCAGATTTCTCAAAAGAGACCTTACAGGCAAGAAGGGGCTGGAAAGAAGTATTCCAAGTCATGAAATTCAAAGACCTACAACCAAGATTGCTCTATCCAGCAAAGCTTTCATTTAGAATGGAAGGACAGATAAAGTGCTTCTCAGATAAGATCAAATTCAAGGAGTTTGTCATCACCAAGTCCTTATTATATGAAATGTTAAAGGGACTTACCTAAGAAAAGAAGATAAAAAAGATAATCAGTGAAAGAACAGCAAACTCACAGTTATTAAGTACCACACCTAAAACAAAAGCAAACTAAGAGGACAGCTAGATCAGGAGCAAAACCATAGAAATGAAGATCACATGAAGGGTTAGCAACAGGGGAATGGGAAAAGGAGAAGGGGAGAGAAGGTACAGAAAATAAGTAGCATAGACGGTAGGTAAAAAATAGATAGGAGGAAGGCAAGAATAGTATGGGAAATATAGAATCTAAAGAACTTGATACTTGAAAAATAACTAAATAAAATTAATTAAAAAAAGAACTTGAGACACACGTGGTCATAAACTAAAGGGAGGGAATGGTGGGAGAGGGGGTGTGCAGGGTGGAGGGGAATGGAGAGGGGGATAAAACAAATGTAATGGCATAATCAATAAATATATTTTTTAAAAAAGAAAATATTTTCTAGAAGATACCCACTCCTAAAAACCTTTCATATGAGCAGGCAAAAATAATTAGCTTCTTTTGGCATGTTTGTTTAGTCATATGCACACATATACATGTATATATAAATATATATGTATATATATATACAATATCCTTAATGTCTTTTTGTACAAATATGTCTTGGGTATATGCTCTTTTCCAGGAATAAATGATATTTTTCAAAGTAAAACTGAATTTTTTATCTCCTTAAAGGAAAAAATAATGGAACTTGAAATAGCTATATTATATTTTATTTTTTGTAAAAGACAAAAACCAAAACCAAAACATAAAACCTTTACAGTCCTGGCTCACCCAAGGTAACTTATTATACACATAAGATTCCTATTACAGAGGTAAGTGCGCTGTGGATCCTCATGCAATGCATTTCTATTCACTTAACCCTGGGTCACATCGAGTAATTTGGTTGGTTAACTGGTCTCCAACCTGCCACCCTAAACTATATATCTAATATGTAAATAATATCCTGTAGACATTGAAATTAAGAACAATCTGACAGTAACCATAGGGAAGGTGGGAGAGGATAGTGAGGGAGGGAAGGGGGAAGGGTTTTCAGAAATTACTGTAAAGGACACATGGACAAAACCAAGGGGGAAGGGGTGGAAGCAAGGGAGGGAGGTGGGTTTGGCTAGGGTGGGGGGTAAATGCAGACAACTGTAATTGAACAACAAGAAAATAATTTTAAAAAATAAAAGAAAATATATAGGAAAAAATTAATATCTTGTAGAGTATTTACTATTTTTAAATGAGATATATTTGCCTGCTTTGAAAAATTTTACATTTATCATTGTACATATTCAGAAGTCAAACTGTTCTAAAAGGCACTTACATTTTTCTATATTTGTTCTGTATCCTTTCCGTTTTAGCTCTGTAAATACTTTGTGAGTTAGTCCAGTGTCATGATTTACACAAATTAAGTGCAAAGTAGGTACTCAGTAAAATCTTAACATTGTCTGAAGGATTTAGACATCTTTCTAAAACAGACTGCTACATTATGTACATCTCTTGTTATGTACCCAATCTTTTTTGAACTCTTGAATAAAGCTTCTGTCAAAATGTATAATATTTACATAAAATACAGAAATTTGACTTTAAAATAATATATATATACATGGAAAAGAGGAATCCCAAGATTAATTTAGAGAGACGTAGTAAGACATGAATGACAGGAACAGATGAGTATTTTTACAGCATAATTTGAAGAAGCCCGCAAAGTCAAAGAAATAGCTACAATTCTGAAAATTGCATGACAGGACTTTTCCAAATGACAGTGAGTAGGCAAGTCAAAAAGTAAACAAGAATATTCTATTTAGGAAAGGAGTAGGAGAATTGTATATTATAACAAATGGTTGGATAACAACACAAGTGGTTAAATGAAGTGGCGTCAAAACTCATCTAAAAAGAAAGTGGTGTCAAAAGTCATCTAAATATTAGTGTGTTACACCTGAGAATAAATTCTGGATTTATCAACAAAATGGCCATGAGGATGAAAGAAAGGAGTTAAAAGCAAAGAGAAGTAACCTACAGGGGTGTCCAACTGCGGCCCATGGGCAGCATAAGGCTTGGGAATAGCTACAAATGCAGCCCAGTACAAAATCATAAACTTACTTAAAACATCATGAAATTTTTTTGTGATCACATGTCGCAATGTATATACTAAGTGGCCCAAGATTACTCTTCTTCTTCCAGCGTGGTCCAGAGGTGCTGAAAAGTTGTACTCCCCTGCCTAGCTGTAATTTAAAAATTGGTGATTTTAAAAGAACATACTAAAAAACTTCCATATATATATATTTTTTTAATTGCAATGGAAATGACATAGCGCGTGATCAAACCAGTGCACACTTCAAGGACATTTAGTTCACTCATGAGTGTGAAACCACAACCACTCTCTGGTTTCAACCTCATTCATCACCCAGAAAACGCCCCTCACTCCTTGGTAACCACTAATCTTTCTGTCTCTATGAATTGGCCTATTCCGGGTACAACATACAAAAGGAATCCATGTAATATGTGATGCTTTTGTACCTGGCTTCAGAAGAGGAGAAATCATAATTTAAACTAAAGTAGATTCAGGAAATTTAAAGAATATTTTTAGAGTACGGTCTCTGACGAAAATAACCGGAGTGAACTTTTCCTCCATTTCATTGTATGTTTATCTTAGCTAACTTTTATTTTTAAATAATCAGTGTGATTTATCAACTAGAAATACATTTGTCACACACATAATTTAAATAGCCTGTGCAGGGATTATAATGAGGGGAAGAATGTGATAACAGACCCGAATCAGTTCATCATCTTCCTAACAGGTCTATGGAGTACTTTGGGATAACATACTAAAAATAAATGCCCATCAAACTATAGAATGGCAACCATATAAATTGGGCTCATTTTAAGTTATTTAATACCTATTCACAAATAAACATTTATTTCCCTCTTGCATATGACTTAGACAGTATCTGTTGCAAACAACTCTTCTAAAGACACAGTACTTCCATACACATCCCCATGGGCCAAAGCAAGAAAAATACAGTGTTTTTGCCTGAGACTGCTTCTGAGAATTTAACTATGGAGAAAGAGTGAATACTATCAGAGTTCTGACCCAACACCCCTGCAGTGGCTTTTTTGTGGCCACTTGTGAGTGTGTTCGCATTGAATGCACAAGAAGTTGGAAATGATTTTCCAAGCTACTGCTTTGTACAGCGTTGAGAAAAACCAACTGTATTTGCTTACCATGCTGAGAATTCAAACTCAGAGACATTCGGTGTCACTATTACTATATAAAATTGGGTATAAAATTTAAAATTGGTTTCATACACTGATAAATTATAACTTTTCTGTTAAATTATAGTTTTTTGTTAAGTATACTTATTAAAGCATAAGAATACTAAAATTTTGTATATCAGTTTTAAAAATAAATAAATGAATGAATGAATAAGTGAATGAATAAAGAAATGTATATGGTGGGCATAAAGGCTGCCATAAGAGGTTTTCAGGTTAATTAAGGATTCAACTATCATTAATTAAAGACTATTATTATGTCTATGGCTGAATGTCCTTACTCATGAAAATATCTTTTGTTAGGAAGGTTTTCTCTTTTTCCCCAAATAGTTTGACTTGCTTGAATATCAAGTTCTTATTTTTCAACTTACATTTAAAATTCCATATATTCCTTAATGCATTTCCTCCTCTGTAGCACTGACCCTTCCTTTTCTAGGCTTCTTTCTGTCCTGTCATGGGTTTTTTTTCCATTTATAGACCTCTATATGTTCCATTTAAGATTGAAATTTATGTCTTTAAATATAAGCTTCATGTTCTGAAAACCACATAAGAATAGGCATGTTGTTTACTGCTTCCATCCCAGTGATTTTTCCAGAAAATGGCTCATCATTGGTACCCATGTATCTGTGGTAATGATCACAATATGTGACAGAATAAAAAGGCACATTGGAAAGTGTTGTTATAAAGTGCTACATACTTAATAGGAGTCTGTAGGATTTTTACAAAGTAATTACTGTATAAATGTTTCACAATTACTTTTCATCTTTGGATCTAAGTTAGTACTTTTCTCTCCCCCATTGACTTATGTCTTTGAAATTCATTCTGAACTCTGGAAAATTTCACTAGAGATATTCTTTCTTTCATCTGCTTTTTAAGAGAGTTGTTTGAGGTGATTCTCTGGTCCTTATTTAATTACCAAAATGTTTTCAGAAATGAAGGTCAAGGATTGTTCTACTTTCATTTAAAGCTTCGCAGAAAATTTACAAGGTCTGGCATAAATAAATTCCCTCTTTTATCACAAAATATTTTATTACAAAATTGCAAGCATGTAATTCTGTAACATAACAATGTCACACTCGAGCACACCAAATGACTTTTTAGGTGAAATGTCCAAACTGATGTCCATCTCATGTGAGACATTCACGTGCCCGACAAGCCACTCGGAAATCAGCCTTACCTCTATGGCACCCTGTGTGTTTCTCCATACACAGTCCTCATTCAGGTCATGATGTCAACTGTGGAGGCTTTTCATGTGCTCGTTTGATGAGTGTTAAGGAATGAGAAATTAGAAGAATTTGCTTTCATTTTGTTTTCCTAATCATTAGTGATTTAGTGTGTTATTAAAAGGTAAGGTAGAATAAATGGGAAATGGAATTAACACCATTTGTTTGATCCTTCTTATGGCAAATACATTCATATTTTTAAAGATTGTATTTATTTATTATTAGAGGGGAAGGGAAGGAGAGAGGGAGAGAAATATCAATGTATGGTTGCCTCTCGTGCATCCCATGGTGGGAACTGGCATGTGCCCTGACTGGGAATCGAAGCAGGATCCTTTGGTTTGCAGGTCTGTGCTCAATCCACTGAGCTATACCAGCCAGGGCCACATTCATATTTCGTCTATAAAATTTTGATATGCATGTATTAATATAATATTTATACAAATGCATTAATAGCAAATTTAACATTAAGCTATTCTCTTCTAATTTCTAATAAATAAATTACAATAGCCATGTTTCACTGAAAATGTGTGTGTACTTAATGATTCATCTCTATCCCTCATGCAGTTGAAGATAGAGTTGATTTTGCCAAAATTAAATATTTGTTGCTATCAGACTGCATTTCCTCAAATAAAAATAATAGAGCTTAATAATGTTCATCATAAACAATTTTTTACCATTAAATAATTTTCTAAGAAATTCAAAAGTTATTTTTCTTAACCATAATAATACAGTCTAAGTGAAGTCTTACAAAATTGTTCATTTCCATTTTCTTTTTTTTTATGCCCAACTAGCTTATCTGATGGAATGGATTTTCTTCACTGAAATTTCACTCAAAAGGATTGTTAAAATCTTTTCTTAAGACAATAATCCTTATGGCACAGTGTTTGAAAATCTAACCCCTAAAAGATTGACGGCAAATATTATACAAATCAAGAACAAAGAATGATTGTGATGATAAAATATTCCATCAAAGACCTTTAGTAGTGCTGAGTTAACAATAAAAATCTTCGGTAAGCATAGCTTTCTGACATATTTAATTCACCCTAATAGCATGAAAGGTCAATTGAAATACAGTACCTCTCCACAAAAACTACATGAAATTATTATTTTGATCTCCTATGTATTTTTCTTGCCACCAAAGTCACACAGCGGGATCACGGTAAATATGTTACACTTGACCTTTTTCTTTTGTGTCCACCTAGACCAGCAGTTGGCAAACTATAGCTTGTGGACAAAATTCCACCCAACACTCATTTCTGTAAATAGTTTTATTGAAACATGGTCACACCCACTCACCTATCACTGTCAAAACTGTTTGCACTTTATTTATTTATTATTTTTTAGATATATTTTATTTATTATGCTATTACAGTTATCCCATTTTTCTCTCCCCTTCAGTCTCCTCTGCCTTGCAGCCCCCCTCCCACCATCATTCCCTCCCCTTAGTTCATGTCCATGGATCATACATATGAATTCTTTGGCTTCTCCATTTCCCTTACTATTCTTAACCTCCCCCTGTCTATTTTGTACCTACCATTTATGCTTCTTATTCCCTATAACTTTTCCCCCATTCTCCTCTCTCCTCCTCCCTGCTGAATGAGAGATTTAAGTGCATACAACTGAAACCATATATAACCTACAATGTCAAAAATAAGCATTTTAGGGTCCTTTATTTCAAGAAAAGTTCCTAATTCAATTTAGACTGTTCATAAGCATAATTTTGAAATTAAAAAGTGTATATATAACCAAAAACAAAGTTTAATCTTTCAACATGTATAATTCCAGAAAAGAAGTAAAATATTTTAAATGCTTTATTTATTTATCTTAAAATATTTTGCAATTTTAAAACTGAGTTGTTTTAATTTTTTTTTGTTTTTCTTATTGGGTAGCTAAATTTGTTGTAATAGTCTATCATTTTATTCACATTGGAAAGTGACATTTGCATTGTTTTGTTGAAAATTTACTTTTTTTCAGGGAATAATCTATTTGAGGTTTGAAGAGTTAATGGGCTGATGTGGAAAAAACATTATTAACAGTTAGGAACTTGCAGTTTAGATTTATGCTATTTATAGTAATGCTTATTACTTAATGCTGTAAATTACTTAATACTGTAAATTACTTAATGTTGTAAATTACTTAAATGCTACACAAAATATCTTCCTCCATTTAATAATCAATATTGAGTTAGAAAAAATCAACTTACCATAAATAATAAAAATTTCTCATGCCCAAAGATGTTTTTGTTAATGATATAATTTAAATTACTATTGTAATAAATACATTATTTTTAATATTTGCAGAATAAATTTCAAACTCCATTTACAATTTTGAGAATGCTCTCTTAAGGATTTAAGAATATGGGACCACAATAACTAGAGAACAATGATTATCTCATAGAAACTACGAGAAATAGGGCAGAAGTCACAGGCAAGTGGGTGGAAACAATCACACACTCTTCTTTCCTTCAGTTCATTTCAATACAGTAATGTTGATAAAGAACCCATTAATGTCAGAAACTGCATTAAATGTTTGAGATGTAGAGATTAATAAATCACATTCCATGACTACCAGGAGCTCTTGCTGTGTTTTAAATATGAGAAATTGGCTTCCATTGTACTCATTTGTTGTATCATAACAAGTGTATGGATAATACTGTATTCTGGAATATATGACAGCAGAGAGCTTGATGACTCAAAAAAAATGATTGCCAATATTCAGTATTCATTTAATTTAATTTAAATCCTGTAATACGTCAAGCAGGGTGATAGCCACTAAGGTTAGAAGTTTGAGCAAAACAACACAAGTGAATTTTTCTTGGAAATTTGAGCTTATTAAGAAAAATAGGTTTGATCAAATATCAATGAAATATTTATAAGTAGAAACTGTAAAAATTCCATAATCCTCATTTTATGGATACCCTTTTAACTACTTTAAATATAGAGAAATTCAACTACCTAAGATTTCTTTGACTTCAAAACTGCCAGTAATTGTATTATCCCTTCTATATCTGAGCTCTTGTTTCAGCATGTGATGCACAAAAAAAAAAAAAAAAGCTTGAACTTCTTTGATATCTGCATTAAATATAGAAGAAGAAAGGGAAGAAAATAGACCCCCAAATTTTGGAACATTTGTGAATAAGGTAGTGTTGGGTCAATATTTGTGAATATGTGGAAAAGTTGTAGACCTCTGTGCATATACCTAGGCATTATGATTCTTAAAATACACTTTAGTTTTCCATTCATGAACAACCACAGACCACTTTATCTCGTATTTATAAAACATAAATATGATTTTTGTCCTTTTCTACATTTTATATACTCATCAATTCTCCTTTTCTCTTTTCTTCTTCATTTTATCAAGAAAACCATCTTATTTTGATATTTTCACGTGCAAACACATTAATTTATGAGATAGACTAATGACAACAACCTAAGCTCATGACATATTCCTATAGAGTATGTTCCTTTCTGAATGGAATTCTGTTGCCAACTATCAAGTTTACAAAGCTTCCATTCCTATAACTTCCAGATGTAGAAAATACCCTGTTCTGCGATGTGTGATAGAGAAAGCTTAATACTTATATGACTAGATTTCAATCATTCTTCACACTTATTTGAACTAATTTGGACATGCATAACTCTCTGAAAGCCTTGATATTTAGTATATAAACAATTATTAGCAGAGAACAAATGTCTCCTTACAACCCTTTCTCTGACTTGATGAAGTTCCAGCTCCCTGGTCTTTCTGATGCATTGACAACTGGAATGCAAGGTTCACCAGAGACATAAAACCACATGCTGGAAGCAGAATTGTGGGATTTCCATCAGCCTCAGGCAATTAGAAATTCTTCCAAGCAAATAGCTGGCCAGCACAATCAAGAATCTGTTCTCTGGTAGCATCTGGGAAAAGAACTGATCCTGGTTTAGTTTCCTCAGAACCCATATAAAGCAGACACTTCCTAGTATCATGGTAATATTTTTGTGGTGCTCCAAAGCCAAAATAAATATTTAATAGTACCATGTATTATGTTTTTATGCTCACACAACTTAATGAGTATTTATGCCCTAACAATTTCATATCTGTTTGGCAAACTCTGGAATCCAGTTAGACACTGACATCTTGATTTCCAGTTTCACATTGATTTTCATGGGACACTTGCTTTTTATTACAGCAATAGCTGAAAACCTAGCTTTATAAAGATATGACAAAGGCATTGCATCTAAGACTATAAGTTATAACAGTGAAGAAAAAGTGATAAAATTTATGTCCTAATAGAGCTTACATCTTACTGTTTATGGGCAGATTTAAAAAAAACAGAAAATAAAATTTTAAGGTAAATATTAAATTAGAAGGAGACAGATACCATTAAGATAGGTATGGGAGAGGCGGGGATGAGTAGAATACAGAGTATAATTTTAAATGGTCCAGTCCAAAAAGGCTTTTGAGTATGGGACATTCTGACTTTAAAAAAAAAAAAAAGAAAGATTGAATTGTTTCATCAAGAGTGCCCTAGACAGGGAAAAAAATAAGAGAAAGTCCTCGAAGTATCTATTAATCTGCCTGCTAAATGAATTCAAAAAGCATCAAGAGAGTCTGTGTGACTGTTGGTGAGTGAGCATGTGTGGAAGGAGGGATGGGGGATACATTACAAAAGGCCTCAGTGTTCAGTGTAAGGACTACGGTTTCCATCCTGATGACAAAGGAACCACTGAAGTGTCTTCCATAGAGAAGTGAGGTTATGTAACCCATAGCTAACCTGGATCACTTGACTCCTCTACTTAGGCTAGAATTTATATGAAAAAGTAGAAAGACCAGTTAACATAATACTGCAATCCAAGCTAGTTTGTGACCTCTTGTAAGAGGATAATAGTAATGCATGGAGATAAATTGTTTTTTATTCGTAATATAATTGTAACTGGAGCTAATATGGTGGATAAATTAAATTTATTTCTTTTAAGGTAACAGAAACAAAGGATTGAAAAATATTTCCAAAGTTTTCCATGTGAACTACTAGAGGGATTTAGGAGGAGTCAGTTAGGAAGAAAGATTGAGTTTGCTACAAAAGGTTACAAGATAGAGATTTTACTAAATATCCAAGTATCATCTCATATCTGCATTATAGATATAAGAAAATTCATTAATTAAAGCAAACAGTTCCCATTACTTAATGTTCCAAATAAGTATCAACACTCATATGCAACTTAGGCAAAGGCCAAAAAAAAAATACCTGTTTTACACACTCTATTTTGGACTATAAGACTCACCTTTTAACCATATTTTTTGCTTCAAATTTTTTTTCCATACCCTAAGATGCACCTAGGTTTTAGAGGAGGAAAATAGGAAAAGAATTTTGAAGCAAAAAGTACAGTAAAAAAAAAGTGTGTCTTATAGTCCGAAAATATGGTACTCAGTGTATCTAATTATACCCTGGTGGAAAGACTGATAATCCATATTGACCTATGCAAGTAGTTAAACCCACATAAAAGCAAAGAAACTACAACCAATCTTGCAACCATTCTGAGTAGTTCTGCAAAGTCATCGATGTATATACATACACATATCACATTTTCAACAGAATCATTCTAAACCCTGGCAGTGGCATTGCCTGTAAATGGTTTTGAGTATCACATGTGTATTACAGTTAAAATAAGAGAAATTTAATCCCACATCTTTACTCAAAGGACACTAGTGTTTTTTTTTAAGTTCATCCCATTACAAAAGCATACTTGAAACCTGTAGAATTGAGGATTACACATTAAAAAAAGAAAGAAAGAAAGAAAAAGAACCTTCGTCATAAGCTTATCAGGAAATGAAAAATTTAAATACCTCTTGATGTATTTTCTAGTCTAGAGTATGTGGTCTGTGGCTTCTAATTCACAGCAGGAAATTCAGGCCAGTGTTAGAGAAGAGGCAAAATCATCAGATAATGAGAAGACTGAATGGGCCAGTTAATTTATTCTAGTAACTAACAATATTGAAATGGGGACTGTGGAATCCCCTACTGGGAGTGCAGTGCATGAGAAGAGGCCCTGCCTACAACTATTTTGCAAACACTCAGAAGATTTTACAGGTGGGCTGTGCACAAGGGCCATGAGATCCATCTGTACAGTCGAATGAGTGCACTGGTTCTAGGAATGTCAGCTTGGCTTCAGACGAAGGAAACACACTGCTGGGTGATGTGTTGTCACTTCTAAAACCATTACCTATTCCTAAGTAGTGTAAAAACAAGACAAAAGGTAAATGACCTTTAGAAGAGATTAATTAAACTGAGTGAGACGAAATCTCTGCCATCTGGATAAAATAAAGCAAAAATTAAATTTTCTGTTTTTCTATGAGAAGAAAATGCCTGCCCACATGCCAGACTGTCATGTGCTGCCAGTGACCTCCACTCTGTCCTACACACACTTCTCAGAAACAAGGCAACACACACTTTAATACGCGTGTCTTTTAATTATACACATATATGCATAGTCAAGGGTACTAGTAGATAACATTTAGAATTTTAATTTAAAATAAAATTTTTAAATTAAATCTTTCAAAAGATATTTATGATAATGTCTAACACATTTATTTTACCTTTTTAAATTAAATGTTATGAAGAACTAAGTTATTTGCCTATAGACAAGGTCACAAAGATAGTAATTGTTTTGTGAAGATTAAGTAATTTTTCATCTACTTAGTTACATTCCTTTTTTAAGATTTTATTTATTTATTTTTTAGAGAGGGGAAGAGAGGAAGAGAGAGAGGGAGAGAAACATCGATGTGTAATTGCCTGTTGTGCACCACCTACTGGGGACGTGGTCCGCAACCCAAGTTGCCCCCTGACTGGGCATCGAACCAGTGACCCTTTGATTCACAAGCCAGTACTCGACCACTGAGCCACAACAGCCAGGATTGTTTACTTACTTTCTTTAAAAACATTAGCCATTAATTACTTCAATATAGTAATAGTTCACATACCTACAGTCAAATATATATTACCACAGAACTAATATACTATTGATCAAATGTCCAGGTTTAAAAAGAGGTACATTTTAATTTGATTTCTTAAAAAAAACTGTTGATATTAAAAAAATTTTAGTGAACTATGTCAATCAGACGTTAGCAGAAAAAAATCCATGAATCTATACTGAGATCTATAAATGAGTAAATAAATGAATAAGAAGAAAATGAACAAATACCCTGTATAGATGAATTCCAAAAAAATGTACATAGATATTCTACCCAAAAGGAGAAGGAGCAAAAATCCCTGGATTGGGCTGCATATAGTGACTTCACTACAAAGAGAGTCATATAGAAAGAAAGAAAAGGGACAACATAAAAGAAGGAAAACCTAACAAACTCGATTTCAGCCAAGTAATCAAGATCAGCATCAACACTTCTAAACCTTGGTGGTAGGGGATCTTTAACTTGATGTGATAAAAATGGCATTTTGTCTCTGTGATCTTCCTCCCCAAAACACACAATCCCAGTTTTATCATGAGAAACGAATCATACACATTCCAATACAGGAGCTTCCTACAATCTACCTAACCAGGTTTCTTAGAAACTATCCAAAAGAAGGAAAGTCTGTGAAAATGTCACAGCCAAGAGAAGCTTAAGGAGACAACTAAATGCGACTCAGTACCCTGGACAGGAGCACAGCTGAATATACAGGGGCCTGTCAGGGTGTATGGAATCCAAGGAGATCTGGGTAGGTCAGTAGGGTACGGATGGGGCACTGGTCATTCCCAAAGGTTCAGGTAATCTCAAAAAAAGATTGTGTATCAGCTCAGGCTTGGAACAGCTGCCTTTTTCTTACAAAAAGAAAGAGCAGTATGATATCACTGTGGCAGCAACTGTAAGATAAGCAAAACAAGACTTCTGGCCAAGATGGAGGCATAAGTGGAAATACTGTACCTCCTCGCACAACCAAATTTAAGGACAACAAAGATTTAGAAACAAAACACAACCAAAACAGACAGAAAACTGAACTGTACCGAAGTCCAACAACAATGAACTATTCATCCAGACCAGTAAGATGGGGGGAGTCAGCAGCCAGCAGAGAGGGTCCCAGCAGGAAGAGGTGGTGGCTGGCAGAACCAGGTGCGAGGACAAATTGAGCAAACCCAGTAAGGCATGCAAGGTGCCTGGCTGACCAGGGACACACATTTGCACACAGAGAAACCAGGCAGGTTTAAAAACAGTCAGTGAGAGAGACCATGCAACCCAGGGCCCCAGTGATGGGAAATAAAGCCTAAAAGCACCAACTGGAAGAACTTTCAGGGGTCAAGGTGCTGGGAGAGGCTCCCAGCCTCCCAGGAGAGTTCATTGGAGAGACCTACAGGATCCTAGAACATAGACAAGCCCACCCACCTGGGAACCAGCACCGGAAGGGCCCAATTTGCTTGTGGAAAGCAGCAGAGGGGACTGAAATCTGAGAAAGAGCAGAAGAAACACCACTGCTCCCTCTCTGACCCCACCCCCACACACAGCGTCACAACCAGCCACTCAATTGACCCGCCCTGGTGAACACCTAAGGCTCTGCCCCTCATATGTAACAGGCAAGGACAGACCAAAACATTATGGCTCAAGCAGAAGAACAGTTCAAAGCCCCAGAGCCAATACTTTTAAGTGACGAAGAGATAGCCAACCTACTGGATACACAGTTCAAAACACTGGTGATGAGGATGCTCGCAGAACTGGTTGACTTTAATCACAAATTAGATGAAAAAATGAAAGCTACACTAAGTGTAATGAAACAAAATGCACAGGGAACCGATAGTGATGAAAACAAAACTGGGACTAAAATCAATGGAGTGGCCCAGAAGGAAGGATGAAACAACCAAACAGAAAAGAAGGAAGAAACAAGAATTCAAAACAATGAGCAGAGGCTTAGGAACCTCCAGGACATCTTTAAACATTTCAACATCCAAATCATAGGGGTACCAGAAGGGGAAGAGGAAGAGCAACAAGTGGAAAAGATATTCAAACAAATAATAAAGAACTTCCCCAATATAGCAAAGAAAATAGACTTCCAGGAAGTCCAGGAAGCTCAGAGTCCCAAAGAAGTTGAACCTAAGGAGGAACATACCAAGGCACATCATCATTACATTAGCCAAGATTAAAGTGAAGGAGAAAATTCTAGAAGCAGCAAGAGATAAAGGTACAGTCACCTACAAAGAAGTTCCCATCGGACTGTCAGCTGATTTCTCAAAAGAGACCTTACAGGCAAGAAGGGGCTGGAAAGAAGTATTCCAAATCATGAAATCCAAAGACCTACATCCAAGATTGATCTATCCAGCAAAGCTTTCTTTAGAATGGAAGGGCAGATAAAGTGCTTCTCAGATAAGATCAAATTCAAGGATGCTTGGTGCATCATCACCAAGCCCTTATTATATGAAATGTTAAAGGGACTTACTTAAGGAAAAGAAGATAAAAAATGTGAACAGTGAAAGGACAGTAAACTCACAGTTATTAACAACCACACCTAAAACAAAAGCAAACTAAGAGGACAGCTAGATCACAAGTGGAGCCACAGAAATGGAGATCACATGGAGGGTTAGCAACAGTGGGGTGGGAGGAGGAGAATGGGGGAGAAGGTACAGAGAATAAGTAGTATAGGCGGTAGGTAGAAAATAGACAGGGGGAGGGCAAGAATAATATGGGAAATGTAGAAGCTAAAGAACTTGGGACACATGGACATGAAGTAAAGGAGGGGGGAATGTGGAAGGCGGAGGTATGCAGGGTGGAGGGGAATGAAGGGGGGAAATGGGACAACTATAATGATATAACCAATAAAATATATTTTTTAAAAGACAAGCAAAACACAGAGATGGCAATGCTGTAGGAAAATGCATATTTCCCCACAGTGTTTGGGGGAGAAATTGTTTCTATCTTAAAGAGGGCAGAATTTTATACTTCTCAGAGGTGTGTGCAAATTGACCCAGCTGTCTTAATTCTAGATACACTCCTTCAATTGATAATTACATAAAAGCAAAAGTTCGTGTGGAAGGTGGGTCATGCTAATAAAGTTTGCAAAAGTAAAAACAATGAAATAGAATTCTAGTTTTAATTCTTAAAAACTATTTATAGACTCTATAGCTGGGATAGTCAAATCTGAGCAAGCAGACTAGTCACCTATCTTTGTAAATAATGTTGTTGCTTTTTTTTCTGGAGAACACCTCTGCCTGTTTGTTTACATAGTGACCAAGAAGCAAGAAGGTCATTCAAATGGAAGGTGAAAATTGGCTGACTGTACCACCGTCCTCTTTGTTTTGCTGAGGGCTGTGTTACAATTCTGCAAGCAACAAATAAAATAAAACAATAATGCACTATATCTTATGGCATGAGACATTTATTTGTAAAACTGTGGAGAATTTATGTAAATGAATAAAATGATGCAGCATGGCTAATCCAGTCTATCAATTTCCTCTTAAAAGTAGGCTTAACTTTGGTGATCAAGTTGCTTGCTCATAAAATATTTGTAAAATATTATATTGTTTTATTCCTCCTGGGTTATTGCTAGCCATTTTTGATCCAGTGGCAAATGATCAAAGTTAATAAAGCTTTAAATTGAGGCCTTTCACGGGATTTTTTTGCATTTTATAAGGTTTTTCTTATTATGCTTTAAAGTAATTTAAGGAGAAAGTAAAGTACTTTCAGATGTGATTACACTCCACAACTCTCATTTCCTTCTTAAGCATAACAATGGAATACTATATCACTTTATCATTATATTAGGCATACCAATTTAGCAGGCATGTTAGCAGTTGATTAGATATTTAAGGAAACTCATTTTTAAAAATTGCTTTCTTATTTTAATTATCTACTCAAATTTTTAAGGAATTGTTTATATTTCACATTTTTATATATAAAATAAGACAGGAACACCTAGAAGCATGGTAGCCCAAGCACAAAGTGAATATATTTAGTGATAAACTATTTTTTCATAAAATATAGACTATATTTTTAAATTTTTCAAACTTGGGTATTGATCCAAGTCATTTACTCACCCTTTCAAAAAATTACTTTTATGTGCCATATAATAAACTAATAAAATAGTGCCTGGTGATAGAGAAAAGAATACAATAACAGTTCCTTCCATAATTAGGCTCCTTTTCCAGTGAAAAAAAGAAAACCCAGCATTTCTTAACCAACTAAGTAAAGAATGGTGAGTGAAGAAAGTAAAATATTATGAAATAGAGGGGCAGAGCAGGTAAGGACATTATATAGAAGTTTTAGAGGACGCCCCTCCAAAGAAGTGGCCATTGCCATTTGATGATAAGCCAGCCCTATGAAAATCCTTGATTCCCACATCGGGGAGGATGGCAGATCAGATACTCAAAGGCAGCCTCCTGACTAAGTACCTAACACATAAAGTATTTGATATAAAATGAAAAGTAAAACAGGTATTGTGATGAGTCACTAAGATGGCATATATATACATATCTAAATATATACATTATACACAATACACATTATATGTAAGAATATATAGACACTTATATAACACATAGCAGATCTGTCCAGGAAAAGTCCAGCCTTCATTAATATAAGGAGAACAGTCTGCATGACATTGATGTAACCTGGCAGCCAAGAAGAGTGGACTGGAATGTGAACATATGAATAATGACTAGTCAGTAAGGGCAGCAGATGTTATTGAGTGAGCATGTGTACTGTGCAGCAGTTGCATTCAAAATAACTGAGCGAGTAGAGTAATGAATCTCCATCAAATTTTGTGTTAAGTTTGAACATTCCTCCACAGAAACTGTTTGGATGATTCAGAAGGTCATAGCTATGCCAAACTGGTGACTGGCAGCTTCGTCATGACAGTGCGCTCGCTCATACATCACATCTCCTGCAGAATTTTTTTTGGCAAAACATCAAATCACTCTGGTGAAACAGCCCCACTACTGCCCAGATTTGGTGCCCCATGACTTCTGGCTTTTCCCAAAACTAAAATCACCTTTGAAGAGGAAGGGAGTTCAGACCATGGATGAGATTCAAGAAAATATGACTGGGAGCTGATGGTGATTGGGAGAACTGTGTGAGGTCCCAAGGTGCCTACTTTGAAGGGGACCAAGGGGGTCATTGTCTTGTGTACAGTGTTTCTTACATCTTGTATCTTCTTCAATAAATGTTTCTATTTTCCATAGTACATAGCTAGATACCTTCTAGACAGACCTCATATATTTATCAAATATATAATGTCTATATTAAATCTACCTGTATAAACTAATATGTATACCTCCAAACCATTCTTCAGAACAGGTATGCCAATATTAAAGTTAACTTTGGCATAAACAGTTTATGTTGGAACTTAGAAAATATACCTTCAAGTTTTTATGAAATTCAGGGAATGCAAGGAAACATAATAAAAATTAAGCCTTAACCAATAGGAATCTAATGTTAAAATTTTATATTTCTAGATTCCCATGGGCCTACACCTTCATTGTAAGGGAGATAAGAAAAGTCTCTCTCTACATGAACTGCAACTTCAAAGAAACTGCTTGCTTTAAACTTGGCACTGAAAAGAGAGGAAAAAAATAGAACAGCAGCCTCTCCCTCTTATAATTCCTAATCACAAACTAACCCATCGGTAGGTTTTGAAAATGCATCCATGTTCCCTACGTGATTTAAAAGGATAATAAGAGAATCTAACTGAAAATAGCCTCAGTCAGATAATACATCTTATGAGCAAGCAATTTGATCACTAAAGTCTAGAAAACTGGCAATATAAACCTCAAAGAAATATATGTATACATTCTTCAAACAAACACACACAATAATTTTTATTGAAGCAATATTTATAATAAAAAACAATTAAATTGATTCAAGTACCCATCAAGGGCTGAATGGATAATTACATTGCAGGAAATTAAGGCAATGTGATATTATATAGCACTGAGAAATTAGAAATGAAAATTCTACAAAATATCATGGGTGAAACTCACAAATTATGTTAAGTAAAAGAAGCCAGACATTAAAGTGTCCTTGGCTGAATGGTTTCTTTGTACATATATTGTTTCTGGTAGGCAGGAGTAACACATACTTTACACACCAGAGTATTGTTCACCTTTACACAGGTGGCATTGGTTCGATGCAGGAGAAGGGGGTCTGGGAGCCTGGCAAAGGCTCCTTCAAGATCGTAATGACCATTACATGGACATGTTTTCTCCTTCAGAAAGTGCTATATTGTACAATAATAATCTGTGCATTTCAGTGTGTATGCTATACTTCAGTAAAAGGAAAAATAATAAACTCATGTATTGTCATCCTTTTTTATCTCTAACTATGAAAATATTATGATTTTATTGCTTATATAAGAAACACTTATTCTAGTAATATTTCTAGATCTCATTGTTAGATTAATGATAATATTTTATGAAACTTGCTAGAATACACTGAGGTCTTCAAACAGTGTGATTAATCTTATATGCAAGTTTACTGAAGACAGTTTTATGGAAACTTAAGAATCAGTATTTTTTAATGTATTTTGAGAGAGATGCACATTAGGGAAAAGTTGGCTTTCCCAACCATACAGAAAGTAATACTCCAATATTCTCTGCTAAAAGTTGAAGAACAATTCAAAGTAAAATAGCAAAATATACTATAAATAAGAGTTCAGTAAAAATTTTAAAGTCTAATAAAATATGAGACAGATTTTTAAATGTATTAAAATGCTTTTATTCTAGTTTGAACAAAGAAGATCAACTCTGTACTTTTATTCTATAGGCTTTACCAATTATACCTTATTTTAAATACTATATATCTACTTTATTCAAAACCACTAAAACACTTCCATGAATGTAACCTATTTTAATAACCACAAGAATCTATAAATATGGCCAGTAAGTAGATATTTTATCCCCATTTTAATTTTGAGCCAATAAAGCCTTTTCAACTTAACATGAATGAGAGTTTTTTTTCTTTGTGCCCCTTTGTATGATTTGTTTCTAATATTATTTATAAGCTTGACTCCATAAACAATCTTGATGAATAGAATCCATTTATCAGTGCACCTTCACTATATTATTATGTTACTTTCATGTCTTTTTTAATTTCTTTAACCTCTTTCACTTTATAAGACTAACATAAGTAAAATAAAGTTAAGAGAAATACAGTTTTTTTCTTAATTCGTTACAGAAGATATGTTCTCATTGTTGATTTGGTTTTCTACTTTTCTCATAATACCAATAATTTTGTGTATTGATGGAATAAAGTTTTATTGATTTATTACATTAAGAAATCATTTTACATAGCATTTCTGGTCACAAACATGGACAGTAGGAATAAATTTGTAAAATTCTTCAATTTCATTTTAGATATCATACAGAGAATAATTTCAGAAAAGAAACCAGCATTAGAGACTCAGACTCAAATTTCTCATAAGAATTAAAAGTTTTTCTTGCTTAGCAATTGCCACAAAAGTGGAATTGCCATGTTCAATTATATTTTCTGTTATCTCCTTGAAAAAGATGGAGCAGGAAATATTGTTCCACATGATTAAAAAGAGTAATTGAACTAGATTGATCCCTGACTTTGATTTGCTAATTATCCCAGATTGTTTCTTACTGTTTTTCCTTTTTGATATTTTTTGGAAGGGGTACAGAAGAAAAGTTTTGAATTTAAAATGCCTTTTATTTTTCATTGAACATAATGCTAACATCTGATGACAAGAATTTTTGAAGGCTTGTGAATTTTGTGAGAATATGTCAAGGACTGAAAAACAACGATTCAGGCCAAGACTATTAACATATAAAGAGAATATTTTGTGTTTATGTGCTCTCCCATGAAGCAAAAATTCTGTGACGGACTCCATTACAATGTTGTGATTGTTTTTAAATACCATATATAACTATCAAAATATTTTATGTGTGTACCTGTATCTCAGGTACATAGATAATAAAGCAAGAGCTTCTTTCAATTAAGCAATTTTACAATTAAGGCCAGGTTTAGGCACATTGTAGTTACTCCTGAGTTTTCATTTTCAAACATTTAATGTATTCTCTGCATGCCTACTCTATAGTCAACATTTATATATGTACTAATTATTCATATCAGGTAAAATCAACAAAAATAATCAAAAATAATTATAGAACTTCTACTTTCATGTTATGTATGTACAGTGCTCAAAGAAACTAATATACTATCAAAATTAAACATGACACTTGCATTTTTTTGGAAATAAATTGGGTATATTTTGTTTTGTAGCCGCTGAGAACACATTCTACTGTTGTACGTGCAGTATAAATGACTGAGACCGTCCTTTCTATACAAAAACCTGAATTTCAAGCTTTTTTCAGTGGTTGGCCTAGGACCTAATGAATAAGTATCTAAGGTGTTTACCAAGAGCGCTCTTTTCTGGGTTTCTTGGACCAAATGTTTCCTGCTTTCCCAAGAACATCATTAAATGTTGTTCTTACTGTCAGACACAGGGATAAAACATACAAAACACTACACCATAGTCTATTTTTTCTTACATAATGAGAAAAAAATTTACACTTATGGATAGGAAAATAATTACTGCCAAGAAACAAATTTTTTACAAATATTTCTGTTTGTTGATTCGAAGCAACTCAAAATGTTAATAGAATTTCTATAACACAATAAAATATTTCAAACATTTCTATGAAAGTACTGTAGAATAAGAATAACCAAGAAACATAAGAATATTAAGGTGGGAGGGTTTACATTATAGGATATGAAGACTTATGCAACTACAGTAATTAATATTGTTTGCAATTAGAATATGTTATTACATAGGATTCAAGAATTATATTTATAGAATAGAACAGAAAGCCAAATAGACAATTTTTACAATTATTTTTAATCTTCACCTGAGGACATTTTTTTCATTGTTTTTGAGAGAAAGGAAGGGAAAGAGAGAAATATTGAAGTGAGAAATTATATGTGTCCGAGATATAATGAAATAGCTTAGAGGATAAGTGAGAAAAATGGGAAATTAAAAAACAAGTAGAGCAAGTAAATAATTATTGATATAAAATAAATTAAATTAGATTCCTTTTTCACACCACCAACGAAAATGCCAAACCTATATAAATTAAGAAGTTAAATACCTAAACTAGTATTTTTTTAAAATTTGACATAAAATTTAATCGGTTCTATTTCTGAGCTTGAGATGGGGAAGTATTAAACAAAACAAAGATGTTATTTATATAGCAAAATATTGACAAATGAGATTACATTAAATTGCAAAAGTCTATAAATTAAAATGCTACTTTACTGAAATTGAAAACAGAAGTTACAAATCAGAGGAAGATATTTCCAGTAAAGATATATAGAGAAGTACTACAAATCAATATGATAATGATAACCTAAAATAAAAAATAAAGATGCATGAGAAAGTATTTTATAGAAGAGAAAATACATATGATTAGGAAAAATATGATAGTATTCAATCCTATTTATGATCAGGAAAATATAAACTGAAAGCGGAATGAAATTCAATTTTGTACTCTTTAAAATTGGAAATCTAGGAGTAAGACAATACCATGCGCTTGAAAGAATGTATCCATCACAATTTCATAAATTGTTGGAACTTTGCGGATAATGCAGGACGCCATTTTGCACAGACACTTTAAAAGGTAATTTGACATTATCTTATAAATTTTAGCATTTACCTCCACCTTTCTATCTGTGAATTTCACTTGTAAGTACATATGAAAGAAAACCAGTACAAATGCATTCTAGAATAATATTCAAGTATGTTGACAGCCACATTGCCCATCGACAGAAGAATAGACAATTCAAGTGTGTGATATTCAAGCAATGAAATACTATTCAGTACTCAGAGTAAACAATATTCAGCTAGTCGTGATGGTATAGTCAAATTCTATTAATCTAACATTTGCTTTAAAATTCCCCAAAGATCATTTGAATATGATACTATTTTCATAGTCAAACTATCTGAGATCATATACTTAATAGAAATGTCTTGAAGTGTGGCCAAACTACATTTTTAACAAAATAATGATAAAGACGAGATTAAGAGAATGGCTCTATTGGTTTGTGGAAGGTGGGAGAATTGAGTAAGGTAGTATCACATAAGAGGAAATGAATTGTTGTCATTTTATTTTTCATACTGAGTGAACAGTATGTAGATATATTCTTAAAGACAAACAAATATATACATACTGAAATTCCTGCAAGTGAACCACAGATTGACCAATGATAAAATAATGTCATAAATTAGATAAAGATTAAACTAGTCCGTGCACCTGAGACCTACAGATTAAACACACACACATACACACACAGCAATTTTTTTGCCATACCCTAAAACATTTCCTTCTGCAAGGTGGGCCTTGCAAGAAAATTCTTATATATGTGTTATGAACCCCTCTCTGGAGTTTTCCTGTCCTATCCTTATGCCGTCACTGGTGGAGATCTCATGGTACTAGTGACCTTTAAGGCAGAAACTTTCAGACCACGGGAGCTGAGATGGGAAATGGGAGTACCACCTCCCTCCCAGCTCCAGTCAGGGAAATCAGGAGACTGGGGGAGCACATATAGCTCCCTGGGGGGGATCACTCTCAGCTTCTAGGCCCCAGCCACATTCTTTGCTTTTCTGAGGTTCTGAACTTTCTGCCTGCAGGACTGCCCTGCCTGTTTTCTCAATGGACCTAAACCATCTGACAAGGGTGAGAAGGCTTTGGGGTGATATAGTTCATCTTCCTGCCTCCCAGCAGAGCTGACTGCACTTGAACCACAGGTGCAGAGACAGAATGCATGGTGGCCCTTCTTCAGTCCTTGAGACACCTTTACCTCGCCTCCCCATGCTCCCCCCTCTTCCTCCCAGTCTAGGAGTCAGGACAGGTGACTTGTGACCCTGGAAACTAACATCTTCTGCTAATATGATCTGCCCCCCCTTTTTATTGAATTTATTGGGGTTAAACTGGCTAACAAAATTGTACAGGTTTCAGGTGCACAATTCCACCTCACTTCATCTGCACACTGCTGCTTTCCTTCATATTGTCATAGCTTTCACACACAGCCTCATCTTTTGCCATTTTGTCAATAATACTGCATATTACACTAGTACCAAGTCACTTACATTTTTAGCAGTTTTAAGTCCTGTTTTCCTCCTGTCATGTCTTTAGGGCCTATACATGTATTTACTTCCTTCTCTTAACCCTTGAGCAACACATTAAATACACTGCAATACATAATCACCAAAAATCTCATGATATTTAAAGTTAATTTACGATGTTGTCTTGGGCCACCTTCACAGCCATCCTGGGCTGCGTGCAGCCGGGGTCCACAGGTTGGACACCCCTGGATGCTTCAGCTTCAGACACAACTCCTCAGTTTTCTTCCTCCTCTTTCTCTCTCAGTAAAAATTATGCCTGTCAGCATTATCAATATATCTGTTCACTTGATCTTTTTACACTATGCAGATGAAATAGTTTCAGAACTGGAAAATGAATACCATCCAAACAAGATTGCCGGGCAACATTCAAGCTTGTTTTGCAATTTTTGTTGCCCTTAGAAAGGTGTACAATAAAAATGCACTTTTCAAAATAATATGAATTGTTTTCTTCTATGTATTTATATAAACTTTATGTAAAGTGGGTATAAAGCTGGAATAGCATTCATTTGTATTCAAGTTTAGAATCTGCATTTGGGGGACACATTTTTGGCCTTTTAAAATCCTCGTATCATTATTTCTCTGTAATGAAATTGTTACATCTTGTGATATCAACATATCGTAAGTAAATCCAATGTCCTTTTTCTAGAAGCGAACTATCCTTCATCCCACATATTTTGATGGCTTGTTGAAACCCTCAGTTTATAGTTCTATGAGTCTCTGCCATGATGTTTCTCTTTATTGTTCTTCATAACGCAGGCATTTTAATGTTTTGCCTATCATGTTGATTAATTAATTGTGTAACTTTTTTTCTGGTCCATCAGTGAAATCCCAAAATGCCTTTTACTTTGAAATGTAAAAGTATCTTTCTAGAAATTTAAGTCCCACTCTCACAGTAAATATAATTTCTCTTAATAATGCATGTCTGTGTATATATACTTATATAAGTACATATATACATATATGTGCATATTTCTGTGTAGTGCATATATGTAATATAAATACATATGCATGCACACATGTGTTGTTTTATGCATAGCTTTGTTTTGACCTAAATATTTCACCTTTTAATTTGTTTATGACATCTAAGTATTTGTTTGAAAAAATTTTATAGTTAAAAGTAAATTAAGTCATCTTAATGATTTTCAGAGATACAGACAGCAAAAACTTTGAACTTTTCCAAAGAGTATCCATTTGCTCTTATTTTCTGCGCTTAGCTTAATACCTACCTGAAGTACCGTATTCTTAATTCATTGTGGACAATAAAATATCAATATTCTCTCTCAAAGCCTCAAATTGTCTACTGGAAAAAAACAATGATTTTCCTTATTTTCTAAATCATAGAACTGGGTAAAATAGATGTCTTTCAAACCGAGGTCAACATTTAGTCCACTTATTCCTTCTGATACTCCAGTCATAAAGACCTGAACTGATTTGGTAATGCAGCATTTTGCAAGACTAAAACACAGAAAGTACCCTGCCATTGTTCAGAGAGTAAAAAAGTTAATTGATGTTATTATGAAGGTGGTCTGAACTGCAAGATTTATTTAATATTGTGGTGGTTTGTCTCTCTCCCTTACTTTTCCCCAGAGAAGATTCATTTTTCCATGTAAAATCGTGGCTGGGCAGGTTAACAGAAGGCATTTTCATGGCAATATCACTTGAAGTATTTCTTTAAAGTTTTAAATGTCAGTTTAAAGCCAATCTAAGTTTGTAAATGTAACCTTATATTCAAAATAAGTGTCTACAAGTGAATAAATATAAGTCAGCTATGTCAATTTCTATCATATTTAAATCAAGGGCTGTTGAACAGAACCCTAACATGAACATATAGATACCACAATAAACCAAGTCTCACAAAACAGTGCATCACAAAAAACTTTGGGTTTCCTGGTGTTTATAAAAGTTAGGTTTACACACCACTGTGGTCCATTAAGTATTCAGTAGCTTACTGACTACAAAAACATTGTACACATCTTAAATAAAAGGAAACATTGTTACTAAAAATGTTAACCATTTCTTGAGCTTTCAGTGAGTCATTTATCCTTTTTGTCTGTAGAGGGTTTTGCCTCAGGGCTGATTAAAACACTATATTTGAGAAGCGCAATAAAGTAAGCACAGTAAAGTGAGGTATACCTGTACCTTCTTTAGAAATATAGGTGGGTTTTTTTTTTCCTGTGTCAACCTAAGCTACAGTCCCCAGTAAGGCCATCAAACCCTAGTTTACAAATTTCTCTAAAGATAGTTTGAAGATGTGATTAAAACCATGATCAGTTAATTTATGAAAGGGACATTAATCTGAATAATGAAGGGGTCTGATTCAATCACTTGAAAAACTTTAAAGGCAGAGCCAAGGTTTTCCTGAAGAAATAAAAACACTCTCTGTGTACAGAGCTTCAGCTCACACCCAAGTGTCCAGCCTGCCCATCCTGACGTCCTGCTCTGTAGATTTTAGACAACTCCATGCTCCCATAAGCCATGGTATCTAAGCAGTGAATCTTAAAATATATCACCTACTTCTTCGTCTCTGGTTGAGCTCTAATAAATGCAGATTTTGGTGCTGGAATTGTTTCTATATTTCTTCCTCCTTCTCATTCACAGCTGTTTTTAATTATCCATGTCAGCCTCAATTTCTTTATATTTGGCATTTTGAAATCATCATGCATACAGATATTCAAATTTTAATTTTGACTAAACCGGCACGTGCCATTCCTCTCCTTGCTTGTGCTTCACATTACAGTTAGATTAGTATTTTCTTATCTAAATAGTAACTTTTATCTGGTCCTTCACGTTTGGAGAGTTTATAAAATTTGAAAGCTTTCACAAAGATAAGCCTGAACATTCCTTTACTTTTATTTTCATATCAATTTTTCATGCAGAATTCAACTAAGGATTACATAATTACATTTGATGAAATCTAGCATCACATTCTTTTTGATATGTTGAATTCTGTTTCAGACTTCCCACAAACATCCTCGAGTTGAGTGAATTTCTAGAAGGACTCATTCAGATATATCTCTAGTTACACTCACATCCAATGTTTATTACAGCAAAGGATTCAGAGTAAAAAGGCAAATAAATGAATATACATTGGCACAGCCCGGAGAGGTTAGGTGCTGGCTTCTGAGTCTATCTTTCTTCAAGTCACATAGCCTACATTCTCTCCAGAAGCCAACTATCATCACATGTAAAATGCTGGTGTCAGAAAAGACCATTCATATCTCAGGTTCTAATGATTTTATAAAAATCAAATTAAGAATTAAGAAAATGCTACTGCTACCTGGAACAGCTCAGACCGTGATAACTTTGTGGTAATTTCTATAGCTACATTATCATTTCCTTGAACTTTCACTACAGATTGTCGTACCCTTTGGATATCTTTTTCCACCTATTTAGCTAAGTGTTTACGCTCAGCCTTGGATGCTACAATTCTGTTCCCACTCCACTTAGCCATTCTAAAGTTGGTCCCAAGTTTATCCACAAGTCCATTTGTCTTTGTTTTTCCCGTGTATGCATTTCCCATAAAAAAAACTTTGAATATATTTCTTCAAAGCTTATCATGTTCAAGAGTCCTTTAAAACAATCATTTCATTTTATATATGAGCATCTTATCTTTTCTACAGGATATCTTCTGCACATCTTATTGTTTCAAACACTTAAGCCATTATAAATTTTGTTTTCTGACACTCCCAAGTGACTTTAGGTAAGCTATGGATACCACTTTCTAAAGAGTTGCTCAAATGCTATTCCATGTACTGATTATTTTTCACTTTATCGCATCTGCTTCATTCAAAACAGCATTTGAATTTCTTTTCTTTTTTCTTTTTAAAAATATTTTATTTATTTACTTTCTGAGAGAGGGGAAGGGAAGGAGAAAGAGTGGAAGAGAAACATCAATGTGTGGTTGCCTCTCATGTGTCCCCTACTGGGGACCTGGCCTGCAACCCAGGCATGTGCCCTGACTGGGAATCGAACCAGCAGCCCTTTACTTCACAGGCCCGTGCTCAATCCACTGACCTACACCAGCCAGGGCTCTTTTTTTCTTTTTTTTTTAAGATTTTATTCATTTATCTTTAGAGGGGAAGGGAAGGAGAGAGAGAGAGAAATATCAATGTATGGTTGCTTCTCGTGTGTCCTGCACTGGGAACTGGCCTGCAACCCAGGCATGTGCCCTGACTGGGAATCAAACCACGATCCCTCAGTTCGCAGGCCTGCACTCAATCCACTGAGCTGCACCAGCCAGGGCAGCATTCAGATTTCTTTAACAATTTAATATTTAGTATGTAAGTGAATCGATTCCCACAGTCAATAGTATTAAGGACTACAATTACTATTTGGGCCATTACAGAAAAACTAACCCAATTTATCAAGTACAAATGTTAAAATTATAATGTTAATGAGTAATTTAAAAACCAGAGAATGAATAGAGTCTTTTCCAATGAGATACAATGTGGTTTCGAAATAACCCATAATAATTCATAGGAACTTTACAAAATCTAATCTATCAAATCACTATGCTAAAAAATAACAATGAATAAAAAAGAAACATGTGATGCCTGTTACTATACAAATTCTGAGACAGCAGTAAACACAAATTTAATTGTTAGACGATGTATCTGAAGTGGCATCATTAAGAACATTTTGAACAAAGGATATTTAGAAGAAGTAATAGATTCAATCTACAAACTGTAATCTTATGATGAAATACCTAGACATCAACTGCCCATTATAAGCAGGGGTGGTTTATTCTCTCATTCAGTGCATATTACTAGGAGGCCTGTTTCCATTCTTGGTGCCTGAGCAGAGCCTTTCTGAAAGGCCAAAATGGGCTGAAGCAGCAGGGAGAAACTAACAAAATAAGGTAACCTTAAATCACATGAGATAAATTCCAAGAAACATATAAAGCGGTATTTTTACAGAAAGCAAAATGTTGTGCATGAGAAAAATAAATAAAACACCACAAAATTCTGGTTATTTTGCCAGAAACCACAACCCTAGATGTGGTCTTTCTACAGAATGTGGGGTCCCTGACTGGCTACTTAGTTGCTAATGTTTGAAATGGACTCTTGATGGAGAAGTTAAAAATTCTTGCCAGATTTTGACACAGGAGAGCAACAGTGATTAGATGCTAGAATGTATCCCTGATCCCTGTTTCTTCATCTCCTCCTTGGGAACTCACGGAAGATGAAGAGAGTCCCACACAGGCCCCCCACCAATAGAAGGGTAAAGTGTTGTGTGGGTCAGACACACAGGCCCTAAGAAGACTAGTCACCATGTAGGAGTTTGCATACCACGTTTTACAGTGTGTTTCACACACACACCTGTGCAGTGCGGAGGGAGGTTTAGCACTTGGGGAAGTGAGGAGTCCACAGACCTGCTGGAGAATCCTCTTGTTAGATTTTCCCAGAGACTCCTGGGCAGACTTCCTTTGGAACTCTTGAGTGAAGTCAGCAGAAAATGCATCCTTTTGATAATCTTTCCTCTTCTTTACCAATCTCCTCCTACCTCCCATCACAGAGTTCCCACCTCAGTACTCTGGGTCCTGCTAGAGAGAGCCCACTCACCTACTCAACTGCTCTCCCTTCCCCAACATGAGAGGTCACCGCACAATGTCACCTGAGGGAAGATGGCTCCTGGGAAAGTTCCCTTTAACATTTCCAACGCATCCAAACTTAAATTATCATTTTTGGTCTCATGGGGAGTTGTAATCTCCATTAGAAGGAGATTGGGAAAACTGGACTTCTACAGGGCTTCTCTTGTAAACGGGTTTCTGCCCAAGTTAGCAACCTCCAGGTTTTCCTTCGCCCTGGCCAAGAAGGACTGGGCTAAGTCCCATGGCCCCTGCTGTTTTGTGGTCTATACTGAGGTCTGTGTGCCTATTACCAGCTGCCTGGGTATCCTCCTGGTTCCTTGGCATATGGTGCTGGACTCCAGTACCTCACATAGGCTCTTCTCTCGTGGATGACTGCCTAATTGGTTGTCAGTAAAGCTGGACCAATGGAGAGATGTCTTATATGCCATGACACTGACCTTACTCTTTCCCATGTAATATGATTTACATTTATCTCAGGTTTTTTTTCTGAAAGGAAACCAAACTGAGCTACAAGGAAATACATTTTCTCAAAATGCAGTATAATTTTGTAAACACCCTTTTCTTTTATTCGCCTGTCTTAAACACGAGGGCCACTGTTAGTGACTATTGGTATTATTATAAGAAGTTAAAGAGTCATTTATTCACACTTTCTACAATCCATCTCTCTTTCAAAATGTTATCTGCTATGACTGGATGAATATGTAAGTCTCAGTCTTATTCCTTCTAATGGTAACTTTAAAACTATCTTCCTAAAAATGTAGAGTACATTGATGATGATGGAATATATAAGATGCATAAATTATTACAATTTAGCCATTATTTTCTCTCCCTTCTGGCTGCACGATGCAGTAGAAATTCAGAGATTTGCATGTGGCAAATCTTTGAGATAGAGGTAGTAATGACAAACTGAATGAAAGAAATTTATGCTGAACCCCTAATACTGCATGAGTACCTACACCACATGATTTTATGCAAATACAAGAAACTGACTCAATAATCACAGTTCAAACTGCATCCAACAGACTGTGCATCTTCCTGAGCTATTCTAGTAATAAGGCACTTGCAGTTTTCCAAGCCATATTTTACCCAGTCAGACATAAAATATTGCTCTAGTCTCTCTCTACTCCTCTGAAGTGACACCTTGAAAGTGATGCCTTGTGTGTTATAGAAGAAGGCCTAAAAGCAGATTCAATAAACTGTCTGTGTAATTTATATCACATACAACATCATCTGGGGACACTGTGCAATAAGGTAAAAAGGGAAGGGCTAAATGGTTCTTCTGGCATTTCAGAGAGCATTAGGTTTCGAAGCCCTGGGGACTATATTTTGTCTGCTATTTGTACCTTAATATCAAGAACCTGTCAGAATTTAAGTCTCCCCCACCTCCTACAATTTATACTGCATCACAAAGTTATCTAGGAAACATTTGCTAGAAAATTATAGCTTGTTTTCTCCCAGCGGTTCAGAGTGGGGTATTTAAATACTCTGAATTTTAAAAACAACATAAAATGTTGTTTACTTTTTTTTTAACATAAGCATTACCTTTATGAAACTAGTTTGGGTTTGTGTGTGTGTGTGTGTGTGTGTGTGTGTGTGTGTGTGTGTGTGTATAGAGAGAGAGAGTCACCCACTCTTTCTTCCCTTTCAAAAACCTGTACTTGATCCTAAATCAAAGGAAACTAAAGAGTTGGGTAACTGTGATGAGTGAGGTAAGTTACATATTATGATACATTAAGTCATAAAGCCAAAGTGTGGGTTTTTTTTTAATTCATGTATAACATATTGGATAGCAATTCTAGATATTTTGTTCACCAATTAAGGTGAAATTATGGTAAGGCCAGCATATTTTTCAAGTTTGTAATGCTCCCAATATCTTACATTATCACTGTTAGATATTCAGTAATTGTTTATTATATCAAAGTGAAACTCCACTTTGAGCAGCAAAATAATGTGTAAGTCAATTTCATAATTTTTGGAGAAAATTACTCAATGCTATTTGGATATATTACACATCCAAGGGGAATTTAATGTGCTAATAAACTAAGTAGTTTAGTATTTCAATGATTTGAAAGCTTGAAAATGATTAGTTATACTAATATTTACAATAAAAATAAATAACATGGAATAATAAACTGATTTAGAAAATACAAAATATTATTGATCATGTGTTCTTCACCAAGATCAGAAGTTAATTTTAAGATACACATAACCCCGTGATCTGCTTTTAGACAATTTACCATAGGTTTGTATTGCTATCTAGGTTTCAAAACAAAAACAAAATGTTAAGCCTATGTGTAAGGAGTAAATTTCTTAGTATTTCCAATGGATTGAGGATTTACCTTAGATCATAAATATGACCTTTCTTTTTGGATGAGAAAATTTTTAGGATTCTCATATTCACCTTCTGACACCTAAGCCATAGCCATGAAGTGGAATGAAATGATTGCCCTTGGATATATGTCATCTTCCATGGCCACATTTTCAGAAAGATGAAGGTGCTACAGGAAAACAATGCAGAGAGTTAAGGGGCATTCTAATTTACAGAATCAGCTTAAGTAATAATTTCTCTTTGCCTGAATAAGAGTTTTATTTCACCTTCATAACTTATATACAATAATTTACCCATTGATTATATAGTTCTATGAGTTTTTACAAAGACTACAATTCTATTCAGAAAAATCCCATAATGTTACATATTTTGTAATTGATATAACTGAAGATACACTTACTCTTCTAATATTTAAGAACTGTAAATTTTTAAATATTTAAATATTCATCACCATCTTAAAGAGCAAAAGGTTATTCTAAAAATGTAATACTCTCAGTTTTTTACCTTTATATTAATTAAATCATATACTATATGAGCTTCAGTATCTGGCTCCGTTTATTAAACATCATATTTGCAAGTTATCCATACTGTTGAGTGATTATAGTTAATTTATTTTCTTTGCCAAGTAGTAATTGATTGGGTAAATATATATTACATTCATTTAACTATTCTTGATAAACATTGGGTGGTTTTCAGGTTTTTGAGATATACATACACACACACACACATATATATACACACACACATTCTGCACGTAAGAGTGGAGGAGTGAGGTCGTAGGAAATGCACACACTGAGTTGTAGTCATCACTGCCATGCTATTTTCAAAGCTGATTTGTAGCATGTTCCAGTTATGCAAGTTAAATAATGGTGAGTAATTGTGGTCTTCAAGTGTGCTACACTATATCCTTATTGATGCTGTTTGCTTGTCCTATTAGTTATTAAGACAGACATGTAGGTGGCACCCTTTATCTTTTAAGTTCTGTCAAGTATTGGTTTACATAGATTATGCTTACAGATTTAGAATAGTGATTTCTTCAAAGAGGATTGGATTTTTGTCATTATGACATTTTTTCATTATCTCAAAAATGATTTTCTTTTTAATGTATACCATGAGAATCTCAGCTAAGTATAAGGGACCTGAGCTATATATCAAGTATTGGAGTGTCCCATTAAGATAATAAGCCAACATAAAACTCACACTCTACCCTTCAATCATCTGCTGTGATAATGTATAGTAAAAGAGGCTAAACCAGAGAAAGTGTGGATTCCCTCTCCTTTCCATTCTATTTCTCAAAACAGATAACTCAGATGGGTGGCAGAGATGTGGTGGCCACCTTAATGCAGAGAAACCTCTGAGCAAAATGCTTCTGCAATTTTATGGAACCTGTGGGCTGGTGTAAAAGTGGGGAGAAAGGCTTGCAGGGAAGGAGTGCTGAGTCAGCGTAGATGTGATGTATGACATGTACGACATGAGACTAATATAATAGCACATGCATATATCTTACAAGTAACTAGATGTGGGTAAAATATTTATTTTAGGTTGTTCCTTCAGCATCTCCTACCAAACATTCATGTCAGCTTAATAAAATTGTGTGTTTGAGAACATAATTACAATCAAGGCACTGACCTGATCACTATCCTGGCCATTCTTCTGCCTAGAGCAAAACTGGGCAGTGAACTTTGTCTGGATGAGTATCACTTCTCTCTGTGTCTGCCATGCACTGAGCATGCAGTGGGGAACAGAAGTTGAACAAAAGTTAAACAAAAAGTCTGTGGACTATTAGTCTGTTTTTTAAGCCTCTCTTGTGCCACAAAATGCAACTTAAATCATACTGTATTAAATTAAGGCATAATTAAAAACACATTTTGGAAATTAAGCACTGTTCTTTAGGTACGGTGTTTTTACAAAAAGATTTTTCACAAGTGTAAAGTCTAATGTAAAATACTTAATTATCTTAAGTGAAAATTTTAATTCGTATGAAATGGTGTATGAAAAACTGAGTTGTATGAATCAAAACTTTGAAATATTTCCATTGAGTCATATTAGAATAGTAGTTTACTCAAAGAAAATTATGCACCTTGATAAAAAAAATTGATGATGATATTAATGGAGATAGCAGTGGTGTCCTAATTGCTGTTCTTAAGAGTAGGCAATTACTTATCTCAAAGGATAAGAGTGATTTGATCACGAGAAGATAGGGATTCATAGAATTAAAAGGAGGAGGTGACCACTCTCTCTCTGGCTCCTTCTTTCCCTCCCTTCATCTCTCCTTTCCTCCTGCTTCCCTTGCCCTTTTCCAATTTCCTTCCCATTAGACCTCTATAATATGCAAAACTGAGTGTGGTTAGTCTTGGGAAAGCATCTTTACTTACTAGAGTAAGAACTGTCCCTTAGAGTTTCTCCTAGAACAATAATGTGAAGCAGGGCAAAAGGAGGTCAGAGGTTTGCATAGGTTCGACACAGCACATCAGGGAGGAAGATAAGAATGCATCTACATCTCTTAACATACATTAAATTCACAAACTACCTGCAATATCCCTTGGAAGCTGGAATTTGACAGGTGTTTGAAACACTGTAACTGCTGGGCCTGGTCCTCTGCTTAGAGACGACTAATGAATAGTTTTTGAGAAAAATCTAACCAATGAAATTATAAAAATAGCAAATGCAAGCCCTGGCTGGTGTAGCTCAGTGGATTGAGTGCGGACCTGCAAACCAGAGAACCGCAGTTTGATTCCCAGTCAGGGCACATGCCTGGGTTGTGGGCCAGTTCCCAGCAGGGGACCCATGGGGTGCAACCATACATTGATATTTCTCTCCTTTCTTTCCCTTCCCCTCTAAAGATAAATAAATAAAATCTTTAAAAATTTTTAAAAATAAATAAAAGATAAAAATAGCAAATGCATGCAAAACTAGAATGAGAGATAGTATATAACTGAAAAATATTTATGCTAATTGTTTCAAACTTAAATGATATAAATATTTTCTGTTGAGAAAAACCAAAATTAACAAAATAAAAATTGGAAATCAGTAGAGAGTATACAAGTAGATATGTACTTATAAAAACATGAAAGATTAATATAATAGAATTACCTTAGCAAAAAACTAATACATATATATATATATATAATTTCCAAATATTAATGAAACACAATTTCCCTGTTATCAAAATTTGTTTGGAACATTTGAATACAGAGTGATGTAACTGAGTCTACTTCATTTTGCAAAGCTCTTACAACTCTTCAACTCTTACAAGCTCTTCAAAGCTCTGATTTAATATCATAGCTGCATAAAATAAATATAGATATCCTTCTGCTTTTAGCACTATATTCTGTTAACTTTCTAAGATCTCTTCTAAGTTTCATGTTCTTTGCAAGGACTGATCCTCCTGCTTTAGAACTCTCCCCTGCAATGTGACCTAACGCCTTAACATCCTCCACGTCTCAGATTAAATATTTCTCATTCCATGAGTCTCTCAGATTCAATCAAACAGGAATAAGTTTTCTCTTTCTTATAAATATTACAACTAAAGTTATATAGTTGGGCTTGTCTTACTATCTTTCTCTCCTCTCAAATAAAACAAAACCACATTGTTCTTGCTTACAGCATTATCTCAAGTACCTAAGAGAATAGCTGGAGTATAATTGGTAGTCACTTCACAATTGCCAAAAAATGTGTAAGAATTAATTGATTGATATAGAAATTAGGAGAAAATAGTAAAAATCATACTCAGGAATATATTGATCATCAAACTGTGTCCTCACAGACCTAGGTCATCACTTTAATAAGTATATTGTTACATACATAAATAATGGGTGGATAGATGGATGTAAAGAAAGAAAGGAAAATTTAACATATTTTGTAAATAGATGAAGCAGTTTGTTCAGAGATAACTTTAAATGTGTAGGAAAAAACTTAATGCATGTTACATTTGGAACTACATATTTATAAATTTAAAAACATTGTTAATCATAATGTTGCAAATATGCTTTAGGCTTTGTGTAAATCTTCCTAATATTATGCTAAATTTTTAGTTCTTTTAGAACCATGAATACAATGTGAAGAAAAGATAGAAAATGGATGTTTGCTACTGCTAGAAAATACTACTTCTTTGCATTCAAAATATCAGAGGCCGACCTTGGGATGCAGATTAATTTGCTTTTGCTCTTACACACTTCTGCCATTCAAATGTCTGCTCAGTCCAACCGACATTTGACTTTAATGTTGGCAGTTATACAAACTGCAAACTTTTATAGCATTCAGACCTAGTCATCTTTTGTTTAAACCACTAATCTCTGTTAGTCATTATGGCTGATATTTAGAGTCATGGATTATGCTATGCAAGGATTAAGCACTATATCCTAAGTGACAAAATTCTCATAGGCTTTTCCAAAATATTAGGATTGTTCTTCTTATGTTGGGTCCTTTAATACTCAACTTTAAGGTAGAGGCCCTTCTGCCTGGGGACAATAGAGATATTTAGTGAAACAGCATGCAAATCTCAGGGCATGGCAAGAATTATTTAGCCCACTCTATCTTGCTTTTGTGGTTTCTTCACCCTAGAATGAAAGAACAGACCCTATCTCAGATAGTTTATTCTTGTAGCAGTGAGAAAAAATAAAAGAACCACATGCCTCATAAAACTTCAGTGGCACATGTCTATTTCTTACTCAAGCAATTGGGTTGCCTATTGCTTTCTGTTCCCAAGCAATTCTATGTCCATGCTTAGGTCAAATGGGGAGGGCATGTGTTATCATTCTCTTTTGAATAATTGCACATTTTTACTCTGTTGTCTGATTTATTTTGTTTTACATTAAATATAACTTTGTTTTACTTTAGTTGTTGCCTTAGTGCTTACAGTATAATTTTTTTAATTAAACTGTTTACTTTCAAATGAAATGATACTATTTCAAGTACTGTATAAGAACCTTATAAACTCCCATTTATCCCTTCCTAAACTTTGTGCTATCCCTATGGGTTTTTTTATTTTAACATTATAAAATTAAATCCCACACTTTTGTTTAAAAATGTCAATTTCTTAAAAAACATTTCATTTACAAATGTCACACACTTAACCATATATTTACTATTTCTGGTGCTCTACTTCCTCTTTTTAGATTTATATTTCACTGTGATATTTTCTTTCTGCTTGAAGAATCTCCTTTTACATCTCTATGGTGCAAATCTGCTGAGGCTGAATTTTGTTCAGCCTTTGGATTGGGAGAGAATATTTTAACACTGTTTTTGAAACATATCTCCACTGGGTATATAATCCTTGGTCATTTCTTTTATATCAATATTTTAGGATGTCTACTGTCTTCCTGTTTACATTGTTTCTGACAGGACATCTGCTTCCATGGTGATCTATCCCTCTGTCTTTGTATGAGGTCTGTCCAGAAGGTGCCCTGCCTATGAAATACGAAAAAGAGAATTTTCTGAAGAAGATACAAGATATGAGAAATACTGTATCTCTCAGTCCCCTTCAAACTAGGCAACTTGGGACCTCACACAGTTCCTCCAATTGTCATCAGCTGCCCTGTTGAATTTTTCTGAACCTGAAATCTCTGCCCCTTTGAAGTTAATTTCAGTTTTGGGAAAAGCCAGAAGTCACAGGGCACCAGATATTGGCTGTAGGGGGGCTGAGTCACCTGGGTGATTTAATGTTTTGCAAAAAACTCTGCACTAGATGTGATGCATGAGTGGGCACGTTGCAAGGAAGCTGCCAATCACCAGTTGCCCATAGCTGTGACCTTCTGCACCATCCAAATAGCTTCAGCGGAGTGTTCATGCTTAACTCAAAACTTGATGCAGATTTGTTGCTCTACTCACTCAGTCATTTTGAATGCGATGGCCACACAGTACACATGCTCACTCAATAATATGTACTGCCCCCCATTGACTAGTACAGTGAAGTCGTCATTGTTCACGCATCTGCATTCCAGTCCACTCTCCTTGGCTGCCAGGTTACACTGATGTTGTGCAAACCATTCTTGTTGTATTAATGATGGCTGGACTTTTTCCCTATAGACCTCATATATCTTTGTCTTTTGGTTCCTCTTAAGATTTTCCTTTTATAACTGCTTTTGAATAATTTCACTGTTACATGCCTTGGTATAGTTTTCTTCATATTTCTTTTGGCTTGGGGTTTGTTGAGATTCTACATTATTTTAACAAATTAGAGTAAATTTAGAAATATTGGCTATTTTTGATTTTTTTCTATTCACACCACTTCCATTTTAGGAACTTCAAATACACATATATTAGGCTTGTTGACATTTTCCCAGGCCTCAGTAATTCCTTGTTTGTAGTCTTTAAAATTCTCTAACATCTCTGCCCCTCAGTTAGGATATTTAGATTTTGTTGTCATCAAATGTATAAATCTTATTTTCTCTACTGTATACTCATTGTGAACAACACTCAATGTATTTTTTTGTCTTATACATTGTAGTTTTCATCTCTTGCAAGTTCAGTGTGTAATTTAGATATCTTCCTATTCCCTACTTTTTAAATGTATCAATATATGTACCAGAACCACTTTAATGTCATTGTCTGCTAAATCTAACATCAGTTTAAACTTCAGGTTGGTTTTGATGGATGTAGTTTTCTTTTAATTTTACATCATAATTTTTTACATCTTTGCATGTTTGGTAAACATTTAAGATTATTAAGGTTCTTTTCTTGTTTGCTGCTAGATATTTTTGTAACAATTGGTGAGCAAGATACTTGCATAAGGCAGAAAGGTGAGACTTCTAAATTTAGATGAAAACTGAAGCAGTCTGTGCCCACATTAGGAACACACGCAAAAGAGCATCATGTAATGACGGAAACAGACACTGGATTTATGCAACCACAAGCCTAGGAATTCAAGAATCCCTAGCATTCACCAGAAACTGGGGAATAGTTTCAGAACAGACTCAACCTCAAGGCCATCCAATAGGAACCAACACTAAAACACCTTGATTTTGCACTACCTAACTTCAGAACTTTAAAAAAGTGAATTTCTGTTTTTTAAGACACCAAGTTTGTGGCAATTTGTTACAATGGCCATGGGAAAGCAGTTACTGAAGAAGACAAATAATGTAGTGTGTTATCATAATTGTGTGATTTCTTCCCACACATACAGCTGTATTTAAAACTCAGAGCAAATGGTGAGGTGAACTTAACCAGGGCTGGAGTTTGCCTACTTAGTTCAAAAAAAGAAAGTGAAGAACAAATCAATCGCTAATATGAACAAAGTTGTGAGTACAATGGTTGACAACAGAATCAAACTGTGCTGAAGTAAATTTAGACACGAATAGATTAAGAAAGAAAGAAATACTATAGGATGATTAAATTTTAGGTGCTGGATTTACAACCTTGAAATTAAATGATATAAAGTGTGAAAAATATAGATAGTAAAATCACTTACATTGAAGTTATAGAAGTTTAAGTATGGTTATTCTCTTTGCCTCCCCTGACCCACTCCCTCCTCTTCATGTGTATCTCCTCCCCAGGACATCCACCGGGATGGACACACTAACCAGATTTGTGGATACAGATTAAGTCCAGCCAGTGGGCAAATCAAACATAAAACCACAATGGAGCGGAGAAGAAGACCAGGATATGCATTCTATGGACTCTCATAGAACTACCAACCCAACGGAATGGATGATTCTTTATTGAAGGGTAAGATTAAATATATAAAAGAGATTTAATACCTGTCTTAATGAATATGTAAACAAACTAAAGAAATTGATCTGAAAAATCAATTTATGGAATTTGATTTTTTCAATTTTCAACATATTTTCAAAAATATATGGAAAATATTTTCACAAGTTGTAAAACAACCTCTCAGCAAAATTACTTTGCTTATAGTTATTAAAAAATGACTCTGCATAATCCATTCATAATTCAATTAGTGTATAAGTCAAGCAAGTAATTAATTGACTAATGATCTACAAAATACTCATAGAGAGCTAATTCTTTGACAGCCAATAAGAAATATTTTAGAGAGAGAGAGAGAAAACAGCTGGTTCTATTCAGAGTTTCAGAAACAAGATAAAGCTAAGGAGAGATCTGTTAGTAAAGATGCCTTCGTCCCTGTAGTGGGTGAGTATGACTGACAGGCGCTAGAAATACCAAGGTTTCCTACTGAATTTTACATTTCTTTCCTGTTTGTTCCATTCGGTTATTATTATTTTTTAGATATTGGTAAATCAATTCAAAAGATTATGTGGAAAGGTAAAATATTCAGAATATACAAAATAATATTCAAGAAGAAAAAAGTCAGAAGACTGATACTACCTAACTTTAAGACTAAATAAAGGTTATAGTAATTAAGTCAGTGTGGTATACTAAAAGAATAGAAAAATAGAACTGTGAAAAAATAGGGAGCCCAGAAATACTCACAAAATAACTTTGTTTTGTTGTCTGTGACATGCAACTGTGAATGACCTAATTTCTAATATGATGAGAACTTTCAATGTCCTTGGCTACATTCATTTATTCTTGTGTTTAAAATATTAAATCGATTCAGTATATTGACTCTAAAATGTCTATAGAGATTATTTTTGCATTTTTAACATTTCAACTTCTAATAACATTTTCTCTTAGATATTATTTGCTACTTATTTATTTACTTATAACCCTGTTATTTATTATCAAAATAGGAACTTTGTTTCCACTTATTAAGAGCAAGAGAATGTTTTTATTTTATTTTTAGACTTTTAAAATTCTTTTATGAAATTAGTAATCCTAAAATAAATTTTAGGACATTTTAATCCTGTTCTTCATCTTGATTTTTAATTTAGAAAAAATGTAGGTTTAACTATGGAGAGATAGGTCTCCCATTTCATTTCTATTTCCTCATTTACATTAAACTGACAACTACTACTACCTGTGCCAACCTGGAGAAGTAAATGTTAAGTCAACTGAAGCAGCAGTGGCTGAAATATGAAGATGGCTTTGATAACCCCATTAGTAAGTTAAAAATTAAATTAAAAAATAGGTTCTGTGGAAAAATGCAAACTAATGCAGAGAGAGGCAAAATTCTGGCAGTCCTGAAGGCCATGCGGGTATTTCATTGGAGGGAGCTGGTTTTAATTGGAGTCGTCCACATCAAATAAAGCTCCCATAATTGTTGATTCTTTCAATCACAGGGGGTCAAATTTCCAAGGCTAATTATTTTCCCCTATCAAAAATAAATTTTCTATGGTATATGGCAAATTCTGATCAGTTTGTCTTCTAAAATAGTGATGTGTATTTCATGTGAAATCAAAGGATCATTTGAATACGTTTTTATATTCATCCTTAAGGTTCAAAAGTTGTCACATATATCAAACATCCTTTGAACAAAGAATGCTGTGATAATGAGGGGGAAATGTGCATACCGAATGCACAGGATACAACTGTATTCGCTCCCTGAACTGCATCAAAGAAACAAGACAAAGGAATAGAAAGAAACTGCCAGACATTAGATCAAGCAAGTTGGCTTCCCTACTAAATAAATAATTTGAAGCTTCTCATCTCTCCTCAGGACATGTTCCTATGCCATGTCCATTGACAGTTCAAAATTTATCTGACTAGGTATCAAAGTTTCACACAATATCTTCTTTCTCTTTTGAAGTACTTAGACTACAAATAAATCGTCTGGAGATAAATCTTGCTGTAGTTTTCTGAATTTGCAGTGCAGAGGTTTTATCAGGCCTATACATCTCAAACATACATCCTCAAAATGATGCAAACTAAGGGGGGTAGAAATGGGAGGGAGGTGGGGAGCACTGGGGGAGTGGGCTGGGATGGGAATAAAAGACAGAAAACCATACTTGAACAATTAAATAAATTTAAAAAAGAAAGAAGAATGCTAAATAACTGTACTTGAACAATAAAACATGAATAAAAGAAAATTAAAACTGAATGAATAAAGAGTGAAAGAAAAAAGAAAAAATGTCTTACAGTGTTACAGAACAAGTCATTTCCCCAATTTCAATGTCAGATTGAATGACTAAGTAAATCTTCATATTACTCTGGGAGTTAGCTAAGTAAATTTCAAGTCAGATACAACGTGTAATACTTAGAAAAGAAGATGGGGGCAAAGAGCCTGGTTGGAGTTTTTATGCTTTTCATATATTTCCTTGTGCATGAATTTCAACATGGTCTCTTGATCTTTCCCAATACCACCTCATTTTTCTGAATCTTGTGAAATGTTCATTTGCAGCAGCTTCTATAATCTGGATTGTTACTGCAAATGATCCTTATTCCGTTTTTCAGTTTTGTCTTCCAGCTCTAATCATAATCACTATTTCTGAGGCCTTCTTATTAAAATCATAAGAAAAAAGTTATTCAGATGACTAGCATTCCACATATGTTTAAATACATGTAAACTGATTTTAATATTCAAACCAATGTAGTCCTTTCGGTTCCGGCCCTCTAGCCTTTTACAGTCCCCTCATCCACTTAGCCAAATGAAAGGGCTCCCGCTTTCATCCTGGGTCCTGCTGAAAAATCCCCCACCACCATTAGCAATGCTTCTGAGGATACCCGAAGAGTTGGCATTGTTCCTCTATGCCTTCTCCGCGATACCTGTCCCCAGGTCTAGCCTCAATGACCACCCACCAGAGTGATCTTCCTTCTGTTCTGTTCTGCCCATATGTTTATTTTTCCTCAACTTTAAATGCCTCCGGGAAAAAAATCAAGTCAATAACAATGACAATGACTGGAATTTGAGGAATTTTTTTTAATGCATAGAGTTCCGAAGGACATATAATAACTATACGATAGGACGAAGAAGACAGAAAATTTGTCACCTCCAGTGGTATCATATCTATTTGCATAAAGCAAACTTAACTCATAGTTTTATTTTCTTAAAGCATTAAAGAAGAGCTCAGAGTTGAGTTGTCTATAGTGATCAAAAAAGAATGAATATTAAGTTAACTTTTTAAAAATCTTTATTTAATTTTATTTATTTATCTTTAGAGGGGAAGGAAAGAGAAAGGGCGAGAAATATCAGTGTATGGTGCCTCTCATGCTTCCCCTGCTGGGAACTGGCCCCCAACCCAGGCATGTGCCCTTGATACAAGAGTGCAGCCAGGGGGGCCCCCCAAAAAAAAGATTTAAAAGGTGTCCAGAATTCAAAGTGGATAGGAATATTGGAGAGACATATTAAGATGTCCTCACTGCCCCCCCCCCAGGGGGAAGGGGTGAATAGAGCCAGGGCCATTGAGAGCTATTTTGCATAGCAACAGTTTTGGAGCTAACCTCTGGAGGAATGGTTACTTAACATATCTATAACCTTTAACTGGTTTCATAGATATGTTAAATAGGAGTGGCCAAGTTTGGAGCCGAGGGAGAAGGTTATGGCAGGGACTCAAGATGGGAACTAGGGGTTGCTCTCCTGAGTGAGAAAGACTGGGACTCAGGAGGACGTAACTAGGGGCTGCGCTCCTGAGTGAGAAGTGCCTGTGTGAGAGCTTGGAAAAGACTGGCTCCGAGACATGAAGGGTCCCCGCTTGGCCAGATGGGGAGAGCCACGCGGTTTCAGCAGAGTGAGGACCCCCTCTAGGTGAGGTGAAAGAGGGAGCCACGTGGTTTTGGCAGGGTGTGGACCCCCTCTTTCCCAGGTGAAAGGGAAAAACCATGCAGCTTTGCCAGAATGGAGATCCCTGCAGCCAGGTGAAGAAGAAAGCCACATGCTTTTGGTGGAGTGCGGACTCCTGCAGCTTTGGTAGAAGAGGCCCACGCGGCTTTGGGGTGCCCCCTTTGGCTGCGGGGCCTGAAAAAGCAAGAGAGACTTTGACTGGAACTGGGTACAAAGGACTCTTGCCAGTGGACCATGAGAGGGTACCACGGTACTTTGGATTAACTCGAGATTCTGCACAGTGACACAGCTGATGGCACCAGCGGCCTGAAAAAGGGACGTGTGCTCTTTTCCTGATTTACGGTACCCGGAGTTGGGACAGTGGGAGAAGGGAGCGCTGTGTGGGTGTAGGTGTATACCCTAAAGGACTCTGATATTTTAGTAGTGGTATTAGGCCTGAATAGCATTAAATAAACATTTTGTTTCCTTTTCACAAATCTCTGGCATTAAGAGATGTCTTTCCAATTGGCAGAGGACAGAAGGGCCCAGTAGATTCTAGTATTTTGTTTTCAGGAGGGGCCCCTGTTGTATAGCAGTTTTGGGCATCCCTAGGTGGGCCAAATATTGTATTGCCCCTCCCTCGGGCCTCTTGTTGTTCGGTAACACCCTGACTGGGAATCAAACTGCGATCCTTTGATTAGCAAGCCCGCACTCAATCCACTGAGCTACACCAGCCAGGGCTAAATTAACTTTTTTGAAGGAATGCAGGCTTTGGGTAGAAAAACAGGGCTGGTGCAATAATATCATAGAAAACAAAACAAGCATATTATTGAGTTTTAAAATATCAGTGGAAGATAATTATTGCCTCAGTGAGAATATGTGATTATCATTATATATGATTATATACGTAAGATAGCCAACACACAATGATGTTAAATTTGAAGAAGTCTAGACAGAGAAAAGTACATTTGCAAAGATAGAGAGCTTTGGAATAAATGAAATGCTTTGTAGTAGTTGGAGTATAGTTTGAGAGAATCAGGAATTAAGGTAGCAATATATACTATATATTCCAGAGCTCATTACAATGGATTTTTTGTATCTGACAGGATTTTCCTTAAAAGGTATCAAGAAAAAATTAATTTTATGAGGTATTATACATAATAATGATTTCTAGAAAATTTGTACTGAACTAAGGTACCCTACAGATAACGGAACAGTTAAAGAGAGATTTAACTGTTCAGGTTATAACTGAGTGTATGCCAGGATATAATAGTACCCAGTGAGTCAAACACAGGTTTACAGTTGTGAGTATGTGAAACACAGAGTTTATTCTATATTAGTATTTATTAACTATTGTTTTATTTTTATATGAACAACTGTAAACCTATTTTTTCCTACCTTGTAAGTAATGGTAACAAACTAAACCTTGAAATGAGAATTTTCAAGATTACTTTAATATTTTTGATTTGCAATTTTTTAAACAATTCTCTTATAGTCTTCCCACAATGCATCTGAGCTCTTCTGTTTTTAATCAGTTTCCTTTGTTGTTTCACCCTTTTTCATACTATCAAAGATTCCACTTCTTTTTTTTATACAAGAATAAAGCTAATTTATTGTTTGTTCATCTGTAAATAAATGAGATGATATACTAGATGTCTGAACTTCCATCAAAATAGTCCAGAGTCAAGAATAATAAAATGAGATCCTATGATTTGATCATTGTTAAAGTTGGAATATGCACATTTAGGGTTTGTGTTACTATTTCTTTTCTACTTTTAAATATTGATTTTTTTTATTGAAAAGGCTCAGAAAAAATGTAGGACGGATAATATTTCACATAACTTATTTTTTTATTTTATTTAGTTATTTTTCAAGTACAGTTTTTTGTCTTTTAATTCCCATCCCAGCCCACCCACCCAGCCCTCCCCCCTCCCTCCCATTTCCACCCCCCCCCCCCAGTTTTTGTCCATGTGTCTTTTATACTTGTTCCTGTAAACCCTTCCCCTTTTCCCCTGAAATCCCCTCCCCTCTCCATTCTGGACACTGTCAGCCTGTTCTCTATTTCAGTGTCTTTGGTTATATTTGCTTGTTTGTTTGTTTGTTTGTTGTTTAGGTTCCTCTCAAAGGTGAGATCATATGGTATTTGTCTTTCACCACATGGCTTATTTTGCTTAACATAATGCTTTCCAGTTCCAGCCATGCTGTTGCAAATGGTAGGAGCTCTTTTTTTGTTTCTGCTGCATAGAATTCCATTGTGTAAACCTTTTCAATATTGAAATCATTATCCCATTTCCAAATGTTTTTCTTATATTTATTTTCTTCAGCCTTACTGCTCCGAATTCATACAAATTTGAAAATTATAGTAATTATGAGTTTCTCCTTAATATATCACCAATTAATCATCTCAAATGTATCACAAATGTATCTTTTTTCTATTTATACTGTATTTTACAGAATAATTTCACTGCCCAAAAACCCATATTCCACTCTTCATCCTTCTGTACCTTCCTCTGAACTCCTGGCCAGCTATTCAACTTTATTGTTATATTACTGATTTTGCTTTTCCCAGAATGTCATATACTTGGAATCACAGAGACCGTTGCCTTTTCAAATTGTCTTCTTTCACTCAGGAATATGCATTTCTGGATATTCATGTGTTGATGTGATTTGACAGCTCAATGATAGGTAACAGTCCATTGGATGCACCACATCCAGGTGAATGTATCTCTATTCACCTGCAAAGGACATTTGAATAAAGCTGCTATAAACATTGTGCAGGTTTTTGTATGAACATACATTTTCCGTTTATGGTGTAAATGTTGAATAGTATGATTGCTGGGTCACACACAGGACTATGTTTATTTTAAAAGAAACTGCCCGACTATTTTCCACAGTGGCTGCACCATTCTCATTCCTTCCAGCAATTGAAGTTCCCGTAGCTCCACATTCTCGTCAGCATTTGGTGTTGTCAGCATTTTGAACTTTAGCCATTCTAATCGATGTGCTATAGCACTTGTCTTTGTTTAGTGTACAATTCTCTAATGACATGATGTTGAACAGCTCTTCATATGCTTATTTATTATCTGCTTGTCTTCTTTAGAGAGAGGTCTCTTTAACATAACCAACCCTGAAAGATAACAAACACCTCACTCAAAGCATTTTATATACTGGTGCTAAGGCAAAGAGTGTAAAATAATACAAGCAAAATTTTCAAATTTGAAAATAAAGCAAGGGTGGCTTCTAAAATAAGGTTATTAAAGAGCAGTGTATAACACATGCTTATTTCTAAAATACATTATTCTTAAGGCTTTTCAGTTTCTGAAACTGCATCGTTATCAAAGCCGGCGCAGCACAGTTTGCCTAGTACTTTGATGTTGGACGACCAGGTCTTAAGCTGTTTTATTTGTGGATGAATGGTTGAAGAATTTCCAAATCTGCTAAAAATTTTTCAAAAATTTTAAATATGAGATAGGATAATATATTTTCACCACCAATCACTTTACTGAAATAAAAATTTATTTTGATAATACAGTGAGGTTAACATCTGACTTTTCATTTGAAGAGTAATTTTAGTATTTTTCTTTTAAAGATGAAGTTGTTTATTCATTCTATAAATTTTGAGTTGCCCTTTAGCAACAGCTAATGCTATGTGAATTATGTATGCCAGTTTAACAAATATACATTTAACAAAACCAAACATAATACAGAGTTCTCATAAATTTTTTTCTTAATGTCCTATATTTGCACAAATATTTCAGTCAGTGATTTTTAATATGAATATATATGAAATGTTTCCATCATTGCCTTATACAGTATCACATAATTTGAGGGAAAAGAACATGTAATTGTACATTTGGGGTACAAATATATTGTGGGGAAAAATAAATCCATTGCCATCAACCAGAGCATCACAAATAAATAGATATTTCTGATTGCTTCACCTCAAACCTGACTCCATTTTAAAATGAGAATGAGCTTAAAGAAGTACATTTGTAGGCAAATATAGCTTAAGCAAATATCAGCTATATAAATTGTGCATATGTCAATGCAGTAAAGCTATACTTTTTATAAATAAAAAGTTGAGGCATTATGTTAGACATCAAGAATAGAGGGATGCAATTCCCTGCTTTTCAGCACAGTGATGTACAACCCTGGTTGCATTTCATTATTACTATGGAGCTATCAAGATAAAAAAACATCCAACCCCACTTGCAAAAAATGCAATTTTTGAAAAACTAGCCTTGTCTACGTGACTCACTGTATGAGGAAAATATAACTGGAATAATCCTAAGAACACTAGGGAAGCATGCCCAGGTACAAAAGGTTTATTGATGTTATGTAGCTACCCATTCCATTTTACCAAAAACCCACTTCATTTTACCCATTTTATGAGTCTCAGATTTTTTCTTACAGGTTTCCAGAGATTAAAGGTTAGAAAATGCAACATTTTATTTTATTTTTATTTTTTGCAAATCATTAATTGTAGAATAGATGAGGTTGGAGAAGCAACCATAGACTCATCATGAAGTACGCTACACATAGTGGAGTCTTCCTTGAAAGTAATAGGGACTCAAAGAATTTTAAGTAAAAACAATTGTATCTCTATTCTAAAAGGCAAACTCTAGCTGCAGAGTTAAGATCTAAAGTCGCAATTAAATGAGACTTAAGGAGGACAAGGATAAATAGAGACATATTATGAACACTGAAGTGAGGAATGAAGGGCAGAAATCAAAAGGGGAGATAATTATGTTTCAACTGAATACTAATCAGTGCGTATGTCAGATGAAATTCCAAAAGGCCAAGCGAAAAACAACTGCTGAGGAAAGTCACACTACTGGTGAGCACATTTGCAAACTCACAGAGGGCTGGGACGTGTGAAGAGTTCTAACCAGCTGATGCTAAGAAACATCATGCTACGTATACAAAGCATTCAGAAGACACATTAAAAGTGTCATGCTTTAGCACCAGTACTAGAGTAGACCTAGAATAAAGTTTATTATTGGTTTACTCCACAGAAATTCATATACAAATCTCCAGATAATTCAGCTCATGGAGAAGCCATTTATCTATTAATTGGATAAACCATACTTATACATTCTTAGAAGAAATAGAATTTTAAAAACTTCAATGTGAAAGACATACATGTAACATAATCAGAAAAAATATATAGTCAATGAAAGTATATCAAAAAAGAAAAATATGCCAGTAACTGGCATCCAGCCACTCCGAGAAGCAGGGCAGAACTCTCTCTCTCAGCTTGCCCAGCTAGAGAACAAGGCCAGGGGTGAGTTTCAATAAGATACAGCCACATAGTGATTTTGGAAATAAAAGTCAGAGATAGTGGAATTACTAAATAAGTACTTTATTATTTTTTAAAATATATTTTATTGATTATGCCATTACAGTTGTTCTATTCCCCCCTTCATTCCCCTCCACCCTGCACACTCCCTCCCCCACCATTCCCCCCTTTAGTTTATAACCACGTGTCTCAAGTTCTTTAGATTCTATATTTCCCATATTATTCTTGCCCTCCCCTATCTATTTTCTACCTACCATCTATGCTACTTACTTTCTGTACCTTCTCCCCCCTTCTCCTCCTTCCACTCCCATGTTGCTAACCCTCCATGAGATCTTCATTTCTATGGTTCCATTCCTGATCTAGCTGTCCTTTAGTTTGCTTTTGTTTTAGGTGTGGTTGTTAATAACTGAGTTTGCTGTCCTTTCACTGATCATCTTTTTTATCTTCTTTTTCTTAGGTAAGTCCCTTTAACATTTCATATAATAAGGACTTGGTGATGATGAACTCCTTGAATTTGATCTTATCTGAGAAACACTTTATCTGCCCTTCCAGTTTAAAAACAGTTATAATACTTATAAAAATGTAAAGTGAACCATGAAGATGATGGGGAATGACATGGAAGACATTTAGAAAAAAACAAATACAACATTTAAAACTTGAACATTATACACACACACACACACACACACACACACACACAAATTCAATGAATAGACTTAACAATTAGGCAATTAACATTGCCTAAGAAAAGATTAGTGAAAATTAGAACATGGCAATAGAAAATATTCAAGTAGGAGTAGAGAGAGAAAAGAGAGTGAAGGAAAATGAACAAGGCTTCCTTAACTTATGGAATAATATAAAACAATCTAACATATATGTGTTAGTCTCAGAAGGGCAAAATAAAAAAAGAGCAAAACTAAGACCTAGCCAGTAAAAGCCAATGCAGATACTTAGGGCAGGAACACTGTAGGCAGTGGGGCGAGGCAGGTGGTCATGTCAGCAGGCACAGTGATGTGCCAGTCACTGATAAAGTTGGTGCAAAATGGATCCTGTGGTCAAATTGAAAACCAAAGTATATTTAATTATATGGAAGCTGTTTATGAAACACCTTCTTTTTGTCACAAGCTGATCCAGGTGCTGGGCAGTGACGATTTTGAACTCTAAGAATTCCAAACTAGATGGATTTTTAAAATGGGTTATACCAAGAAAAGGAAGGGAAAGTCTTTAGGGCACATCTACTGATGTCTAGAAGTTGGGGGCAATGAGGGTCTGAATTTGTTTACCAGCATGCTGGATGAGAATGTGGGTTTGAAAGGCTTTATTATGGTAGAAGAGAATTTTCCCATTGACTGAAAGACGGTGAAACATAATTCATATTAGATTTGAAATTTTGAAACATCACAGAATGAAAAATATTTGTAGAGAAAGAAGATATGTTCTTATAAAGCATATATGTAATTAATTCAAAACACTAACAGGACACATGAGAAATATCAAGAAAATACATCATAGGGTCAAACCTTGTGAGGTCAGCATTACAAATTTAGATTTGGGCATTATTTTCTATATAGTCTCCCTTAATGCCTACACCCGCACAAGGCACTTAGTAAATTTTTAGGAAATAATTATTTAATTGATGAATTTAATTTGTGTGTAAGTGTTGGAGAAGACTGTGACATTCTTCAAGGTGATGCTGAAGGTGGGAAGCCTTACCTACGTGGAAAGATTTATGTTACTTAGAAGGAAGCCATGGCTTCAAGACCGGCAATGAAACCTGCTGCAGCCGTGGTTGTAGGTTAGAATTTTTATGGAAGACACTTCGCATATTTTTTTAAAAACACCAAAATGTTTGAGGGTAGTGGGCAGCAGCTTTTGTAGAGTTTGGACATGTGGAATTGAACTAATAAGAACACAGTAAACTGACTGTTTATTGAGGAAATAGTGAGAGACTGTATTTAACTAGGTCACAAAGCAATGAGAAGAAAACTGACCTGAGTTGTAGTAATTTCTGACCATAAACTGAAAGTACAGCCAACATGAATACTTCCAAATGTTGATGCTTTTAGGGTATAATGTAGCAGTGAATGGCCATAAAGTCTGCAGTGCTAAAAACGGAGCAGTCATCTGATAGTAAAAGCGTTGATTAGGGGGAAGTATGCAGTTGTGGCAAAGTCTATGGAACGGTTAACATTTCAGAGTGTTAAGTAACACTGCAGTCTTTTTAATAGGCTGCCTCAGGCAGCCTTTCCATTGCAAAGCCTTGTGTGGAGTGTATGATCTGTGGCCCTGCTTCCAGCCTCTGTCAAGGTTAATCCATCCAGATCAATCTGGGTATCTGGAGGTTGTTTCAGCCTGTTTATAGAAACAGCACAATCAAAAACAGCAGTGTTTATATCAGCTGCAATGAGGACATTTTTTATTGACATGAAGAAAAATTTCGTATTGTTTTAGTTTATTTATTTCAAGTTTAGTAAAAAGTAAGCACTTCAAAATGTTTATCTTTCCTAAAAGACTAAAAAACTTTTTATTGTTTTCTGTAACAGTGTAACAGTTATGTTTGTGATAAAAGTGTTGTATTCAATTCCCTTTCTCTCACTTTCTATAATGGTCATTAATGATTTAATAGACAGATAATAGATAGATAGACATAAAGAAACATAAACACACATTCATATAGTACACATATGTTTACAATTTACAAACAAATTTGAAAGAACAGATAACTTTTAAATCAAGATCATTAAGATATCATTATGAAGTTATTGGTCAGTAATTCAAGAGCTTTATAATGATTATGTCTTCTTTTTAAATATGGAGGCACACTTGAAAGTAATATAGGTATTTTATGGTCATTATTTTATGACCATATTATTTTATGGTCATTAAATATATAATAATGAATGTGCTCATCAGCCCCTATGTCTGTATACTATTCATTATTTATTTAATGTGCACTTATTAGATGCACAGTATCGTAAGTCTCTAGGAATGTGATTGATTTCTCTTCTAAACCAAATTTCTCTTCTAAATCAAGTAATTTAGTTTAAATATAAAATCCTTAATGTCTCATTTAAAAAGATTTTTTATGAATAAAAAATAGACTACCACCTTATGTTGAATATATGTATGTGTGTACATATAGGTAGTATATATACACTATATGCTATATATATATTTTATATATGTCTATATACATGAGTATATACTATATAAGTATATAGTGTGTATATATACTACATATTATATAGTATAATATATTATATATATATTCCAATATATAAAGTGTGTTAGGGAGATAGAATAGGATAAAGGTAATAAAATGGCATGAGATGGTGAACATGCAAAATCATATCCTTTAACATAGTATAGGATTGTACACTTGAAACCTAAATAATTTTACAAACCAATGTGACCTCAATAAACTCAATAGAAAGGAGAGCATTAATCCATTCTAAAATCAATCCTAGAGACTATAATTAAATAGCAACTTGGGAAAAGAGAGCAAAGTTGGGATGGCTTATAGCAGTCCACTAGTAGTTAAAGATGCAGCAATAAACATTTTAGGTGCCTTTGACAGTTTTTGAACCTCTTTATCATCAATAAATGAGTTTAAAAATAAGAAGGAAATAATGACTTATTTCCTTTAAAATAAGAAGGAAATAATGACTTGTGTTTTAGATATACTTCTGTTACTTTTTGATAATTTGGGGACATATGAGTTTGAAATAATACCCCTGTATAACAAGAATCTACAAGATTCTTATTATCAAAGCTATATATTTGTGACAACAAATGTGACCCGAGGGTAAAAACTATTTTGGGGTAAAGTAAGTTAAATAAAACCAATTCTTAGTTAAATCACATAGAAAATGGGTTTGAAGACTATCTGTGAAACATCGGAACCAAGTACCGGTAACTGCTTGAGACAATTCAGCAAAGTTTGGGTAAGTTGATTAGAATTTATATGGTTCATTATTATCAATATATATATATATATATTTATTGGCATTGGAATTTTATTCTCAAGGATTCCACTTCAGTGTATTATACCTTAACACCACAGCTAAGGGTGATTGCAGATTTTCATACATATTTAATGAGCTTTCTCTGGTACCATACATTCTAGTCAACAATATACAGGGTGCTATGACAATTTATGTTATACAATAATATTTGTTCTGTTATTCAATGTTATTTTCTTTTACTTATTCTTTCATACAATTAGGTACTGGAAAATAAACATCACTAATGTTAGTAATTACAGGTTTAGAATTCCTGTCCTTAATAAAATTATAATGTCCTGGAAATAACTAGATTTTCCAATGTACCACATTTTTATCCTCATTTTGCAAATTCACTGATTTTTCAAACACAGTCTCTGCCTATTCCATTGTGGAATGAAAATATAGAATTAAAAATACATAAAATGCTAAAAATACATTTTCAAAGATGCCAAAATTTTTGTAATATATTTTACTATTTAAAGATAGATCCCCTTTATAACTCTAATGTTTATATTACTTCACTTTGGCAATTTTATTTGTTGGTATAAATTCAAAAAAATAATCATGTCATGAAAGAGTTTTTTTCTTTTTCTTTTTTTAATTTTTATTTTATTGATTATGCCATTACAGTTGTTCTACTCCCCCCTTCATTCCCCTCCACCCGGCACCCCCCACCCCTACCATTCCCCCCCTTTAGCTTATGACCATGTGTCTCAAGTTCTTTGGATTCTATATTTCCCATACTATTCTTGCCCTCCCCCCTATCTATTTTCTACCTACCGTCTATGCTACTTATTTTCTGTACCTTCTCCCCCCTTCTCCTCCCACTCCTCTGTTGCTAACCCTCCATGAGATCTTCATTAAGAGTTTTTTCTTAATCAAGTATAATTCATGTCATTTATGTTTACAACATATTGTTTCTTGTTTTAACAATTTAACTGGTTAACTAATAATTTGGTTTACTCCCACATTAACTTTTAGGAAAAAAAAGATGGAGGGAAAGAAGCAATAAATAAAGCCAAGCAATTTCAACAATACCGCAAAGGTTAATGAGGATGTTCACGGACAGCAATACTACTGGCAGCCAGTATTTAGAAATGGTCTTTCTTTGCTTAGTTACAATGACATTTTCTGCCTGATAGAGGGGACTCTCTGGGGCCGTGGGGGGAACTACGAAAACTACCAGCCCTCCCTGGATATCTCAATAGTTATTGTGAACATTTATCCATCTGTCCACAACAATTTATCCTCGGGATACATACCTGGGGATTCTTAAATCTGTTGATAGCTTACAAAATGCAAGCTTAAAATTAAAAATGAAGACAAATAATATAAGATTCTATTTTTCTGGCAATATTTTCTGTGTGTACACAAAACATTACCACTTTTACTTAAAGAGAAAAAAATTCATGAAAAGTAGTAACTGTTAAAAGTTAATGTTTAAATATTTTTACAATTTAATATTTAAAGAAGCTATATATTGTAAATGATGCAATATTAATTTTAAAACCATGTATATACATTCAATTTGCATATATTAAACTTAAAATACTAGCATTGTAAAAAGATTCTGTCAAAATGCTGCCTCTAATGGTAAAGAATCCAGTTATATATTCTTGTATTTAAATTTCTTATAACATAATGGAGAAAACAAGATGTATACAATAATTCTAGTATTATAGATAACAGTATATTTAGTGCTGTAATATTTGCTAAAACAACTTTTATAGGAAAGTTAAATTAAGAGGAAAGCATTTCCGGGTATGTCAAATGAAAACACTAAAACAACTGAGTAACTGGTTGGATGTCCTTGTTAAAGGGAAAATACTCCATGGAGTGGGAGACTACAGGGGTCACACGCAATGGAGCACTATTCCCAAGGGATTTATTTGGAGCAAGAGTGATTTTGCAGAACCTTAGAAGATGCAACGTGGAAACAGTGTGATTGGCTTGGAGGCTGAGAATTTCCTTCTAAGGTTAAAAGGTCGTAATTTTCAGGGTAAATTAAGCTGGAGCTGAGTTGGAGAGTGGTGATTAGTGTGTGTTAGGTTCCCTTAACAATGGTTCCCAATAGTACAGGTGGGGTTGGTCTCCATTTGTGTTCCTGACACACTAATTATCAAGTGGAAATGTCAAGGAAAAATATATAAAGTGGTGGTACCTAAGATGTACTTTACAAGATACTTGTGGCTAAGATTGCCGCAAATCTCTCAGCTTCTATTTCTAAAGCTGTGTGTGCTGTTTTTATTTTTCTTCATGTGACCCCAAGAATGAATAACAGCTCTGTTTTCATTCTCCTCAAAAGCATAACTCAAAAAAGAATTAATTGGGTGATGTCAATGCTATTAAAGTCTGGGTACAGAGAAGAAAATTTATATAACATATTTCTAAAATGTAATTTTTTCGTAGATTTCCTCTCAAGTATTCCTATGCAGTGGCAACCTTGCTAGAAACACTTTTTCTCTCCCAGATTTTGAGACTTTCCAATTTTTCTCCTCTTTATTATGCAGAACATCTCAGCATGAGCCCATGTCTTACCTTTAAATTTCCATGTCCCTATGCTAACAAAAGTGTTTTCTCTTCATAAGATCCATTTTCCTGGGAGTGGGATTTTAGAGACCTCTTTGTGTTTTTGCTTATAATCATGTTTCTAACGTCACTAGAGCTAATTTCTTAAAAACAATCTTGTGTTCTTAAAGAGGAATTTGGGGACAGATATATTTTTCCCAGTATATACTGACTGAATCACAGAAAGAGAAGCTTGAATGGAAAAGATCAAACAAAACTCAGAAGAAGAAATAAAAATGGACCCTGCAGGGTAAAATAGGAAATTGAAACTTTTGTAATAAAGGTTTTATGTTTGTATATAAAGGAAGATTAATTCGATAATAGAAACCTAGGTGATTTTTAAAAAACTTTTGAGGATGATAAATGTGTTTTGAGGGATTAGAATCCAATGTGATAGGTATCAGCAGCCCCTTAGCCATCATGGCAGTTCTGAAGGACAGTAATTAAATTTAGAAGAAGTGTGGTGATGGGTCACAGGTGGGGTCAAAGCTGAAAGACAGTGCGAATAGATAGGAAAGAAGTCTATTGAAGCAAACCAAATATGGGATGATTGGGTCAGATCAAGTACTGACGACGGGGCTGAGGAGGGGAAGTGAAGCTGAAGACAGAGGAATCAGATCGCGTGCTGTGGGACATGTGAAATTTATGTTTATGTCCAAAACGTAGAGCACTAGAAAACATTTAAGTTGCATTCATGCTAACTCTGAAAGCAGTAAACTTCAAACAAACAAAAATATCACATAATAAACAGTAAGTCCAATAATCAGGTTTCACAGGGTTGAAAATAAGTTTAATGTCTTGAAAATTATCTATTTTATTGTACAGGTTCATTCTTATCTGCTTTGAGCATTAGAGGACTTTCCTATGATTTTTCACAAAACTAAAAAATGTCCTTATTTTATATATTTCCATATATACTAGAGTATCTGACCCATTCTAAATTAATTTGACATAATTTCGATATTATATTTCTTAAATCGTGTATATTCTGAGTGACCTCCAAAATGAGGTAGCCTTGTTGCCCAAGTTTGGGTAATAATATGTTGTTACCTACATAGGCATGTTCTTTGTGGGAAGGAAACTATTAGAACTTCTAATTATATATTCTAAGTGTTTTCAATATCTATTTTATATGTAATTCAAATACATATAGTAGCATCAGTGTACATATTTATGATTTATAAATAAATATACATATTTAATATCATGTATTTGAGTATGTATACATAGTACATCTTAATTCTTTTGCATAATGAAAAAGATCTGGGATCCACTGTTAAGTGGTAAACTGACCATGGCTGATGATACCCATAACAAATATTAAACTACATTAAATCATATATATATATGTGATTCATATATGTGAATCATACATATATATATTTTTTCACATCATTGGTGATATAAAGCTGAATGCAAGCCCCCAGCTGTCCAACCACACATATATCCTGCTACTTCAGAGAAGAGGCAAGTTCCCTAGCTTCTGCCAGCAGAGAGACTGTGAGATGCAGAGCAAGGCTGTTGAATATAAAGGTCCTGAGAAGAACCAGCTATCAAAAAGAAGCCATCTCTCAAGCAAGCCCTCAGACACACTCTTCACCTTGGTTACCACTCCCCCAGGACTAAAATAAATGTTGCCCACACCACCTGTGTTGGAGTGGCTTCCTGCCTTCCCTGTGAGAGGCTACCACAATCAACTTTGAGTCTCATACACCTTATACATCATTAGTAACCCAAGCCTCCAGGTATACTTCCATTATACATATTTATTAATCTGACATAATTACTTCTACTTATACAACCTTAATATCATCCTATGATTTATGGTGACTGGCAGATCTATAATCAGCAAATGTTCAAACTATTCCTATATATCCATCTACCACTTTATAACAGAAACTGTCATAATCTGACAACACTGCTATTTCGACAGTTCTCAAATGAACATTTAAAAAATTACTTTCTGTTAAATTACCACTTAAATTAGGACACAGAGATAGAAAAACAACCACAAAAATACTCTCTAAACATGCTCCTATCATTCTAATTCAGTTTCTTTACTATCAACATTTTGTCCTTACTGAAAACTCCAATTGACTTTTTTCTATGAGATGCTTTCTTCAACCCATGTCTTCATTTCCTCTTCTACTCAGTTTGGATTCAGTGCTCTATAATTATAACAAAATCCTTGCAAGTGCTTTTAACTCCCTTTGCTCCTCACCAGCTGTTTTACCTGATACCTAATTAAACTCAGTTTTTTGCCTTCTCCATATCTGCACACATCAGACTGAATTTCCTCACCCTAAATTTAAGACTACACATTTCAAATAATCATTTTTGGATTACTCAAAAATCTGGGTATATTTTTATATTTTCTTTAATTTTCTACTACCCCAAATCTTTATTGCTCACTTTCTATTTCCCTTCTAACTTCCTTTTTTCACTATTCTTTCTTCAGTCTCAGCTAATGGCCTTGGCTCATGCTTCATTGAGAAAACAATCTGAACTTCATTTTATCAGAAAGAAAAGCACATTCGCATGCATTCTCTGCCTCTCATTTGCTACCATGGAGGAAATATCCCTGCATTTACCCTGCACTTATTAGTTCCTTCACTTATATTCTGGACTCTCTCCCCTCTCTTTTTTTCTAAAAAGTATTCTATTCTTTTCTACACTACCCATTTCTCCATTTTAACTGGCTCTTGTCAACATGGGCTGTTATGTAGGTGATCCCTAATTTTACATGAGTTCTCTGAATCTCTGATTTTCACTGAGCTTGTTTGTATATACTTCTTCTAGTGATCTCAAATTTAACATGTCAAAATTGTCTTGATTCCTGTTCTTGACACTCTCATCTCATTCTGACTTAGTCTTCCCCTGCTCAATAAGGATCATCACTTTCAATCAGTTAATCAAGCTAAAAGTTGAGGATAGTCTTTAAGTACTACCTGCCCCTCACTCCAATATATCAGTAACTCTTAGTCTTCCCTATCTTCAACCTCTATCTTAATATCTAATACCTCTACTCTGTACTAGCTCTTCAGCACTGTGCTCACCAACATAATTTCTTCTTAGATTCATTAATTCACCTCCTATTTGTTCTCTTCATGACCGCATTTTACCTCTACATACTATTCTTCATACAGCTGCATAAAATTCTTCATCGTGTCTTCCACTGGCACTAGAAGCACACTCTAAACTTTCTTCTAGCTAAAATAACTCTAAATCATCTGCCTGCTTCACAAGACTTGAAAGATTATTTTACCCAATAGTTCCCTTTGTCTTGTTTCTATGATCCAGTTACATTGCCCTTTGTTTCATTTTGTGAATGTATAGAGCACATTCTTATCTTAGAGACTTTGCTTGGAATATTATCCTACTCAGTCTTCCCAAATAGTTCCAATTTGGAGTATACATGCTATGCTCTCAGGCAGGAATGAAAGCAGGTAAACAGATACATTCTCTGCATTGGTTTTGCATGTTTTCCACAGACTACTATTTGTAGTAATTTGAAATAGTGAAAGCAAGAAAATATGAATGAAAATTAACCTGGAAAAGACAAAATTTAGTCTTACTTCAAAAAATGTTTCAATATCTCGTATTTTTTCTTTTTTTAATATTTATTATTTATTTATTTTTAATTTAGTTATTTTTCAAGTACAGTTTTCTGTTTATTTATCCCATCCCAGCTCACCCCACCCTGTGCTCTCCACCTCCCTCCCATTTCCACCCCCCTTAGTTATTGTCCCTGTGTCCTTTATACTTGTTCCTCTAAATACCTCCCATTTTTTCCCCTTAAATTCCTTCCCCTCTCCCCTCTGGTCACTGTCCCCTTGTTCTCTATTTCAGTGTCTTTATTTTTATTTTGCTTGCTTGTCTGTTTTGTTGTTTAGCTTCCTGTTAAAGGTGAGATCATATGGTATTTGTCTTTCAACCCCTGGCTTATTTCACTCAGCATAATGCTTTCCAGTTCCATCCATGTTGTTGCAAAGGGTAGTAGCTCCTTCCATTGTGTATATGTACCACAATTTTTTGATCAATTCATTTACTGACAGGCACCTAGGTTGCTTCCAACTCCTGGCTATTGTAAATTGTGCTGCTATGAACATTGGGATGCATAGGTTCTTTGAAATTGATGTTTGGGGGTTCTTAGGATATAATCCTAGCAGTGGAATTGCTGGGTCAAAAGGCAGATCAATTTTTATTTTTCTGAGGAAATTCCATACTGTTTTCCATAATGGTTGTACCAATCTGCAATCCCACCAACAGTGAACTAAAGCCCCCTTTTCCCCACAACCTCTCCAACATTTGTTGTTTGTTTCTTTTTTTTTGTGATAGCCATCCTGACTGGTGTAAAGTGGTATCTCATTGTGGTTTTAATTTGCATCTTTCTGATAGCTAGAGATATTGAGCATTTCTTCATGTGTCTCTGGATCTTCTGTATGTCCTCCTTGGAGAAGTGTCTGTTCAAGTCCTTTTCCCATTTTTTAGTTGGGTTGGTTGTCTTCTTAGAGTAGAGTCATATTTTAGGAAGTTATTTAGGAAGTATTTAGGAAGTTATTATTTATGTAATTATCTCACTTAGCATGTGACAATGGTGAACATTCCATTACAGGCCAGCTTTTTACCATATATGCATGCTTATAAAATTGAACATTGTGTTGAATTTTTGTTGTTTTTAGTAATTGATTAATGAAGGACACAACAAACCATGTTCCTGTTTGTGTTATATTTCACAGAAATTTTTCATATCACTTTTGTGCATCGTGCATATCATATATGAACATTAAAAATATATGAATTGAAGATTTATGCAATTTGTCTGAGGGCCAAATGGTGGGATAAGTAAGGGATTTTCATTAGCTGACTCAGGAAAACTGTCAGTAATTTTCTGAATAATTCCTTGTGAGTTTAGGAAGGGGAAAAATCAGAAACCAATAGAAAGAGAACGTAGAGAGATAAGTGCATATAGAAGAGATAAATGGAATTCTATATGGTTTCTAACATGGGGAAAGAGCACAGTAAATGTGTGTACAGTTATAAGCAGGGACTTCAACGGGGGTAGGTCCAACTTTGCCCATGTAATATATGGACTATTAAATAACTAACCTCTCTGTTTTTGTGAATTAACACAAAATCATTAGCTTATAGGTCATATAATTCAGACAGAGAAAAATATTTAGAACAAAACATCCAGACTTTCTATGTAATTTTTTCTTCTGCAATATGAGACCTCTGCTACATAATACTAAAGGTCTACTCCAACAGCAGAGGGTAAGAGATACCAGGAATTGTTCAAACCACCTACAAAGTCAGTGGCTAAGAAAAGGCAGGAGGAACAATATTTGTCTGCCAACTTTATGACATTTTTCCATTGATAGTGTTTCAACAGCCAAAAATATATATCACTAGAGGCATATCAGAAAATGCAAATGATGAAAATTTCTCTTTGATAGGATAAAGGAAAAAACCATGGGAAAACAAGCCTACTCATCTCTTTCCTAAGAGATAGCATCAAGGTTTTCTCTTTTATGCAAACTGAAAATCTGTAATACCTTAAATATGTTCTCCAACAATTCCTAAGAATTCATTATGCAGTACCAGTCACTCTACATATATAGATAACCATTCCTGTTTCCTTTGCTTTAGCTTTCCTACATGCTGGTTTTCTGAGTATGTAATCTATGCTTTGGACTTGCTATTCTTTTTGTCAACTCTGCTTCATTTTATGCATGTTGACTCCAGCAATAGAATCAGCAAAGCAGTTCTAATAAACAGATACTCGAGCAAAAATTGTCAGTTTACCACATAGTGAGCTAAACAGAAAAATGGCTAAAAAAGATAATTTTCTCAACATAAATCTAGATGTGAATTTTTTATGAAATAACTTAGATACTGACTAATTTAAAACAAAAGACTATTTTATGTCTCCACTAATTTTATGTGCTTTATAAGAGATGAAAAATTTACTAAATCTAAGCTGTAATACATACAGAGAGTAAATCTAGATGTTGCTTCTTATATTAGTCACTTGGCTTTAATTCTATATTGTAAAAAAGAAATATATATCTATAGAAATATTTAGTGTGTGATGGCTAAATTCTTTTCAAGCCTACAAATAGTGAATCACAAAAGAAAAAAATTAAGAAAGCCTTTCAAAAACCAGCGTCAGAAATCTTGACAATAGCGTGTATTGTTGTGAGTGTAGCCAAGGTGTTGGCAGGAGATGGAACTGGGAAGAGCCTGGAGGCCTTAGGAAATTTTTACAAATTATGTAAAGTTAGTGCAGGTTCACAGAATCAGCTTCAGACCCAAAAATTATTGGAATCCCATGTGTCTTTCAATCTTGCTCTATTTTCTTCAGATCCCAAAGGGCCAAAACATCTAAACTGTGTATATAAAAAGGGGATGTGAGAAGAGTTAGTCGCTATAAAATTGTCACTTTATTATTTGTCCATTTTCCCTAAATAGTTTCAACATTTTCTTCTGAATCCCTGGAGTACATATCCTGTACGTCTTAGGGTTCATCTAGAAGGGTTCCCCATGTCTATGTTGGGGAAGGATGAGTTTCGCTATCAGAATCTGGTGTTCTCCGACAGAAGGGAATCATTCCTACCAACCTAGAGCTATCCAGGAAATGTTATCCCTCTTGAAGGAGGCTCATTTATCAGTCCGTGCCTTTGGCAGTAGATCTTAGGTAACTGTTCACTTTTCTAATCTTAGAACCATTGAAACACTCTTACCTTTCATTTTGAGTGTTAAGACAACCCCCAAAAATAAATAAATAAATTAATACTAAGCCACTCCTCTAGGTGCATTTAGTGGTTTGATGCCTAAACTAAGTAATTTTACATATTCTTGTCTATGCACCTATATTTCACCAGCAAATAAGATGCTAGCTCACCAGATCATAATAGCAGACCAGCAATAATACAGAAATAGGCAAGTATATCTGTAAAAAAAAAAAGATTTTCTGCAGTCCCATTAGGTAAAGCCCATACAAAACTGTAGAATAAATAGATTTCAAACTCATAAATGATCTCCCAGAGTCTGTTCTAAAATTTAAAAGTTCCTCTCAAAAATCATAGTTTTGAAGCATTCCTACACATCACTTAACGCTTTTAAAAGACAATCAGCAAATATTTCCATCCAATATATTTTTGATGTGGCTATACATGACATCTTGAATTAAAGCCTTTTAATAATCACTTCAATGAAATATGCAGCAGGGACACAGCATCGCTGCCTGTGACCACCACGCACTGCTTTGTTTCCCACCAAAGTAATTGCAGTCCTGTAGCTCTGACCTCCCTTTGGGCAAGATATTTATCTTTCTTTGCTTTAATCTGTCCTAATTACTTTGGTGTCTCTACCGCCATCACTCACAAAGAACCTAATTGCTTTCTTCGAGCTGCCAGCCCCATTCGAAATCACTGATATGCTCTGTCACTGAGGGAGACGCTAAGCATCTGTGGTGACATCACCTCTTCTCATGGAAAAGCAGCTGTGCCGTTATGAGTAAGACTCCTCATTTCATGTCCGGGGTTAGGGAGAGGCAGAGGTCTTTTTTTTTCCCTATGAGATGATCTACTAGAGGAAGACTGGGTTTGTAAGCAGGTATTCCCGTATTTAATCTGGTATAAGGCAAACTGTGCTTTCTGTCATGAAGTCAGACAGGTTATTTATCCTAGCCTTTCGTGAAGTAATATGCAACTTTTACTGACTGCTTCCAAGTTAATTCACCATCTTACTTGCTACACTATGTCGTTTCTAACCACAGCTCTCAGGACAGGTGTAAAAGATGCTCTTATTCTTGCACTTTCACCTCAGTTGTAATATTATACTTCCTCCCTTTAATAAGTAAATATCTGGAGAGTTTCTCCCTGTATTTTTCTATGTTCACCATAAGGAGTTGTAAATAATAGACTTTGAGTGCATTAAACCAACAATTCAACTCTCTCATTACTACCAAAATGTCTTTAGACATTATATAGAATTTTGAAATACCTTCACTTACATTCTTTTATCAGTATGATTGAATAACAAAAAAAAGGACTAAGCAAACCTACAAAAGCATGACTTGTTTTCATATCCAAAGATTTACACAAGCAGCAGCAGCAGCAGCGTGTTCCAGGAGGAGCCCCGGGAGGCCCTAGAGCCCCGAGGCCTGGGCCTGCATGGCCAGTAACTTCGATCTGAAGTTAGACATTAAACCTCTTTTACCTACTTTCTGCCAGGAAAATAAGACTAGTACTGCCAAGTACTTGACTCAGATATAAATAGTAAAATATTTAGGCCTCCTAAATATTTTTAGGGGACTCAAATCAGTGGATTGGAGCAGAAGGAAGAAAGAAATAACCAAACAGAAAAGAAGGAAGAAACAAGAATTCAAAAAAAATGAGCAGAGGCTTAGGGACCTCCAGGATACCTTTAAACATTCCAACATCTAAATCATAGGGGTACCAGAAGGGTAAGAGGAAGAGCAACAAGTGGAAAATTTATTTGAACAAATAATAAAGGAGAACTTCCCCAATCTGGCAAAGGAAATAGACTTCTGGGACGTCCAGAAAGCTCAGAGAGTCCCAAAGAATTTGCACCTAAGGGGGAATACACCAAGGCACATCATCATTACATTAGCCAAGATTAAAATGAAGGAGAGAATCCTAGAAGCAGCAAGAGATGAAGAGACAGTTACCTACAAAGGAGTGCCCATCAGACTATTAGCTGATTTCTCAAAAGAGACCTTACAGGCAAGAAGGGGCTGGAAAGAAGTATTCCAAGTCATGAAAACCAAAGACCTACAACCAAGATTTCTCTATCCAGTAAAGCTTTCATTTAGAATGGAAGAGCAGATAAAGTGCTCTAACATTTGAGACTCTAAAAATACATTTAACTAGCTCAATCATAAAGTTCTCCCCCAATAGTCAGCTATTTTTCACGTTATCTATCCAAACTAGTTCTGGGATTCTAAATTAGTGACAATATCTCATAACTAAAATTCATGACAGCACAAAGAATTTTCTATAAAGAATAGTTGTCATATTTATTACTTCTTCCAGTTGTCAACTTTTTCTTTAATTCTTAGAAACAAACTGTGGTACATATTTATTTCTAGACTTACATGTAAGAATACAGAGGTGTCAATCTCAATCTGAATAAATATAAAATAAAAATCTGCTTTCTTTAAACTGGATTTATTCCACAGATCATTTTAATTTAATGAAAATCACTCATTCGACTATCTTGAGGCTCTTTATTAGAATGTTATCTGTTTTATGACAGTTGTATACAGCTCAATTATTATGGGTGGTGCATCCTTTCTGGAATGCGAGTTCAGGTCTGTGGACTTACACTTCGAGCAGCAATGCAATGACGATGCTCATAGAAGGAAAGGTGTACGACGGCCCCCTCTCCATCTGCTTCCTCTTTTGACCAGGCCTGAATCCTGAAGGTCTCATGAATAATAATTAGATATATTCAAAACCATTAAGTTTACAGTCATATGCCAACCTACAAAGTGGTGGAAAAACAAACCTTAAGGTCATAAAAAAAAACACTTTGTTCCTCATATTAATTAAGAAATGACAGATTTCTCTCTCTCTGACAATCTTTTATTTTATTTCTACTTTACTTCTCTGTTTCTCTGACAATCTTTTATTTTATTTTTACTATATTCTCATTTTCATTCTTCTGGTGAATTCCAATGAGGATACAATGTCCAACTCAATATGTTCAGCCTTCAGGTGATGGTTTGCGTAAATCTTATTCATTGAAATGAGGTAAATAAAATGGTAGGATGCACAGGGGCCAGGTGAGCAGCAACCAGATGTCATTGTCAGTCAGTCTCTGCCAACCCAGTGGATGCGGTTTGATTATGTGGTTGTCAAAACCTTTTTTCCTGTGGCATTCCAGCCTGGAAAAGGCTGAAGTTCAACCAGTACAATATTTTCTTTTTCTAATTAATTCTGAACTACAGAAATTCCAAATTGAAGAAATGTGACTGGTCAGTAATATTAAATTGAGAATGAAATTTTTTCAACCAGACAGAAATTATTAAAATAACTACTTTAAAGTCTAATCCAGTGTAAGTATGCTGCAATAAAATAATCAGAAAATTAAAACTTAAAGAAATGGGTCTCCAGATAGACAGAATGAGATTACAGAAGTAATTTAGTCTTTATTTGATTAATTTAAAATTTTGGTAGGCACACATAGAATCTCACACACACTAATGTTTTTCTTTTTCTCTGATGGCTAAGAAAATGTAGAAAATAAATCATTCCTAATACCTCTTTTGTAAAAAAAGTAAAACATGGGACAATACAGGCACTTTCGCAAAACAAAAATTAAACTTAGCTGCTAATTCAAAATGCCACCTACATGCTATAATGTGTAACTCAAACCTCAGGCAATTGGACCCTGCATCATAATGAAACCTCTTTTCTTCATCTAACAAAGAGGACTGCAAGGTGGCATTCTCCCTGCTAACAGTGGCTGTCTGCCACTTGACACAGTCACCCATGGGCTTACGATACAAATCCTCCACATTTATATAATAATTTTCAAAGTACATTAACATGTATTATCATTTAAAATAATAATCTTAGCAATCTTTAAAATCATTCACAGGCTCCAAATTAAAATATTGAGACAATAAAACAGATATGCCTGGTGTGAAATTAGTAAGTTTTAGGACCAGTCTTGAACTTGACAGTTTATCTCTCCACAGATAAGCAACTTGGCCTTCCTCCCCAGGATATGGTGCATATCTTTCAGTAACACTGTAGCGTACAATCTTTTCAGTAACTGAAAAACTATACGTAAATGACCTGTTGTCAGCACTATTGTTTTTAGAGCAAACATACTCTGAAGCTTTTCCCTCTCTTCCTCTCCTGAGACCATATTTCACTTTATAACCTTAGAATATATAAATAAATTGGCTGTGTACCAAAGCCTGACACTTACATGTATACTAGAGATTATTTTCCAATAATACGTTGTCTAGAACTATCTCTCTGAAGATTTTTAAACCTTTTTCTAGGGATTCCATCTTTCTAGAAAGTCAAGTAAAATTAAAAAGAAAAAAGAATAGGTCTTGATTCAATTTTTATAATAGTGCCCTTGAGAAATTTATTCTAGTTCTTTCATGTCATGAAAATGCGGAAGAAAGCGTGTCATTTTAGTTAAGTCTTCCCTCTTGGATTCCCTTTCCGACATCCTATTTTGACAGAGGTAATAGTTTCTGACACTTTCCTAGTCTCAGAAACTCTGCAATCTTTCATCTTTAATGTCTCCCTTTCTTGTTGAAGTTGACCAGACGCCGTGACTCCCCATTCCTGACTTGGGGAGATTCACTTTGCAACTGACTCTTTATTTGACCTTAGGCAAAATTTTGTCCTTCAGTTTTGCCCATGGTTAAATGAAGATAAAGGTACCCATTTCATGTGACTGGTAAGTATAAATGTGTTATTTTTCTTCCGTATACAGCCTTTCACACAGTATCTGAGGTATGTTAAGCAATACCTAAGATCAGCAATGTTAGCCAAGTCCACAAACTCCTCTGAAGCCTCACTCTGAGATTAAAACTGCTCCCAGCCACCACGTCCAGCTTCCCCACAGCCGTACTGGTCTTGTTAGTCATTTCCAAATGACGCCTTCACAAAGCCGTCGCCACATCTCCTTTCCAAAACTGAGTTCTTCAGTATAATGCCCACTTCTATGCTTTAGAATGATAAAATGTCTAGTTCTGTTAACCAGACACTTAAGGACTCAGATCAAATTTCTCACCTTCCCCAAGTAATCTCAGGCCTTTTAACATAGAGACATCTCTCCAAAATCTGAATTTGTAAGACTTATGATATAATTTTTAAGATTCTGTGAGCAAAGAGTGACATGAAGAGCTTACTCCAGTGTCTCATACAGTAAGTATTCAATGTCAACAATCACATAGGACTCTATTACATGTAAATATGGTTATGTAGAATCACTATTTACTACAACAGCACCACTTGACTATCCCGCATTGTCTTTCATAAATACATTAATATGTATCTTTCATACTCATGTTCATCCTGTTTTCTAAATTCAAATATAGATTATTCTTTTTTTTTATTTTTTAAACTAAGTCAGGATCTCTTAACCTTCTTTAAGATTTTAATTATTTTTATAGACAGAAGGGAAGGAAGGGAGAAAGAGAAAAAACATCAGTGTGGGGTTGCCTCTTGCTAGCCCCCTAACTGGAGACCTGGCCCACCACCCAGGCATGTGCCCTGTCTGGGAATCAAACTGGCGACCCTTTGGTTTGCAGGCCCGCACTCAATCCACTGAGCCCCACCAGACAGGGCCAAATATAGATTATTTTTAGATAAATATTGCAGCTTCAGAATTTATCAAATCTATGCCAAATTTATGATAAAATAGTATAATGGGATGTCTGCCCACCGAGTTCACTTAAAAAAAATGGAATTTATTTCATGTCCTAAATGCAATAACATGGAGTGTCAAATAAAATATTAGAGCCACAGAATTTTGTAACAGAAGTTTTATCAGAGGAAACGAACAGCCTTTTGATCCCAAAGATAAAAACGGAAGAACTGTCATTTAAAACATATCAGCCATGTGTTCATCATATCCTGTCAATGACTTTCAACAACTGCATGATTAAAATTACAGATGCTGGAAAGTGACCAGACTTATTCTGGTGGCCTGGGAACCATGAATTCCTGAGTAATAGTATGGTTGGCCTCAGTCCTCTCTTCGAGCAGATCGTTAGATAAAACAGAGTGTTAAGGCTGAGCGCAAAATCGCCAACAAAAAAATGTGGGGAGAAAAAATACTGAATGAAGCTATGACTACCTGAACTCCATCCAGTGCACGTGTGCGTATGTGCGGCGGGGAGGGGTCCTCCGAGGAACAGGTTTGAACAGATGCATAGATTGTAGCTTCGGAAGAAAAAGCCATGAGTTGAGAGACGGTACTTCTTTCACACGTTACCATTTTAAAATAACAAACATATGTGAATCCCAAAATTGGTTAAAACATCTCATTTTAAAACACCTGTGATGTTTAGAAAGTTTTATTCATAGAATGACTTGTAGAAAGAAAGACTGTGTTTTTGAGACCTCTTCTCTCCTGTCTCTTCTGGCTGATGGCTGGGAGCATAGCTCTCGTTCTTGTCAAGCATAGCCATTCACTAACACACTCACTCCCCTTATTCAAAAGTTTTAATTACGAAAGACCATTAAGAGCAGAACCCTACTGAAACCGCCTAACATCCATTTATACTTTACTATTTTCTTTAATGTCTAAGAATGGCATTTGTCAAGTTTTAATATTTGAACTCCCTCACAGAATGAAAAAGTTAAATCAGCATTGGTTTGCGATGACTCTTTCACTTCATTTTTTTTTTTTCCCCCTCAGATTACAGGTCAACAATACTCAGCCTTCTCATCTTTCATAGTAATACATCCTTCCACCAGTAGGGGGAAGATATATATTCTTAAGAGTTAAACAATAATTATATTAATGTGCGTTTACTTTCTAGCCTCCCTCTGGGATATTAATCACATTGAATGATTTATGCTACATGTAAACAAGAAATGCATTTCAGAATCAGTAATAAAATAATAAAAATATTAGCAACAACACTGTAAGAAAATATTAGAAATATGCATTAAAACCTCTCATTTATACTATGTCAAAATCTTATATCAAAGATAGAGATAATAGAAAAGAAACTTTATAAAGCACACAGTAATGGAATTAGAGATGAAGCAAATAAAATTAGCTACGCGTTTTACAAGTGATGAAGAAATAGAGACATGAATAAACTTAAAATGTAAATAATAAAATAACAACTTCCCTCATTTTAATTTGAATTCAAAATGCATGCAAGGATTTTCTACATACATATATATATGATTTATTTTTGTCCAGCCACATTAAATGAATATGTGTGTACTTTATAGTAACCTAGAATGATATTGGTTGATAAAATTGAGTATAAAATGTACTACATATTAGATTCCTACAGATGACTTAGCCTGGATTATACTGTGCACATTTTAGGCAAAAGCAAAACTTTGGCTTTACTCAAAGTGTAGAAAGCAACAGTAAGGTATTTTAAATATTTAAAATTGAAGTCATCTTCTAAGAATTTGATTTCAGGAAATAAAATATGGGGAGATATTATCTCTCGAAATCATGGTTTTTAATAGATTACACATCAAAATATATCTGAGTAAACCTAAATAAAACTTGAAGTGACCAGAGAGTACTGTCCAGTAAAGTAGGTTCCCATTAAGTCTCAAAAGAAGAGCCCCAAATTTATGGCCACATTTTCAACATGAGCAAGATCCAATTTGGTATTCCTAGTAGCACTAGTCTCAAAAACAACTGGTTATTATAAGATAATGACAACATTAGATGTTGAGATTACCTACTAAATGCCACATTTTCTTAAGTGTGGTACCAAGGGCTAACTTAAGTCAAATTTTCTTCACCTCAGGGAAGAGCGGCTTATCTATATGGAAAGATTACAACAAAATAGAAACAGAGGCTTGGATACCTGGCACAGACTGACAGTGATAAAAGGAACGCAGTGTCAGCAGGCTGGATGAAAGAAGGTGAATGAAATAAGGAAAAAACATATACATGGTCTATCCAGAAAGTATAGAGCCAGGCAATATGAAAAATTGAGACATTTATTGAAGAAGATAAAAGATACAAGAAACATTGTATATAGGACAGTGACAATCCTTCAAAGTAGGCACTTTGGACCTTACACAGTTCTCCCAATTACCAACTGTTGCCTGGTCATAGTTACCTGAATCTCATTGACAGTCCGAAATCTCTCCCCTTTCAAAGGTGATTTTAGTTTTGGAAAAAATCAGAAATCACAGGACACTAAATCTGGGCTGTACAGGAACCGAGTTACCTGAATGATTTGATGTTTCATAAAAAAACGCTGCATGAGATGTGATGCATGAGTGTGTGTACTGTCATGATGAAGCTGCCAATCTCCAGCTGTGATACCTGGTGATTGTAATTAGCTGTAGCCTTCTGAATCACCCAAATAGTTTCTGCAGAGGAATATTCAAACTTAAAAAAATATGATGCAGATTCGTTGCTCTACTCACTCAGTCATTTTGAATGCGACAGCCACACAGTACACATGCTCACTCAACAGTGTCTACCACCCCCACTGACTAGTAGATTGAAGTCATCATTATTTCCATGCACATTTGAGTCCACTCTCCTTGGCTGTCAGGTTACATTGATGTCATGCAGAATGTTCTCCTTATAGTTGGACCTTTTCCCAGACATCTATGTGTGTCATATACATATGACACAGAGACACAGACAACAGTATGGTAATTGTAAAAGGCAAAGGGTGGGTGGAGGTGGGCAAAGGGGGGCAAATGGGGACAGAAAGAGACTGTGCTTGGGTCGATGGGTGCACCATGCAGTGTGTAGGTGATGTTTTGTTGAGTCGTACACTGGAAACCTGTCTGGTTCTGTGAACCAATATCATCTCAGTAAATTCAAGTAAAAGAAGAAGAAAAAAGAAAGATTACAACAAAATTAATCTTGAGTTAGAATGTGCTATTTAAACAAGGTATTATCATATTTTACTGGACTTCGTTGTTTATGAGGCAATGTCCCTGCTGAACTCGAAGTGTCTGAAAAACAGACTATTTCATTGTTTTCTCTAAACCCACTCCATCTAGTCAAGGCCCTGGTGTCTGGGAATCATGTGGTTAGTGTTTGTTGAATAAACCCCTCAGTCTCCTCCTTTTAATGTAGAATTAAAGCATTTCACATTTTGTAAACAATGTAGTATTCAAATCCAGTAAACATCAAATAAAATTGTAGTGTTGATAAGAATAGGAATTGTACATCTAATCTGGATGTACAATTCCTAGATCTAAATCAATATATTATTTTACTTTACCCCAGTCTCATTTTTTAAAAATTAAGAGTATATTCAATCAAAATCTATTCCAGAGAAAGTGCTTATCTAATAGTTATTTAATCCTGAAGCCTATATATTGTTCAAACTGGAACTTGGCATGGGCACAGAGTGAGCAGATGTTTACGAGAGTTCCAGAATAAGAGAGACACTTAAAGATATTGAGTGATTCAGTGCACCAACTCCGCAAGCTGCTGTCAGAAAGCTGAAAAGCTCAATGGCCTTTCTGTGTATTGCTGTTTTCTGCAATAAAATTTGCATTTTAATCTGCAGGGATGTTCATATCTTTCTTCCAGCTAGTATCAGCATCCTGTCCAGAACCATCAAACTAGAAGCTTGATGGCCTTGACAAATATTTTCATTTCACTTAGCAAATATTTCTTCCATCGCTGCAAAGTTAACGCCTCCATAACCAGAACTCATATTACTTTGGAGGGTCTAAAACTTCATTTACACAAACAAAAGTGATTTCATAAGGAATTATATTGCCATAACAAATCAACAGTTTGAATAAGGGAACAGTCACAGGAGTCTCCGTAGCATCTGGAGCGCATAGAATCCGAAGTGCTCAAAGGGGAACACATTGTCCCTAGTTATGCCTGCTCACTTTAGTGGAAATTACACATGCATATCGGAGTAGAGGCAATTCCTGCTCAACTTGCTGAAAATTCCAATTAGAGACAGCCACACATTGTTCATCCGATTATACCTATGGACTTCCTAAAGCCACTTTTGTAAGCAGGAATATAAATAACATGGGTTGCTCAAAAATAAATACAAAAAGATAGCAAAAGATCAGCTATTGAACCACTAATGCTTTCAGTTGGCTGGAGGGATATTTAAAATGAAATTAAACAGAGAACAAAATAGCTTCTCAGGTTCATTTTTCTCAAAATTAAAAAAAAAAGGAAAGTATTAAATAAACATTTTCTAAGAGCATCCCCAGAGACACTTGACAAAATGCCCTGAGGAAGCTATTATAAATTCCATCAGTGTGTGGAAAATATCCTTTTAATTTCTGGAATTTATATAAAAAATAAGGACGAGCTGCACAAAATGTAAACTTGAAACTTCACAGTGCTTAATAGTATCGTATTATATGGTTGTTGACTTCACACAGTTAGTGGCAATCTTTGTTCAAACAACACCGAATTTGTAGAAATGAAAATTTTGCAGTCCCCCATGTTTCATCCTTAGGAAAATACTTAGAAAAAATTGGTGTAAAAATAATAAATAAACAGATAAATAGATAATACAGGCTTAAGTAGATGATGGATGATAGGTAGGTAAATGGATAGATATTATCAATCTCTATTTTAGTGAAGATGAATTGTGTCCTATTTAACAACACTTTTTCTAATTTAAATAATGACTACTTTTTCTTTTTTCTGTATACCTTTCTCATGAGCTTTTTCACCTTGTTTATCAACATTTTAAAAATAACTCAAAATGATAGTCATATGAGAAATGTAATGATTGTAATATCATATTTTAAAAATCTCATGTTCCAGTATGTGCTGAAGTTTATACAGTACACACACTTTAGTATAAAATTCTACTCTATGTTTTCAAAATATATAAAACATAAGTATTTACCACTTGAGACATGCACATTAAAATTGTGTATTGGAAAAATATGAATTGTCATATATTTCCAGAATTTTCAAAAGGGAGAATTAAAGATAATAAACAAAAGTAGAAATGAAATTTCTTCCAGTGTAAAGACTTTCTTAAGTTAAAAATTAATGTAATAGCAATAACAATGGTATAATTAATTTTATTGTGAAACATCCATCTATCCATAATGAATCTGGAGATCTCAAAAGTATCAAGCAAAAAATTAAATTATTTGAGGATGAAGGAGTCAAGGGGACAGTATTTGTAATTGGATTATAACTAATTCTTCATCAAGACTCTTTGAGAGTAGTACAAAAGAACTTTATGAGTAGCTGGAAAATTACTAAAAATATGCCTCAGCTCTGATTATGACAAAAAAGACAAATTTATATCCAAGCTTCAATAGTATGAAGTTACATACTATTATTTCATTTTTAATTTTATGACTGATTTAATATTCTTTATTTATGTGGGACATTTTGTATGTTCTGCTGCTGATAATTTGTATGAGGATTATATGCTAGTTGAAGCTTATATTTCATTGTTACACTTCTGTTGTATGTTCTCTGATATGTTTATGAATCATTTTCAAAAACACACTTAATATTTAGCAAATGTTAAACTATTGGATAACACTAACACTAATACCAATTAGTATTGTTATTTTGCCCTAACAATAAAATAATTAAATAATGATGATGAAAACAGGATGGTAAAATAGAGAAGATAAAAAAGCAAACAAGAAAGAAGGGAAAAATAAATTAAATATTATTTTATATTTTATATTATTTAAGAATTTTTAAAACAATGTTATGAATAATTTTCTTGATAATCCCCTACCAACCAATTGTACAATGTTTCATCAATCTCAGCAACCCTCCAGCAGAATCATGCGCTGATCTCCATGCCACTGGAAATACTTATTCAACATTGATTAAAAGAACTCAAGACCCAAATTTCCCTGTTAGATTGATCATTCTTTTCCTTCTAACTCCTTCTTTCTTTTATTCCTAATTTATACATTTATTTGCAATATTTTTATTTTTCATTCCTGGTACTTATCTGGAGTTGGTATGCTAAACAATTTTTAATTTACTTGCCTTTATATTGATGAGTAAGTACTTAATTTACATGTAGAGGAAAGAAAACAGTGAGGTCAATAAATGCTATCAATCTCTCAAACTACTATAATTCCAAATGGACAACAATACACTCCTGAAGAATGGGTCACTAAGAACAAAGTGAGGTTCTTAAGGGAGAATTTATTGTTTCATCTGATGGATTAGTGATAGACTCTTTAGGAGTACCTAATAACAGTGCTAACCACGATTCTGAAACTAAAAGGACTTCACTATCTCGGCCAAACACACAGACTTGGATGTATTTGATGGGAAAAGAGAAAAGAGTAGGAGAAAAAGTAGAAGATATAAGAACAGGAGGCAAATTTAAAACTCTCTGAAGGTCTCATCTGGAGATAAGCACAAGAAAACAATGGTGTTCGTAAGGATACATCTTATTGGGAGAGAGGCACGCAGAATATTGCTGATACAATAGGTGGTGTCTTGTTTTCATAGTAAAGGAATAGGAGTCACAGACTGAGGTGCACTGGCCCAGAATTAGAAGTGAGATAAGTGGCATCTCCCTGCAGCTGTGGTGTCAGGCAAACAAATTGTAATAGCTATGAATATTTTTGGTTACTGGGCACTAATTCCAGAGTCTGAATACCAGAGCATGAAGTAGTGGCAGTGACCCTGGGAGTAGAGGCCATTTCCTAGATTCCAGATCACCACTAGGGCCAGATCGCCTTGGAAACAATAGTCTCATGGTAATCCCTTGAATTCTCCTCACCTAGCCCTTTCAATGATGTTTAACCACCAAGTTCCCTAGAAATACCAACAGTGGTCTTCTGCTTTGAAGTAGGACAGATACAGAAGAGATGAGAGAAACCAGGAAAATGCAAGTGAAGAGAAAGTTATAGAGAACTAATCAGGATAAAGAGCTATATTACATAATGGCATTTTGTGCCATTGTACAAATTATAGAATGCAAAAGGATAACACCTGCCCTGCGTCCAAATTCTCTGCAATTGTGTCATATTTGCACTAGTAGCTAATCATAGCTACAAAAGAGATAAGAAAATGTGCTTTAACCTTTCCAGTCATTGCTATACCAGGGAAGGATAAAATATATGGGATTGAGCACCAGTAAAGCAAATAACACCTAGAACAAATATACACATCATCCTTACATGAAACCTTTTCTCCACTTTATTTTAGATTGTTTTTGCTTAAATATTGTATAGTTGAAGCTCAATTTGAACACTCTCTATTATAATAGACAAATTTAGAACTTAATAGAATGTATTTGCATATGTATAATTTTTATGTATACCTACACACACACACATAGAAATGTCTATCTTTGCTTTTGTGCATCATTTACAAATAATTTAAATATCTCATATACTCATTTGCAATGAAATCTTTAAAATATTTTCAGAACTAATTTCAAGATATTATCTGATCATGACACATTCCATGTAAAAATAGTTAGAGGCAGAACAAGGAATTTTACCACTTGGAAAAAAAGAGTTAATTCATTAACTTTCACTAAATACACAAATACATAAATACTAGGAAATGGGAGGGAAGTGGGGAGCAAGGGGTGGGGGAGGCTGGGATGGGAAAATAGACAAAAAACTGTACTTGAAAAATAACTAAATAAAATGAAAATAAATAAATAAATAAATAAAAGAAAATATAAATGATCTGGTTAGCTCTGAAAAGAAGAAAATTTCATGCAAAAGTGTTTAATTACAATGAAATATTTAAATGAATAGTTTTAATTTGTCATAAACCAATGCTATAGATAGATAGATAGATAGATAGATGATAGATAGATAGATAGATAGATAGATAGATAGATAAATTTAGTATTTGTGGTCATTCTACCTCAGCACTTTGTTCTTCCTTGGCAGAAAAGATACCTTTTCTTCTTTTTTTTTTCCTTTCTCCATTTGGAGCAGCAGTTTGCCCTGCCTCAGTGAATGAATCTCAATCAGTTCAAAGCTGCAAAGCCTATGGGCCAAGTCTGGCCTACTGCCTGATTTTGGGGTTTTGTTGTTCTTTTTTTAAGTAAACTTTTGTTGGACTACAGCCAGGTTCAGCTGTTTACATATGTCTGTGGCTGCTTTTCCACTGCACTAGCAGAGCTGAGTAGTTGCAACAGAGGCTATTAGACTTTCAAGGCCTCAAACACTACTCTCTGGCTTTTTATATTAAAATGTTTGCCTTAACATGCTTTCAACCATTTTTAATAATTCTGTTCTTTTGTCTGATGCTTAGAATTTATGCCTCCTTTGATTCAGAGCTGATTAGAGGAGAGTTCTGGACAACAGGTCAGACCAATAGAAGGCTTCTAGAAAGAATATTTGCCTTTAAAAGAAAGAGGCAGAAGAGAAGGGTTAACAGTCTTCACATTAGTCCCCTTCCTCCTTTCTTAAATTTCCTCAAATTGTGGCAGCCACCGGACCGCACAAGGCGACAATCATGAGAACAACATTATCATACCATCATTATCATAAACAACAATAATGCCATATCGAAGAAGGCAGGTTAAAAAATAGGGTTTGGTCCCTGATTTTACTGATGTAGTCCTTGCCCTAACTTTTCTCTTTCCTCTGCAATATATTGTTCATAAAATAATTTCGTCTTTTTAAAACCCATATTATGTTTGTACCTCCTATGTGCAAAAATAATTGTAGCCTAAAGAAGTTTATAGTCCACTATATATTTATTTTTAATTTGATCATATTATAAGTTCCCTATTAGAATGTAAACTGAATGAAGACAAAGAAAATGACCATATGGTTTATCATTATATCCCTGGTACATGGAACAGTAACTAGAATATGGTAGGCACTCAATAAATCTTAATACCTTTCAATATTTAATAATGTGTTATAATTCTATAACAAGAAACTTAAAAATCTTTGCAACAGTATAGGTGGATCTGGTGAACATCATGTTAAGTGAAATAAGCCAGACACAGAAAGAGAAATACCATATGCTCTCTCTCATATGTGGACTCTAATGAACAAACTGAACTAACAAGCAAAACATAGAGAGACTCACTCATAGGTGGAGAGCCACTGAGACAGCTAGTGGGTGGCAGGAAGTTTAGGTGTTGGAAGGATTGAGCAAAAATGAAGAAGGACTCATGGACTCCTTTTGTGTGGGCAGTGTGGTGATTGCTGGTGGGAGGGAGGTATAAGGTGACTAAGTGGGAAAATACAATAAAGATGAAATCAAAATAAAAAATAACAAAAAATAAAATAATTAGAATATTTTCTATAGAGCACATATTACCATAGTTATCTTAGCAATGACAAACTTGAATAGACTAATTAATGCAGAAAAAACTAGAAAAAAGTTTAAATATTTAATATTACATAATAAAAATTTATAGTTCCAGCAACTGGTTAATAGACCACCAGAAATTATTCCCACTGCAAATATCCAGAAATGTCAATTTTAACATTTCTTTAAATGCATAGCTTCAAATAAAATAAAACTATATTAAACCATTGGTGCCAAAAATATAAAGGAACCAAAACCATTTTGGTCAGCCTACAGCTGATGAGAAGTATTGGCTATTGTGGGAGAGGAGAAAGGACTAGTAAGTAATCTGAGGATCTGCAATTTTACACCTTGAGGGTGAAGAATATGAGACCTGAGCTCATGGGTGACGTGACTTGAATATAGACCCTCTTGTAAAGGCTCCATTAAGGGGGCAGGGGGCAGTAAAAGGATGAACTAGGTATGAACTATGTCAAAGGTCATACCTATAAGAAAAGGAAGACTGAAAGTGTTTCCACCTAGTCTCTAGATCAAAAAAACTCTCTCTCCACGTGATTGGTAACACTGAGCTGCACCACACATGGTTTGGAAGTTAGAATTTATCCCCTACTTACTGATACTGAGTGGTCAAGTTGAGAAATTATCATAAAAATCAGCTCCTGAAAACTGACACTCCCAGAGCGCCCATAAAAGCTAACACAGAAGCACTGGTCAGATAAGTTCTCCAACGGGGCTGCACAAAATCCATATATGAACTCTCAGTTAAATTGTTCATGGGAAGTGCTAGAAAGTTCATGAGCAAACCAGCAGTATTCTCAACAAAGGGTCCATTTAGATTCATAATTGTTCCCCCAAAAAACCTCTCAGAGTATAAAACATAATATATTACATATATTACATATATAATTGAATGTGTTTATGATATTTGACAGTTTTTTTGTTCTATTCTCTTTAACAACTGGCTGCATTCTGAAAGTTTTATACAATAAAATATGTTTTATCAATATATTTTATATTTAAATTAGAATATGGGCTTTAATTTTGACAATCTTCTAGGAAGTAATTAAAGAATTTTTGTAGCCTTGGCTGGTACAGCTCAGTGGATTGAGCATGGGCCTGCAAATCAAAGGGTTGCAGGTTCAATTCCCAGTCAGGACACATGCCTGGGTTTCAAGCCAGGTCCCCAGTGAGGGAGGCACATGAGAGGCAACCATACACTGATATATCTCTCCCTCTCTTTTTCTTCCTCCCTATCTCTAGAAATAGATAGAATCTTTTTTTAAAAAATTATAATTTAGAATATAATAAAATACATTTATTTTATTAAATCGAAAAATAATTTCATGTTTTATTTGGTACCCATACAATTAAAGCACACATCTAAATGCGCTCTTTTTGTAAAAGGTGAAAGGCTTATACGATCTGAAGAGAAACCAGAGTAAATGTGTTCTTTTGGAACTAAAGCCCGAAGACACTGAAATCCAACATCAGTCCTCTGCTGTTCTAATTAACCTTGGCCTCAGCCCCAGGTACCTCCCCTAGATCCCTGGGGAAGTGAAATAAAATTGCCTTGACACCTGTAGTCTGAGGTGCTTTTTCTGGAATGGATATGGTATCTCCAAGACAGTGAAAGTTGAATTAGTTCAAGAGTAGACCTTCCACATTTGCCCTTTTAAAAAGGAGAGTTACCAAAATCTGCACAACTCTCGGAGGTCTGGGCCCACATTCACAAAATTTAGAAACATGGCCTTGGAAACATTATCTTCAGCCAAATCTTGCTCATTGAACATGGTATTGTATTTGGGTTTGCCAGCTACGATGGCAGAAGGAGATTTATTCAGTAAATGTTTCTTCTTGGGAGGAATGTAGTTGGAGAAAATCTTGTTTTCAGCTTTGCCACGATAACAGTGTCTTTTTTTTCCATTTTGTCTCTGCCTTTCCTGCCTTTCTGATTCTCAACCAACTTAAAGCTCTACCATCTGCTACCTCCTTTTACTTCTGAACTGCTAAGGGCTTCTGGAGAAATTCACAAAACTGTACCAATGGCTTCTGCTATATTTCCTGGTTTCCAGTGACTTATTACAGCTCCATCTGCCAAACTTTTACTCACATCTAGCACTTTTCGCATGTCCCTCCAAACACTAATCCGTATGTTTTCTGCATATCTGCATATTCGAGCTTAAAAATTTTCTAAAGTACCTGACTTTGTATTTTAGAATGAAATTATAAAACAAAACACAGAAAAATAAAATATCTATGAATTAATTCATATTTTTGCATTTTTATGTGAAAGATTTTCAAATGGCATGGATTTTTCTCCTAGGGCCATCTTTTTTTCTAAATTTATAAAATTGCTAAGAAATTATTACTACTTTTATATTAAGAAATATAGTACAGACTTATACATCTAAAATCAATATTGAAACTATAAACGCTCAAAATCATTTCTATTAGTTGAATTAAACAGATATAACATTTTGCTTATACTAATCTTGTACATTAATCCTGTATCTAGTATTATTAATGATATTCAAAAAGATATTGCTATTTTAGAGAAAATAGTTCACTTCCATATCATTTTCCTTTACTTTCCTTATAGGAGTCTCTTACTCTGTTTCCCTGTTCCAGAACACACACGTGTACACAGACACACCTTTGGCTTTACAATATCTATTCACTGAAGAATGTGTCAATAATAGGGAAGTTGTCCTTAATACATGAAAGTTTTCTCTGCTCTTCCAAGTTGGTTCAGACACTGTGAATTGCAGTCATACCCTAGTCTAGATTTAAAACTACCAGGATCGATACCCATAACATTCCTGTGATACCAAGTGTCTATCCACAAAGCAAACTTACAAAGGGCCAGCAACAACTTCCAGGTAATAAAACTGCCCATTCAACAACCTTCTCAGAAAAGAAAAACCAGTACCTACTATGATTCCATCTATAATTGCTCAGGTTTCTATAGTAAAAGAAAGCAACTGAAAAGATACAGAGGGCAAGACTGTGTCTATATCTGATGTCAGCTTCAGAGGCAAAAGCTAAAGCCTACCCCCAAACTGCCTCCTGTTATAATATTTTCTTCTTGTCCAGAAACCCATGCAAATCCTAGGTATGTTTCTGAATTTTTTCTATCATAGACAATTCTCTAGTCCCAGGACATATTTTTCTACTTAAGGGGGAGAAAGGAAGGATGTGAGACAATGTCTATCATTCTATTGATGGAGGATTCATTTACCTTTTGTGACTATTTTCCTAAATCTTACAGTTCTGTTCCTTTCAATATTCAGACTGTGGACATTTCTCATACAGCCTTTTAGGTTCTGCGCTTTTCAGAAAATTTATCCGAGAGGATTGCTTGACTGCAGTAAGATACAGGGTCAGAAATTATTACACATATTTACACATGACATTTTTACATGTAACATCTTTTTATAATTGATGGATGAGTTGTACAGCTTTCAACCACTTAGATCAGGTACGCTCAAAATAGGACCTTTCTGTGTCTTAACGGTATCATGAATCTACTCAACAGCCATTCAGGTAAAGGAGGCAGGATAGTGAGAAGCTAGGAACATTTTTGGTAAGTGAAATAAAGGAACCTGAGACAAGATAATTAAACAAGGCTAAGCAATTAACAACCTGATAATAAATTGTAAGATCTTGTTTTCCCTAACCAAGGACAATTTGGAGCGGATGGTTTATACCTCTCCTACCCAACCAGAGAGTGAGTAGCTTAAATCACCTTAGTCAAGGAGAGAAATAACAGGGACCTAGTTAGCACCATTAGTGCCAGCCAAACCCCAGAACAGATGAAGACAGAGTGATAAATAACAGAAATGCAATTACAGCCAGACAAACCAGGATAAGGCAGTGAGCTGACCAGAGAACGATCCCAAACTTCCCCATGTGCTCATTTTGATGCATCAGCATATTAAAGGACATACCTAGAAAGCTATTGAATATTCTGTATAAAGACCCTTCCCTGAAACCTCCCATAAAACTCCAGGCATTAGAAAACAGATAAGAACCCTCAAGACGACGGGCCCATTGCAGGCTTTCCTTAGAGCGCACCCATGCTCCCCTCTTTTCTTGAGTATGTACTTTTTGTTTCTTTTTCCTAAACTCCAAGGGTCCCGAGGAGACTTATACTCAGGGGTCAGTGTGCAGTGGCAACTTGTCCCCAGCTGTCCCCCAGAACCTCTCTCCAAGGGCTCTCCAAGGGCCCTCCCTTGGCCTCTGTAATGTCCTTTCCTGAGTTTCTACAGCCCAGCAAGGCTCACTTCCATTACCTTTCCTTTGTCTCACTGTCCCCAGCTTTAATAGACATACCCTCAAAATCACCTGGTATTGTTAGCAGCTCAAATTATGAGCTAAAGGCAAACCCTGTATTTAGAGAGAACAAGCCTATTTCCAATGACATGTATCCATATTGTTGTTACAATTTTTTAAATTATTTTATTGTTATTCAATTATAGTTGGCTGCATTTACACCCAGAACAGATGAAGTCAGAGTGATAAATAACAGAAATGCAATTACAGCCAGACAAACCAGGATAAGGCAGTGAGCTGACCAGACACTACTCCCCCCTCACCCAAGACATTCCCATCTTCCTCCCTTGATTCCACCCTGCTTGGTTTTGTCCATTTGCTCCCACCTGTCCTTGTTTTTGTCCATTGTTATTACAATTTTTTAATATATTTTATTGATTATGCCATTACAGTTGTTCTATTCCCCCCCTCATTCCCCTCCACCCTGCATACCCCCTCCCCCACCCTTCCCCCCTTTAGTTTATGACCACGTGTCTCAAGTTCTTTAGATTCTATGTCTCCCCTACTATTCTTGCCCTCCCCCCTATCTATTTTCTACCTACCATCTATGCTACTTATTTTCTGTACCTTCTCCCCCCTTCTCCTTCTCCCAATCCCCTGTTGCTAACCCTCCATGTGATCTTCATTTCTATGGTTCTGCTCCTGATCTAGCTGTCCTCTTAGTTTGCTTTTGTTTTAGGTATGGTTTTTAATAACTGAGTTTGCTATCCTTTCACTGTTTGTCTTTTTTATCTTCTTTTTCTTAGGTAAGTCCCTTGAACATTTCATATAATAAGGGCTTGGTGATGATGAACTCCTTGAATTTGATCTTATCTGAGAAGCACTGTATCTGTCCTTCCATTCTAAATGAAAGCTTTGCTGGGTAGAGCAATCTTGGATGTAGGTCTTTGGATTATTATTACAATTTTTCAACCTCAGTGACCCTCACTACCTACAGAGGAGTTAACTGCATTCACTTTGCCCTCCCCCTGAAGCTGTGTACTGTGCTGATGGTATATTTGAGTATCTTATTGTTTTGCATGGGGAGATTATCTAGCCATTCAGGGTTGCTGTGCAGCAGTCATTACTCTGATCATGTTGAACTCCTCATTGATATTTTTTCCACTGAATGTGAAACTTCCTCTGAGTTTAAGGGAGGATTTTTTATCCTAATTTGCTCTAGCTCTTTGTGCTTAAATGCTATTTACCTCCTTTGAGTTGAAAAATAGCTAGGTATTATCAAAGGCCATTCACCAGTTCATTTGTTTAAGCTGTAAAAAAAACCCAAAATTAACAAAACTTGAGTAAGTAATAAAAATATATACATTTACCCTTGATTTAATTTATGTTAGTATTTCTCTGTAAAATGTGGTTATGTCCGTTTTCCTAATATCCAAGGGCAATTTGGGAATTTCAGTTTGCCTCTTTAATATGTTTGTCTGTTTGTTTGTTTTAAGATTTTTTTAATTTATTTATCTTTAGAGGGGAATGGAAGGAGAGAGGGAGAGAAACATCAATGTATGGTTGCCTCTCGTGTGTCCCCTGTTGGGAACTGGACCACAACCCAGGAATGTGCCCCGACTGGGAATCGAACCGTGATTCTGTGGTTCGCAGGCCCGCGCTCAATCCACTGAGCTACACCAGCCAGGGCTTTTTAATTTGTTTATCAATGTCCCACAATACAGAGTGCTGAACAACTACAGAAGTTTCATTATAATATTTAACTTTATATCACTATCAAAAATCAATGGTTCTTTTTTTATGGTAAAGACTAACTGTAATCTAAGCATTCATTAGCATTGCAAGAGTTCTATAAAAATCATTCATTATCATCTTGAGAATTGCTTTAAAGAACCAAATAACTTGCATGAAATAAAAAATATATTTCTTAATTAAATGTTTCCTTGATAGTTGATAGTATTTTTGTTCTAGTATCTTTAACAACTGGCTAAGATATGCAAAAACAATGTTAGAGACCACCATCTGATATTACGTTGTAACTCTTGTTAAATCTCTACTATGTGTATATATACTATATATGTTAGAAAAATATACAGAAATATATATACATATACATATATTCAATTTTCTTTCAGTTTTGGTTGTTACTTTGTTTCTAAATTGTTGTTGTCCTTATTTTGGTTGTTCAAAGAGACACAGTGTGTCTACCTATGCCTCCATGTTGGCCAGAATTCCAGAAACAATATTCTAAACATTTAGAATTTCATCACAAGTAATGATTTGAACTTTGTATAGAGACTTCACAACATATTACTTCATGCATGATGTAATATGTTGTATAGAATAAAATTGTTATGAAGATTGTAAATATTAAATCAAGTACAACAATATTATATTTATATATATAAGGTGGAATTGAAAGAGTATTTAAAACAAAAACCCTAACTACACATTCTCTACAAGAAACAGCTTTTAAATATAAACACACAGGTGGGTTAAAGGTAGGGTGATAAAGACATGTCATGCTCACAACAATCAAAAGAAAACTAGAGTCACTTTAATTATCTCAGACAAAGCAGACCTCAGAACAAAGAAAGTTATCACATAGAAGAGAGGTAATATATAATCAAAAAAGGAGACAAATATTAAAAAAACATGAACTCCTTTACCAACAGAAGATAGAATATGTGAGACCAAAACCAATTAGTCTACAAGGAAACATAGATGAACCCATTATTACACTTAGAAGCTTAAAAATCCCTTTTCAGTAATTGACAGATCAAACAGGCAGAAAATCAGTAAGCACAATGTTGTAATGTTGACCAGAATTGCCCTTTCGATCATTTTCATCTAACTGATATATATGGAATACTTCAGCAATAGCAGAGTACACATTTTTCCCAAGATCCCATGTAATGTGTACCAAGAAAGACCATATTCTGGACCATAAAACACACCTTAAAAAGTGGAAAAAATGAAAATTATACAAAGTATGTCCTCCTCAGAGATCAACAGAACTAAACTAGAAAACAATAACAGAATAATAGATGAAAATTTCCCAAATATTTGTAGGCTAAACAATATATAAAAACACACAGATGAAAGAAGTCTCAAGAGAAATTTTAAAATGTTTGCAATTAAATGAAAATAAAAATACAGCTTCTCAAATATAGGATACAATGAAAGCAATTTTAGAGGGTAATTTAAAGTAGAGAATGCTTGTATTCATGGTTGTTTTTTTTTAATTAAATTGGCAATGTCATTTTGTGGGGGGTTAAGTACAATACTCAGTAAAGTTCGAGAAATAGATTTCTCTAATAATTGGGTTTGTTTAGGAAATCCAGAAATACTACATTTATTTTGGATTAACAGGAACATAAATAAAAATCAAAGGAAAACTGAAATTGTAGATAATTAGTTATACAGTTATAAGTTGGTATACTGTAAGACAACATATCAAACTAAGCTGCACTGGGAATTATAGCAATCTTTAGTGTGACATGTGGAAAAGTATAAGACTAGATATTTTCTTCTTCACTTTTTCCATTTTATTGATAGATAACTGGCATAACATTGTGTAAGCTTAAGTGCACAATGTACTGATTTGGACGACTTGTATACTGTGAAGTGATTACCACCATGGTGTTGGCTAACACTTCCTCCCTGTAACATAATTGCCATTCCCTTTTTTGGTGGTGAGAAAATTTAATTTATTCTCTTGACAACGCTCAAGTACATAATAGATTGGGATGATCTATCATCACAATGTGGTGTGTTTGATCCTCAGAACTTATTAATTGTATAACTGGGAGGTATACACCCTTTGGCCAATACCTCCCTACCCCTCTCCCCACCCCAGCCCCTGGCAAACATCGTTCAAATCTCTGTATCTATGAGTTCAGCCTTTTAAAATTCTACATATACATGATAGCACACTGTATTTGTGTTTGTCTTTCTGACTTCTTCATTGAGAATAAGGCTCTCAAGTTCCATCACTTGGAACTGCAAATGGCAGGATTCCCTTCTTTCTTATGGCTGAATGATGTTCCATTGTGTGTATGTGTATGGTGCATGTGTGTGTCACATCTTTGTCTGTTCACTAGTCACAGGCACTTAAGTTGCTTCCATGTCTTGGTTATTGTGAATAATAATACAATGGTCATGGAAGTGTATTTATCCCTTTGAGTTTCTATTTGTTATTTCCTTTCATATACCCAAAAGTGGAATTTCTGAATCATATGGTAGTTCTAATTTTTTTTTTAGGAACCTTCGTACTATTTTCTATAGGAGTAGATCTTTACAGTTATTCTAAGGACCTACGTGAAAGATGCAAAGGTAAGGGCAAAAAATACTGGGACTCAAAGATATTTAACAGAAGGAAGAAAAAGCCCTGAGAGAGAACCTCAGGGTAATTTTTAGAGAAGGAACATAGATTCAAAAATATGTATTGAAAGTACTTTTTAAAGAAATAGATGAAGTATTCATAATAAGACTTAATAAGAAATCACCATTTAAAGTTTCAAAAGTTTGGACTGGATATATTTGAGAAGGGGAAATCAGATAATCAGAAAACAATTATTGATTAAATATTTAACTTGCATTAGTTTAATTTTAATTCACTATATTATACATATAATGTAGATAACTGTATGTTCCCTAAGTACATATCTATACAATTAATCAATTTAAGATCTGGATTGTTTAGTTCAGCAAATGCAAGCATATATTTAAAAAATAGAATAGGAATAATGTGATACAAGCAATTATGAGCAGATACAAATCTAATCGCAACCATTGAAATTTAAAATTTAATTATTTTGAAGTTTATTCTTAATATGAAAAAGACAAATATATTGCTTTAAAATATTTGTTTTTTTGTAAAACCAAAAATAACTCTTAATGGACCTAGGATATTTTTCTTGAACATCTAACCAAATAGCATCATCCATGATATTCTTAGGATTTAATTAGCTTTACTTAATTACTCTGGTCATTAAGTTAATATGAAAATTATGACCACTGAAACTCAATGACAAAAATATGACATTTTTTTACAGTTTATGAGTTGTAAACTTTTACATAAATATAAAACAATAAAAATTGCACATATAACTTAAATATATTATAACATAATAGCTTGCTTGCACAGCAACATGATTTTCATGCTTTCAAATAGTAAGTAACCAATGATAAGAAAATAGTAAAAACCAATTATGAGATAAGTATCAAACAGTTCTCTGAGTTATGTTTTACTATTCCAAATCATTTTAATAAATCTGGCATTATCTAAGGAATAAAACAGGCTTTTAAATCTATGTCTTATAGATTTACCTGAGTTCTTAAAACTTATATTTTGTTTCCCCAAAAATTGCCATCCAATAATTTCTACAGTCCACAGAACAATTACGAAACATTAATTTCTTCAATAAATAGGTAAATCTCAGTTGAAGTATTGAACATTTTACAAAGTAAATATAAAATAAAATGTGTTAAACTATTGATAAGGAAGCCCTTCATAAGAATTTTAGAATTTTTTGCCCTGGTTGGTGTGACTCAATGGATTGAGTGTTGGTCTGTGAACCAAAGGATCACTGTGCGGATTCCCAGTCAGGTCACATGCCTGGGTTGCAGATGTTGGGAACCGCCCTGCCTGGTTTCAGGAGCTGTAAACCCCCCATAGATAAGGCTGAGTGAGTGACTTTCAGACCATAAACCACTAAGGAGACAAAGCTAATCTCTTTTGCAGCAGTGCTGCTTCTGCTTCATCCATGTCTCCCCAACGCTTGGTCAGTTAGTCAATGATGGGTAAGACCCCTCAGAGGAGGGGCAACCTAAGCTAGACAATACCACTTGGGTGGCCCTCAAGGAAGAACTCTGGGGGCTGCCCCAAAGAGGGGGTGATGGACCCTCGCCCCCCAGCTTTGACAAAGCCTGAGTCCTCAGTCTGTCTACGAGAAGTCTACGAGAAGTCTCCGAGAATTCCTTGGCTGTCTGCCTCTTCTGCCTGACTTAAGCCTGAAACAATGACAGAGGGTGGTACAGCCCTGTGCTGGAAAGGGTGGGCTCCCTGAGTGATCAGGCCTGAGAAAGGGCATGTAAAATCCTGTGAAGCCTGCTTTGCTAGGAACGCTCTTAATTAAATGATAAGGCCTGGGCAGAAAAATAAGTTTGTTTTCCCGAAGTTTTGTAGCCTTTTAGCTGATAGACCCTGACTTAGAAGAATCACTAATAGTTCTTTGTATGCTATCTACTCTTTACTGCCTGACAATGATTAATAAGTTGTACCTGAACTCCTGCTCAAAAAACCCAATAAAAGCCTGTCTAGGCAAGGGTCAGTGCTCTCTCCCCTTGAGAGAGTTGCCAGGCCGCTCTGAGGCGTTCCTCCCTTGAGGGAGTAGCCATGCTGTCCCTTTTCCTCCACAGGACTTGGTAGTCCATGTGAATTTCTCATGTCTCATCCATGAAGCCACGGGCACTGAGAGCTGGTGCACATGTCATTCAGGCCAGGTCCCCAGTAGGGGGCGCTCTAGAGGCAACCACACAATGATGTTTTTCCCCCTTTCCTTCTCCCTCCCTTCTCCTCTCTAAAAGTAAATAAATATTTTTTTAGTATTTACCAAGATAAACGATATTCCAGGCCATAAACTATCAATAAATTTAAACAGATTGAAAGCATGAAAGTATGATACAAGGAAGTTAGACTACAAAGCATTAGCAGAAATATACTTTGTAACACATCTCATGTTAGAAAGCAAACAACACACTTCTAAATACTCCACAGGTTAAAGAAGAAATCAAACCGGAAACTAGGAAATATTTGTAAGTGACTGAAAAATGATAATGATAACACAACATACAAAAATTTGTAGAATAGTGTTCAAGAAGTAACTGGCAGCACATTTAGAATTAAATGTCCAAATCAGAAAAGAACAAAGTCTCAAATCAATGATCTAAACTTATGCCTTAATCAGTTGGGTGGAATGGTGGGAGGTGGGAGAAAAGAGCAAAATAAATCCAAAACAAGCAGAAGAAAGAAAGTAGTAAAATAAGAGCACAAGTCAATGGAGTTAAAAACAAAATATAAAACGATACAAAATGTTAATGAATAAAATTGTTATTTCTTAAAATATCAACACAAATATACCACTAGCAGAATGATTAAAAATATAAGACAATAAGACCAACATTCTATAGATATTAAAACAACCATAAGAGACCATCGCAAACAATTTCAAATACATAAATTTGACACCATACATGAAATGGACAAATTGCTCAAAAAACCCAAACTACCAAAGTGTAATCAATAATAATTAGTTCAGTTGAACAATATTCTACCTATTTCTCGGACATCTTGATAATATATGGCGAGAGGCTGAGAAATCTGAAAAAGCACATGCTGGCTTTTCGGTTAATTAAGCATGTGAATTAGTGATTATTAATTTGTGGAAAATATATCTGAATGTGTGCAACAGACTGTGTTTGTGAATTTATAAAGTTCTTCACAATGAGGCTCAGAAATGTTAAACCACTTTACTACACCAATTATGAGCAATAAATGGAAAATTGGGTTAGCTTAATGGTGTTTTCTGACTGAAGCAGAGTTATTATTCATCCTATAACCAGATTCATATTAATTTCAAGATTGCTATCTTAGTGACTTCCACAATTCAGGTTTCATGTAGCTTAAAAATTTTCATATGTCAAAATTATTGCAGCTCAACCAATAAACTATATATTGCAATGCTTTTAGTAGTCTGCTGCTTGCTTTGGAATGATACCGACATGAGAGAGATTCGATTTCTGGATTTTGGTTTTATAACAAATGAACCCTTGCAAGAATCAAGGAAATCTTGCCACAATTCCATTTTCTCAACAAAAAAAGAAACTACATCTCCCAGGATTGCAAGTGGACACACAGAATGACCACTGAATTAAAGAGCATTTTTTTAAAAACCTGACTTAAAATAAGTAATAACATATCACACAGTGCTGTAGTAGTTTTTCATGAATCCTGACACTTTAGTCTCAATTCTGTTGTCACACTTTGGAAACAGTGAGAAAGCCAAAGCCATCTGTGTCCCTGTAGTTTGGATCCCACCAGCTGTATGAGGCGGCACCCATTTCACAGGTGAGTAAATGAAGGCATTTTAACAAAACTACCTTTTTGCATTAGTCCGCTCAGGCTGTCATGACAAAATACTACAGAGTGGGTGTCTTTAGCAACAGGTATTTATTTCTCACAGCTCTGGAGACTAGAAGTTCAAGATCAAGATCAGTGGTGAGGACTCTCTCCTTGGGTTGCAAATAGCAACATGGCCTTTTCTTAATATGTGCCCATGAGGAAAGAGAAGAAGCAAGCTTTCCAGTGTCTGTTTTTAAAGGGAATTAATCTCATGAAGGCCTCACCCACATGGGTTCATCTAAACCTAATTTCTTCCCAAAGGTTGCAGCTCCAAACACCATTACAATAGGGGTTATGTCTTCAACATATAATTTTGGGAGAACACAATTCAGTCCATAGCATTCCCTTGGTACTAGAACCAGAAAATATGAATGAGAACAGAAAGACTGACAATAAAAGTAGCCTACAGGTGGTATCCTACTGGAAAGGGTTATGTACAGTACAGAGACTGAGAGGAGTGGGTGATAATCATTCTCTAGCTCATAAAGGGAGGTGCCAAAGCCCAGAATTAAATCCTCATCTATGATTTTACATTTTAAAGACCACACAATAACAGAGACCTCCATATTAGGAATATATCAAGGGCAGATAGGAGGCTGATGCATAGATCAATCATCCAACCAAATGTAAAAGGAGAAACGCCCCTTCCTTACCTATCATTTCTGTTACATTTCCTAAAAAAATTTTCTATATAAGTTTATATCTTTCTCTAAATAAATTAGAAATTGGAAATGATTCCCTTTAAAATATAGTTAAAAATGATTAATAAATATTCATAATAAAAAGGGTCATGTCTAAGGTGGCAAATTTTACCAAATAAAACACAGGACACCCAGTTACATTTGAAAAATAGTTCTGAATATTAATTGTTTTAACTGTAATAAAAAAAGAAGTTGCATAAAGGGAGCCCTGGCTAATTCACTATGGACGCAAAACGGAGCATTAAACCTGTGACGTGTTCCATCTCTGCAGGATGCCTGCAGCCCTGCCTGTTTTTCCCTTTGTAGTTGTGTTCTCTACAATATTCCAAAACCAATGTTAGTAACGAGCATTCACTTTATAAATAAAAAGAAATCAGAGGCATTGCATCCTCCAAGGGCACAAAAACCTCAGCTTTTAAAATGCTTTTTTTTTTAGTCTCACAATACCTGTTGCAAATGTCTGGTAACAGAAATAAAGTACTTTAAAAAACTTGTTGACCCCCAAAGAGTCATGAAGTAATCTTGTCACCAATTATATTTGTAAGTTTGTATTGTTCTTCATATCTTGAGTAGGATAAATTGAAGGAATATGACCAAAATAGGGGGAAATAAATGAACAAACACAGGACAAAGGGAACGGACAGTCTAAGCAATTCTGATTACATGAATTCTAAAACCCAAAACATATTTGGTTTTAAGTCCATGGCTATAAGAAAGTGAGGCGATATGACAAATAGATCTGACAATACTTGTTTTTTGAGCCATCTGGCATGTCAGCATTCCTGTGGCAAAAGCAAAAAAGCTGAAGTGGACTTGGAATCACAGAAGAAAATGAAGCGTGCCTTTTGCATTTATAATAAGTAAAAAACAGACAACCCACTTACCCTTTGTCTTGCACTTGGGAAATAAGGCCAAAGGCATTTATTCTTGGGGTGGTAGAGAGCCCTTCCAATGAAGGAGTCTCTCTCATAATTACTCAACACATCTGGGTATCTTAAAGGTCAAGCTAATATTGGACGTAAAGGTTAAGAATCCAACATCATTGAAGGTGGGAGAAATAGGGGAGAAATTTTTACCATTGAGGAACATGAAACCCTGAAATAAAAACATGTACTAAAGAAATGGTTAAAGTGTATTTGAGAGAAAAAATGACCAACAAAATTGTGTGAAATAACATTAGCATGTTTTCAGTTGCTTTATATGTGAATCAATTTCATTTAGTAAAAGCAGTTGAAATATTGAATCAAGAGCTAGAAATCATATCATGTAGATTAATTTGATCATTTCATTATATTTACAAGTAATGGCACAATCATTTATAAATATGTTTCTAAAGTAATACCACAGTTAAAAAATTGCTCACAGTAGAAGAATTTGAAAATAATGGTAACTATAAGGACAGTATAAATATAACAAGCAAAAGAACTTTCACTGGTTGCATAGAATTTGTTCATATTTAATCAATTCTTTGGGTTTTAGAAATTTTATTAGAAGTTGTACTCTAATCAATGCACTTCATTTAAACATTAATATCTTTGAGTGCTGGCTCCATGATACAACTCTATGGAAAAGTACTATTATCAGCATCTCTATTTTATAAAGAAAGAGACTTAGATTCAGGCTTTACATTTAAACCTAAGATGCCTAATCTCAGTGTCTATAATCTTTAAATTTTTATTACATTTATACTTTAAGGCACTAGTAGAACCCCCTCAAGAAACTCGGGGAATCACTGGCCCATGACCTAGTGGGCAAGCACATGAAGCTGGTGGTATCCACATTGCCCATGATTGTGTCTTAAAAGAAACCAATGACAACGTCCCATGGATCTCTAGCAGCCTTGAACAACAACATGAAAGCACACAACCAGCATTTCCTATAGGCGATGCTGAGATACAGGTGGCAACTGGTACCCCATGACCATGCCTGGTACCCCATGACCAGCACGTGTAAAATAGTAGTCCGTGTGTACAATCAGGGGACAACTCTTCATTCAGGAGAAAACCCAGTGGTTCTGGGACAATGGGAAGCCCAGACACAAGTGGGAGATGCTCATTTGGCTTGAGGGGTGTGGTTATTCACATGTTCATCCTCAGTAATACTGAGATGACTGAGGGCATTGGGAAAATGCCTTTGATTCTGAGAAGCACAGTCAGGTGTCTTGAGCAGGACAGTGATCCCACCTAATCCTTTGGTGGAAGTCTTCCTCCAGCCCCTCCCAAAGACTGCTCAGGTGGAGCCAGAGCAGGGCCGCAATTCTGCCCCCGCTCAGGATGGAGGGCTGCCTGGTGCAAAGAGAATGAAACCCACCGCCTGGTCTCTCCCTGCTCCTTTCCCCCATGCCACAGGGAACCCTACTAATTCCCCAAAAGGCGGCCAACTGAATGGAAGATATTTGCAAACAGTTCTGACAAAAGGTTGATACCCAAAATAGGTAAGGAACTCATATAACTCAACACCAAATATAACAAACAGTCCAATTAAAAAGTGGCCAGAGGACCTGAACAGACACCTCTCCCAAGAATACATACAAATGGTCAACAGATATATGAACAGATGTTTAACTTCACTAGCTAGTAGGGAAATGCAAATCAAACCTAGTAAGATACCACCTCACACCTGTTAGAGCGGCAGTTATCAACAAGCCATGTAATGACAAGTGTTAGGATCAGAAAGAAAGCAACTTTTATTCACTGCAGATGGGAATGCAAACTGGTACAGCCACTAAGGAAAACAGTATGGAGGTTCCTCAAAAAATTAAGAATAGAGTCACCATAAGATTTAACAAACTCTCTCTTGGGTATCTACCTGAGAAACTCAAAAACTTTATTTGCTAAGATATATGCACACCTACGTACATTGTAGCACTATTCATGGTGGCAAAGACATGGAGACAACCAGTGTCCTTCTATAGAAACTGCATAAAAAGATCTAGTACCTGTATACAACGGAACAGAATATTTCTCAGCCACACGAAAAGACCAAATACTGCCATTTGCAACAACATGGATGGATTTTGAGAATATCACGCTAAGTGAAATAAGTCAGTCAGAAAAAGCTAAGAACTACATGATTTCACTCATATGTGGAATATAAAACTGAAACTCATAGATACAGACAATATCATAGTGGTTATAGAGGGAAGGGGGTGAGGGAAGTAAAGGGTAAAGGGGGTCAAATATATGATGACCTAGACAATTTGCCATGGGAGGTGGGCACACAATGTAATATACAGACCATGTGTCATAGAAAAATACACTTGAAATGTGACCTTATTAGTCAATGTCACCTCAAAAACTTAATTTAAAAAATGAAATTCCCTTCATTATCTGAAATAAGAAATAGGACATAAGTATGCTATAATCATTGCAGTTTGAAATTATAAATAGGGAGAAATGAGTATTAGTTTCAGATCCATGACTTCTCCAGAAAGTGCAAGCTGGCAATCAGTCAATAGAAATAGAATATTAATAATTGATTTAACAGTGTTCAGTGAAAATGGAGCTCAACAAGATTGGCAGCTTAAAGGGATTTAATTTAGACTCAAGTCAGCTGTCACAGAGCAGAGAAAGGGCATATTTGTGACAAAGAGAGAGTCTAAGTATCATTATCCTATAATAACTAAAAGAGTGTTCAGAAAGGAAATTTTTATTATATATTATAACTATAAACCAACAGCAGTGAACATTTTTTCCTTGTTTCAGATTAGTATGCTAAATTAAAGATTAACAAAGTGACTCACTATTTAAGAGACTTTTATTCGATATAATATATCATAGGACAAACGTGAGGTATTCAGTCATATCTACAGTTTGCCAATTATTTATAACTTTTAATGCTTATTATGATTACTAAATATTTGCTTTATTATACTTTTTAGAAAGCACTAGAAATATATTCACTCATTTCTACCAACAGATTTGAGAACTACCTTAATTTTTCTTAGCTGGTGGAAAGACATCATTGAACAGTCTCATAAAATACCTTTCTTTTCTAGATTCTACCTATATTAAAAGTGGAAAAAGGTTGCAGGTGACACTGTTGTTTCTGAACAGAAAGATACTAACTAAACATTAATGTAATCTTTCTTTGGAAGAAGCTCCAGATAGAAATAGTGTTTAGAAGTAATATTGCCTGACATGGACCAAGCTCTTTTTAGGGTTGTAGAAAGTCATAATTGCATAAGAATAACTTTCCAGTCTGTTTCTGCATGTCCTCTCAAGTTCAAAATATAGCAAAAGCAATTTTTAAACTCTAAATCTGAGTATAAAAATACATTTATTTTCACTAAGTATATCAGACATGTTCAATCTGAATTGATAATATCTTATTAAGTAAAAAAAAAGTAAAAAGTAAAACCGACTTGGAGATTTAGTAAAGGTCAGCTTTAGAGATGAGAAAATGTTGAATGCTGCATTTTATACAAAAATATATTGATCTTGAAGCCACTCACACTGGAAGACACGCTAATAAAGTTTCCAGTCACAGATGTCATCTCTGGTTGTGAGTTAAATTGATTCCCCAATAATTCCATTATTTTTTAGAAATATTAATCATGCCATAATACATTACTGAATCATCTATCAAATATAGGTGAGGATGATCTATCCTTTCAACTACATAGGATGCTAATATAAACTAGCAGAAAAATCAGAACAGTGTTTTTAAGAATTCTAGGATCAAATTTCAAAAATGCAGCATTTGAAATTTAGAGAAGTCACACTGATAATCCAATTAAGAAAGATTGCAAATGCTTCCAAATCTCCTATACAAATTGCTATAGATAGTATCTTCCTGTTTGCCATTCACACCCAGCTATTTGGTCAACCTAACTGTGCAAGCGCAGGATATCAGGATGTCCATACTGCGTCCTGGCTGGTGTGGCTCAGTAGATTGAGCATGGGCCTGCACACCAAAGGGTTGCTGCTTCGATTCCCAGTCAGGGCACATGCCTGGGTTGTGGGCCAGGTCCCCAGTAGGGGGCATGTGAGAAGCAATCACATTTTGATGTTTCCCTTTCTCCTGCCCTTCCCCTCTCTCTAAAAATAAATAAATAAAATCTTTAAAAAAAAAGAATGTCCATATTGGCATTTCAGCTAATTGATCATTTCTTCCCTATTGACAGATTTATACACATGGCAGGATCATAATGATTCTTCTATGTATTTTCACAGGGATGTTAATTAACTTCTAACTTAGGAAGTATTTTTTTTAAATTAGGTTACATAGCATCCATCCTCTTTTAATGTTCACAGTTAATTATATTTGCTCTTCTTTCTTCATTTCGGTCAGTCCTTCATTTATATATAAGCCCCAAACCACTCTGCTGATAAAATATAGTAGTTTTAATAATGGAAAGGAGAGTAAAGGACTTGGAAATATATTTTGATATCCAAAATTAGTTTTAATAACCTCAAAAATTACTGCAAATCAATAAATTTTAGCATTCCTCCTCCTGTAGAAATATAATTTTTCATCACCAGTACCAATAATAAATACAGATAGAACAAGTATAAAGGACACATGGACAATAACAATGGAGGAGGAGTGGAAATGGGAGGGAGGTGGGGGTGGGGTGGGGGATAAAACACAGGAAACTGTACTTGAGCAACAATTAAAATTTTAAAAATAAAAAAATAAAATAATAAATGTATGGGAACCCCAAAATTAAAAAAATAAATAATTATAGAGCTAGATCTAGTAGATAATTGACATGTTTAAACACATGATAGAAATCCTTATGTTTTTTAATAATTGACTCTCTTTTATGAAGGAAAATGGAGTATCAAGCTTACTGAGAAATGTAAATATGTTCATTTAGTGACTAGAATATAGGGAAGCGGGCTCAGGTCAAGGAAGCCCTAAGAAGGAACTGAAGAGCAAAGAGGAGAGAACCAAAACCTTTTGAAGGTTTTATTTTCTTCCTACAGCTGGAGATAACCACAAGAACAACCCGAGTCCAGCGAGGCGGAAAACATTAAAGAAGAGAGGGCAGATTCCAGTAGTTCAGGCACATTGTTTGGAAACACACGCCACCTGAGTCTACCCAGTCCTCCCACTTACTGCTGGGATATTCGGCATTTTATTTAACCAATCATGTCTCAATTTCCTCATCGGTAAAATAAAATCATTACAGTACCCTTTAGGGTTATAGTGAAAAATAAAATAGTCCCTACATGTAGTATGCTAAAAACTGTACTGAGCACATCATGAATACTCAAAAGAAGTTGCTATTGTTATTTTACTTTTTGCCAGTTTTCTTCATAACATTCTATGCTAGTAATAGTATAATAAAAATCACAGGCAAGAAAAGTAATAGTAACTAGCAGCAAAGCAATTTTTAGAAGATGTGTTTCACCAACCTATGTAAAATTTTTAAGCAAAAATTACATTTTTATAACCTTTTGCAACATTCTAGATAAGAAGCAGATTGCATCAACCAGAAGCGAAAGTATAAGACTTGAGAGGCAACTACTTCCAGCCAAGATGGAGGCATAAGTAGACACACCATGCCTCCTCGCACAACCAAAAGAAGGACAACAACAAATTTAAAAGCAAAAAACAACCAGAACTCACAGAAAATCGAACTGTATGGAAGTCCGACAACAAAAGAGTTAAAGAAGAAACATTCATACAGACCAGTAGGAGGGGCGGAGTTGGGTGACTGCGTGGAGAGGACTCACTGCAAAGCAGCAGGGGGAGGACAGGCGAGGCTTGTGGACTGGGTGGTCCCACAGTCCTGGGCAGATAAACCAGGAGAAACAACTGAGGAGCTAGTCCGGACTGCGCAACCCAGGGCCCCAGCTCAGGAAATAAAGCCTGAAACCACTGATGGAAAACACCTGTGCGGGTTGAGGCGGCAGTGGGAGAAACTCCCAGCCTCACAGGAGAGTTCATTGGAGAGACCAACAGGGTCCTGGAATGTACACAAACCTACCCACCTGGGAACCAGCACCAGAAGGGCCCAGTTTGCTTGGGGGAAGTAGGGGAAGTGACTGAAATGTGGCAGAGAGCCGAGCAAGCAGCACTGTTCCCTCTCAGACCTCTGCCCCACTTTATAGTGTCACAACCCAGGTCAAACTGGATTGACCTGCCCTAGTGAACATCTAAGGCTCTGCCCCTTATATATAACAGGCAGGTCAAGACAAAAAAAAAATTGGCCCAAAGGAAAGAACAGATCAAAGCTCCAGAAAAAATACAACTAAGCAATGAAGACATAGCCAACCTATCAGATGCACAATTCGAAACACTGGTGATCAGGATGCTCACAAAATTGGTTGAATTTGGTCACAAATTAGATAAAAAAGTGAGGGCTACACTAAGTGAAATAAAAGAAAATGTACAGGGAACCAATAGTGATGGGAAGAAAACTGGGACTCAAATCAACAGTGTGGACCAGAAGGATGAAAGAAACAACCAAACAGAAAAGAAGGAAGAAACAAGAATTCAAAAACATGAGGAGAGGCTTAGGAACCTCCAGGACATCTTGTAATGTCCCAACGCCCAAATTATAGGGGTACCAGAAGGAGAAGAGGAAGAGCAACAAGTGGAAAATTTATTTGAACAAATAATAAAGAAGAACTTCCCCAAGCTGGCAAAGGAAATAGACTTCCAGGAAGTCCAGGGAGCTCAGAGAGTCCCAAAGAAGTTGGACCCAAGGAGGAACACACTAAGGCACATCGTAATTACATTAGCCAAGATAATAATGAAGGAGAGAATCCTAGAAGCAGCCAGAGATAAGGGGACAGTCACCCACAAAGGAATTCCCATCAGACTTTTAGCTGATTTCTCAAAAGAGACCTTACAGGCAAGAAGGGGCTAGAAAGAAGTATTCCAAGTCATGAAAGGCAAGGATCTACATCCAAAATTGCTCTATCCAGCAAAGCTTTCATTTTAGAATGGAAGGACAGATAAAGTGCTTCTCAGATAAGGTCAAGATAAAGGAGTTCGTCATCACCAATCCCTTATTATATGAAATGTTAAAGGGATTTATCTAAGAAAAAGAAGATAAAAAATATGAACAGTGAAATGACAGCAAACTCACAATCATTAACAATCACACCAAAAACAAAAACAAAAACAAACTAAGCAAACAACTAGAACAGGAACAGAACCACAGAAATGGAAATCACATGGAGGGTTATCAACAGGGAAGTGGGAAGGGGAGAGAGGGAGAAAAGGTACAAAGAATAAGTAGCATAGATGGTAGGTTAAAAAAAAAAAAGACAGGGGAGGTTAAGAACAGTATAGGAAATGTAGAAGCCAAAGAACTTATACGTAAGCCCCATGGACATGAACTAAAAGGGTGGGGGGGTGCGGGGTGGAGGGGAGTGAAGGGGGGAAATGGGACAACTGTAATAGCATAATCAATAAAATATATTTTAAAATAAATTTTAAAAGACTTGAGAGGCAGAATAAAGCCAGAGATCACCGGATGTGAGAACGTTGAATGGGCAAACTTCACGTTTCGTTGTCCGATTGTCAGCTTCATGGGCATCAGAGGCAGTTTAGCAAACGGGAGGCCACAGAAATAGCAGCAATGGCAGCAGTAACTACTGACCTTTCCTTTAGGACATCACAGTGTCAACTTGAGGCCCACAGTCCAGACGTAGTCCCCTGTGACTTTCTGAGGACCTCACTGCGTGTATTAAATCTCATTCTGCTAGAAATACTGAAGTGGTTTCTGGTTTTGGTATCAGTCCTGAGTGATACTGTGCTTGAGACCCTTAGTAACTGTGGCATGTGCCAGCAGAAGCAGAATGGCCATGGCCGCTGTAATGAATGGTGGGGTCAACACTGTAATCAAACCGTTTGAACTGCAGATTCTCTGGAGCAGAGAGGGGAAAGTTAATTGATTACAGTGCCCTCAGCACTAAAATAGATGGGCAATCTAAAGAAGCCCTTTTGGACTTATCATAAAAATTAATAGATAAATAGGTAGTTACACCAGATACATAGATACTAAGTAGGGGGAGAGGAAGGGAGGGAGGGAGGAAGGGTGGTGGGACAGAGAAAGAACATCCTCTTGGTCTGGAGAAACTGATCTGACAAGCCCTTAAAGTGAGAGTCAGGATTCTCCATCTAATTTCTGGACTTGAGTCAGTTCATAGGCACACAGCTCTTTGCATGTTTAATAATAGAGAACCAGGCAATAGTCAGTTTAGGGGATTCTGGTTCATGGACTTGGAGCTGAGTTTCTGGTATCACACCAAGTCAGCCACTGTGATTTCCCACTTAGATGCAAAGCTGAGGGAAGCAGAGGGTGGCTCCCACATATCTTTACAAAGGTCCAATACATGTGTGAGCCCACCCTTTGCTTACTTCCCGGCTTCCTCCACGCACATGTGAATTAACCACAATTGGAACCTGTCCCAGCAGGCGGCAGGCGCTCCCGGACTACCCGAACTACCAAGACTACCAGGACTGCGGAGCAGGGCTTCGAGTGCGGGGAGGGGGGGGGGGGGGGGGCGCAGCGCCTCCAGAGGCCGAAAAAAGCTCCAGCTCAGTTGTGCTTCCTGCTTGGCAGCTCCTTGACTGTCAAATGCGTACCATTTCCACTGATGTCATCACACAGAAGAGGGCAAAAGAGACTCGGTGACAGATTCACACAGAGGGTCCCCGAACCCCAGATGTCTGTAGTAGTGTGTTTAGCTTTAGTATGGGGCAGCCCTAGAGGTTATTAGACAAATCTTTGCCTCCAGAGCTCTTTCTACAATATTCCTTTAATTCATTCAGCAGATGTTTATCAAGCAACTGATAGAAAATGGTCTTCATGATAAGGGCTAAAGGGTACGAGCTGGGTGTGGAGACATAAGTGAACCACCTTCAGGGAGCTTAACGGTATTGGAAAAATGATGACCTGATCTAATTAAGTTCAATGAAAGCCAGAGAGCAGCAGAGTGGTATTGGACTTCTGAGGATGGGGTATATGATCATTCAGCCTTTACTTGAATGCCTCTTTCACTGGGGAACTCACTACTTTGTAAATGACTGAATCTGTTGTTAGAAGGTGACCTTTTCTTTGTAGCCTTTAATCTCTTCAGATGAATTTCAGCAATGATTAGATTTCACTATATTGAAAGGTCATCGTTTTCATTCCTTACTCCATCAGAGTTGTTTGAATCTTCCTATCCTGTGGGCACCCTCTGCACTTCAAAGTTTTATTCATTCCCTGTTGCACTTGAATTAAGAAACAAGTGCTGCTTCTCTGTATAATCTGATTTAGAAACCAGAAGTGGTGGGGGTCTTTGCAGGTTTCTCTCTTTTGGAAACAGTAATATCATCAGCGAGACAGGTTAGTTTATTCTGCAGTAACAAATAACCTCCCAGTAACTGCAGCGGGTGAGAACAGTTTCTTTCCTGTGCTGTGGGTCCAGTGTGGCCAGCAGGTCAGTCCCGCTCCCTGTAGTCACTCAAGGACCCTCTTTGAAGGAGGTGTGGGCTCCAGGGTGTGCCTGCAAGATCACCGTAGCATTGGAAGGGAAGCGTGACCCAACTTGACCCAGAGGTGACTTACACTGCTTTGTCCAGAACCGGTCCTGTGACCCCACTTATCCACAGTTCAATGTTTCTTGTAGGAGAACAAGATACAGGTGAGCAGCACTAATGATGCCCACAAGTGATGTTGCCTAGGCAAGGTTATAAAGTGTGTGCACACTGGGCCCAGCTGAGGGCTTCACAGGTGTTGGGCGTTACCCAAGCATCCAGTGAATAAATGATACAGATCTTAAAGAATCTGGTTCTATTCCCACCTAATATGACTCTACACTGATCCTTAAGTTAAATAATTATAATTTTCTCTAAAAAAATTACAAGACACTCTTCTACCTAAAATTCACCAACTTAGTAGCCTAAACTTGAAATTAAGTCCAAATTCTTTAAGATGCCTGCAGTAAACTACCTCATCTGACTGACTCTGACCCATTTTCTGCCTCCCTTCCTCTCAAAAACTACTGTTTTTTTACTTAAGTCTCATGACTTAATTGCACCAGAGCAGTGCATATATACTATTTTGAAAATATAGTATAACAATTTAAAACACACAACTAGCAGTGAGAAAAGTTCGAGTTTGCACACAAGCACACATTTCGGTGAAATCGCTCATGTACTCATTTTGGATAGTTCTGAGCATAACTAGTTTCTCATACTTGAAAGCCTCAAAGCTTTAACACACATCTTCAATAAGAGAATTATTGGGATTCTTGAAATAGTTTGCATAACTTAGCATAGTGCCTCATGATTTTATAGCCCCTAATGCCATGCATCTTAATTAAAATAGATAATTGCCATACATAAGTGATAATATTGAATAGCAAACTCTAAGAACTTAGAAAATGCCTAAATTAGAGTTCCTAGATCAATGTTAACTCAATCATTTACTACGTGGGCAGTCTGATACATTTAAAACAAATAAACACCACAATTCCTGGGCAGTATAGCAAGTAAAAAACAGATTTATAGAAACTTAGTTTTAAAAGTCTACGATTACAAAGAGTTGATTTTATATTTTACTACTGAAATTATTTTAAAGCAACTTTTGGAGACCTAAAGATTCATGGAATACTTTGCCCTGAGGAAAAGAAATAAGATTTTTTTAAAAAGGAAAAGGAATTTGCTGAACTAGAAAAAGTTACTAATTTGCTTCTTTGCATATCTTGGAAAGTCTGAGGCAGCTGGAATAATTAAGAAAAATTCTCAAAAAGACAAGTCCCAATTTTTTTTGAATTAAGATTTCTGACACTAATATATTATTTTAGTGATTCATTCCATAATAATAGCATATTATACTAGAATCTAATAAAAATAATCTTGTAAGAAATGTCTCCTTCAGCAGAGAGTCCATATGCTTTTTGTAAATATCTTGCACATTTACACTCGGGGAGGGTGTTAGTAAAAGACATTTCATCATATAAGTTAGTGAAAAATTCTTTTTGGCAATATCACAACAGATGTGGATTTGAGTTTTGATGGGAGCCACCAGCTGGGCCTTCCCTACCCCACCAAGATCTGTACACATGTGCTATCTATGCATAATATAGAGTGAAAAGAACCTTCAAAAAGACCTCTTATAGTTATTATTCTTGGACAATGTAAGTCTTCTACTAAAGTATGTGAATTTTTAAAATACACAAACATAATTACAATGACTTGGAGTCTAGAATATAAACTCAAAGCTTATTATCTTTTGCAACATATTAGGTTTCTTCCTAATGATCCATTTTTTTTCTCCCTGCTACACATCTAATATAAAAAGTTGATATCTCATGGTGGATTTAATTTGCATTTCTCTGATGAGTAGTGACATTGAGCATCTTTCCATATGTCTGTTGGCCATCTGTATGTTTTCCTTGGAAAAGTGTCTATTCAGGTCCTTTGTCCATTTTTTCATGGGGTTGTTTGTTTTTTTGGTGTTTAGTTTATAAGTTCTTTATAAATTTTGGGTATTAACCCCTTATCAGATATATTAGCAAATATGATCTCCCATTCTGTGGGTTGTCTTTTATTTTGTGATGGTTTCTTTGCTGTACAAAAACTTTTTAGTTTGATGTAGTCCCATTTGCTTACTTTTAATTTTCCTTGTCTAAGAAGATATATCAGGTAAAATATTGCTGTGAACAATGTTCAAGATTTTACTGCCTACGTTTTCTTCTAGGATTTTTATGGTTTGCATTCTAACATTTAAGTCTTGAATCCATTTTTAATTTATTCTCACGTGTGGTGTAAGAAGGTGTCTAGTTTCGTTTTTCTGTGGGTATCTTTTACTAATCATCAGAGAAATGCAAATTAAACTACGAGATATCATCTTACACCAGTTAGAATGGCTATCATAAATAAGTCAACAAACAAGGGCTAGTGAGGATGTGGAGAAAGGGGAACCCTTTTGCAGTGTTGGTGGGATTGCAGGTTGGTGCAGCCACTGTGGAAAGCAGTGGTATGGAGATAGCTTAAAAAATTAAAAATGGATCTGCCTTTTGATCCAGTGATTCCACTTCTGGGAATATAACCAAAGAAACCTAAAGCACTAATTTGAAAGAAATATGTACCTCTGTGTTCACTGCAACATTATTTACAATCTCCAAGATATGGAATCAGCCCAAGAATCCATCAGTAGATGAGCGGATGAAACAACTATGAGACATTTACACAATGGAATACTATGCAGCCATAACAAAGAAGAAAATTTTATCTTTTGCAATAGATTGACCTGGAAGCATTACACTCAGTGAAATAAGCCAGGCAGAGAAAGACCAATACCACATGATTTCACTCATATGTGGAATCTAATGAACAAACTGAACTAACAAGGAAAACAGAGACAGACTTGTAGATGGAGAACAGGCAGACAGCTATGGGGGGGTAGGTTAGTGGGTGGAGGGATAAGGCAAAAAGGAGAAAGGACTCATGGACATGGACAACAGTGTGGTGATTATGAAGGGGAAGGAGCTTTAAGGAAGATAAATGGTAATGGAAAAACACAAGAAAAAACAATTTTTTAGAAGTTGACCAGTTTCTAACCTACTTGGGAGGTTTTCTCTGAGATAATTGAGCAAAAACATTTAGGATGAGGCATATTTAAAGTCTGCTTTGGAATCCCTTCGTGCATCTCTAAGGAAAGAGCAGTCCCAACATTGAACACTGAGAAGGAAGGAGAACCTGGGTAATCAGGATTAGGAGAAACACATTCAGAGTGGTGGGACTGGGACAGAAAATTAACACTGGCCCCAAGTTAAAAGTCACAAAAGAAGCTATTGCTAGTCAGTTTGCAACTTGCTTCTCACTTGTGCAGCTCTAAGAAATCTACTCTATGATGAACAACTTCAGGGATTTTTAAAAAATAAAACAAAAGTTTAAGATTCACACAACTGTTTTAAACTAGCCACCTTAAGCATATTTTAAATGGAAGTAAACGGTAATGAAAAACAAGACTAAGACTGCAGAACTTACAAAGGAAAGTAAGAGAAAATACACCTCGACTGCATTGTTTCTATTTAAACTTGAAGATTTATCTTCCAACAAGTTCCTGTCAAAATTTGGGCTAGAGTCAATGAATATCAAAATATTTGGACCCAAGAACACACTTATAACAGTGTGTTCACAGAACACTAACAGGAGCCCCAAATAGAATGCATATCTGGATTGATACAGACAAAACAATAGTTTCAAGGAAAAATTCTTTTTGCTAAATTATCAAAATTTGATTTATGTGTAATACTTCTACTTTACATCCCCAATATATAAAGAATAAACTAAAATACACTTTGAAATGAGATTAAATGTAAGATACAAATAAACATCTACATTTTATCTTCGTATACCTTGTAAAACAAATGCTCACATCTATTATTTAATACAGTTTTGTGTTTCTTTATTATCTGCTCAATATTCATAAGAATTGTTTAGGAAGATAAATTTTATTTTGATGTTGAATCAAATATATCTCTATCTATTTTGTTCTGTTTAAAGCATAATAACAAAATTTCATTTCTCACAGATATAATGTAATAATGGAAAAAATATTTTTACTACATCTTTTGCAATACTTGAAAAATAAGCTAAACTTATATAAAAATTATTTTTCAAGTCTTTGAAAATTCCTTCATCCTCTTTAAATTAAATAAGGCTTTATAACAGTTTTAGATTTACAAAAAAATAAATCAGTTGGTACTGAGATCACCTCTAACCCGTTCCCACATTTTCACCTGTGTTTAACATCTTGCACGGTATATTTTGTCAAATAATAAACTAATACTGTTACATTATTATTAACTAAAATTAATAATTTACACTAGGGTTTGCTCTTTGCATTGTACAGTGCCATGGGTTTTGACAAATGCATAATATCATATATCTTTACAGGTCATTACAGTATCTGCCATCATAGCTTCATCCTAAAACTTCCCTGCACTTCACCTACTCACTACACTCCCTTCTATGTCCTCTCAAATTCACTGATCTTTTATTTTCTTTTAAATATTTTATTTATTTATTTTTAGAGAGAGGGGAAAGGAAGGAGAAAGAGTGGGAGAGAAACATCCATGTGTGGTTGCCTCTCCTGTGTCCCGTACTGGGGATCTGGCCTGCAACCCAGACATGTGCCCTGACTGGGAATCGAATCAGAGACCCTTTGCTTCACAGGCCCGTGCTCAGTCCACTGAGCTGCGCCAGCCAGGGCTCAAAATCACTGATCTTTTTACTGTCTCTATTATAGCTTCGTCTTTTTCAGAAGGTCATATAACGTGCTACACAGTACATAGAAGCCTTTTCAAACTGCCTTCTTGCACTTAGCAATGTCCACTTAAGGTCCCTACATGTTTTTCTGTGACTCAGTAACTCATTTCTTCATTTTGCTGAATGACAGCCCAGCACACTGAAGCACCGAAGTTTGCACATTCACCTGCTCACGGGCATCTAGATTGCTTTCAGGGTTTGGTAATTATGCATAAACCTGCTATAAACATCTGTGTGCAGAATTTTGTTGGACCTAAGTCTTCAATGCATTGGGGTGAATGTTTCGGAGTGGAATCGCTAGAACCTGTGTAACACTATGATCAGCTTGTCATAAACTGTCAGTATCTTCCAAAGGGGCCACATTGTTTTTCATTCCCACCAAAACGGGATGAGAGTTCTCCTTGCTCCACATCCTCGTCTGTACTTGATATTGTCAGTACTTGGAACTGGAGCAGTTGCAATGAATGCATAGTGGTATTTCAAGGTTACTTTTAATTTGCAATTCTTTAATCATAAATGACATTGAGCTTCTTTTTATATGCCTATTGGCCATCTGGATATCCTTTTAGTGAGACACCTATTCAGACCTATTGTCCACTTTTTAATCTGAGTAAAATCTTTTTTGTTGGCATTCAGAGTTTTTAAATGTTTTTACATATTTTTAACATGTATTGAGTTCAATATTCAAAAGTTTAGAGACTTTTTCTATTTTGTATATGATTTTTCTAGTAATTTTTTCTAATGGGTATATATATATATATATATATATATATATATATATATACACACACACACACACACACACACACACACACTCAGGATGCTTCTCTCATTGTTTCTAATGATTTTTGAGCTGATTTTCTTGATTTTTGTATATACATAGTTGGTCTGAATATCTCATCTTAAAAGGACCTATTTTTGCATCATTTAAAAATCTATGAGACTAGCTGTGACTAGTGTAGCTCAGCTGGTTGGACATAGTCCCACAAAGCAAAAGGTCACTGGTCCAATTCCCAGTCAAGGCACATGCCTGGGTTGCGGGTTCAGTCCTCAGTTGGGGTGCATATGAGAGGCAACCAATCTAGGTCTCTCTCTTGAATGGATGTTTCTTTCCCTTTCTTTCTCCTTCTCTTTCCCTCTCTAAAAATAAATAATATCTTTTAAAAAAGAATATAAGAGACTATATGCATTTACACTATATATTTATCTGGTGCATATACTCACATGCATCAATTTTGACAAACTGCACCTGTTAATATGTCCAGAGTGACATGAATGCACCAATAGCAGCCATGTTTGCTTCATTTGAGCTTTAATGAGGATGTTTCCAGAGTTTTGGTACAGAGAGATCTGATCAGATCACTGAGTAGGTGTAGGGAGGGGTCACAGGTGGAGTTTGCCCAAGGCAATGATAAACAGTCTAGGATGAGGCCGGCTGAGAAGCTGAATGTCTCCAATTATGGAGACATTATGGGCCAGAAGATTTAAAATTAAGAGGGGGCAGAGACTGGTTTTCAGGTTCTCCTTCCTGGAGGATACCTAGATGATCATGCTACCGGTACCTGCATTTCCCAAAGACCAGTATTTTGGCTGGATTTTGGTTGGGTGCAGATACTCCGTGCAGCCTAGGATCAGGCTGGCCTGGCAGAGGGTGGCAGGGTTATTCGTTTGTTGTTCTAAAAGGGATGAGCTCTGAGGCAGAAGCCTGCCATTCTTCCAACATTATGTAGCTTTTGTATCTTAGGTTGTTTTAGTTTGCAAATTAACCCTTATAGAAATAGGAGGATTAAAAACTAACAGGCGAAATTATAGGGGAACTCTGGTGTGAAAGACTTTATAGCCTTAAGTTATAGGTTTATGTGATTAAAGCTGTAACTAAAGAGTTACAGATTTTAGCCTTCATTGATAGGCTTAAGTGACTAATGCATGTGGAAAGCTGTTACTCCAAAATTGCGTAACTTTTGAATAAAGACTCCTATTCTTTACCACAACACCTTTGCCTCTGGAATTTTGCCTAGAGGGTGGCAGCAGGCAGTGGCACCCCACTTGCTGTTCAGTAACAGTTTCACAACTAAAGGTTCACTCCCTCTTCTCCATATTTCCATTCTTCCTTTCCCCTCTATTTCCATTCCACTGCTCATATTTAACTAGCTAGCTTTCACGTTAAGAACCCATCCATTTTCATTAGAATGGGATTTAAGATTTTGTCAAATCCTTTCAGATTTTGCAGAAGCCAAACATTAACATCCTATCAATAAAAATATAAAATCAGAAATACAAATATTCCTTTAATCAGATAAAAATCAGCATTAATTTAAAAGTGGTGATGTATTTCACTTAGATATAAAAATGCATTGCTCCCACTATGTTTTATAAGTCATTTCCCTTTAGCTGTTTAGAAAAGCTGTGTACAAACCAGGGTACTTAGTACCACAGAGGAAAACCATTAAATCCTGCCTGCTGTCTAATGAGGTTGAGACAAACAATTAACCGCAAAATTGACTGTGGTCAATTGTAAGTGGCAGCATGCCTATAATGTATTTTCCCCTCATTCAATGTGAGAGATAAAAATAATATTTCCTCCAAATTAGTTTAGCACCAAAGCCTTCTGTAGTTATCCAAAATATAAACTTTTACATTGAGGTTTATATTAACTGCATAGGCTTCCAATGCTTTGTTTGAGAAAGTTTTCTTTTTTCTTTTTTTTAAATATATGTTATTGATTATGCTATTACAGTTGTCCTATTTCCCCCCTTCACTTCTACCCTTCACACCTGCTCCCACCCACATTCCCCCCTTTAGTTCATGTCCATGTGTAATATATATGTTCTTTAGCTTCTACATTTCCCATACTATTCTTGCCCTCCTCCTGTCTATTTTCTACCTACCATCTATGCTGCTTATTCTCTGTAACTCCGCCCCCCTCCTCCTCCCACTCCCCTGTTGCTAACCAGCCATGTGATCTCCATTTCTGTGGTTCTGTTCCTGTTCTAGTTGTTCGATTGGTTTGTTTTTGTTTTAGGCGTGGTTGTTAATAACTGAGTTTGCTGTCATTTTACTGTACATGTTTTTTATCTTCTTTTTCTTAGATAAGTCCCCTTAATATTTCATAAAATAAGGGTTTGGTGATGATGAACTTCTTTAACTTGACCTTATCTGATTTCAATACACATATTTTGGGGAATGGGAGTTGTAGAAAAGATGTTATTTAAAAAACATGGTAATGCTATTGTTCATTTAATTTGTAAATGAAATTACTCATCTATTTTTGGTTCCTTTCCTATGTTTGTTTTAAAAAGAAGCTAAAATAAACCTCCAACATTTCTTTTTTTTAATGGCTGCAATAGTGTGCTTTCTTCCTTTAATAAAAAGCTTTTAAAAGTCCATAAACATACTTTTGACAGTTTCTTAACCTAAAAACGTGTGAGCCAGGTTTGTGTTCCACGTGTGTAAAACAGGAAGTGTAAGAACGACTTGGAGCTCAGACTTGGCCCAATCTGAGCGTCTAATGATTCCCTCTTCGTCATCTCCCACAATTACCATTTCAAAATCATAACCCCAAATATGAAACTGGCCCTGCTCCTTCTACCGAGTTCCAAAATGACACAGTCAGTTGCTTATCCATCCTCGCGGCACGGATATTTAATGACAACCTTACAGTTATCTTGGTCAAACAAAATGCTCAATCCACTTCCCCATTTCCAGTGGCAGTACCACCCCCATCACCAGCATCCAGCTGGTAATTATTCCATCATCCAGCTAGTTACTCTGCGCAAAACATCCAGACTTACCGTCATTTCAGTCTTTAGATACTTGGTATGCAAAGCGCCCTCCTGGACAACCATCACCTTGAAACTTGTTTGAAATGCCCTAATTCACACTTACAGATTCAGAATCCAGATTTTAACGGGATCCCCCAGATGACCCATATAAATATAAGAGTTTGAGACACACTGTCACAAATCATTCTCTACCTCCCATATATCTATCATTCTTATTGCCTCTACATCTAAAACAAACTCAGAAGACAACTTTTATCATCTCTATTGTTACCACTCAAATTCTTCCTCAGCTCCGAGTGATCTACTACCCACTTCCACTTCACTGCCCCATGGTCCATTCTTCCCACGGCAGCCAGTGTTCCCTTAGAATTATGTATCAGTCCCTGTTGCCCCTCTGTCCTACCATTGCATCGGAAGCTCTGTAGCCTACATTAAAATGTCCCATATGATCTATCCTTGTCTGCCTCTCTGCCTTTATTGCCTAGTCCTCTAACCTCATTTACTCATTCATTGTATTCAGCTCCGATAGCCTGTTCTGGAGACACGGCTATGTGCTACCCTATGATCAAGGGTTCTGTTTCTACCAGGACCCAGTAACGTGCTGGGAGACATATTTTACAGAGGCATATGATTCTACACTGCAAGTGGTATGACTCTATCCCACCCAGTGCCCTAATGATCTACATTATGATTCCCCCACTGGAAAGTGCCATGAACTCTAAACTGCATCTTTGCCTGTCGCGGAGACCTGCAGTGACACCATGTCTGGCAGCTCCTACAGCCCACGCCTTCTACAGCCCTAGCACGGCAGCCCGCACCTGCAGTGAGCACTGCATTGCTCTGGGCCTCACTCGAGTTTAGCAGAAGCACGTCTTCCAATATATGGGCCTGCACGGTATCTCTATAGCGGAATGTGTTGTCTCCAGAAGCAAAAGAAGACTACCAGGGGCTTCCTTCTCTGTGGTAAAAAAATATGCAAGATACAGCAATGGGTCTTTTATTTAGGGAAAATATTCTTACACATCCCTGACCAGCAGGCCCTAGAATTTTAACCGAGTGACAGATTCCTGAAACTTCAGAGTTTGTCTTCCAAGACCCGGGGCATAGGCTTTACCAAACCTTCAGCATACTAGCCACATACTGCTGTCCTGACCAATCAGCATGATGTCATCAACATGATGCATCAGCGTAATGTTCCTAGAGATGCCCAGATGGTCCAGACGTTTTTGGACTGTGTTATTATTACAGAAGGCAGGACAGCTAAGCTAGCCTTGTGGAAAATCTGTAAACGGATATTGTACATTCCACGTGAATGTGAACTCCTTCTGATCCTCTATATTGATAGACCTAGGGAAGAAAAAATCATAAAAATAATGGCCAGTCTGCCACGTACTGAGGTTTTATTAATCTGTTCTAACAATGAGAGCAACTACACACGGCTGCTGCTCTGGTCACTCATGTTTGATGGCATCTACTGTCCTCGATGATTCAGTCCGTTTCTGTCAGAGCCAGGGGCTACTCCCCCTACGTCCTTGACATCCTTTATAGCATCAGTGATGCCGCTCATTCTCGCCATCCTTCTAAGTTGGAGTTATTCCAATTATCAAGCATGTCAATGTCCATTATATACTCAGTGCTGTGGACTCAACCGTGTGCCCCTTAAACTCGTATGTTAAGGTCTTAGCCCTCTATTAACTTCATTCAAGTCTCAGGTAACAACCCCTTCCTCCTCACCTTTTGTTTTTAGGAGGCCTTTCCAAATATCTGTACTGTCACACTTCTTTGGACAATTATTTTATGTGTACTATTTTCATTTTTGGTCATTTAAATTTTAGCCAACTTTATGAGGTACATGATATATAACAGCATATTCAGCTACTTTGCATTCAATTTTATGGATTTAAACAAATGTTAATAGCTTTGTGAACATAATAATGAAATTCAGGACATTTCATTCACACTAAGAATTTCCTAGTTCTCCTATTTCATTCCCTCCCTCTGCTCACTAGCCTGTGGCAACCAACGATGGGTTTCTTGTTACTGTAGTTTGTAGATGTTTCTCTTTGGTAAAACTGCACGCCATTCACCTGGAAGACCAGACTTTACCTGGGATTGCATTTTGTCTTGCTTTCTAAAAGGACTATTTTTATTTTCTTTTCAGTATTGATAAAGACAGCTACCTCTAGGTATATCTATTCAACTATATTTTTTAGCTCAAAACAACAAAATGAGTGAGATCCTGAAATTATTTCTTGCCTTGGATTAAATTAAAAAGTGAGAAAAAATGTCTGCTCTTTTCCTCAAGGGTGTTTGTTCAACGTACTTCTTGGTCTGTTTCAGAGAAGGGGGTGAGAGAATGTGGGATCACTGTAGGACTTTTTTGTTCATGATTTCTCTTACCTACCTTTAATTTTTGCACTGTTTACATGTGGGGCAGAGGAAAGAGATCTGAAATCTGCACGCAGCAGAATTAGAGAGACTTGTAAAAATGTAAAAATATCTCTCTTTCAATGAGAACTGATTTCAACAAGATTAGGATCGAAGGCTTAACATCTTTTCTGTCTGTTTCAGTGTTTTCCTGGTCTGTTTGTTTATCTTTCTTATTCTTCTTAACATTAGTTCTTATGAGGAAGAAATGTAGATGTCCGTTTGGCTCCATCATACTACTCCCAAATTTTAATTCGGTAGTTTTGAAATCATATAAATCAAAATAGAGTGACTTTTGTTATCACCAGAAAATGATGTTTTTAAATGGCAATGGAAAATTTTAAAAATATTATTTGGGTCAAACCTCCTTAGTTTTGCAGCTGTGTCAAAAGAGATTATTAAAATACTCCCACACCAGTAATCCAAAATAAAAAAAATATACAGAGACACATTGAACACTTTGTCTCTATACCACTCTGCAAAACTTTGTCTCTATACCACGCTGCAATACTTTGTCTCTATACTACACTGCAATACTTTGTCTCTATACTACGCTGCAATACTTTGTCTCTATACTACACTGCAATACTTCATCTCTATAATACACTGCAATAGGTCTCTCAGGAATGTCTCCATATTATGCTGTGACTGCTTTAAACCAGATATGCTTTGCAGCTTCAGGGGCTACAAACATGTGAGGGACATAAGTATAAGTTTAATAAAGATTTTTTAATTGAATGATTAGAATATTGTGATTTAAAAGAAAGTTACACCTCTACCATTTCGCCTATTTTTAAAATTATAGACATATACATCAAAAAGAAATATGGTGACTGTTAAAAAGTGGAATTTAAACTGTACATATTAGAAATATAAATTATTTGCAACATACATATCAGCTCTGCCAGGAAAATTGCCAGTTTAATTGATATTTAAAAAGCTGATTATGCCAGGAAATATTACTCAGGATACGACAGTCAAAGAGATCACACCAAACTAGGCAAATGACAGAAGACTCAATAGGACAAACATTATATAGCACTGCAAGCTTTTCCTAAACCCCCCAGTGAAGATAAATGGATATTTAATCATTAGGGCCACACACCCAGGCAACACTTGTAGGCGTTTTAAAATTATTCAGTAGGATTACTCCCTGTGGATTGCATTATTCCCATTGAATGTGTTTGTAGCATTTATATGAACTGCATATTGATAAGACCTTAGAGGAAAATGCTTAAGCAGAGAGTCCTGGCTAATAATCAAAATGAGTTTTCTCTTCTGCATAGGTATAGAGCCAGACTCCATGTGAGTGGCTATGATGAGAGCTACCTCTTTACCTGGCCCTTGGAAACTCTGTGTGTCTGTCTGTCACCAGCTCTGTCCACTTCCTGAGCGGTGATATACAGTCTACCCTTGAGAAAACCTTCAGAGGCACATGTTGACAGAGTTGGAGCTTCCATCGGCCCGGGTTCCTGAATCCTAACAGAGGAAAACCTCCCCGTATTCTACCCCCAACACATGAAACAAAAATAAATGGGCTGGTTTGCGTCTTTATTCATTTGGGTCCCATTTGTTACTCCAACCTCCCTTAACTAATACTATCCCTGGTCACAGTCCTGTCAACCAAACCTCACTGTTGCCATCTTGTTATTAAAAAAATCTAAATTCGATCTATTATTTTGGGGCATATTAATGCACACAGAAACAAAAAACATATCCTTTTCTATATTATAAATGAACAACACGTAAATATATATTCAAATATTTCATAGAGCCATTATTTCAATACAGATAAATATATTAATACCTCAAAATATGGAGAAAGAGCAGAAATGAATACTTTGTCCTTTTTGCCTCATACTCTTAGAATAAACTAAAAGACTCTATGGCATTACTTCTTACACAAGGAATCAACACATATATGTATATTGCTTAGTTTCTTTTTAAAAATCAAACACATAGTCATTGTATTCATGTTCTTTTAAACATCTGCTTTGCACAAAATATATTTTCTACAATCTTAGAATTCATCACAGGATTTAAATGAATTGATGAGCTGGATAAACTCTCAGATAAACCCCTTTTCATTCAGCCAAGAGATTTAAAAAGTTTCTTTTTGGTATTTTCCACATGTTTCTATAATAAAAACAAATGTGTCAAAAACTCAAAAGGTAGAAAACCAAGAATGGAATAATAGACATTGTCACTAAACAGTTTTGATACATCAGCGTAACTGTGTTCCCGCGGGGCAACACAAGACATTCAGCAGGGAGTTGCAACATTATTTAGGTCTTACAGACATGGTCGTTAGAGGCAGCATAGACTCATAGACCTGCGGAGGCGTGTGGTCTAAGGTGTTCTCAGCAGTGTTCATCTCATGTTTAAAAGAGAAACATGCAAAACGATATGTATACACCTTGACAACTTGCCCACAGGGGCTTCATTAAAAGCATTTACTGTGAAAAATCTTGATAACAGCCTTTGCTGGAAACGGTAGCTGAAATCTGTCAAACTCTTGTCTTTTGTGGTACGTAATTAGCCACTGCTATTGCTGTATATTGTCCTGACTAAAGCTGAGTTTTAAATAGATCTTTGGGAATAAATGCTTACATTCGTCGAATTTTATATAATTTGGAAATTTTGTTCTGAATGTTTATTATGTTTCCAACCTAACCTCTGTAAGTTGCTCATCTTTAGCTCATCCCCTGATAAGAAGAACAGCACAAAAGAAGCAAAGAGGAGCTTCCAAAAATACATCAGACTCTCAGGTGTGGTTCTCGTTTAAGGTAGAGATTTGCTCCATAAGTCCTATTCCTGCTGCTATAGAGTTTGAGTTTAAATTGTTCAATTTTCTTTGGAATTACTGGTCTCTTTTTATACTTTTATTGTACTTATTCTCATGTTTTCACAACTCACACCCTATCCTCCCAGAAACCAATCTTCTTCCTTTAAAATGGAAATAAAACCTTTTTCTTTTTATTCTTAGGTTATGAAAATTGGCATATACCTAAAATCGAATGAGTAATTTGAAACTATTAATATGTCCTGAGTGCTTTATATACATCTTATTTGCAGTACAAAACAGTTTTTAAAAATATCTATTTCCATGCTTTTTGTTGTAAAACCCAAATTGGGGATTTTAAATGCTAACGTATAGCCAGGAATTGTTTTTGTACTGTAAATATTTTATCCCCCCATTTTTGGGTTATTTTCTTAAAATAGACCTTGTCTACTGTCACCGGATTTCCCTGGGGGAATCTATTCAGACACAGCACAATCATGTCTGCTTGTGCTTTGACTGGACTGCTTTGGGTCCCACAGAAACTGACAATGCATTGATCCTGACACCTACTTATGTCCTCAACACTATCCTACCCTCACTTTTCTCCACTCCCAGATTAGAATCCACGGCTTATCATTATTATCACTCCCTTGACTCATCCTCAGCAGCCCACATAATCTATTTTGCCCATAAAACTTCCCAGTGAATCCCCAGTCTGGGAACTGTCTGTCAACACTGCACTTAAAGAAAAAACACTCACTCCTGTTGAGTGGACCCATTTAAAATCATGACGCTGAACCTCAGGTGGACCTCTGCCATGGCCTGGCAATCCTCCCCGTTACTCAGTCCAGTGACCCCCCAGCTTTCTCTAAGAAGAAATTTACACTGTCTTCTCTTTCCTCAAAGGCTACATGGCCACCACTGCCATCCCACCCTTGTCTTTCTCATTTCACCAAGGCGATCATAGAAAAGGAATTCTGGAGGTACTCAGCCTCCCACTTCCACAGCACCCACCACTGTTCTCGTTTGTCTGTCCTCATTCTTGTTAACCAGGATCGATGGGGCCACTTGCTCACTGAATCCCATCTACTTCTCTTTGCTCAGGGACATCATTACAGGAATCATTTTCTGCCATGCTGTTATATTCCTCTCTCTTTGCTCATTGCTAATTTTATAAGTTTTTTTCATAAAAATACATCTTTCTACGCCATAACCACTTCTGTCTGTTGTACCACTTAAAACACAGAAGTGGTCTCTGCATGTCTTTTTTCAGTATTCCTGAAGTCACTCATTTTCACTCTTATTACCCAGCAAGATATCTTCCCTTACATCCACTTCACTGAACTGAAAGGGTAACTTTTTGTTCACATTTCACTAATCTACCGCCTTTACTCAAATCAACTTTAAATACCATGTCTTTGAGAATGATTGACAAATACTTTCAGCTGAGCTATCTAACCAGGTAGCTTCCCAGACTTGTGTATGAAGCCAGTCCCCTGACAACTCCACTCACATGCACTAAACTTCCTTCTCGAGTTCCACCATTAAACTTACTTGTCTCATCATTTCCCCCACTTTAGCAAATGAAGACAACACTACAATTAATCAGGCAAAATAAATATTGAATTTATTTTAGAATCTTCTCTTTCTTTTTGTACTTCATAGCCAACCCACTATTAAGTCTTTTCTCTGCACTAAA